>NC_083340.1:88890896-90090896 GCF_019175385.1 Lycium barbarum | reverse complement strand
CGCTCGAGCTGGACGCTCTATTCCTTCCTCTACCTCGCTCTGCTGGCATCTGAAAAACTTTCCCTAAAGGGCGCACTACAGAAGAAGAGCCAGCCACAGACCCTATAGGCTGAACCATACCTTTACCAATCCTCATCGGGCACTTCCTCACCCTGTGGCCTAGCTGGCCATAAGCATAACAACCATCTGATCCCAGTCGACACTAACTGGCATGTAACTTGCCACACTGGGCACATCGCGGCAAAAGGGGTCTCATCTGGCCTGACTCTAGTCTGTACTGAGAGCCTGATGCTCTAGAACTATGGCCTGCTCCGAAATAAAGAGACCGGTCAAATCTCGAACCTGGAAACCGCGGAGATGCACTCCCTGCTAAATGGAAAGGATATCGGGGATGTTTTTTTCTCTGTCCTCCTCTAAACTCACCCCCACTATCAAAAGATCTGGACCTCTTACCATGGCTCAGGTCGTGATCACGATATGTCCTCCTCTGGCGCTTGCGATCGTCCAAATTCTGCGCATATGCCTGTATACGAGAGATATCCATGCCTGGCTGTAATGCATCAGTCGTACAAGAATCAATCAAATGTGGCCCTAGACCAGCCACAAAACTGTCACGACCCAGCCCCGTGGGCCGCGACTGGTGCCCTTCCGGGACACCCCAAACGAACTCACACCCAAATCATCGTAATCAGACTCGACCAAACTCAACGTACGTTATTCGAACTCAACATCGCAATCAGACAACTACCGAACACTTATCCTAAGTAGTCGCCCGTACAAATCAAACAAATCGCAAATCAGAAAGGAGGCGGAATATACATCGCCAAATTTCACACACACACATCAGAAGGGTGGCGGAATGCACATCGCCCCCAAATGCATACACATACATACAAACTCAGAGGCCGACTTGGCCATAGTAGCGTACGAGCCACTTAAGATCGTACAACAGACTCACATGCAAACACACCGGACCCACGACCCACAAATCTGACAACAGGCCTCTAGACAAAACAGAACATAAGAACATAGGACGGGACAGGGCCCCGCCGTACCCACTCATCCAAATATACAGAGTACAGACACAACAAAAGATATGTACCAAAAGTAGACTCCGGATCAAGGGGAGCTTTCCAACACAGCAGAATGAGTAGCCTAAACTGGAGGACCACCCAAACGAGCTTCTGTACCTGCGGGCATGAAACACAGCCCCCGAAGAAACGGGGGTCAGTACGGGAGAAGTACTGAGTATGTAAAGCAGAAGGTACAGAAATCCCAAACATAGCTGGAGTCAGAAAGAACAAACACACCAACATCGCAAACAAAGCAAACCTGTGCGGGAGGCGAACGTACAAATACAAATCAAATCATGTATAGGGTTTAGGAACGTGGTCACCCCCCCGACGCTGGTGCCACAACACATCATAACTCCAGAAGTTTTCAAATCTCCGTACAGTCTCCAGACACATCATATCACACACACATCATATCATCAGAACATGTCAAATGCCATATCACATCATAACTCCATAAACGGTAACCGGCCCTATGGCGAGGCCTCGGAAACCGGAACACATCATAACTCCCGAATATATTATAGCGCGCACGATCACAAAGTCGGCCCGGGTACCGACGAACGAAATCATAGCAGACAGCACGAACAGAGTAGTGCAGAAACCATATGCATATCAAAAATAATTACCGGACTCAACATATAGTTTACATATAGGTATATACCGACGCCAGAAGGCTCGGAGTAGGAATCGAATTGATAAAAGTAGGCATATAAAGGTTACGAAGTTCCAAACTGTCAAATTCGTAAGAAAACTGTTCATAAGTCTTTTTTTTTTCCGGAATTATCACATCATCCCAAAGTACGGAACATGCATTAATGGCATAGGAAGTTTCAAACACATCCTTGAGTCATAAACAGAAGATTGCGAATCATAACAGACCCAAGCGAATCAAACAAACCGAATAAGGGGACCCTCGGGGCTCGCGGGCCCACCTCGGGTCAAATTGAGGCGGCGGACACAAATCATAGACTTTCGGCTCCATAGAGCCATCTACGAAAGTTTCGAAGGGTTTCGGACACAACAGCACAAGTTATGGAGGTACGAACATTCTTTTAACCAAAAGTGACAAAAAAGGGTTCAATCGCGCTGAGTGAATAGTGCTCGAACTTCAACTTCGATTTCCAAGAGCAGGGTTAATCCCGAGATTCCGAAATTTTCCTAGTGGGTCTAGGACATGCCAAAAGAATGAGAGGTAGGATTTACATACCTGGTTGGTGCCTTACTCTCCTCAAATCGCAATTCCCGTTTCGTCCAGAAACTGCAAATGGTCACTTTTACCAGTTACTATTCATGAGAATTAACATTTTAGTCTTTGGGCTATATTTGGCTACCGAAATTTCGGCAGCACTTCCCCTATAAATCTAACACCCCCGAGACTTAGCTCGGCTCAAAATATAACAACATCAACAGCCCAAACATCATTACACAATACGAATTACAATCAAACACATTAACTTCACAATTGCACCTTATTTCGTAAGTTGGTAATCCTATTTCCAAACTTCGCAATTTCAACTCATATCCACATTATTGTATTCATTCATTCAAGATTATTCCATTACATAACAAACAAGTTCCAAACCACATACAAACATCCCCAAAATTCACTACTTTCCAATTTTCATTCAAAACACCAAAAGTTACGACGAACGTTCTAACTTGCGTCGTTTCATTCCACACTCATTATCATCAACCATAAATCATATTTAAAGTCTTTAGTATCATATATATATATACTATGATATACACAAATATACCAAGGGTATACACTTTCCGATAACGTCCAAAATTATTTTCTAACACCAACTCAATTCCTTAATCAATCCTTTACAACATAATGACCACAACAACACATCATTCAAGCTAAACAAGATCAAATTCCTATGCTTTAAATCTTACAAAACCCACGGCCAAACACCCTCTCTTTGCACACACACGCCATGCACAACACAACACCATTCTAAAATCTTTACGCCAATTCAATTACTAACACATATACATCCATTTCATATCATTAAAACATCAAAACCTTACCTTAATCTTAAGATCCCGATTCGCCGCAAACGTCGTCCTCTTGTCAAACTAGTTGTACCACCACGAAGAGCACCTCGAACCCATCAATTTTTCCAAAAGAGGCTAGGTGATTGGATTAGAAACAAGCCACGAATTTTTTTTTTTCTCTTTCTTTTTCGGCCGAAACCCCTTTCTCTTTGTTCTTGGATTTTTTTTTTTGATTAAAGTCTTGATAATTACCAAGTGATCATGATATATATCCATAATAGGAGTCATGTGCTTAGCACATGACTCTTTAAAAGTGGGCTTGGGCCTCCCTTGGCCGGCCACTTCACAAAATTTGGGCCTCAACTTTGTTCAAATTCTCTTGGCCCAATTCATAATATGTCCCGCTTTGTAATTCCCGAAACTAATTTCTAAAATTCCGAATTTACCCTCGGCCTTCCCCGAGGTCTTGACATCCATGATTTCATAATCAACATGAGCATAGCAACTTGGACCAAAATTATTTCCTCAACACACACAAGTCTTATTTATTTCTTGATTTCTCGTTATACGAAAATACGGGACATAACATTCTCCCCCCCTTAAGAACATTCGTCCTCGAATGTTGAATCGAACCCACGGGTGTCGTACTACTCCGGGAGTGTTCTCTTGATAGTTGTCCTTTATCGATTTCTCTGATATGTCTCCTTTACCAATACTAGGGTAGATTTTTCACATCGCTGACTCAACTACCTTCATGATACATTTTCTCATACTCTACGTAATCACCGAACTCTGCACTATATTCTTGTAAGGGACGGACGCTTTCCAGACACCATCGTCAATATCATCTTCTTTTCACACTCCTGAGTTTCCTTACCACATCGTCGTAATCTCGCTTTACTTCATATCAGACACTTCATGCCGAACAGATTCAGAACTAAAACCGGACGGATTCATAATCGGAGGCAGACATACTCAACTATGGCGGTTGGATTCGTAGTCAACATCGAAGGTACGGAAGCATATCAGACACATCTGAGATCGGAGTCAGACGTATAAAGGCGTATCAAACGAACTCGTAAGCAGAATCAACACACGAAGATACACCAGACAGATTCACACTTGAAGTCAAACGTATGGACTCATATCGAACGGATCCGAAATCAGAATCAAGTATACAGGATTGTTTCATACAAAGTTGTGACCAGTCAAACCGAAGTGTATCAAACACACACGCGGTCAAAATCAAACGCACAGAAGTATATCAGACGGATTTATATCCAGAGTCAGACATACAGAGGTGTGCCAGACAGAAACGGATCCAGAATCAAACGCACAAAAGGTTCATCGGACGGGAACATAGTCGAACTCAGAAATATAGAGGCGTACCAGGTAGAGCCTCATCGGAATTGGAAGTGCGGAAGCACCACAGATAGATTGTCAATTTAGGATCACATCATTCACATTAAGGCTCCAATAATTCATGAGAATTTCCTTTTTATTTGCAAACTCACTCATCAGTCGTCACACAATTTACCTTGCGTCTTACGTATCGATTCTTTCAAGGATTCTATTTATTCACACTGCTTACCTTTCATTTATCACAACATTAGTCGCCGGGCTCAGCTCTTAGCCCTCCTAGGCACCAAATGAGAATCATACACACACATACACATACATATACACCTACACACGTTTACTCATACCTTACCGGCGAACATCTCTGGCTGTTATTCAAATTCGTTCAATTTCCCAAGAAGTGTTGTACCCTATCCTTTTTGCCCATTTAGTCCGCCTCGTTCCGCGCGACTCTCGAAAGGGCACCAATTACTCCACACACATTCTATTACCTTTTGGTTACCTCAAATTCCCATCTACATTAATCATACTTACACTTATGAAAAACTTTGCATTACTTCCCAGGGGGTCACCCATCCCAGGATTGCTCTGGCTTGAGCACGCTTAACCCCGAAACTTTCACGCATTTTGATGCGTTAGGGCTGATATAATTCCATCAATTGCCCTGCACGACCTTTGTCACGCAATTTTAGGCCAAACGGGGTCTTAGCAAATCTTTCAGAAATTTTTCGTAGCGGGTCCCACTCTGACCCAAAAAGGTGGTTTGCTTTTCTGGCTGCGTGGTCTATCGTTCTAGCCTTCCAAATCCCATATATTTTCCTCCCACATGTAAAGATAACTGCCTCGGTTACTTTCATTAATTCGGATTCTTACCCTACCTTTACTGACACACACAAAAACAATATCGCATAATACTGAGGTACAAACCTACCATTGCACATATTCATTAAACAAAAAGGTTAGTAATATACCTGGGTCTGTATCTGGGGGTGCCTCTGGGTCCCGACGACCAGTCAAAGCGTAGATGCGGTTCGAGGGACCGCTAGAATCTGAACCCCCAACACGGCCTCTACTGCGGCCCGCTGGTGCTGGCATACCTCGCCCTGTAGAGCGCGTGGCCGAAGGGGTAGATGACGAACCAGCAACGGATCTCATCGGTGGTGCTGCGCTACCGGAACCGCCTGCCCACGGACAATCCCGCATGATATGGCCCTGGCGGCCACAAGCAAAACAGGCCCCTGTGACCCTGAAGCACTCACCTGGGTGCGATCTTCCACAATATGAACACGGGGGCATAGGTGGCCTAATCTGACTGGGACCCCTGCTCGCCTGAGGACCTGGGGCTCTGGAACTCTGGTCTGCCCTGGACGGTCCTGCGCCATCAAATCTCTTACTAGCAGACTGTGTGTCCCGGCCTGACGGAGGAAAATACCCACTGGACTGATACTGAGGCTGCCCGCCCCGAGAATCTCCAAAATGCCCCGCTGATCTGGCCCTCTTGGGCCGTCTCCCATCATACTCTCTGCTGGGCCGATCTGCTCGGTGCCGGTTCTCCATCCCCTGGGCGTAGGCCTGTAGACGGGCAATATCCATATCTGTCTGCAATGACACCGCCATACAGCCGTCAATCAGATAACGATCCAACCCCATAACATATCTATGCATCCGATCTGTCATATCTGCCACCACAGCAGGGGCATACCGGGCCAGGGAATCAAACTCCAAATTATATTCACGGACGCTCCGACCCCTCTGCTGCAGATGCAAAAACCGATCAGCTCGCTCCCGTCGTAACTCTGGGGGCAGAAAGTGGCGGGTGAAAGCAGTCACAAACTGATCCCACATAGCTGGAGGAGCACCCTCACCCCGGGATAGCTCCCAAGTCTCATACCAATGCGCGGCAACATCCCGAAGTCTATGCGAAGCTAGCTCAACCGACTCGGTCTCTGACGCCCTGACCAAGTCTAATGCACGCCGCATCCCCCGAATGAAGTCATGGGGGTCCTCGTCGGGCTTAGACCCGAAAAACTCTGGAGGGCCGCATAACAAGAACTCCCGAACTCTCAGGCTTTCCCGCCTGTCTTCATCATCATCGTCCCTCCGCCCGCGCCTGCGAGCCTGTCCGGCTACAATCGTGGTCAACAACTGTACAGCCTCCCTCAGGGTCCTATCCTCCGCCCCTGGCTGAGGAGCTGGAGTCTCAGGAGCGGGTACACGGACCTCTGGAGCTGCTGAAGGTCCCGCTCCAGGCTGTACTAATGGGGGTGTAGCAGACCCCTCAGAATGAGGTGCAACCTCAGGCAAATCATAGACACGAGCCCGAGTAGCTCGTTGTGCCTGACTGGTCTCTCCCACCTTCGCCTTGCCCTTCTGGGCCGCCGTTGCCTTCTTCGGAGGCATTACTGCAAACACAACAACGGGTCAGATCAGAATAATCCTAATAACACAGCTCTATCGCACGATCTAAGATTCCAAAGAAAGGGCAACACAACATCCTAGATGTCCTGTAGCTTCCTGTTTATAGATGTGGTGCACAACACATCGATAAACAAGACTCTACTAGACACGGCCTGTAGACATTCCGAGGACAAACCGCTCTGATACCACTTTTGTCACGACCCAGCCCCGTGGGCCGCGACTGGTGCCCTTCCGGGACACCCCAAACGAACTCACACCCAAATCATCGTAATCAGACTCGACCAAACTCAACGTACGTTATTCGAACTCAACATCGCAATCAGACAACTACCGAACACTTATCCTAAGCAGTCGCCCGTACAAATCAAACAAATCGCAAATCAGAAAGGAGGCGGAATATACATCGCCAAATTTCACACAAACACATCAGAAGGGTGGCGGAATGCACATCGCCCCCAAATGCATACACATACATACAAACTCAGAGGCCGACTTGGCCATAGTAGCGTACGAGCCACTTAAGATCGTACAACAGACTCACATGCAAACACACCGGACCCACGACCCACAAATCTGACTACAGGCCTCTAGACAAAACAGAACATAAGAACATAGGACGGGACAGGGCCCCGCCGTACCCACTCATCCAAATATACAGAGTACAGACACAACAAAAGATATGTACCAAAAGTAGACTCCGGATCAAGGGGAGCTTTCCAACACAGCAGAATGAGTAGCCTAAACTGGAGGACCACCCAAACGAGCTTCTGTACCTGCGGGCATGAAACACAGCCCCCGAAGAAACGGGGGTCAGTACGGGAGAAGTACTGAGTATGTAAAGCAGAAGGTACAGAAATCCCAAACATAGCTGGAGTCAGAAAGAACAAACACACCAACATCGCAAACAAAGCAAACCTGTGCGGGAGGCGAACGTACAAATGCAAATCAAATCATGTATAGGGTTTAGGAACGTGGTCACCCCCCCGACGCTGGTGCCACAACACATCATAACTCCAGAAGTTTTCAAATCTCTGTACAGTCTCCAGACACATCATATCACACACACATCATATCATCAGAACATGTCAAATGCCATATCACATCATAACTCCATAAACGGTAACCGGCCCTATGGCGAGGCCTCGGAAACCGTAACACATCATAACTCCCGAATATATTATAGCGCGCACGATCACAAAGTCGGCCCGGGTACCGACGAACGAAATCATAGCAGACAGCACGAACAGAGTAGTGCAGAAACCATATGCATATCAAAAATAATTTACCGGACTCAACATATAGTTTACATATAGGTATATACCGACGCCAGAAGGCTCGGAGTAGGAATCGAATTGATAAAAGTAGGCATATAAAGGTTACGAAGTTCCAAACTGTCAAATTCGTAAGAAAACTGTTCATAAGTCTTTTTTTTTTCCGGAATTATCACATCATCCCAAAGTACGGAACATGCATTAATGGCATAGGAAGTTTCAAACACATCCTTGAGTCATAAACAGAAGATTGCGAATCATAACAGACCCAAGCGAATCAAACAAACCGAATAAGGGGAGCCTCGGGGCTCGCGGGCCCACCTCGGGTCAAATTGAGGCGGCGGACACAAATCACAGACTTTCGGCTCCATAGAGCCATCTACGAAAGTTTCGAAGGGTTTGGGACACAACAGCACAAGTTATGGAGGTACGAACATTCTTTTAACCAAAAGTGACAAAAAAGGGTTCAATCGCGCTGAGTGAATAGTGCTCGAACTTCAACTTCGATTTCCAAGAGCAGGGTTAATCCCGAGATTCCGAAATTTTCCTAGTGGGTCTAGGACATGCCAAAAGAATGAGAGGTAGGCTTTACATACCTGGTTGGTGCCTTACGCTCCTCAAATCGCAATTCCCGTTTCGTCCAGAAACTGCAAATGGTCACTTTTACCAGTTACTATTCATGAGAATTAACATTTTAGTCTTTGGGCTATATTTGGCTACCGAAATTTCGGCAGCACTTCCCCTATAAATCTAACACCCCCGAGACTTAGCTCGGCTCAAAATATAACAACATCAACAGCCCAAACATCATTACACAATACGAATTACAATCAAACACATTAACTTCACAATTGCACCTTATTTCGTAAGTTGGTAATCCTATTTCCAAACTTCGCAATTTCAACTCATATCCACATTATTGTATTCATTCATTCAAGATTATTCCATTACATAACAAACAAGTTCCAAACCACATACAAACATCCCCAAAATTCACTACTTTCCAATTTTCATTCAAAACACCAAAAGTTACGACGAACGTTCTAACTTGCGTCGTTTCATTCCACACTCATTATCATCAACCATAAATCATATTTAAAGTCTTTAGTATCATATATATATATACTATGATATACACAAATATACCAAGGGTATACACTTTCCGATAACGTCCAAAATTATTTTCTAACACCAACTCAATTCCTTAATCAATCCTTTACAACATAATGACCACAACAACACATCATTCAAGCTAAACAAGATCAAATTCCTATGCCTTAAATCTTACAAAACCCACGGCCAAACACCCTCTCTTTGCACACACACGCCATGCACAACACAACACCATTCTAAAATCTTTACGCCAATTCAATTACTAACACATATACATCCATTTCATATCATTAAAACATCAAAACCTTACCTTAATCTTAAGATCCCGATTCGCCGCAAACGTCGTCCTCTCGTCAAACTAGTTGTACCACCACGAAGAGCACCTCGAACCCATCAATTTTTCCAAAAGAGGCTAGGTGATTGGATTAGAAACAAGCCACGAATTTTTTTTTTTTCTCTTTCTTTTTCGGCCGAAACCCCTTTCTCTTTGTTCTTGGATTTTTTTTTTTGATTAAAGTCTTGATAATTACCAAGTGATCATGATATATATCCATAATAGGAGTCATGTGCTTAGCACATGACTCTTTAAAAGTGGGCTTGGGCCTCCCTTGGCCGGCCACTTCACAAAATTTGGGCCTCAACTTTGTTCAAATTCTCTTGGCCCAATTCATAATATGTCCCGCTTTGTAATTCCCGAAACTAATTTCTAAAATTCCGAATTTACCCTCGGCCTTCCCCGAGGTCTTGACATCCATGATTTCATAATCAACATGAGCATAGCAACTTGGACCAAAATTATTTCCTCAACACACACAAGTCTTATTTATTTCTTGATTTCTCGTTATACGAAAATACGGGACATAACATTCTCCCCCCCTTAAGAACATTCGTCCTCGAATGTTGAATCGAACCCACGGGTGTCGTACTACTCCGGGAGTGTTCTCTTGATAGTTGTCCTTTATCGATTTCTCTGATATGTCTCCTTTACCAATACTAGGGTAGATTTTTCACATCGCTGACTCAACTACCTTCATGATACATTTTCTCATACTCTACGTAATCACCGAACTCTGCACTATATTCTTGTAAGGGACGGACGCTTTCCAGACACCATCGTCAATATCATCTTCTTTTCACACTCCTGAGTTTCCTTACCACATCGTCGTAATCTCGCTTTACTTCATATCAGACACTTCATGCCGAACAGATTCAGAACTAAAACCGGACGGATTCATAATCGGAGGCAGACATACTCAACTATGGCGGTTGGATTCGTAGTCAACATCGAAGGTACGGAAGCATATCAGACACATCTGAGATCGGAGTCAGACGTATAAAGGCGTATCAAACGAACTCGTAAGCAGAATCAACACACGAAGATACACCAGACAGATTCACACTTGAAGTCAAACGTATGGACTCATATCGAACGGATCCGAAATCAGAATCAAGTATACAGGATTGTTTCATACAAAGTTGTGACCAGTCAAACCGAAGTGTATCAAACACACACGCGGTCAAAATCAAACGCACAGAAGTATATCAGACGGATTTATATCCAGAGTCAGACATACAGAGGTGTGCCAGACAGAAACGGATCCAGAATCAAACGCACAAAAGGTTCATCGGACGGGAACATAGTCGAACTCAGAAATATAGAGGCGTACCAGGTAGAGCCTCATCGGAATTGGAAGTGCGGAAGCACCACAGATAGATTGTCAATTTAGGATCACATCATTCACATTAAGGCTCCAATAATTCATGAGAATTTCCTTTTTATTTGCAAACTCACTCATCAGTCGTCACACAATTTACCTTGCGTCTTACGTATCGATTCTTTCAAGGATTCTATTTATTCACACTGCTTACCTTTCATTTATCACAACATTAGTCGCCGGGCTCAGCTCTTAGCCCTCCTAGGCACCAAATGAGAATCATACACACACATACACATACATATACACCTACACACGTTTACTCATACCTTACCGGCGAACATCTCTGGCTGTTATTCAAATTCGTTCAATTTCCCAAGAAGTGTTGTACCCTATCCTTTTTGCCCATTTAGTCCGCCTCGTTCCGCGCGACTCTCGAAAGGGCACCAATTACTCCACACACATTCTATTACCTTTTGGTTACCTCAAATTCCCATCTACATTAATCATACTTACACTTATGAAAAACTTTGCATTACTTCCCAGGGGGTCACCCATCCCAGGATTGCTCTGGCTTGAGCACGCTTAACCCCGAAACTTTCACGCATTTTGATGCGTTAGGGCTGATATAATTCCATCAATTGCCCTGCACGACCTTTGTCACGCAATTTTAGGCCAAACGGGGTCTTAGCAAATCTTTCAGAAATTTTTCGTAGCGGGTCCCACTCTGACCCAAAAAGGTGGTTTGCTTTTCTGGCTGCGTGGTCTATCGTTCTAGCCTTCCAAATCCCATATATTTTCCTCCCACATGTAAAGATAACTGCCTCGGTTACTTTCATTAATTCGGATTCTTACCCTACCTTTACTGACACACACAAAAACAATATCGCATAATACTGAGGTACAAACCTACCATTGCACATATTCATTAAACAAAAAGGTTAGTAATATACCTGGGTCTGTATCTGGGGGTGCCTCTGGGTCCCGACGACCAGTCAAAGCGTAGATGCGGTTCGAGGGACCGCTAGAATCTGAACCCCCAACACGGCCTCTACTGCGGCCCGCTGGTGCTGGCATACCTCGCCCTGTAGAGCGCGTGGCCGAAGGGGTAGATGACGAACCAGCAACGGATCTCATCGGTGGTGCTGCGCTACCGGAACCGCCTGCCCACGGACAATCCCGCATGATATGGCCCTGGCGGCCACAAGCAAAACAGGCCCCTGTGACCCTGAAGCACTCACCTGGGTGCGATCTTCCACAATATGAACACGGGGGCATAGGTGGCCTAATCTGACTGGGACCCCTGCTCGCCTGAGGACCTGGGGCTCTGGAACTCTGGTCTGCCCTGGACGGTCCTGCGCCATCAAATCTCTTACTAGCAGACTGTGTGTCCCGGCCTGACGGAGGAAAATACCCACTGGACTGATACTGAGGCTGCCCGCCCCGAGAATCTCCAAAATGCCCCGCTGATCTGGCCCTCTTGGGCCGTCTCCCATCATACTCTCTGCTGGGCCGATCTGCTCGGTGCCGGTTCTCCATCCCCTGGGCGTAGGCCTGTAGACGGGCAATATCCATATCTGTCTGCAATGACACCGCCATACAGCCGTCAATCAGATAACGATCCAACCCCATAACATATCTATGCATCCGATCTGTCATATCTGCCACCACAGCAGGGGCATACCGGGCCAGGGAATCAAACTCCAAATTATATTCACGGACGCTCCGACCCCTCTGCTGCAGATGCAAAAACCGATCAGCTCGCTCCCGTCGTAACTCTGGGGGCAGAAAGTGGCGGGTGAAAGCAGTCACAAACTGATCCCACATAGCTGGAGGAGCACCCTCACCCCGGGATAGCTCCCAAGTCTCATACCAATGCGCGGCAACATCCCGAAGTCTATGCGAAGCTAGCTCAACCGACTCGGTCTCTGACGCCCTGACCAAGTCTAATGCACGCCGCATCCCCCGAATGAAGTCATGGGGGTCCTCGTCGGGCTTAGACCCGAAAAACTCTGGAGGGCCGCATAACAAGAACTCCCGAACTCTCAGGCTTTCCCGCCTGTCTTCATCATCATCGTCCCTCCGCCCGCGCCTGCGAGCCTGTCCGGCTACAATCGTGGTCAACAACTGTACAGCCTCCCTCAGGGTCCTATCCTCCGCCCCTGGCTGAGGAGCTGGAGTCTCAGGAGCGGGTACACGGACCTCTGGAGCTGCTGAAGGTCCCGCTCCAGGCTGTACTAATGGGGGTGTAGCAGACCCCTCAGAATGAGGTGCAACCTCAGGCAAATCATAGACACGAGCCCGAGTAGCTCGTTGTGCCTGACTGGTCTCTCCCACCTTCGCCTTGCCCTTCTGGGCCGCCGTTGCCTTCTTCGGAGGCATTACTGCAAACACAACAACGGGTCAGATCAGAATAATCCTAATAACACAGCTCTATCGCACGATCTAAGATTCCAAAGAAAGGGCAACACAACATCCTAGATGTCCTGTAGCTTCCTGTTTATAGATGTGGTGCACAACACATCGATAAACAAGACTCTACTAGACACGGCCTGTAGACATTCCGAGGACAAACCGCTCTGATACCACTTTTGTCACGACCCAGCCCCGTGGGCCGCGACTGGTGCCCTTCCGGGACACCCCAAACGAACTCACACCCAAATCATCGTAATCAGACTCGACCAAACGCAACGTACGTTATTCGAACTCAACATCGCAATCAGACAACTACCGAACACTTATCCTAAGCAGTCGCCCGTACAAATCAAACAAATCGCAAATCAGAAAGGAGGCGGAATATACATCGCCAAATTTCACACACACACATCAGAAGGGTGGCGGAATGCACATCGCCCCCAAATGCATACACA
This sequence comes from Lycium barbarum, assembly GCF_019175385.1. NCBI lineage: Eukaryota > Viridiplantae > Streptophyta > Magnoliopsida > Solanales > Solanaceae > Lycium > Lycium barbarum. Next base: position 90,077,133 of record NC_083340.1, on the reverse strand, counting down.
TACATACAAACTCAGAGGCCGACTTGGCCATAGTAGCGTACGAGCCACTTAAGATCGTACAACAGACTCACATGCAAACACACCGGACCCACGACCCACAAATCTGACTACAGGCCTCTAGACAAAACAGAACATAAGAACATAGGACGGGACAGGGCCCCGCCGTACCCACTCATCCAAATATACAGAGTACAGACACAACAAAAGATATGTACCAAAAGTAGACTCCGGATCAAGGGGAGCTTTCCAACACAGCAGAATGAGTAGCCTAAACTGGAGGACCACCCAAACGAGCTTCTGTACCTGCGGGCATGAAACACAGCCCCCGAAGAAACGGGGGTCAGTACGGGAGAAGTACTGAGTATGTAAAGCAGAAGGTACAGAAATCCCAAACATAGCTGGAGTCAGAAAGAACAAACACACCAACATCGCACACAAAGCAAACCTGTGCGGGAGGCGAACGTACAAATGCAAATCAAATCATGTATAGGGTTTAGGAACGTGGTCACCCCCCCGACGCTGGTGCCACAACACATCATAACTCCAGAAGTTTTCAAATCTCCGTACAGTCTCCAGACACATCATATCACACACACATCATATCATCAGAACATGTCAAATGCCATATCACATCATAACTCCATAAACGGTAACCGGCCCTATGGCGAGGCCTCGGAAACCGTAACACATCATAACTCCCGAATATATTATAGCGCGCACGATCACAAAGTCGGCCCGGGTACCGACGAACGAAATCATAGCAGACAGCACGAACAGAGTAGTGCAGAAACCATATGCATATCAAAAATAATTTACCGGACTCAACATATAGTTTACATATAGGTATATACCGACGCCAGAAGGCTCGGAGTAGGAATCGAATTGATAAAAGTAGGCATATAAAGGTTACGAAGTTCCAAACTGTCAAATTCGTAAGAAAACTGTTCATAAGTCTTTTTTTTTTCCGGAATTATCACATCATCCCAAAGTACGGAACATGCATTAATGGCATAGGAAGTTTCAAACACATCCTTGAGTCATAAACAGAAGATTGCGAATCATAACAGACCCAAGCGAATCAAACAAACCGAATAAGGGGAGCCTCGGGGCTCGCGGGCCCACCTCGGGTCAAATTGAGGCGGCGGACACAAATCACAGACTTTCGGCTCCATAGAGCCATCTACGAAAGTTTCGAAGGGTTTGGGACACAACAGCACAAGTTATGGAGGTACGAACATTCTTTTAACCAAAAGTGACAAAAAAGGGTTCAATCGCGCTGAGTGAATAGTGCTCGAACTTCAACTTCGATTTCCAAGAGCAGGGTTAATCCCGAGATTCCGAAATTTTCCTAGTGGGTCTAGGACATGCCAAAAGAATGAGAGGTAGGCTTTACATACCTGGTTGGTGCCTTACGCTCCTCAAATCGCAATTCCCGTTTCGTCCAGAAACTGCAAATGGTCACTTTTACCAGTTACTATTCATGAGAATTAACATTTTAGTCTTTGGGCTATATTTGGCTACCGAAATTTCGGCAGCACTTCCCCTATAAATCTAACACCCCCGAGACTTAGCTCGGCTCAAAATATAACAACATCAACAGCCCAAACATCATTACACAATACGAATTACAATCAAACACATTAACTTCACAATTGCACCTTATTTCGTAAGTTGGTAATCCTATTTCCAAACTTCGCAATTTCAACTCATATCCACATTATTGTATTCATTCATTCAAGATTATTCCATTACATAACAAACAAGTTCCAAACCACATACAAACATCCCCAAAATTCACTACTTTCCAATTTTCATTCAAAACACCAAAAGTTACGACGAACGTTCTAACTTGCGTCGTTTCATTCCACACTCATTATCATCAACCATAAATCATATTTAAAGTCTTTAGTATCATATATATATATACTATGATATACACAAATATACCAAGGGTATACACTTTCCGATAACGTCCAAAATTATTTTCTAACACCAACTCAATTCCTTAATCAATCCTTTACAACATAATGACCACAACAACACATCATTCAAGCTAAACAAGATCAAATTCCTATGCCTTAAATCTTACAAAACCCACGGCCAAACACCCTCTCTTTGCACACACACGCCATGCACAACACAACACCATTCTAAAATCTTTACGCCAATTCAATTACTAACACATATACATCCATTTCATATCATTAAAACATCAAAACCTTACCTTAATCTTAAGATCCCGATTCGCCGCAAACGTCGTCCTCTCGTCAAACTAGTTGTACCACCACGAAGAGCACCTCGAACCCATCAATTTTTCCAAAAGAGGCTAGGTGATTGGATTAGAAACAAGCCACAAATTTTTTTTTTTCTCTTTCTTTTTCGGCCGAAACCCCTTTCTCTTTGTTCTTGGATTTTTTTTTTTGATTAAAGTCTTGATAATTACCAAGTGATCATGATATATATCCATAATAGGAGTCATGTGCTTAGCACATGACTCTTTAAAAGTGGGCTTGGGCCTCCCTTGGCCGGCCACTTCACAAAATTTGGGCCTCAACTTTGTTCAAATTCTCTTGGCCCAATTCATAATATGTCCCGCTTTGTAATTCCCGAAACTAATTTCTAAAATTCCGAATTTACCCTCGGCCTTCCCCGAGGTCTTGACATCCATGATTTCATAATCAACATGAGCATAGCAACTTGGACCAAAATTATTTCCTCAACACACACAAGTCTTATTTATTTCTTGATTTCTCGTTATACGAAAATACGGGACATAACAAAAACAATGAACTCTATCCTCCATCTCAGCCACCATGGCTGGAGCATACCTGGCCATAGAATCAAAATACACGCAATACTCCTGGACACTCATACTGCCCTGCTTAATACATAAGAATCTATTTGCTCAGGCTCGCCTGCCCTCAAGAGGCAAATAATAGCGGATAAAAGCATTTGCAAACTATCGCCACACAGCTGGAGGGGCATTTTCTCCCCTAGATAACTCCCAAGTCAGATAGCACTGTACTGCAATATCATGCAGACTATACGAATCCAACTCTACGGACTCGACCTCATCCGCATGCATAACCCTCAAAGTCCTCTGCACACCATCAATGAAATCATGAGGGTCCATATTCTGCTTTACCACGGAAAACTCTGGAGGACCTAACCCAAGAAAGGTTTTAACCCTCGAACTACCAGTCCCATCTGCCTGGTCAACACCGACTCCCGGCCGCTGAGCCTGGGCGGCTACTAATCGGGTCAATAACCGTACGGCATCCCGCATATCCTGGCCCGGTGCATCCTGCTGAGGAACTAGGGCAGGGGCTGGAGGCGTGTATGCGATGTCTCAGACGGCCCCTCACTCTGAATCGCATCCTGGGCTTTAGTGGCCCGTTGAGTACGGCTAGTGGCCTCACCTATGGCTTTTTTGCCCTTCTGGGCAGCTGTAGCTTTCTTGGGAGGCATCGCTGAAATCGTAACAATTTATCAGAAAGCGAACGCCTAACACATGGCTCTGTCGCACAATCTAGTAGGGAAAGAATGACTTCATACTAAATGTCCTGTAGCCTCCTATTTATAAGTGTGGTGCACAACACGCCCATAAACAATACTCTACTAGACACGGTCTGTAGACAACCCTAGGACGGAACTGCTCTGATACCACTTCTGTCACGACGCAACCGATGAGCCGTGACGGGGGTCTGACCTCTAGCGACCAAACACCCCTATACTCGTATCTGAAATATAATGAACATCAAAGGCCCAAAAATGGCACAACTAATCTCATAAAAATGAAACATCAGAACTTTGTACAATCTGCATACCTATATACACAATCATGTGGAAGAACAATGCAAGCCCACTCGGCTGCTACATATACTGTACACAAAAGAATAGAGGCCGACAAGGCTACATCGTCTGACTAATACATAAAACTATCTACAGACCTCTACTGGAATAAAAGCTGTAGAAAGGGCGGGACAGGGCCCCTCATACCCATATGCACACACATCTCAAAAGGGGCATACCAAAACTGACTTTAGCTCCGGATCGAATGGAGCGTACTGACCGCTACTAAATCTAGAGGTCTTACTGAGCTAGACCACCTGTCTATCTCCCTGTACCTGTGGGCATGAACGCAGTCCCCCGAGCAACGGGGAGTCAGTACAGATAATATACTGAGCATGTAAAGCATAAGAGCAACATAATATATATATCTAACAATACCTCAGTGGGTGCATAATATTCTTACTCGTGCCTATCAATGAAGGTCATACATTTGTATATAGGTGCGTAAGTAATGCCTGATATATACGCATATATAACGCCTGTCTCTTTTGTAATATCATATCAGCCTCTCTGCGGCCATCATCATGTACATTGCTGCGATACTTGCAGCCTGATTCTCATATCGTCATAATAGTGCACCAGCTGATCAGGTGGTAATGCGTATATAACGCCTGCTCCTTTCCATACCCCATATACATATAATACTTGCGTATATAACGCCTTCTGGTCACGGGTCAACATACATATATATCTATAAATGAATGTGATGCATGAATAACTGTATACATAAAACTGGACCCATGAACAGAAGGAATAATCATAAAAGAGGTACATGAACATCAAGGACTGAAATACTCCTATGCTTCTAAGAGTAGAGAAATATGAAATCTCGCTTATTCGCTTGTTGGATCACATCATAGGATCATGCCAAAAGAAAGTAAAGATAGCCTTAACATACCTTGACGTATATGAAATCGTCCAACTCCTACTTCTCAACTTGTAAGTATACAATTAAGACAATATAGACCATCATTAGACTAGGTACTTCACTTGCTAACCTCCTTTAGATGCATATAGAGCTTAACGAATCATGAACAAAATTTCTCTCATACGCTTAACAACTCTTCAACTTCTCATTCACTTTAATACCAACCATAACAACAATAACAACACTTATATATCAAAATATATTCCAATCCATTCCCAATCATCTCTTAAAATAACCCTAAGTTACTATTTTGTCTTTCGTCACTTACCACTTTCACAACTACCCCCCTCTTGACTTAGAATCACTAAAACTCTTGATACTCAACTTAAATACAAAGGTAGAAATCATTTACATACCTTGAGGGGTCAATAATCCCCGTGGGCTATGACTGGTGCCCGAGTTGGACACCCATATGTGCACCTGCTATAAATAGTCAGACTGACACTATAGACAACATGGGAATCGACATAGACCCAAAGGTTCTCAATGTCACAGATCATGATAATCTGTCTCCTGCGGAGTCTCAACCAATCACAACGTAATGAAGTACGCAAGCCGACAAGGCTGCCACTATATATCATTATAATACGCAAGCCAACAAGGCTGCCACTACATATCGATAACATACGCAAGCCGGCAATGCTGCCACAACAAATAGAAACATCCACAAGAAACTATATAGACACAACTGATCATAATCTATACACAACCCACACAAATGTCTACAGACCTCTAAGAGTATCAACAGCGAAATATGACTGGACAGGGCCCCGTCGTACCCCTGGAAAAACATATATATACATCAGAAGATCTGTACCAAAAATCTAGGCTCCGGAACAACGGAGCTCTCCAAGACAGCTGACTGGAAAATCCTAAGCTAGGGGGATCACCGAATCGAGTGTCTGTACCTGCGGGCATGAAATGCAGCCCCCCGAAGAAAGGGGGTCAGTACGAGATATGTACTAAGTATATAAAGCATGAAATACAGTAAAGAAGATCATAACTGAAGTAGGGAGTACAGGAGACAAGTATAACATCCAGAATACCAAAACACTTGCCTTTCGAAACATAAATCATGCATGTCAATATCATATATCATACCCGGCCCATTGTGGGACTCGGTGAATAAAGTCATCATATACCATCCTGGCCGCCATAAACATATCATCATATCATCATATATATATATATATACCGTACCCGGCCCTCTAGTGAGGGACTCGGTGAACAATGCAGTGAAACTGTGCACGATAACATACCCTGCCCGGGACTCAGTGAAAGACATATTGAGGCATGCACGAGCAGAGTAGTGAGAAACTATATGCAAGTTAAATCATATCTGTGACTCGATAGAACAATCAAAACGAGCTATCACTCGAAAATCAAGACAATAGTCATATAAAGTACCTTTCGAATGTGACTATGGATTATATCAAAATAGAACTTCTGGAATCATATACACGTATCAAGACATAATGAAATAGCTTCTGGAAATTAAGAACATTGGCTATCCTAGTGGCTCTAAGAATAGGAACTTCTTTGGAATCATATACACATCGCCTGTTTGTTTCATAAAGATCATGCCAAAAAGAAAGAAGGGTTAGCTTTACATACCTGTTATAGTTTAACCATAGTCAAGTTCGCTTCGCCGCCCCTTTAGCCTATTCGATATGAAAGTATTAGTAAGCTATACTTTCTAGCTTATAAATATGCAATCAATTACCTGTAGGAATCATTCTTCAATTCATACTTTCTTGATTAGGATTTTTATTAGTTAAGAACTTAACGGAAATTGAGTTGCATTTCCCCTATATAACTCGCCTAACCCGAACTTCTGATTAACCTCCTGTTATCACAGCAATACCAACAATGACAGTAATAGAAATATTCATATAGAATCCTTACAATCCATCCCACAAACAACTCAAACAACCCAATAACCTTTCTTAACCCTTTTCCAATCCAAATCATTAACATTTAAGATTATAAACAAACCAACATACGCTTTGTATACGATACGTTATACACTTCTTCCTTCCAAATTTAGAATCCACATCAATAACAACACGACAACAACACGAACCACAACATATGAACATAAATCATACTTTTAATCCTTTCAACTCAACAATTCATATAACAACCACAACTCCTAATATCAATGAATTCATGCAATTTGTTACTTCCAATTTCATCTAATCTAATTTTAATCTTTTCATTACAACACCATCAATCCAATTATACCATAAAATATGAAAATCTTACCTTAATTTAATCGGAGGCAATTCTACACTTATTTGCTCCAATTTCACTATTTCTTCTTCCTCAATTCAATACCCAATGTTGCTATCACCTCCTTCGACTTGCAAATAACCTTGGAACTTAATCAAAACAAGAAACAAAATTTTTGTTTAATCAACCATGGCTGGCCGAGAGCTTGGCAACCATGGCAATGCCTTTTTTTTTCTTTTTCTTAACCTTCCACTTGAAAAATGAAATGAATTACCTAAGTTGTTCATCATCCTAACTTTATATATGGTGCTCCTTCTTTGGACACGTGCCGCCCCCCCTATGGCTCATCAATTTGTTTTGTTTTATATATTTTTTTAATTTAAAAACGGGTGGGGCCCATAAGATATAATTAACTTAATTAATCTTAATTAATACTAATCCCTACTTAATAATCTAATCATAGTTAATTAGTCCCTAATTTCCAATAATATTTCTACACTAATTGAAATTTATAAACAAATCGTGTACTAATTAAAATTGAGAATTAAAAGTTCCTATTTCGTATCAAAAAATAATCCCGTCCTTAACTTATGTCGATTAGCTTGCTAATAATTCGACGTACAAAAATACGGGGTATAACATCCTTCCCCCCTTTGAAACATTCGTCCTCGAATGTTAAACTAATCCTGCATTCCCAATATTTCCTTGAATGTTCTCTTACTGAATTATACTCCTCACATGCCTCTTTCGTTGGTCGATTTCCTTCAATCTGTTATAATACATTCCAGCTTTCTCAGTAACCATTTTCATAATATTTGTTCTTGCTCTTGCCTCTCGAAGTGGTAATTCTACGTCGTTGTTGTCACACCCCAACCTTACTAGGGTGTGATGGGCACCCGACCCTTACTTAGGGCCGAGCGAACCCTCAGACTCTTGCTGCACAAAAAGTTACGCCAAAATTTTTAAATCAAATCAGGTAAAATACATAGTATTTTTTTTTCTCAGAAATATTCCTTCTCGAATCTTCCAAGCGCACAAATCTGTAGTCATACATAATTCACTACGCAACACAGACCAACATATCTGTCACGACCCAACCCTGTGGGCCGCGACTGGTACCCTAACTGGGTACCCGTACGTACCTACCCGACCGACTTTCGAATCATACGGATTTTTTTTTTTTTTCGTTTCAAAACAGAAGTACAGAAATAGGCCGATACAACTACGGCACGCGTGCAAACATATATATATATCTGAACATACAGAAACATATAGATAAGCCGATAAGGCTAACATACAGACGAAACCCGAAACCCACACATCTATCTACAGGCCTCTACAGACATACAGAATCATATGGCGGGACAGGGCCCCGGCGTACCCAGAATACACACATACGGAGTACATAGAAGACAGAAAATATATACCAAAAAGATATGCTCCGAGTCAAGGGAGCTCTTCAGATAGCAGAGTCGGAAACCTACGCTGGCGGCGTATTACCTGGCGCGTCTGTACCTGCGGGCATGTAGCGCAGCCCCCGAAGAACGGGGGTCAGTACGAAAAATGTACCGAGTATGTAAAGCAGAAACGTAACAGATATAAACATAGTCCGAACTAGAGTCACAGAAATATAACGGGCAAAATCATAAATCAAACTGACGGACAGAGTTATGATCCAGACAGACATACAGAATCGTGTTACACACAAATGAACAGAATTATAGTTCGGACAGACAGACAGAATCATAATACGGACAGACGAGCAGAATCTGAATCCATACGGACATACAGAAGCAGAAGCCATACGGACATACAGAAATAGTCGTAACACAGACGGACAGACTGTAGTATGACGGACAGAATTATGCATGCGGAGTAGCACAGAATCATACAAAATCATACAGAGGCGTGTGCTTTATAAATACAGATGGCACACGTATATATTCATACAGATCCCGGCCCTGTCTGGGGGCGCGGTAACAGAACCCGGCCCTCTTAGTACGGGACGCGGTGGACAGACAGAATCATATCAGATCATATGCCATCCTGGCCGCCATCCCCATACACAGATCATACAGACATACAGATCCCGGCCCGTACGCCGAGGGACGCGGTGAACAATGCAGAGAAATATGCACGATAACAGAACCTGGCCCGGGTCGCAGTGAAGGAATGCATTGAGACAGACACGAATCGATAAATGAGAAACCACCTACCTACAGACTCAACATACAGACTCGATCAAACTGAAGGGGTGCCAAACGGCGAGCCAAAATCAGAATATCCAGATAATATGCACAGTACGCGCCTATATCCTAGTTGGGAAGGCACGACAGATTGTTATCAGAATGGGATTCTTAGATATTCAAAAATCATGTTGTATAAATTGCACCAAAATAGCCATAATATACACAAAATAATAGTTCAGAAGTTTTTAAAGAAAATCGGACCCAAAATGGAAGTATTTAAAATCGTACCGGGAGTATCGGGCCTCGTGGGCCCACCTCGGACCAACCCGAGGCTACATATGTAAATTATTGATAATTGACCTTATGAGGTCACCCATACTCATTCGGAAGTGTTCCGACTCCGTTTGGGGAAATTTTTGTGCAAAATCTCACTTTAAGGACAATTTGTAAGAAAATAGGTTCAATTGAATTGAAGGAATTGGAGCGGTTTTCCGTCTCGAATTCCGGGGAACGGAGTCGGACTTAAGGCTCGCGGCCGAGCCTACCACATCCAGAACATGCCTAGGAACGTAGAGAAGTGCTTCACATACCTTGATGGCGCCTTATGCTCGCTTGGCGTCACTCCAAATTTCGTCCAAAATCTGGAAATGGTCAAGTTTACCATTTGGTTAGTTCCATTCTTTCAATACTCTAACTTTACACATAATTGCCTACCGAAATTTCGGCAGCATTTCCTCTGTATATACGACATCCCCGAGACTTAGCTCGGCTCAATTTAGCAACACAATAACCCAGAGGAGACATCCAAACAACAACAAACATCAATAAACACTAAATCATACGCTATGGCATTATTAGCCACCTTTCGACACGACGAATCATCTTTCGTTTCAAGCTTACATTTCCAACCAAAACTTATTATTTTCATATCCATTATCCATCAAAATCATTACGACACACATCGGAGGAATCCATAACATGTTCTCATAATATTCACAAGATATTCATAAAATTCACAAACATTCAACTTTCCATCAAGTCACTACTTTTCCAATCCCTTCCTAACTTTCAACATGCAAACTCATCAACACATTTTTATATTCCAAGTTCATTGTCATAAGCATAATTTGCCTCTTAACACTTTCATTTTCACTTATACACAAATCATAACAAAGTTCAATAATTTCCTTCAACAATTTAATAACCAATCTTCCATAACAACACAATTAACATGCTAACAAGATTCAATTCACCTTCCAACACCAACACACACCACACGACCACACCTCAAAATTCTCAACTTTCCTTAATTCATTCAACTTTAATTTCTAATACAATTCCTACCACACTACAACTAGATTTCAACATAGTTTCAAGTCACCATAGACATGCCATATACATATATGCATTTCGGCCACACACCCCAAATTCCAACACACCAAATTTCCATATTTTTCATTCATTCACACATACTACAACATACATACATCATTTTTAACACAACAAAAGCATGAAATCCTTACCTTTCTTCAAGTTCTACACTTGGAAGATGAAGTTGTTTTCTTGCCACAATCTTTATATCAACTTGTAGAGAATCTTGTGCTTAGCAATAATCTCTCAAGAGATGAGCTTTTTAAACCAAAGGATTGGCTCCAAAAATTTTTCTTTCTTTTCCTTTTTTTTTTTCTCCAAACCCGAAATGCTCCTCTCTTTTGTTCTTGATTTCTTTTGATTTTTCTTGAAGGTTCTCACAATCTTATCCTACTTATATAATATTATATACATAATAAAAAATATTTTATGGGTTTGGACCCCTTTGTGGCCGGTTGGGCCTCCCATATTGGGCCTTATTCTATGAATTTTTGGAGCCCAAAATGGTTGGTCACATATTATAATTCATGGGCAAATTTCCAAAATTCCAATTTTGCCCTTGGCCTCCTTTCGAAATTCCACACCAAGGTATTCATAACTTACACATTCATACCAAGTAAGGCCCAATTGTGGCCTTATTCATCACAAGTCAATTTATCTTGAATTTTCCGAATGAACAAAAATGTCGGATGTAACATTCTCCCCCCCTTTTAGAACATTCGTCCTCGAATGTTAAATTGACCTTATGGGGCGTCATACTACTCCGGGAGGGTTCTCTTTATAGTCGTCCTTTACTGACTTTCCGACATGGCTGCTTTGCCAACATTATGGGGTAATTTTTCACATCACCGATTTAAATGCCTTCATAATAGATTTTTTTTTCTCATACCCCACATAATAATCGAACCATAAGCTATATTCTTGTAACCGACGAACGTTTCCTAAACATCATAGTCCACCTCATTTCTTATTACACTCCTGAATTCCCTACCACATTATCGACATCCCACTTCATACCAGACACTCCTTACCAACAGATTCAGAATTAGGGCCGGACGCGTAGAAGCATATCGGACGGACTCGTAGTCAAAATCAGGGGCACGGAAGTATGTCAGACAGACCTAAGATCGGAGTCAGATGTATAAAAAGGTATCGGACGGATTTCAAAATCGGAATCAGGCTTACAGAAATGTATCATACAGAGTCGCACTTAGAATCAGACATGCGGAGATGTATCAGACAGATGCGTGATCAAAATTAGACGTACAGAGGCACACCAGACGGATTTATATCCGGAGTCAGACATACAGAGGTGTGTCAGACAGATTCGTAATCAGGGTTAATCGTACAGAGATATGTCAGACAGAAACATATTCAGAATCAATCATACAAATCGTCTTGGGTGTCGCTCATCGACTTTTTTCAAATTTCTGCTTACCCGCTCTACTTATCTCTCTCCTTCCCTACTATCCATACTTTTTTTCCTTTTACAACCATCGTCATACCAGACTAACTTATGATGTAATTGGGCTTTTTCTATCCCCTGACAACATTCGGGTCGTCGCTGACTGTTATCCAGATTCGCTAAGTTTTCCGAGTGGTATCGCACCTTTCCTTTTTGCCCATTTAATCCGCGTCGGTCTGTGTGGTGTCTGTAAAGGCGTTAATTACTCCATACATCCTCTTTTCCTTTAGATTACCCCAAGTTTTTCATTTATATCGGTCATACCTACAATTGTGCAAAACTTTGCATTACTTCCCAGGGGGTCACCCATCCCAGAATTGCTATGGCCTGAGCACGCTTAACTCCGAAACTTTCATGCATTTCGACACGTTAGGGCTAATATAATTTCGTCGAGTGCCCCTCACGACCTTTGTCACGTAATTTTAGAGTAAATCGGGGTCTTCGCAGGTTTTCGGAAAAATTTTGGTAGCGAGTCCCACCCCCGGCTAAGTCATACCATTACCATATTGCTTTTCTGAATCTCGGTATCCACCAAATTAACCTTTATCTTACTATTTCTAATACCCAGAAGTATAAGATCACGTAATTCAGCAAAATACAAACTTATCCATACATACATTTCTCAAAAAGTATTGGCTGGCGTACCTGGGCGTGCACTCGAAGACGCTCCTGGGTCCTGCCAGCCGGTTAAAGCAAACACGCGGTTCGAAGGACCGCTGTAACCAGAAGCTGCACCACGTCCTCTGCCACGACCCGCTGGCGCTGGTGCGGGTGCTGGTGCTGGTGCTCCTCGCCCCGCAGGGCGCATGGCCGCTGAAGGAGAAGATGAGCCTGCAACGGACCCAGCAGGCCGGGCTGAACCCGAACTGCCCTTAAGTGGGCACTCTCTGACTCGATGGTCTGGGCTCCCACAAAAATAACAAGCGCCCGTAGCGCGGTAACACTCCCCCGGGTGGGGCCTCCCACAGTAAGAACATGGGGGTATGGGTGGCCTCGACTGACCGGGACCTCTGGAGCTCTGTCCTGTGAACTGTGGGGGCGTACTGTAGGCTGGCTGGGACGAATACCTGTTTCTCTGCCGCTGGGAAGGCTCGCTCTGAAATCCCTCTGAATACCCAGCCGATCTGGCTCTCTTAGGCTGGCCCCTGTCGTAACCCCTATCAGGCCGACGTTCCCTACGTCGGTCCTCCATGCCCTGGGCGTGTGCCTGTACCCGGGCTACATGCATCCCTGGCTGAGCAGCCACAGCCAAACAACCATCAATCAGATAAGAGTCCAGTCCCATCACATACCTGTGCACCCTGTCGGCCATCTCAACTACTATGGTGGGTGCATACCTAGCCAGTGAATCGAACTCTAGGCTGTACTCGCGAACACTTCTACCATTCTGTCTCAAGTTCAAGAACCGATCGACCCTAGCTCTTCGTAGCTCTGGTGGTAGAAAATGGTCAAGAAAGGCCTTAGTAAATTCGGCCCATACCGCTGGGGGCGCGTCGTCGCCCCTGGAGAGCTGCCAAGACTCATACCAATTTGCTGCCACCTCATACAATCGATACGAAGCCAACTCCACAGACTCAGTCGGCGAAGCTTTAATCAATCGCAGTGTGCTCTCCATCTTTCTAATGAACTCCTGGGGGTCTTCCTCAGACTTGGTCCCGGAGAATTCTGGAGGACCACATGTCAGAAACTCGCGAGCCCTGGAGCTCTCGTACCTATCCGCACGACCACCCCCAAATCCATGCCTGCGAACCTGCTCCGCCATCAATGTGGTCAATAATTGAACCGCATCTCGCATGGCCCTACCCTCCGCCCCTGCCTGTGGAGCTGGAGGCTCGGGCACTGGAACCTCAGGGGCTTGCGGTGGAGCCGTCTCCCGATTAGCAGCTCCTGCTGCTCTGATATCCTCCGGCAAGGGGGGTGTAACAGATCCAGACGACGGGGGCACATCCTCAAGTGCAGGGTGCACACTGGCCCTGGTAACCCTCGGGGCCTGGCTGGTCTCTCCTGCCTCAATCCTGGCCTTGCCCTTCTGGGCAGCTGTTGCCTTCTTCGGAGGCATCACTGAAACATAACAGATCGTTAGGAGAGGATCATCCTACTAATACAGTTCTATCGCACGATCTAAGAATCCAAAGAAGGGTAACATCCTAAATGCCCTGTAGCTTCCTGTTTATAGATGTGGTGCACAACACATCGATAAACAAGACTCTACTAGACACGGCCTGTAGACATTCCGAGGACTAACCGCTCTGATACCACTTTTGTCACGACCCAACCCCGTGGGCCGCGACTGGTACCCTAACTGGGTACCCGTACGTACCTACCCGACCGACTTTCGAATCATACGGATTTTTTTTTTTTTTCGTTTCAAAACAGAAGTACAGAAATAGGCCGATACAACTACGGCACGCGTGCAAACATATATATATATCTGAACATACAGAAACATATAGATAAGCCGATAAGGCTAACATACAGACGAAACCCGAAACCCACACATCTATCTACAGGCCTCTACAGACATACAGAATCATATGGCGGGACAGGGCCCCGGCGTACCCAGAATACACACATACGGAGTACATAGAATACAGAAAATATATACCAAAAAGATATGCTCCGAGTCAAGGGAGCTCTTCAGATAGCAGAGTCGGAAACCTACGCTGGCGGCGTATTACCTGGCGCGTCTGTACCTGCGGGCATGTAGCGCAGCCCCCGAAGAACGGGGGTCAGTACGAAAAATGTACCGAGTATGTAAAGCAGAAACGTAACAGATATAAACATAGTCCGAACTAGAGTCACAGAAATATAACGGGCAAAATCATAAATCAAACTGACGGACAGAGTTATGATCCAGACAGACATACAGAATCGTGTTACACACAAATGAACAGAATTATAGTTCGGACAGACAGACAGAATCATAATACGGACAGACGAGCAGAATCTGAATCCATACGGACATACAGAAGCAGAAGCCATACGGACATACAGAAATAGTCGTAACACAGACGGACAGACTGTAGTATGACGGACAGAATTATGCATGCGGAGTAGCACAGAATCATACAAAATCATACAGAGGCGTGTGCTTTATAAATACAGATGGCACACGTATATATTCATACAGATCCCGGCCCTGTCTGGGGGCGCGGTAACAGAACCCGGCCCTCTTAGTACGGGACGCGGTGGACAGACAGAATCATATCAGATCATATGCCATCCTGGCCGCCATCCCCATACACAGATCATACAGACATACAGATCCCGGCCCGTACGCCGAGGGACGCGGTGAACAATGCAGAGAAATATGCACGATAACAGAACCTGGCCCGGGTCGCAGTGAAGGAATGCATTGAGACAGACACGAATCGATAAATGAGAAACCACCTACCTACAGACTCAACATACAGACTCGATCAAACTGAAGGGGTGCCAAACGGCGAGCCAAAATCAGAATATCCAGATAATATGCACAGTACGCGCCTATATCCTAGTTGGGAAGGCACGACAGATTGTTATCAGAATGGGATTCTTAGATATTCAAAAATCATGTTGTATAAATTGCACCAAAATAGCCATAATATACACAAAATAATAGTTCAGAAGTTTTTAAAGAAAATCGGACCCAAAATGGAAGTATTTAAAATCGTACCGGGAGTATCGGGCCTCGTGGGCCCACCTCGGACCAACCCGAGGCTACATATGTAAATTATTGATAATTGACCTTATGAGGTCACCCATACTCATTCGGAAGTGTTCCGACTCCGTTTGGGGAAATTTTTGTGCAAAATCTCACTTTAAGGACAATTTGTAAGAAAATAGGTTCAATTGAATTGAAGGAATTGGAGCGGTTTTCCGTCTCGAATTCCGGGGAACGGAGTCGGACTTAAGGCTCGCGGCCGAGCCTACCACATCCAGAACATGCCTAGGAACGTAGAGAAGTGCTTCACATACCTTGATGGCGCCTTATGCTCGCTTGGCGTCACTCCAAATTTCGTCCAAAATCTGGAAATGGTCAAGTTTACCATTTGGTTAGTTCCATTCTTTCAATACTCTAACTTTACACATAATTGCCTACCGAAATTTCGGCAGCATTTCCTCTGTATATACGACATCCCCGAGACTTAGCTCGGCTCAATTTAGCAACACAATAACCCAGAGGAGACATCCAAACAACAACAAACATCAATAAACACTAAATCATACGCTATGGCATTATTAGCCACCTTTCGACACGACGAATCATCTTTCGTTTCAAGCTTACATTTCCAACCAAAACTTATTATTTTCATATCCATTATCCATCAAAATCATTACGACACACATCGGAGGAATCCATAACATGTTCTCATAATATTCACAAGATATTCATAAAATTCACAAACATTCAACTTTCCATCAAGTCACTACTTTTCCAATCCCTTCCTAACTTTCAACATGCAAACTCATCAACACATTTTTATATTCCAAGTTCATTGTCATAAGCATAATTTGCCTCTTAACACTTTCATTTTCACTTATACACAAATCATAACAAAGTTCAATAATTTCCTTCAACAATTTAATAACCAATCTTCCATAACAACACAATTAACATGCTAACAAGATTCAATTCACCTTCCAACACCAACACACACCACACGACCACACCTCAAAATTCTCAACTTTCCTTAATTCATTCAACTTTAATTTCTAATACAATTCCTACCACACTACAACTAGATTTCAACATAGTTTCAAGTCACCATAGACATGCCATATACATATATGCATTTCGGCCACACACCCCAAATTCCAACACACCAAATTTCCATATTTTTCATTCATTCACACATACTACAACATACATACATCATTTTTAACACAACAAAAGCATGAAATCCTTACCTTTCTTCAAGTTCTACACTTGGAAGATGAAGTTGTTTTCTTGCCACAATCTTTATATCAACTTGTAGAGAATCTTGTGCTTAGCAATAATCTCTCAAGAGATGAGCTTTTTAAACCAAAGGATTGGCTCCAAAAATTTTTCTTTCTTTTCCTTTTTTTTTTTTCTCCAAACCCGAAATGCTCCTCTCTTTTGTTCTTGATTTCTTTTGATTTTTCTTGAAGGTTCTCACAATCTTATCCTACTTATATAATATTATATACATAATAAAAAATATTTTATGGGTTTGGACCCCTTTGTGGCCGGTTGGGCCTCCCATATTGGGCCTTATTCTATGAATTTTTGGAGCCCAAAATGGTTGGTCACATATTATAATTCATGGGCAAATTTCCAAAATTCCAATTTTGCCCTTGGCCTCCTTTCGAAATTCCACACCAAGGTATTCATAACTTACACATTCATACCAAGTAAGGCCCAATTGTGGCCTTATTCATCACAAGTCAATTTATCTTGAATTTTTCGAATGAACAAAAATGTCGGATGTAACAATATCGGCTGATGGAGCCGCTTACAGACTGATACACCATACCCACGACGCTGTCTGCAAAGTCTCTAACATCATACAGAAACCATAACACGTATACCAACCCTGACTTGGCAGTCCTCCAGGAGCAATTGGAGTTCGCCACCATTGCTGAAATATCTTTTATAGTGTCCTTATCTCGTCTAGGAGTACCTGCGCGGCATGAAACGCAGCCCCCAAAGAACAGGGGGTTAGTACGGAATATGTACTGAGTATGTAAAACATGGAATACAGAAAGCAGAACCATAATCGAAACAAACACTACCAAGAGTAAGCATTTTACCCAGATTACCAAATTACTTACTTCTCAGACACAGATCATACAGACCAGTACAGACCATACAGACCGACACAGACCATACCGACCAATACAGATCATACAGACCGTACAAATCATACAGAGTGTAACAAAATCATACAGAGCATACAGAATGCCGACATACTTACTTTCCAGACACAGATCGCTCATACCGATACCGGATGTCAGAAGGAGTGTGGCACGTACAAAACGCACAGATAAGGTCATACGTCAGACGGAGTACAGAACGTACTGAATACTCATATGATGTCATATATCGGACGGTATACAGAACGTACAGATTACTCAGATGGTGTCATATATCGGACGGAATACCGAACGTACAGATTACTCAGATAATGTCATATATCGGACGGAATACAGAACGTACAGATTATGTCATATATCAGACAAAATGCAGAACATACAGAATACTCAGAATCGTATGTCACATATGCGTATAACAGAACCCGACCCTGTGATAAGGGACGCGGTAAACAGAATCATCGTATATCAAATTCATGTATCATATATGCATATATCAGAACCCGACCCTCCAGTGAGGGGTGCGGTAACAGAGCCCGGTCCTCTAGTACGGGACGCGGTGAACAGACAGATCATATGCCATCCTGGCCACCACCCCATATTATCATGTCATCATACCATATAACAGAGCCCGGCCTGCCTATAAGGGATGCGGTGAACAATGCAGGGGAATGCACACGATAACAGAACCTGGCTCGGGACGAAGTGAATCATATCGTAGCGGACACACGAGGACATAACAGAACCTGGCCCGGGACGCAGTAAAAGATACATTGAGTCATGCACGAGCAGAGTCGTGAGAAACCACATGCATAGGAATCAAGACTCGACAGAGCAGTATACTTACCGATCGATACCTGGGGGCTCGGAACAGATTTCAGGTCAATCCGACGTAGTATGAGAAAGTTACGTGCGTTCGAAGTACAGAACGCTTTATAAGTGTTTCAGGAGCCTTTTTCAGGGAATCAGAGTCATAGTCATATCGGACACCTTCAGATGTCCTTACGAATCAGCTCAAATAGAGATTTTGGAACCATACTTATGTATAAGAAAATTATAGACGTCTTGATACAGAAACCTCTTCGAACGTTTAAGAGCAATCCGAGATCATATACGGAAGTTAGGGACATTAAATCTTACAGAAGTTCTCGAGCCAGCTTAAACATATCAGAATGCTCTTATCAGGATACTGATTTCGGAATTCTCATATCAGGATACTTATATCGGAATACTTATATCAGCATACTTACATCAGAATGCTTATATCAAAATACTCATATCGACACACTTATATCAGAAGACTGATATCAAAATGCTTATATCAAGACACTTATATCAAAATACTTATATCAGAATACTTATATCAAAATACGTATATCAGAATACTTGTACCAAAATACTTATATCAAAATACTTATATCAATTACTTATATCAAGGGATGAACTAGGATCACAAACTCAGGTCAAGAAGTGAATTAGAATCGTAATCAGACTCAGCATCACAGAACAGAGTTACCCCAAGGCAGCATATCACATTATACCTTACTTGGCTCTAGGGCATGCCAAAGAAAGAAAGGGTAGCCTTACATACCTTTTCCGCTTCTTAAGCTTCTCCAAATTTGAATCCCGTTTTCTCCAAAACCTACAAATGGTCATGTTTACCAAATGTAAATCACAAGCTTTAAGAATTCAATCTTAACCAATCCTTATCTTAATTTTTCAAACGAACTCACTTATATTCTGCCGAAATTTCGGCAGCATCTCCCCTGTAATTACACCATCCCGAGAATATGGCTCGGCCCAATTATCAACAACAATCCGAGAATGAGACTCGGCCACATTATTAACAACAATTCCAACAATTATTCAAACCACACTTTCAATACTCATAATGATTCTATACCACCCGAATCCTCCAACTTCAACAAACAATATCACCAACACGCTTTTATCTTCCAGATTCATAAACTTCCTCAACAATACACACATCATTAACATTATACTAATAAATAAAGAAACGACGCCAAGATCATATTAGCTTCCAAATCAGCCCGTAACCATTCTAACATCAATTTAAACCATCAAATTCTCATTTTCGTCGTAGAATACATATCAACAATAACCAAATTATCACATAGAAATTTATTCATCCTTCCTACAAAACACACATGCCACATGGCCAAACTCCAACTTTTACATCTTCAACTAAAAACATCACACTTCAATTTCCAATATAAATTCCATAACAACAACAACTAGAATGCTACATACAAATTACTTAACCTTGCCTACACACTACATACATACACACGGCCTACACCCATTTTCCACAACTACAACTAAAAATCATCAAGCTTCCATTATCCATATAGAACTCACAACAACAATAACCAAAACACCTAGATGAATAATTGAATCATAGTCTCTACACATGCACACATATTCGGCCATACATATATATATATAACCATCATGCAAACTTCCATATTCTCATGAATTTTAACCATTTCTACATTCCACAACATAAACAAAACCATTCATAACATAAAAAGGGGATGAATTCTTACCTTTCCTCCACAACTCCTCCACATAGCTAAAGTTGGAATTTTGCACCAAAGAGTGATTCTCTTGCCTCAACAATTATACCATGTTGAAGAGCATCCTTGAATTAGTAGAAATACATGAAGAAACAAATTTTTGGGACAAAATTTCATAGGGCTAAATTTTGGCCCCTCTTGGCCGTGCACTTCCCCTTTGCTCTTCATCTTCTTGTTTTTTTTTTCTTTCTTTCTTCCATAAATATGGACAAAGCTTGCAAGAGAAGACAATTGGTCTTCTTAATTCAATTTCAAGAAAAATCAAGAAAAAAGGAGAAAACTCTAGAAAAGGGGAAAAGGGGACATGAGGCCAAGGATGAGGGACTAAAACATAAATATGGAAAACATGGTGGGAGGCATGTATATATATATGAGCCTAGTAAGGTCGGGGTGTGACAGTTGTCTTTACTCTCCTTTTTTTTCTATAGTTATTCCTTTAAGACAGATCGTTAACTTTATCTTACCTCTTAATCCTTAATCAAGATCTTCTAACGTGCAAACGTTCCTCATCGATTCATTAGACTTTGCAATCCTTGGAGTATTCATACCTCTGATAAATCGTAGACTCTTCGTAATTTTACGAATAAAATGAAATTTTCCAAGGTGGAATTTTTCTTTTAGTTCAATAACCTTATATTGCTCTGCTGTTCCAGTTTATATTCTAGAATCTTCAGCCTCAGGTATCACTTCTCGACGTTCTTTTTAACTGTCATTTTTCTTTTTAGCTCTTAATCTTGATCTTTAGAGTTGGCTATCAAGTAGCACCGGAGTTCCCTCATATTATAACTTTCCATAGCTGCTCTGTGACCTGTCTATTATTAACTGGTATAATTCTGAAAGAATTTCTTTTGATTTGGTATATAAAGTCACTGCCACCCAGTAACCAGTAACCCTCTTGTTCTGATCGTCTCGGTTAAACCATTTCGTAATTTCCCTTAACCTAACTTGTAACACTTTAGGTATATTACCTCGGGTTATTTCTTTTATCTGTAGTTCAAATTCTTCTACTGTCCCTTTACTCAGATTTTGCGCTTAGTTTTCCTATCACACATTAGAATATGCGTAAGTACTCAAATGAGCCCTAGAGATATCTTAGCGTCGTCTCACTAGTCTTTAGGTAGATCTTACATTCTTCTCGTATATTTTTCAATTGATATCGGGACTCAACTATGGATTTTTCCCTCAGTACTAATCCTATCTCGGTATTTTGGTTCAAACCATCTTACACCTTTCCATAATGTATCCAAAATATCGTAACCACATTGTTACTACTGAATCCTTACTCTTCTTTTCAAGTACTCACTTGGTCTCATTCTTAACATATAAATATGCGTAGATTGCATAACTATCCTTGTACATCTTGTACAAAGTACACCCAATCTTAGTCATAGTCTTTCCTTCTCCTGGTTCATTCTACTCTACATATCTTATTTGTACTAAAACTCACTTGTTGTCTATCTTGTCATACTCGTTTTTCCTTCCTTTACTTACCATTCAATTTTCTCATATTCTACTATAGGAGATTCCCTATCCCTCCTTCTTTGCTACTTATAAATCACAATATCATTAGCATACAACTCCATTGCCAACATTTTAATTGTACTCATATACCATCCTGACTTCTATCTGTTTATTGCTGGCTTTCAAATCTTACTAACTTGTTTCAGCAAGGAATCTCACTTGAAGTTTAAGTATCCGCATTAAATATATTGCAGTGTCAGTTGTTTTCATCTTACACTTGCATTTCTCTCATCCGCTTCACCCCTTTTTTGGGTGTACTTACATCATTATCTATTTACATTCTGCTCTGTGTCCCCATTTCAAAATTTTCAAATTCATATGATTCATTTCCCAATACATTTGATATACTGCACCATATCCATGTCTTTTCTTTATCATCTATAACTTAGATTACCCATGTACGAAACCTTAACACAATCACGAGGCGATGAGAACGTTTCTATATACAGTACAAAATCTCATCTAACCATCTATACTCGAGTAATGCGACCCATGTAGGAACTCATCTAAGGCCACATTCCACTTACTCCGATCAGTAATTAGGTAGTACTTATAGTCGTTCCAATTTCTCAATTAGGTAGCATTTATATTTTGATGATAAGTGTCCCAAGCTCTCTTATAACAGTATCTTATCCCAACGGATATCATCTGCTTTCTCTAATAAATTTACAATACATCAGTTGTTTCGCAAATCTACAATCCTCGTTTTTTTTACGGATTTCACTATTTCCGAGGTGAAGTCATATATACGCAGTACTCCTTTATACCTTATGCTCTTTCACCCTTGTCGTGTACCCAATGCTAACTTTTAACTTAAAATCGGATCAAATCCATCTTGATAATGGTCTTATCTTACCACCTTGTCATCTTACTACACCTTTAAGTTCGTAGCTATGTATTTCTCTTTTATCTTCCATTCGTACTCAATTAATTTTGTCTATCTAGGGTGCTTCCTTTGGTATTCCCTTACCATTTCTCCAATCTATGTCCATCTTTCATTCTGTGCACGAGGAATCTCATGCTATCTCTGTATCCTCTGGAAAACACTATTTCTGCATAATCCCTTTCTCATTCTCAAAACATATTCTACTCATCACTATTTGTTCTTGCCATCCCAGTCATTTTCTGGCACTCATTCTGCTTCGTTGCTTATCTTTATAGTTTGGTCTTTCACAGATCCGTCACTTAAATTACTCGTGCTCTCAGCTATACATGTCATACCCTGTTACTGCGTTGTTATCTCGCTCGCTTTCATTTTCGTTACCGCATACTCTTTATTATGAACTTTCCCTATAGAACTTTATAAGTATTTCTCATTCGTTCTATACTCTGCCTTTCCATTTCATATTTTCATTTATACCTTAGTCACATAGATCACGTCGTATCTTTTAGTCGCTTCCTCACCGGCCTTTACACATTCTCATAACAATCCTCCAACCCACCACAAGAAGAGGAACTAGAATCCGACAAGTATCACGGGGCTTGTACTGCTTGGTTTACATAGTTTACCTCCAGATTTGTTCTTGGGTCATGAACGAATTATTTAGTTCATAAACTACTTGTTGTATGCTTTTTACTCTTCAATAAAAGTGAAACTTAATTGCTGGACGTTTTTTGCTCTTCAACATGAGCTTTTTCTAAGGTAAAATGTGGCTGGAAAGTCTTCTGGTCCGTTCAAATGAATTCCAAACTTTGCTGCTCATATTCGCTTCTTCGAAATCGAATTTCCCAAATAAGAATGATGCCTCTTACGGTTGACATGGAGGGTATCTCTTAAAACTTTAAGCCAACATGATAAATTTACCATATCAATGTCGACCTCATAATTATTATTATTATCAATTCAACCGTTAACCTTATTTCTCAAAGTCAGACGTACTTGCGACTTAGTCAAATCTTATCGTCACTGTTGACACGACCTTTCAAAAATATTACGAACTTATATCTCATTCTCTTTTTATTTGTAAGAAAATTTTGGCAGAGTTTCCTCTGTATTTCTTACTATCTCAAAACCTGCACACAGGAAATACCAACAGTGCCTCACAGGGCCAACATACACATATATAACATGGTATCGTAGCCGCACAGGGCTCCCCATATAAATCACAGGATGAAAATGACGAACTTACCTCGTGTGTCCAACTCAAACTGTACCTGTCACACTTTCCTGTTTATTTTCCCTTTCAATCTTTAACTGCAGGTTTCGATCATACCTGCAACATTCACACTATGTCTAACATATATTCTGCTTACCGTTACTAATTCCTTTAGCTTCTTCTATGCACCCTTTATAACTAAGCTTATCTACAATATATATACCTTCGACACATTTTCTTACTATACTTACCATAACTTATCATAATGATGGCTAGTTTTCCATTCCGTATATACAAATCTCATTATGTAACCTTCATATCCAACTTTCACCTGTTTGTACAACTATTTTCCATCCTAGATTTCAAAATTCCCACGGTGATGGGAACACCTTGGTCACTGTTACTCGTAAATACTTGGCTGTCGGCCCCTTTGATTTCCGCTCGCCGCTATTAGGTAACAATCTATAGCAAATGAACATACATAGGAAATTTCAATAAGATCTCATATACATGTAGTCGATAGGTCTCTAGTCCGATCTGGTGATCTATAAGGCGAAATGTGCTCCTCGTCATCATCTTACCGCCATCTACTCGTCTGGCCTTCATCGTCTTCCTCATCAGAGTCCGGGGAATGTAGATAACCAGGAAACTCCTGGTTTACCGACGACCAGGATAGGGGGATGGAGTAATCTGTAACACTTACCGGGGTAGCCAATCTAACGTGGTGTTCTGCCATAGGAGCAACTGGTACGGCTTCGGGGACCGCCTCCCTAGATATCAAAAACTCTGGGGGAATTTTTGCTGGGTCCTCCTATGGGTCAGTCTCGATAGAGTAACTGAGGCTCCTCCTGCTCGGTCCTAGAGCCTGGGGTCCAGAATTTACCCTAGGGGCTTTCTTAGCACCCCCACTATCCGAAACTGGCCTCTTCATCTCTCGTAATTCTGCACCTACCTATAGGAAAAGATGTCAGAAACAATCTTTCCTAGACTCTGGCTCTATCGCACGATCTAAGACAGTAGGAAAGATAATATCATAAATGTCCTGTAGCTTCCTGTTTATAGATGTGGTGCACAGCACACCGATAAACAAGACTCTACTAGACACGGTCTGTTGACACTCCGAGGATTAACCACTCTGATAGCACTTTTGTCACGACCTAGCCCCGTGGGCCATGAATAGGGCCCGAGCTGGAAACCCATATGTGCACCTGCTAGACATAGTCAGAATGACACTATAGACAACATGGGAATCGACATAGACCCAAAGGTTCTCAATGTCACATATCATGATAATCTGTCTCCTGCGGAGTCTCAACCAATCACAATGTAATGAAGTACGCAAGCCGACAAGGCTGCCACTATATATCATTATAATACGCAAGCCGACAAGGCTGCCACTACATATCGATAACATACGCAAGCCGGCAAGGCTGCCACAACAAACAGAAACATCCACAAGAAACTATATAGACACAACTGATCATAATCTATACACTATCCACACACATGTCTACAGACCTCTAAGAGTATCAACAGTGAAATATGACGGGACAGGGCCTCGTCGTACCCCTGGACAAACATATATATACATCAGAAGATCTGTACCAAAAATCTAGGCTCTGTAACAACGGAGCTCTCCAAGACAGCTAACTGGAAATCCTAAGCTAGGGGATCACCGAATCGAGTGTCTGTACCTGCGGGCATGAAACGCAGCCCCCCGAAGAAAGGGGGTCAGTACGAGATATATATACTGAGTAGATAAAGCATGAAATACAGTAAAGAAGATCATAACTGAAGTAGGGAGTACAGGAGACAAGTATAACATCCAAAATAACAAAACACTTGCCTTTCGAAACATAAATCATGCATGTCAATATCATATATCATACCCGGCCCATTGTGGGACTCGGTGAATAAAGTCATCATATACCATCCTGGCCGCCATAAACATATCATCATATCATATATATATATATATACCGTACCCGGCCCTCTAGTGAGGGACTCGATGAACAATGCAGTGAAACTATGCACGATAACATACCCGGCCCGGGACTCGGTGAAAGACATATTGAGGCATGCACGAGCAGAGTAGTGAGCAACTATATGCAAGTTAAATCATATCTGTGAGTCGATAGAACAATCAAAACGAGCTATCACTCGAAAATCAAGACAATAGTCGTATAAAGTACCTTTCGAATGTGACTATGGATTATATCAAAATAGAACTTCTGGAATCATATACACCTATCAAGACATAATGAAATAACTTAT
Organism: Lycium barbarum; assembly: GCF_019175385.1. NCBI lineage: Eukaryota > Viridiplantae > Streptophyta > Magnoliopsida > Solanales > Solanaceae > Lycium > Lycium barbarum. The sequence continues at coordinate 90,050,794 of NC_083340.1, read as the reverse complement.
GGAAATCAAGAACATTGGCCATCCTAGTGGCTCTAAGAATAAGAACTTCTTTGGAATCATATACACGTCGTCTGTTTGTTTCATAAAGATCATACCAAAAAGAAAGAAGGGTTAGCTTTACATACCTGTTATAGGTTAACCGTAGTCAAGTTCGCTTTGCCTCCCATTTAGCCTATTCGATATGAAAGTAACGCTACCGTTAGTAAACTATACTTTCTTGCTTATAAATCTGCAATCAATTACCTATAGGAATCATTCTTCAATTCATACTTTCTTGATTAGGATTTTTATTAGTTAAGGACTTAACGGAAATCGGGCAGCATTTCCCCTATATAACTCGCCTAACCCAAACTTCCGATTAACCTCCTGTTATCACAGCAATACCAACAATGACAGTAATAGAAATATTCATATAGAATCCTTACAATCCAGCCCCCAAACAACTCAAACAACCCAATAACCTTTCTTAACCCTTTTCCAATCCAAATCATTAACATTTAAGATTATAAACAAACCAACATACGCTTTGTATACGATACGTTATACACTTCTTCCTTCCAAATTTAGAATCCACATCAATAACAACACGACAACAACATGAACCACAACATATGAACATAAATCATACTTTTAATCCTTTCAACTTAACAATTCATATAACAACCACAACTCTTAATATCAATGAATTCATGCAATTTCTTACTTCCAATTTCATCTAATCTAATTTTAATCTTTTCATTACAACATCATCAATCCAATTATACCATAAAATATGAAAATCTTACCTTAATTTAATCGGAGGAAATTCTACACTTATTTGCTCCAATTTCACTATTTCTTCTTCCTCAATTCAATACCCAATGTTGCTATCACCTCCTTGGACTTGCAAATCACCTTGGAACTTAATCAAAACAAGAAACAAAAATTTTTTTTAATCAACCATGGCTGGCCGAGAGCTTGGCAGCCATGGCAATGCCTTTTTTTTTTCTTTTTCATAACCTTCCACTTGAAAAATGAAATGAATTACCTATGTTGTTCATCATCCTAACTTTATATATGGTGCTCCTTCCTTGGACACGTGCCCCCCCCCCCCTATGACTCATCAATTTGTTTTGTTTTTTATTTTTTGTAATTTAAAAACGGGTGGGGCCCACAAGATATAATTAACTTAATTAATCACTAATCCCTACTTAATAATGTAATCATAGTTAATTAGTCCCTAATTTCCAATAATATTTCTACACTAATTGAAATTTATAAACAAATCGTGTACTATTTAAAATTGAGATTAAAAGTTCCTATTTCGTATCCAAAAATAATCTCGTCCTTAACTTATGTCGATTAGCTTGCGAATAATTCGACGTACAAAAATACGGGGTATAACAGTATTCGTCTCAATTCAACATAATCTAAGTAATAAAATGACCAAGTATGGTATTTATACTAAATAGACTAAAAAGACTAGGCTAGCTATTACTAAAAAACCCTTAATGAAGTACGGGCCTTTTTTAGTAGTCTTCTTTAGGGGTGATGGCTTGAATTTAAAGAATAGCCTCTTTGTAAGGCTAGCAACCATTGTTTCCCTCCATCTCATCTTCACTCCATGCGACCAAGCAATCATCCACACATCATATGCTCTCCTATGAAGCTCCTCAAAGTTCTCCAAAGCCTCTCTTTTCATCACCGTGGCTTGTAAAGCTCAGAGTTACTTAGCTCGGCCTTGGATGAAGTATCTTGAATCATTTGTGATACTTGGGATCGTATCATTACTAGACACAGTTGTGGACTTCTTAGGAAAAACCTGCTCTGATACCAAGGTAACATACCCCAAATCTAAGGAGGCGTGACGGGCACCCGGTGCCTTACTTGACCCCATCTGTAATACAAATACTTGGAAAATAGGGAAGGGGAGAAGGAAAGAATGCTCTTCTCCGACCAAATAACAGAAATATATATCTATATATATATAGGCCGAGAGGCCTCGATTGTACAACTGAAACAAACTGAGAAAATAAGTATTGTATGTCTATAAGCCTCTACGACCTGACAACTTAATTATGGTCAGTACAGGGCCCCGGCCTACCCATAAAACCTGTACAACAAAAATGCAAATGTTGCTAGACTCGGCTACTCCAAAATGAAGTGGAGCTCACCAATACCACTGTTGATGAGCTGGATCTCCCTGCTGTTCTGGAATGCTAAACTTATATCCTGAACTAGCGGTATGAAATAAAGTACCCCCACTAAAAGGACATCAGTACGAAAGAATGTACCGAGTATGTAAGGCAGATAACAAAACAAATGTAAGTGTGGAGACTTCTAATGAAAGCAAATGGAAGAGTAAAAAAAAACTAAATAGAAAACTAGAACTCGTCTACAACATGTATATTACGAAACTACTATATATTTTTAGTACGTTCTATCACAACAGGCTCACTACGTATGTATAAATTTTGTCAATATGCATCTCATATCTATGCCATTTGGTGGCAACAATTAAGCTGTTACACCCCGTAGTTTCGTATGTTGAGATTCGCGCTACCTTTCAGGAGGTATGGGAGATGATACGTCTTTATATTATGGTTATGAGGGTTTAAGTTCATATAATAAGCCATGGGAGGATTAGAGAAAGAATACCTTTTAGTATAGGTGATGTTTTGAAAGGTACAACCATGGGAAGTACGTAGCAATGAAGTAAAGGATGAATTACGATCTCTTAAGTCGTAACCGGGAAAGACAACCCTGGAACGAAAGGACATAACTATTATAAATTATTATTAATGATAAATATCATGTATGGAGAGTTTCGGAAGATTCCAGGACCAGGAAAATCGAAGAAAATAAGTTCGTGAAAAATTTGGAAAAAAGTTGGCAGAATTTTGGATAGAATTTTTTGTCAAATTTGGAGGGGTATATCTTCGGGTATTTCAGGAGTTTTAAGGTCTTTCAAAAGCCTAAAATGAAGTTCGTCGAGTCTATTCTCCAACACAATAAACCGCTCGTCAAAACGATATCGGAATAGGGAGTTATGGGCATTTTAAGAGAAAGACTCCAAGCTGCCAAATGGCTTCCGCAGGTCCCACTTGGGAAAGTCGGTGGAACTGACTTAAAAGGGGTATAAAAACCCCATCAAGCCTATTATTTCATCATTCTAAACTCTCATGAGTTCTAGAAATCTCCCAACACATCCCCCAAACACTTATAGCCCATTAAATCAAGAGTTTAACAAGATTACACCAAACTAGGCCATGAAAGGAGATTGTTCTTGCTTCTACTTGATGTTGTGGTGAGTTTCATCTTGAAGAAAGTTGGTGTGGCAAAATTTCTTCAAGTATAAGGTATGTTATTCATCCTATCCCTTATTTTGAGTTGATTTGATGGTTTAGCAAGTCTTAAAACTGAAAATAGTTATGGAGGAAAGGTCATAAAGTGTTGTGTTGTAGTTGTTGTGTCATGGACTATTTTGAGCATGTTGTGGCCGTGTGGTTGGGCTGATTTACATGTATATGGACGGTATCTAATGTCGTTGGTGTGTTGTTGAGATTACACTCCTTGATTTGGAAGAAAGGAAGTGTATATTCAAAAACATCGTGTGGGATGTTTTATGGAATATTTTTGTCACGACCCGACTAGGGGCAATGACGGGTACCCGGGGTTAACCACCTAGCACCACTCATTCTATTACTCATCATACTCAAATCATAAGAAAATCATTTTTTTCATTTGGAAACATAATCACTTTTATATACATAAGCCCTTCGGCTATCAAAATAATATGTACATATACAATAGTAACATCGTGAGACCATACTACCCACACATGCGTATCTACGAGCCTCTACTAGAGTATTAGACATATGGACGAGACAAGACCCCGTCGTGCCCAAAATACATATACATATATATACACAAAATAATAAACCAAATAGCACCTCTGGAGTAATGGAGTGCTCCTGTAAATTTGCTGATAACTTCTACGAGTCCGGATCACCTACCTGTTTACCTGTGGGCATGAACACGGTGTCCAAAGAAAATGGACCTCAATACGAACATTGTACTGAGTATGTAAGGCATAAATGAAATGAACATGATAGAGAAATCATAAGTCATAAGGTGAAGATACAACCTGCGTAACCTTTAAGGGTGGGTACACTTCACACACATATCATCTACACAATCATAGTACATGTATCATCATAACGCATACATCATCGTATCATATAAATCATCATCGTTAACCCGCGTCCGGGTAACCATCATATGCCGCCCACTAGTGGTGATCATGCTCGGCCCTCTAGGCTCGGTGTAAACAAACCAGCCTGCTTTAGCGGTGACATGCCCGACCATTTAGGCATGATGGAATTGTATGCAGCCCGCCGTAGCAGTGACATGCCCGGCCAATTAGGCATGGTGGAATCGTATGCATCCCGCCTTAGAGGTGACATCCCCAGCCATTTAGGCACGGTGGAACCGTATGCAACCCGCCTTAGCGGTGACATGCCCGACCAATTAGGCACGGTGGAATTGTATGCAACCTGCCTTAGCGATGACATGCCCGGCCAATTAGGCACGGTGGAATCGTATCGTCATACAATCAATCATATACTCATCATTATTACTCATCTCATAGGCATATCATAAACTTACATTTTTGTACATCTCGTAGGCATATCATGACTTAACATCATTATACATTTATCATCAAAACATACATGAGAACTTGAAGGAAACTATGGCTATGTCGGGGTGACATAAGGTCGTGAACCCCGATTATATTATGGAGTAATCATCAACATCATATCCCACCTTGAAGGAGCTGACATTCTAAGATGAGCGTACATAAGGAAAAGCATCAGGGGAACCATACTTAGAATCATTAGCCTCATGGACATCTTACTTTACTCTAGGATTCTTTATACTTAAACTCCTCATCATCATTATCATGCTCGTGGCATCTCTTATCTTAACTCATATGGCTACTCATAAGCATAGACTCTTAGTTTTTCCGGAATGTAGGAAATTCATGGAGAAGAGGGAAATATCCTATCATAGGATTCATGCCTTAGAAAGAAGGGACTAGCCTTACATACCTCTTTCGTTTAACAGTTTTTATCACTCGATCGTTCTCCTTCGATGCTCGCGTTTCTAAGTTCAAGAGGATTCGCATCAACATTAGTTAATCGATTATAAGAACGTGTTACTATTTCTAGAGAAAATTGGGCAGCATTTCCTTTGTTAATACAACTTTCCTCATTTTACATATCAACTCCCAACATCCATCACAACATTCACAATATTATACACAAAAATCATCATTCATCTACGTCATCCACATTTCACAATTCACTTCGATTCCTCCATAATCGTGGTCATCGTTCGCTTTCATGTTTTCTCATATATAATACTTATCCCATGTTCTAAATGTCACTTATAAGATACTTATAATCACAACATATCAATATTCATAATTCACTCCAAATTACTACTCCACAATGACACTATTCCCATATTCATGACCCAATTTCTACACCCTTCTACAATCCAAGTGTTTTGACTTTTCAATATCCTAAATAACATGGAATGATCATAAAACTCACCTTAGATAATGGAGGAATAAGCCTTGAGTGGAAATTCTCTTCTTGCACCAAAACCCTAGCTCACTTCCCTTGGTATTTCTTGGCTTAGATGAACATTGATATGTTTCATACACTTGATTTTGTGGGTTTGATGAAGTTGATCATATATTTCTCTTGGGTCCTTGTGGGTGAAAAGTAGAGAGGATTCTAGAGTGTTCTTGAAGTGTGTGAAATGAAATGAATTAAATGAGAGAGAGGGTCCTTATATCGTTTTAACATCTGACCCGACACGAACATACGAACCAACATATGGTCTGTATATTTTATACTGACCGTATGTCTGGACCGTATGTTTTGTCCAGTGAAGGCCCTCATTATGGGCAGAACATATGGTTGGACATACGGTCTGTATGTTTTATACGGCCAGTATGTTTGGCCATATAATGCCCAGCTCTCCGAAGTTCTTTCTCGTCGACTCGTTTGATCTCCTATCCTTATGGAACCTTCTTGACACTTATTTAATACTTCATGAGCAATCTAAAAATACCTATAACTCGTCCTTAAGGCCTTACCAAAAAATCCTTAACGCAATAATTTACGAAACCTTTCCTAAACCCCACTTATACTCCACTTGTCCTTATCAATCCTTGTTTCATCAATTCATATAACTTCAAAATCTTAATGTATGAATTCTAAGACAACTAAATATCCGTATTATAGTATTAAGAACTTCCTGTTACCCATAAGCTCGCATTGGTTCATTCACTACATGACGACATGAAATTTCCAAGGTGTAACACTCTTCCCCTCTTTTAGAACATTCGTCCTCGAATGTTAAACACTCGGGAATTCTACAAAAAATTTGCCAGAGTTTACCTTGTAATATGGCACTACCATCCGGTCACAACAACACATAATAACATCGCCTCACAGGGCCACAACAAAATAGCAATATAATTTGGCCACACACGACCCATATACATAAAAAGAACGCATACATACCTCATACTCTTGGTGTTTCATCTTGGATCTCTTTTGGGGGTTGAAACAATTGCGGGTATGTGGATTTCATTTTCTCTTCCGCCTCCCAAGTCATTTCCTCTCGGTTGTTATTTCGCCACAAGACTTTGATTGAAGCTACTTCCTTATTTCGAAGTCTCCGTACTTGCCTGTCTAATATGGCAATGGGCACTTCTTCATAAGCTAGATTTTCTGTCACTTGAACATCATCTATCAGAACAATCCTCGTAGGATCTCCCACACACTTGTGGAGCATTGAGACATGGAAAACTGGATAGACCGATTCAAGTTCTGTAGGCAAGTCCAATTCGTAAGCTACTTGACCCACCTTGGGGATAATTTTATAGGGACCAGTGTATCGAGGACTTAATTTCCCTTTCTTGCAAAATATCATCACACCTTTCATTGGTGACACCTTTAAGAATACCCAATCATCAACTTGAAATTCTAAGTCTCGCCGGTGGTTGTCCGCATAAGATTTTTGGTGACTTTGGGCTGTCAACAATCAATCTCGGATCACCTTGACTTTATTTACTGCTTGTTGAATCAACTCAGGGCCTATTAGCTCTGCTTTTCCTATTTCGAACCATCCAATTGGGGATCTACACTTCCTTCCACATAAAGCTTCATACGGAGCCATTTGAATACTGGAATGGTAGCTATTATTGTATGCAAACTCGATTAGAGGTAAGTGGTCATTCCAGCTACCACCGAAATCTAGTACACATGCCCGTAGCATATCTTCCAAGGTCTGAATAGTACGTTCAGCTTGCCTATCAGTTTGCGGATGAAATGTCGTGCTAAGCTTTACTTGAGTACCTAGACCTTCTTGGAAGGATTTCCAGAACTTAGCCATAAATTGCGCTCCTCTATCTGTGATAATGGATATCGGAATACCATGAAGTCACACAATCTCCTTGAGATACAACCTTGCATAATCTTCAGCCGAGTATATGGTTCTGACTGGAAGAAAATGAGCCGCTTTCGTGAGTCTGTCCACAATCACCCATATGGAATCATACTTGCCTCGGGAGCGAGGTAACCCCACAATAAAATCCATGTTGATCACTTCCCATTTCCAAGTAGGAATTTCCATTGCTTGCAATAATCCTCCTGGCTTTTGATGTTCGATTTTTACTTGCTGACAATTTGGACATTGAGCTACAAATTCTGCTATGTCTCTCTTCATGCCATCCCACCAATATATCAACTTGAGATCATGATACATCTTTGTGGCACCTCGGTGAATAGAATACCGAGAATAATGCGCTTCTTCAAGGATTTGACGGCGCAATTCTGCAACATTCAGAACACATAGCCTGCCTCAGTATCTAAGAATCCCATCCATAGAAGTTTCAAATGGAGACTCCTCTTTTTCATGAAATGTGTCCCTATAATGGCTCAACTGAGGATCTTCATATTGACGCTCTTTTACTTCCATATTCAGGGACGAAACTGTGGGATCATTAATAACAACTCCTGCACTACCTGAATCAATTACACGTACTCCAAGATTAGCTAGTGGGTGGAGCTCCTGAATCAACTCTTTCTTTCCCAGAGGAACTTCACATAGGCTGCCCTTTGATCGGTGGCTAAGCGCATCAGCTACTACATTTGCCTTTTAGAGGTGGTATAAAATGTTCACATCATAATCTTTCAATAATTCTAGCCACCTCCTCTACCGCAAATTCAACTCCTTCTGTTTGAAGATGTACTGAAGACTCTTGTGATCTGTATAGATATCAACATGAATAACTGCAGCCAATTCGAGATTGTGAGTTGGGTAGTTATTTTCATGTTTCCGCAACTGTCTCGAAGCATAAGCAATGACTTTACTGTACTGCATTAACATACATCCTAACCCAACACCGGAAGCATCACAGTATACAACATAGCCATCTGGCCCATCTAGGATCGTTAAGACCGGAGCTGAAGTTAATCTGTCCTTCAACTCTTGGAAGCTACGTTCACAAGCATCACTCCACTGAAACTTAGCTAACTTTTGGGTTAGCTTCATCAATGGGGCTGAAATAGAGGAAAATCTCTCTACGAACCTTCTGTAGTACCTTGCCAATCCCAGAAAACTACGAACTTCTGTAGGCGTCGTAGGCCTTGGCCAAGTCTTCACAGCTTTAATTTTATGAGTATCAACTCGAATGCCATCTTCTGAAATAACATGACCCAGAAATGTCACAGAATTCAGCAAAAACTCGCACTTTGAAAATTTTGCATACAATTCTCGAGCTCGAAGAATTCCAAGGACAATATGTAAATGATCTACATGTTCTGATTCTTTGCAAAAGTATACCAGAATATCGTCAATGAATACTATTATGAATAGATCCAAGAGAGCCCTGAATACATTATTCATTAAATTCATGAACACTGTCGGAGCATTGGTTAACCCAAACGACATCACCCGGAATTCATAATGGCCATATCTTGTTTTGAAAGCTGTTTTGGGAATACCTTCTTCTTAACTCCCACTTGATGATAACCCGACCGCAAGTATATTTTGGAGAACCACTTGGCACCCTGTAGTTGATAAAATAAATCATCAATTCTCGGTAGAGGATATTTGTTCTTTGTTGTCACCATATTCAACTGCCTATAATCGATGCACATTCGCAGGGAACCATCTTTCTTTCTCACGAATAAGACTGGTGCTCCCCACGGTGATCAACTGGGTCTAATAAATCCCTTCTCAAACAAACCTTTCAACTGTGCCTTTAATTCTTTCAATTCTGCCGGAGCCATTCGGTAGGGAGGAATAGAAATAGGCTTGGTGTCCGGCAACACATCAATAGCGAAATCAATCTCTCTTTCTGGAGGAAGGCCTGGAAGTTCATCTGGAAATACATCTGAAAATTCATTCATTATCAGAACGGATTGGAAAGTTGGAAACTTTGCTTCAGTATCATGAACTCGGACTAAGTGATAAATATAGCCCTTAGCTATCATCTTTCTTGCCTTAAGGTAGGAAATAAACCTACCTCTTAGAGATGCTGTATTACCCTTCTATTCAAGCTCAGGCTCTCACGGAAATTGAAATCGAACCACTTTCATTCGGCAATCAACATTAACATAACATGAGGCCAACAATTCCATACCCATAATCACATCGAAATCTAACATTTCCAGCTCAACTAAATCATCTTTAGTCTGGCGGTCACATATCACAATTATACAATTTTTATACACTTGTCTAGCTATCACAGGATCACCAACCGGAGTAGACACCTCAAAAGGTTTAATTGGCTCAGGTTTCACCCCAATACGACCAGCAACATACGGAGTAATATAAGATAGGGTAGAACCCGGATCTATCAATGCATATACATCGTGGGAAAATATGGATAATGTACCTGTAACCACATCCGGAGAGGACTCAAGATCCTGTCGTCCGGCTAAAGCATACATACGAGGTTGAGTGGCACCTGAAGTAGATGCTCCCCCTCTGCCTCTACCTCGACCTGCTAGAATTTGGGAAGTCTGCCCTACCGGGCGCACTGAGGGGGAACCAACTGCTGACCCTGTGGGCTGAACCCCACCTCTGCCATACCTCTTGGGACAATCTCGCATCAAATGCCTAGTCTATCCACAAACATAGCAAGCATCTGTTCCCTGGCGACAGAGCCCTGAATGTAATTTACCGCACTGACTACATCGAAGCACTGGTGGTCTCCTCTGGCTATGATCACCCCCAAACTGAGAACCCGAAGCTCTCGAACTCTAACCCTGTCCTGAAAGAAAGGAGCGATCAAATATCCTATCTGCAAATTGTTGAGGCGCACTAGTCGCCGACTTGCCTGAATGTCTGGGATATGTCTGCCTTGATCCCCCTCTGAAATCACTACCTGCCCCCATAGATCTGGCCCTCTTGCTTTGCCTTCTATCAATATCTTGATCACCCCTTTGCGTATGCTGTCGTCCTTTTAAATTCTAGGCATGGGCTTGAATTTGGGAAATATCCATCCCATCTTGCAATGAAGCCGTCAAGCAATCCCTAAATAAATGTGGCCCTAAGCCACTCACAAACCTATGCACCCTATCTCCCATGTCGGCCACCATAGTTGGAGCATATCTAGCCAATGAATTAAACTGAAGGCTATACTCTGAGGCACTCATATTTCCTTGTTTTAAATTTAAAAATCTATCCGTTCTATCCCGGCAGACCTCGGGTGGCAAATAGTGGCGGATGAAGGCATCTACAAATTATATCAAAACGGGAGAAGGCGCATTCTCTTTTCTTGACGATATCCAATTATTGTACCATAATACCGCCACATCTCGAAGTCTATAGGCTGTCAACTCCACGGATTTAGTTTCGGAGGCATGCTTAATCTTCAATGTTCTCAACCTTTCATCAATGAAACTTTGCAGGTCTTCATTCGGCTTTGACCCAAAAAATTCTGGAGGATTTAAACTCATGAAATCACGGGCCTTGGTGCTAGTTTCCCGATCACTTGGACCCGCATTCTGCCGCTGTTCCTAGGCGGCAACTAACTGCATCAATAGATGGATAGCCTCGGTCACTCGTTGACCCAAAGTAGCCGGCGGAGAGATCGGAGGCATAGGAACTGGAACCGAAGCCCCTTCTTGTTCTTCCATAATAGGCGGAGTGGGGGAAGTGTTAGATGGGGCCTCATTATGTGACTCGCCCTCCTCTACATTCATTGGAGGCTCTCTTTCTACCCGCCTTTTCATCGTAATCTTGCCCTTGTGGGTGGCTATAGCTTTTCCCTTTGGCGGCATTTTTGAAATCATAGCACACCATTAAGAGGAGAAAATCTTATAACATAGCTCTATCGCACGATATCTTAAGATGAAAGATGGTCATTTTTCCTAAATGCCCTGTAGCCTCTTGTTTATTAGTGTGGCGCGCAACACACCATAAACAAGACTCTACTAGACATGGCTCGTAGACACTTCCTAGGACTGAACTGCTCTAATACTACTTTTTTCACGACCCGACTAGGGGCCATGACAGGTACCCGGGGCTAACCACCGAGCACCACTCATTCTATTACTCATCATACTCAAATCATAAGAAAATCATTTTTTTCATTTGGAAACATAATCACTTTTATATACATAAGCCCTTCGGCTATCAAAATAATATGTACATATACAATAGTAACATCGTGAGACCATACTACCGACACATGCGTATCTACGAGGCTCTACTAGAGTACTAGAAATATGGATGGGACAAGACCCCGTCGTGCCCAAAATACATATACATATATATATATACACAAAATAATAAACCAAATAGCACCTCCGGAAATATGGAGTGCTCCTGTAAATCTGTTGATAGCTTCTACGAGTCTAGATCACCTCCCTATATACATGTGGGCATGAACACAGGGTCCAAAGAAAACAGACGTTAGTACGAACATTGTACTGTGTATGTAAGGCATAAATAAAATGAACTTGATAGAGAAATCATAAGTCATAAGGTGAAGATACAACCTGCGTAACTTTTAAGGGTGGGTACATTTCATACACATATCATCTACATAATCATAGTAGATGTATCATCGTAGCGCATACATCATCGTATCATATAAATCATCATCGTTAACTCGTGTCCGGGGAACCATCATATGCCGCCCACTAGTGGTGATCATGCTCGGCCCTCTAGGCTTGGTGTAAACAAAGCAGCCCGCCTTAGCAGTGACATGCCCGGCCATTTAGGCATGGTGGAATAGTATACAGCCCGCCTTAGCGATGACATGCCCGGCCAATTAGTCACGGTGGAATCGTATGCAACCCGCCTTAGCGGTGACATGCCCGGCCAATTAGGCATGGTGGAATCGTATCGTCATACAATCAATCATATACTCATCATTATTACTTATCTCATAGGCATATCATAAACTTACATTATTGTACATCTCGTAGACATATCATGACTTATCATCATTATACATTTATCATCAAAACATACATGAGAACTTGAAGGCAATTATGGCTATGTCGGGGTGACATAAGGTCCTGAACCCCCGATTATATTATGGAGTAATCATCAACATCATATCTCACCTTGAAGGAACTAACATTATAAGGTGAGTGTACACAAGGAAAAGCATTAGTTGAACCATACTTAGAATCATTAGCCTCATGGACATCTTACTTTAATCTAGGACTCTTTATACTTAAACTCATCATCGTCATTATCATGGTCATGGCATCTCTTATATTAACTCATATGGCTACTCATAAGCATAGACTCTTAGTTTTTCCGGAATGTACGAAATTCATAGAGAAGGAGGAAATATCATATCATAGGATTCATGCCTTAGGAAGACGGGACTAGCCTTACATACCTCTTTCGTTTAAGAGTTTTTATCGCTCGATCGTTCTCCTTTGATGCTCGTGTTTCTACGTTCAAGAGGATTCACATCAACATTAGTTAATTGATTATAAGAACGTGTTACCATTTCTAGAGAAAATTGTGCAGCATTTCCTTTGTTTATGCAACTTTCCTCATTTTACATATCAACTTCCAACATCCATCACAACATTCACAATATTATACACAAAAATCTTCATTCATCTACGTTATCCATATTTCATTATTCACTTCGATTCCTCCATAATCGTGGTCATCGTTCGCTATCATGTTTTCTCACATATAATACTTATCCCATGTTATAAATGTCACTTATAACATACTTATAATCACAACATATCAATACTCATAATTCACTCCAAATTACTACTCCACAATGACACTATTCCCACATTCATGACCCAATTTTTACACCCTTCTACAAATCGAAGTGTTTTAAATTTTCAATATCCTAAATAACATGGAATGATCATAAATCTCACCTTAGATAATGGAGGAATAAGCCTTGAGTGGAAATTCTCTTCTCGCATCGAAACCCTAGCTCACTTCCCTTGGGATTTCTTGGCTTAGATGAACTTTGATATGTTTCATACACTTGATTTTGTGGGTTTGATGAAGTTGATCATAGATTTCTCTTGGGTCCTTGTGGGTGAAGAGTGGAGAGGATTCTAGAGTATTCTTGAAGTACGGAGAGTTGAAATGAAATGAATTAAATGAGAGAGAGGGTCCTTATATCGTTTTAACATCTGACCCGACACGAACATACAAACTAACATACGGTCCGTATATTTTATATTGACCGTATGTCTCGACCGTATGTTTGGTCCAGTGAAGGCCCTCATTCTAGGCAGAACATACGATTGCACATACGGTCCGTATGTTTTATACGGCCAGTATGTTTGGCCGTATAATACCCAGCTCTCCGAAGTTCGTTCTCGTCGACTCGTTTGATCTCAAATCCTTTTGGAACCTTCTTGACACTTGTTTAATACTTCTTTAGCAATCTTAACATCCCTATAACTCGTCCTCAAGGCCTTACCAAACAATCCTTAACGCAATAATTTACGAAACCTTTCCTAAACCCCACTTATACTCCACTTGTCCTTATCAATCCTTGATTCATCAATTCATATAACTTCAAAATCTTAACGTATGCATTCTTAGACCACTAAATATCCGTCCTATAGTCTTAAGAACTTCCTATTACCCTTAAGCTCGCATTGGTTCATTCACTACACGACGACATGAAATTTCCAAGGTGTAACAATTTTGGTAGTGATGATGATGTTGCTGATATTAGTATTGCTATTGCTGTTGATTTTATTGGTACTGTGATTTCGGGCTAAGCACATAAACGGTGGAGATGCTGCCCGAATTTTGACAGATTCTAAAAGGATTTTAATTAAAGGCTTGAGACAAGTCTATGATGGTGAGCCTAACAATAGCATGAAAGGTTTTATATGTAGATTACGAGGCTAAAGATGATCTTAAGTAGATTGCAAGACAAGAGTTAGGTTGGAAAGTCGGGAAGTGAGATTCCAGGTATGTTAAGGCTAAACCTTTCTTTCTTAAGGCATGATTCCTTTGTTGTGAATGTATACATGATATCTTCAATGACCATGTTTCTAAAAGTACCAAAGCTTATAGTTCTCGATGTTCTTACGATATCATTGAGCTCGTTTCATGACTATAGATGTTATTCATTGTTGTTGATCTCATCTTATGATCTTGTTCCTTCAAGGTGAGATATGCTCATGATGATAGTTCCATAATGTTAATCGAAGTTTTACCGACCTTATGTCACTCTGATGGATTTAGAAATGTGTACTTAGGTAATGTCTTTTGGGAGATAAATAGAGTACTAGTAGAGGATCCCCAATAAGGTATTTGATGCTAGAAGAGATGCTTATGATTGATCTTAGAGTTTGGTTAATGTTCAGTTAAGCGGTAAGAGGTCCGTATGGCCCAGAACTGTGTTTTTAAGACTTATGTGATCGTGTATACTATAACGTGCAAGTGATGGCCATGAGAAGTGTATAGAGATTACTCAGGGAGACAAGGTCATGATGGTGATTATAATTACCACTGGTCTACCACTAGTCGGGTAGATGTTAACACCGGGTTGCGGCCAGTTGGGCAGATATGTATTTACCATTGGTCTACAACTAGTTTGGCAGTTATGTATTTACCACCATGCTACGGCTGGTTGGGAAGTTATTAGCAACGAGCTACGGCCGATTGGGTAGTTACCACTGATCAGTATGGCAGTTGAGCGCTACCGTCGGGCGATAATCGGACGAGCAGTTACCACCGTGCTACGGTCGGTCGGGCAGTTACCACTGATCAGTTGGGCAAATAGCACCGGGATAATATGTTGGTCAGGATCATAGTATTATGCATAGATGGAGTTAAGGATATGAGAGCATAAAGAGACATATGTACTGGATTCTCACTAGTAAGTCAAAAGTGCTAAGTTGATTCTTATCCTTTTTCTTTGCAGCATTTATTTATTATGTTACATTTTCGCCTTACATACCCGGTACATTATTCGTACTGACGTCCCTTCTTGCAGACGCTGCATTCATGCCCGCAGGTGTAGACAGACGGGATGAGGATCTTCCCAGTAGGCTGCTTTCAGGTACCAGTTTTGATTGGTGAGCTCCACTTCTTCCTAGAGCTTTATCGATTCAAGATCATATATGTACTTTGTGTTAAGGGTATGTCGGGGACCCAGTCCCTATACTTCAGTCATGCTCGTAGAGGCTTTGCAGATAGTGCCTTGTATACCGCTTAGTTATGTCTTGCCAGTTGTTATATCGGATTTGTGGGCCCATTGTATATATATACTTATGCATGATATTATGTTGGTACTTAGCCCCTTGCTCTTATTTTGCCGTTTGAGAAATAGAGGATGCGAGTTATAAGTTGGTTTGCTAAGTTTTCGTAAGATGTTGAGTGCTAGTCACACCTTACCAAGGTTGGGGTGTGAAAATTTGTATCAGAGCAAGTCTGTCCTAGGGTTGTCTCCAAGCCGTGTCGAGCAGAGTCTTGTTTGTAGTGTGCAGTGCACCACACTTATAAACAAGAGGCGGCAAGGCATTTAGGAAGATTTCCTTTCTTTCCTATCTTAGATCGTGCGATAGAACTGTGTTATGAGGAATCTCTTTCTCCTGACCATATGTTGTGATTTCAGCGATACCTATGAAGAGAAAAGCAACGGCAGCTCAGAAGGGCAAGGAAGTGGCTGGAAGGAGAACTATGGTCCCTGAATGTATTACATTCGAGGGCAAATATTTTTAAAGGGGGAAGGATGTTACACCTCATAGTTTCATATGTTGAGATTCGAGCTACTTTTCAGGAGGTCTGTGAGATGATACGCGTTTATCTTATGGTTATGAGGGTTTAGGTTCATGTAATAAGCCGTGGGAGGATTAGAGAAAGAATATCTTTTAGTATATGTGAATTTTTGAAAGATACAACCATGGGAAGTACGTAGCAATGAAGTAAAGGATGAATTACGATCTCTTAAGTCGTAACCGAGAAGGACAACCTTGGAACCAAAGTACATGAGCATTATCAATTATGATTAATGATAAATATCATGTATGGAGAGTTTCAGAAGATTCCAGGACCAAGCAAATCGAAGAAAATGAGTTCGTGGAAAATTTGGAAAAACGTTGACAGAATTTTGGGTCAAATTTTGAGGGGAACATCTTTGGGTATATCAGGAGTTTTAAGGAATTTTAAAAGCCTAAAATGAATTTCGTCGAGTCTAGTTTCCAACGCATTAAACTGCTCGTCAAAACAACATCGGAATAGGGAGTTATGGGCATTTTAATATAAAGACTCCAATCTGCCAAATGGCTTCCGCAGGTCCCACTTGGGAAAGTCGGTGGAACCGACTTAGAAGGGTTATAAAAACCCCCCATCAACCCCATTTTTTCATCATTCTAAACTCTCATGAGTTCTAGAAATCTCCCAACACATCCCCTAAACACTTATAGCCCATTAGATCAAGAATTTAACAAGATTACACCAAACTAATCCATGAAAGGTGATTGTTCTTGCTTCTACTTGATGTTGTGGTTAGTTTCGGCTTGAAGAAAGTTGGTGTGGCTAAATTTCTTCAAGTATAAGGTATGTTCTTCATCCTATCACTTATGTTGAGTTGATTTGAAGGTTTAGCAAGTCTTAAAACTGAAAATAATCATGGAGGAAAGGACATAAAGTGTTGTGTTGTAGTTGTTGTGTTATGGACTATTTTGAGCATGTTGTGGCCGTGTGGTTGGGATGATTTACATGTGTATGGATGGCATCTAATGTTGTTGGTGTGTTGGTGAGATTACGCTCCTTGACTAGGAAGAAATGAAGTGTATATTGAATAACATCGTGTGGGATGTTTAATGGAAAATATTGGTAGTGATGATGATGTTTTTTATATTAGTATTGCTATTGTTGTTGTTTTTATTGATACTGTGATTTCGCGCTAAGCACGTAAACGGTGGAGACAAGTGTATGATGGTGAGCCTAACAATAGCATGAAAGGTTTTAAATGTCGATTACGAGGCTACAAACGATCTTAAGTAGATTGCAAGACAAGAGTTAGGTTGGAAAGTCGGGAAGTGAGCTTCCACGTATGTTAAGGCTAAACCTTTCTTTCTTAAGGCATGATTCCTTTGTTGTGAACGTATACATGATATCTTCAATGACCATGTTTCTAAAAGTACCAAAGCTTATAGTTCTCGATGTTCTTACGATATCATTGAGCTCGTTTCATGACTATTGATGTTATTCATTGCTGTTGATCTCATCTTATGATCTTGTTCCTTCAAGGTGAGATATGCTCATGATGATAGTTCCATAATGTTAATCGAAGGATTACCGACCTTATATCACTCCGATGCATTTAGAAATGTGTAGTTAGGTAATGTATTTTGAGACATAAATAGAGTACTAGTAGAGGATCCCCAATAAGGTATTTGATGCTAGAAGAGATTCTTATGACTGATCTCAGAGTCTGGGTAATGTTAAGTTAAGCGGTAAGAGGTCCTTATGGCCCAGAATTGTGTTTATAAGACTTATATGATCGTGTATGCTATAACGGGCAAGTGATGGAAATGAGAAGTGTATAAAGATTACTTAGGGAGACAAGGTCATGATGGTGATTATAATTACCACTGGTCTATGACCAGTCAGGCTAATGTTACCACCGGGTTGCGGCCGGTTGGGCAGATATGTATTTACCATTGGTCTACGACTAGTTTGGCAGTTATGTATTTACCACCATGCTACGGCTGGTTTGGAAGTTATTACCACTAAGCCACGACCGGTTGGGCAGTTACCACTTATCAGTCGGGCAGTTGCGCTCTACCATCAGGCGATAATTGGATGGGCAGTTACAACCGCGCTACGGCCGGTCGGGCAGTTACCACTAATCAGTTGGGCATATAGCACCAGGATAATATATAGGTCAGGATCACAGTATTATGCATAGATGGAGTTAAGGATATCAGAGAATAAAGAGACATGTGTACTGGATTCTCACTAGTAAGTCAGAATTTCCAAGTTGATTCTTATCCTTCTTCTTTGCAGCATATATTTATTATGTTACATTTCCGCCTTACATACTCAGTACATTATTCTTACTGACGTCCCTTCTTGTGGATGCTGCGTTCATGCCCGCAGGTGTAGACAGATGGGACGAGGATCTTCCCCAGTAGGCTATTTTCAGGTACCAGTTTTGATTGGTGGGCTCCACTTCTTCCTGGAGCTTTGCCGATTCAGGATCATATATGTACTTTGTGTTAAAGTATGTCGGGGGCCCTGTCCCTATTCTTCAGTCATGCTCGTAAGGGCTTTGCAGATAGTGCCTTGTATACCGCTTAGTTATGTCTTGCCAGTTGTTATATCAGATTCGTGAGCCCATTGTTTATATATACTTATGCATGATATTATGTTGGTATTGTTACATCCGACATTTTTGCTTATTCGAAAATTCAAGGTAAATTGACTTGCAATGAATAAGGCCACAATTGGACCTTACTTGGCATGAATGTATAGGTAATGAATACAATGGTGTGGAATTACGAAAGGTGGCCAAGGGCAAAAATTGGAATTTTGGAAATTTGCCTTATGGATTGCAATATGTAGCTAACAAGTTGGACTTAAAAAAAAACAATAAAACAAGGCCCAAAAGGGAAGGCCCAACCAGCCATGCTATGTAAAAAAAAAAGGGCCCAAGTCCATGATTTAATTAGGTAATATTATATATGGTTATACATATCCATAGAAGGTTCAAGAAAGCAAGAAAAATCAAGAAAAAGAGAACAAGACCATTTCGGGTTTGAGAGGAGAAAAAGAAAGAAAAGAAAGAAAAATTTTGGAGCCTAATCCTTGAGTTTAAAATTCCATTCTTGTGGGAATACTACTAAGTGCAAAGTCCTCTACAACTTGGTACAATTAGTTTGGCAAGAGGACAAGTTTAGTGCCAAGTGAAGAACTTGAAGAAAGGTAAGGATTTTATGCTTTTGATATGTTATGGAAGGTATATGTATGTTGTAGTATGTGTGAATGAATGAAAAACATGGAAATTTTGTGTGTTGAAAAGTATGCTTGTTGGCCGAATACATGTACATGTATTACATGTCTTGGATGATTTGAATTCATGTTGTAATTTAGTTGTAGTATGGTGGAAATTGTATTAGAAATGGAAGTGGAATGAATTAGTGAAAATTGAAAAATGTAGGAGGTGGCCGTGTGGTATTGTTAGGTGTTGATGGAGTATGAATTTGATCTTGTTTGTATGTTAAGTATGTTATGTTGAAGTGAATGGAAAGATAACAATCATTATTGTCTTGGGAAAATGGTTATCAAGTTGTTGTTGGAAAGTATGCAACTTTGTTATGATTTATGTAAAAATGGAAATGAATGTATCAAGAGGCAAATTATGATTATTGTTGATGAATTTGGAAGATGGAAATGTATAATGAACTTGTATGTTGAAGGTTAGGAAAAATTGGAAAAGTAGTGGCTTAATGGAGAGTTTGAATGTTTCCATATCTTATGTATATTGTGTTATAATGGTATGATATGCCTTCGACGTATGTTGTAATGGTTTTGTTGGATGATGAATATGAAAATGATAAGTTTGGTTTGGAAATGTAAGCTTGAAACGAAAGATGTTTCGTTATGTCGAAAGATGGCTAGTGATGCCATAGTGTATGTTTTAATGTCTATTGTTGTTTTGATGTCATTCTGGGTTGTTGTGTTGATGAATTGAGCCGAGCTAAGTCTCGGGGAGGTCTTATATACAGAGGAAATGCTGCCGAAATTTCGGTAGGCTAGTATGTGTTAAGTTGGATTATTGAAAAGGTTGAAACTAACAAATGGTAAACTTGACCATTTCTAGATTTTGGACGAAATTGAAGTCAACGCCAATCGAGCGTAAGGCGCTATCGAGGTATGTGAAGCATTTCCCTTTGTTCCTAGGCATGTTCTGGATGTGATAGGCTCGACCGCGAGCCTTAATTACGACTCCGTTCCCCGGAATTCGAGACGGAAAACCGCTCCAATTCCTTCAATTCAATTGAAGCTATTTTTTTTACAAATTGCCTTTAAAGTGAATTTTTGGACAAAACTTCCCTAAACGGAGTCGGAACACTTCCAAACAATTATGGATGACCTCATAAGGTCTATTAGCTATAATTTACATATGTTGCCTTGAGTTGGTCCGAGGCGGGCCCGCAAGGCCCGATATCTTCTGTAATACTTTAAATACTTCCGTTTTGTCCGATTTTCTCAGAAACCATCTGAACTATTATTTTGATCATGATACTACTATTTTTATGAAATTCTTACAAAATGATTTCTGAACATCTGAGAATCTGATTCTGATAATAATCTGTCGTGCCTTCCCAAGTAGGATATAGGCGCGTACTATGCATACTATCCGTATACTCTGATTTTGACTTGCCGTTTGGCACCCTTCAGTCTGATTGAGTCTGTATGTGAGTCTGTATGTATGTGGTTACTCATGGATCTGTTCGTGGCTGTCTCAATGCATTCCTTCACTGCGTCCCGGGCCAGGTTCTGTTATCGTGCATATTTCTCTGCATTGTTCACCGCGTCCCTCGGCGTACGGGCCGGGATCTGTTATATCTGTATGATTTTGATATATTGATCTGTGTATGGGGATGGCGGCCAGGATGGCATCTGATATGATCTGATCTGATCTGATTCTGTCTGTCCACCGCGTCCCGTACTAAGAGGGCCGGGTTCTGTTTACCGCGCCCCCAGACAGGGCCGGGATCTATATGTCTGTATGCATGTGCCATCAGTATGTATATAAGCACATGCCTCTGTATGATTCTGTATGATTCAGTATGACTCTGCACTACTCTGCATGCATAATTCTGTCAGGTATACTTCTGTCTGTCCGTCTGAACTACGACTATGTCTGTATGTCCGTATGGATTCTGACTCTGTATGTCCGTATGGATTCTGCTTTGGTACGTCCGTATGGGTTCCGATTCTGTACGTCTGTATGGATACTGATTCTGCTCGTCTGTCCGGATTATGATTCCGTCTGTTTGTCCGAACCATAATTCTGTTTATCTGTATGGACCACGATTCTGTATGTCTGTCTGGATCATGACTCTGTCCGTCCGTCTGATTTATGGTTCTGTCCGTTATGTTTCTGTGACTCCGGTTCGGACTATGATTGTATCTGTTATGTTTCTGCTTTACATAGTCGGTACATTTTCCGTACTGACCCCCGTTCTTCGGGGGCTGCGCTACTTGCCCGCAGGTACAGACGCACCAGGTGATACGCCGCCAGCGTAGGGTTCTAATTCTGCTGTTTGAAGAGCTCCTTTGATCCGGAGCGTATACTTTTGGTATATATCTTCTGTCTTCTGTATACTCTGTATGTATGGATATTCTGGGTACGGCGGGGCCCAGTCCCGTCATATGATTTTGTATGTCTGTAGAGGCCTATAGATAGATGTGTGGGTTACGGGTTTCGTCTGTATGTTAGCCTTATCGGCTTATATGTAAAAGTCTGCATGTTCAGGTATATATATATATATGTTTGCGCGCGTGCCGTATCTGTATCGGCCTACTTCTGTAATATCCGTTTGAAAAAAAAAAAATCTGTACGATACGAAATTCGGTCAGGTAGGTATGTACGGGTACCCAGCTAGGGTGCCAGTCGCGCCCCACGGGGTTGGGTCGTGACAAAAGTGGTATCAGAGCGGTTAGTCCTCGGAATGTCTACAGGCCGTGTCTAGTAGAGTCTTGTTTATCGATGTGTTGTGCACCACATCTATAAACAGGAAGCTACAGGGCATCTAGGATGTTACCCTTCCTTGAATCTTAGATCATGCGATAGAGCCAGCTGTAGGATATGAATTCCTTTCGACTAACTTTTAATTTCAGCCAAAGGACGGCATCGACAGAAGGCAATGGCTGATGATATTGGAGGCCGCACAGTACTCAGGTAAGCAGTAATATGAAAGCTGTGTGTCGGAGAAGTTGTTTGAAGTGTGGTAGAAATATAAAGTTGAAGATTGAATAGAAAAGTGAACAGGAAGGAGCCTCCGATGTTGTTTGAGTTGGGCATGTGAGGTAGGCCTCGACATCTGTATAATTTTATCTGTAATTGTTAGCCCCGTGTGGCTACGAGACGACATGATATGATGTATATATATGCGTATATGTGTTGGCCCTGTGCGACAGGGTTGGTATTTCTGGTGTACAGGTTTTGGATAGTAAGAAAAAACAGAGGAACCTCTGCCCAAATTTTTCCAGAAATATGGAGGAAAACATGTAGATTAAGTACAAAAAGGTCCCGCGATACTTGTCGGACTTTAGTTTTCTTCTGTCGGTGGCCGGAGAACACCTTGCGGTGACATTTTATCAGATTCCACCGACTATTTGGAGGCGGAATTCGTGGGACGAAGAATTAAATCCGTGGGTTATCCGTAATCATCTGTATACGTGTATGAAAGTGAATGTTTGAGATTCAGAAAGGCGACATGGTAATTGTACGACTTAGCCGGGGGTGGGACCCGCTACAAAAAAATTTCCGAAAATTTGCTAAGACCCCGATTTGCCCTAAAATTACGTGACAAAGGTCGTGCGGGGCAATCGACGAAATTATATTAGCCCTAACGCGTCAAAATGCATGAAAGTTTCGGAGTTAAGCGTGCTCAAGCCAGAGCAATTCTGGGATGGGTGACCCCCTGGGAAGTAATGCAAAGTTTTGCACAAGTGTAAGTATGATAGATATAAATGGAAATTTGGGATAATCTAAAGGAAAAGAGAATGTGTGGAGTAATTAGTGCCCTTGCAGAAGTCGCGCAGACTGATGCGGACTAAATGGGCGAAAGTAAAAAGGTGCAATACCGCTCGGGAAATTGGGCGAATTCGAATAACAGTCAGAGATGTTCGCCAGTAAGATATTAGTAAATGTATCCGTATGTGTGTATGTGTATGTGTGTGTGTATGTATAAGATCTCGTGTGGTGCCCATATGGGTCAAGAGCCAGTTCCGGCAACTATCGTTGTGATAGACGAAAGGTTTTACCAAACCGAATACATGAAACGAAGCGGGGGTGAGGACACAAATGTTGTCAAGGACTAGAAAAACCCCTATTCCATTATAACTCAGTATGGTATGACGATGTCCGAGAAAGAAAATGAGTATGGATGGTAGGAAAGACGAAAGATAAAAAGTGTGAATAAGCGGAATCTCTGAAAGAGTCGATAAGCGACACGTAAGACGATTTGTATGACAACTTGGCAAACAAGTTTCCAGTGAAGGAAAATTTTTATAAATCACTGGAGCCTTAATAGGAGTGATCTGACTCTAATTCAGATTCTATCTGTGATACTTCTACACTTCCGATTCTGACAAGGCTCCGCCTATTACGCCTCTGTACTTCTGAACTCGATTATGTTCCCATCTGATAAATCTTTGCACATCCGATTCTGAATCTGTTTCTAGTTGACATACCTCTGTATGATTAACTCTGATTGTGAATCTGCCTAACACAACTCTGTATGTCTGACTCTGGATATGAATCCGTCTGAAATGCCTCTGTACGTCTGATCTTGATCACGCGTTTGTCTGATACATCTCCGTATGTCTGATTTTAATTACGACTATGTATGATACATTTCTGTACGTCTGATTCTGATTTCGAATCTGTCTGATACCTCTCTGTACGTCTAACTCCGATCTCAGATTTGTCTGACATACTTCTGTACATCTGACTTCGACTACGAATCTGTCCGCCATGGTTTAGTACGTCTGTCTCCGATTACGAATCTGTCTGATATTCTTCTACGCGTCCGGTCCTAGTTCTGAATCTACTGGTATGAAGTGTCTGGTATGAAGAGGGATTACGATAATGTGGTAGGGAACTCAGCAGTGTAACAAGAAATGATATTGACTATGATGTCTGGAAAGCGTTCGTCTATTACAAGAATATAGCTTATAGTTCGATGATTATGTGGGGTATGAGAAAATATATTATGAAGGCATTTGAATCAGTGATGTGAAAAATTACCCCATAATGTTGGTGAAGAAGCCATGTCGGAAGGTCAACAAAGGACAACTATAAAGAGAACCCTCCCGAAGTAGTATGACGCCCCATAAGGTCGATTTAACATTCGAGGACGAATGTTTTTAAAGGGGGGGGAGGATGTTACATCCGACATTTTTGCTTATTCGAAAATTCAAGGTAAATTGACTTGCAATGAATAAGGCCACAATTGGACCTTACTTGGCATGAATGTGTAGGTAATGAATACAATGGTGTGGAATTACGAAAGGTGGCCAAGGGCAAAAATTGGAATTTTGGAAATTTGCCTTATGGATTGCAATATGTAGCTAACAAGTTGGACTTAAAAAAAAAACAATAAAACAAGGCCCAAAAGGGAAGGCCCAACCAGCCATGCTATGTAAAAAAAAAGGGCCCAAGTCCATGATTTAATTAGGTAATATTATATATGGTTATACATATCCATAGAAGGTTCAAGAAAGCAAGAAAAATCAAGAAAAAGAGAACAAGACCATTTGGGTTTGAGAGGAGAAAAAGAAAGAAAAGAAAGAAAATTTTTGGAGCCTAATCCTTGAGTTTAAAATTCCATTCTTGTGGGAATACTACTAAGTGCAAAGTCCTCTACAACTTGGTACAATTAGTTTGGCAAGAGGACAAGTTTAGTGCCAAGTGAAGAACTTGAAGAAAGGTAAGGATTTTATGCTTTTGATATGTTATGGAAGGTATATGTATGTTGTAGTATGTGTGAATGAATGAAAAACATGGAAATTTTGTGTGTTGAAAAGTATGCTTGTTGGCCGAATACATGTACATGTATTACATGTCTTGGATGATTTGAATTCATGTTGTAATTTAGTTGTAGTATGGTGGAAATTGTATTAGAAATGGAAGTGGAATGAATTAGTGAAAATTGAAGAATGTAGGAGGTGGCCGTGTGGTATTGTTAGGTGTAGATGGAGTATGAATTTGATCTTGTTTGTATGTTAAGTATGTTATGGTGAAGTGAATGGAAAGATAACAATCTTTATTGTCTTGGAAAAATGGTTATCAAGTTGTTGTAGGAAAGTATGCAACTTTGTTATGATTTATGTAAAAATGGAAATGAATGTATCAAGAGGCAAATTATGATTATTGTTGATGAATTTGGAAGATGGAAATGTATAATGAACTTGTATGTTGAAGGTTAGGAAAAATTGGAAAAGTAGTGGCTTAATGGAGAGTTTGAATGTTTCCATATCTTATGTATATTGTGTTAAAATGGTATGATATGCCTTCGACGTATGTTGTAATGGTTTTGTTGGATGATGAATATGAAAATGATAAGTTTGGTTTGGAAATGTAAGTTTGAAACGAAAGATGTTTCGTTATGTCGAAAGATGGCTAGTGAAGCCATAGTGTATGTTTTAATGTCTATTGTTGTTTTGATGTCATTCTGGGTTGTTGTGTTGATGAATTGAGCCGAGCTAAGTTTCGGGGAGGTCTTATATACAGAGGAAATGCTGCCGAAATTTCGGTAGGCAAGTATGTGTTAAGTTGGATTATTGAAAAGTTTGAAACTAACAAATGGTAAACTTGACCATTTCTAGATTTTGGACGAAATTGAAGTCGACGCCAAGCGAGCGTAAGGCGCTATCGAGGTATGTGAAGCATTTCCCTTTGTTCCTAGGCATGTTCTGGATGTGATAGGCTCGACCGCGAGCCTTAATTACGACTCCGTTCCCCGGAATTCGAGACGGAAAACCGCTCCAATTCCTTTAATTCAATTGAAGCTATTTTTTTTACAAATTGCCTTTAAAGTGAATTTTTGGACAAAACTTCCCTATACGGAGTCGGAACACTTCCAAATGATTATGGATGACCTCATAAGGTCTATTAGCGATAATTTACATATGTTGCCTCGAGTTGGTCCGAGGCGGGCCCGCAAGGCCCGATATCTTCTGTAATACTTTAAATACTTCCGTTTTGTCCGATTTTCTCAGAAACCATCTGAACTATTATTTTGATCATGATACTACTATTTTTATGAAATTCTTACAAAATGATTTCTGAACATCTGAGAATCTGATTCTGATAATAATCTGTCGTGCCTTCCCAAGTAGGATATAGGCGCGTACTATGCATACTATCCGTATACTCTGATTTTGACTTGCCGTTTGGCACCCTTCAGTCTGCTTGAGTCTGTATGTGAGTCTGTATGTATGTGGTTACTCATGGATCTGTTCGTGGCTGTCTCAATGAATTCCTTCACTGCGTCCCGGGCCAGGTTCTGTTATCGTGCATATTTCTCTGCATTGTTCACCGCGTCCCTCGGCGTACGGGCCGGGATCTGTTATATCTGTATGATTTTGATATATTGATCTGTGTATGGGGATGGCGGCCAGGATGGCATCTGATATGATCTGATCTGATCTGATTCTGTCTGTCCACCGCGTCCCGTACTAAGAGGGCCGGGTTCTGTTTACCGCGCCCCCAGACAGGGCCGGGATCTGTATGTCTGTACGCATGTGCCATCAGTATGTATATAAGCACATGCCTCTGTATGATTCAGTATGACTCTGCACTACTCTGCATGCATAATTCTGTCAGGTATACTTCTGTCTGTCCGTCTGAACTATGACTATGTCTGTATGTCCGTATGGATTCTGACTCTGTATGTCCGTATGGATTCTGATTTGGTACGTCCGTATGGGTTCCGATTCTGTACGTCTGTATGGATACTGATTCTGCTCGTCTGTCCGGATTATGATTCCGTCTGTTTGTCCGAACCATAATTCTGTTTATCTGTATGGACCACGATTCTGTATGTCTGTCTGGATCATGACTCTGGCCGTCCGTCTGATTTATGGTTCTATCCGTTATGTTTCTGTGACTCCGGTTCGGACTATGATTGTATCTGTTATGTTTCTGCTTTACATACTCGGTACATTTTCCGTACTGACCCCCGTTCTTCGGGGGCTGCGCTACATGCCCACAGGTACAGACGCACCAGATGATACGCCGCCAGCGTAGGGTTCTAATTCTGCTGTTTGAAGAGCTCCTTTGATCTGGAGCGTATACTTTTGGTATATATCTTCTGTCTTCTGTATACTCTGTATGTATGGATATTCTGGGTACGGCGGGGCCCTGTCCCGTCATATGATTTTGTATGTCTGTAGAGGCCTGTAGATAGATGTGTGGGTTACGGGTTTCGTCTGTATGTTAGCCTTATCGGATTATATGTAAAAGTCTGCATGTTCAGGTATATATATATATATGTTTGCGCACGTGCCGTATCTGTATCGGCCTACTTCTGTAATATCCGTTTGAAAAAACAAATCTGTACGATACGAAATTCGGTCAGGTAGGTATGTACGGGTACCCAGCTAGTGTGCCAGTCGCGGCCCACGGGGTTGGGTCGTGACAGGTATTTATCCCCTCAGTCTTATTTTTCCATTTGAGACATAGAGGATGCGAGTTATAAGTTGGTTCGCTCAGTTTTCATAAGATGTTGGGTGCGAGTCACGCTTTACTAAGGTTGGGGTGTGACATAAGCCTCAAAGGCTAACAAATAGGCCGCAGGGGACAACAAAGGCTTCTGTAGCCACCAAACAGACCTCGGTGGTCTCAAGTAGGTTTTTGCAACCCGCAAATACACCTCGGAGATCACAAGTAGGTTTATGTAGCCAGCAAATAGTGCTCGGTGATCACAAGTAGGCTTTTGTAGCCAGCAGATAGACCTCGATAGTCACAAGTAGGCTTTTGTGGCTCGTAAATAAGCTTTTAAAGCTAACCAGGTAAGCCACGTATGGCTAGCAATTAGTACTCTTATATTTATTCAACTAGATCCCTTATCACAAATGACGGTTAACCTTACTCATGTCTACATAATCAAATAGTCAACATCTTCTTATTAAGTCATCCAAACAATCTTTCGTAAATTGATCGTTCACATTCATCACATATGTACAATTGATACAACTATGGAGTCTATTACATTCAGAACTTAGATCAAGTGGTGCACAAATCAATTACAAGTCCACTAGTCATGAATGAGATCGGTAAACCAATTAGACAACTGTCAAGTACACAAGTAAGATTCTTATAGAACCTAGACTTTTGGAATTCTTAACTCTTAAAGAAGATAATAACTATTGCATGTGGTTCGTCACATACTGAAGCACAACTATCTTATACGGCTATGAGAAGCGTTACATGATCAAATAAGAGACTTAATGCTCTAGAAACTATGTCCCATAAGAGAGGTCACAAACTCTTCACTATTCATTCTTTAGTATTACAACCAGAATCATACAAGTACAATTGGAAAGTTTCCTCTTACGAGGAGGTTCGTCTATCCCAACTATAATACAAGTTCGTACAACAATCAAGTAGGAATCAATGGTATCTAAGGCAGCACATGAACTGGGGGTATCGCTATACTTCTCCTCAAGCCCTACCTGGTGAGATTATACTGGGTATGTTGTTGTTGTAACTTTAAATTATTAAAAAATTAGTTTTAATAATAATTTCTTATAGTCACAAATATTAGGTCATAGTTAAGATGATAAGTTTGTAAAAAAAATTTAGCTACACGAAAATTATAACATGTTTAGTAAAACAACTTTTAAAGTTTTTATTTTTTCTAAAAATTTCGTGTTGAAAAATTTTTTTACTCGTACAAGGTATTTATCCAAAACTAGATTCTACTTGATTTTTAAAATTTAGTCAAAGCAATAGATAGATGCCAAATATTTTTTAGTTTAATTTTTAAGGATGAAATTTAAAACAATGGCACTGGATAGAGCGGAACATGGAATAAACATTCAACTTTTTTCTTGGTGAGCTCTATGGTGCTTAGTCTTTTTTTTTTATGGTGAGAAACACTAAGTAATACTTAGTGGAGGGATATTTAATATACCTCATGTTTAAAAAGAGTGTCCATTACCCATTTACATACCCCTTAAGAAAATACTAACTTCTAGGCAAAAATAGATAATTTGACTAAATTTCCCCTAATTAAATAGGTATTGAAATTTGGTCACTTAACACTTAATAAGGGCAAATCTAAAAAAATTAAGGTTAATTGTTTCTTGATTTGATAAGTAGGCACTCTTTTGAACAAAAAAAAAACCTAAATGGGCACTCTTTTTGAACCGGAGGGAGTAATAAATAATAAAGTCATCAAAAAACAAAGAAAACAAACAAACAAAAGGAGAAAAGACCCGACAGAGCTAAGCATTTCAAAACTCAAACACAAAAAAGGAAAGTCCGAATTCTGGACTCCGTCGACTTCGCGGGAGCTCTGCCGTTGCTTCATCTAACTTTCGATTTGGAGAAACTTCATCGCACCCAGAGCTCTCACCAGTGCAATGACTGCATATCCAAGAAATTGAAACTCAGAAAAATCAGATCTCGTCATTCAAGGTAAATTTGTGTTCCAAAATTTTTATTTCACATGGTTAGCTACTGTTGTGAACGATCTATGCTATTGATTTCAAAAAACTTGCTCTCGACTTGAAAAGATTATTGCATGGTCATTTGGGGTTCTGGAGATGTGCTGTAGATCTACCTAATGTGATGTTGTGAATCTATGTAATTTGTGGGTGTTGTGTTGGTATTTCTTACTTGCGCTCTCTTCTGACATGTATCTGGCTACTTGAGATCTTCTGCTGTGAAGAAATTGATTTTCCAATCAAAAGAATTGGTAAATCAACTGAATTAGCCCTCAAATAAACTAGATTAGGCTTGTGTATAACAGTTTATTAGATACAAACCTGTTCTAGCAGTTTAAATGGTCAAGTATCATAGAAATCTAGATCTCCTTGCCAGTAATCTGAGTATCTCCTGATAGTACATTGCCATTTTCTTCTCATTTGGTGATATGTCTTCAATGGGATGATCCAAAGCTAATACCACCATTAAAAGTGTTACCAATATTTAAGAAGCAAAGTCATCATGTAGAAGATTGGCTTATGTATTCAAGGTATTTCTGAATCTAAGATTAGGTACTTGATATTTTCCTAGATTTAGTATTTTTCTCCTTGCACTAGGCAGTTTAGAAAATGAATTTAACCTTGGTGTACCTGCAAGATCAAAAGCTATGTTAGTTAATAAAAATCTGCCAGGCTATTTCCTTCCCTATAAACATGTTGTATTATTATATTAAATTACTTCATCATTCTCCTGATTCTTTCCACCTCTATGATAATACCCCAAGGAACTTCCCACATTCCATCCACAATATTCTTCATCATCATAGAATCAATTTCCAAAATTAATGGGTGTAGATCCTTTTCCACACAATACAACAGCTCCTCCAGAATGACTCTTGCCATAGCCACCACATTTGTATTTTGCCCTATGTTATTACACTGTGCATCTATCAAATTCCCATCCATGTATCTCACATAAAAACCATAATAGTTGGGCCCTGAATTACCTTTATATTCCCTATCTGTGTTGCATTTATACCATCTCGCATCCTATAAACTCCAATATAAAGTCTTTGTGACTATTATAGGCTTACAATGTTAAACCTCGCACTTTCAGAGCCACGTACTTCACCGGATTAATGGAGTATCGGAGGCGTCCCATGATGTTTTAGAAGGTACAAGCAATGGGAAGTACGTAACAATGAAATAAAGGATGAATTACGATATCGTAAGTCGTAACCGGGAAGAACAACCTTGAAACCTAAGGACATGACCATTATCAAGTATGATTAATGATAAATATGATTTATGGAGA
This sequence comes from Lycium barbarum, assembly GCF_019175385.1. NCBI lineage: Eukaryota > Viridiplantae > Streptophyta > Magnoliopsida > Solanales > Solanaceae > Lycium > Lycium barbarum. The sequence continues at coordinate 90,019,551 of NC_083340.1, read as the reverse complement.
GTTTTGGAAGATTCCGGGACCAAGAAAATCGAAGAAAATAAGTTTGTCGAAAATTTGAAAAAAAAAAGTTGGCAGAATTTTGGACAGAATTTTGGGTCAAATTTGGAGGGGTATATCTCTAGGTATATTAGTTGTTTTAAGGTGTTTTAAAAGCCTAAAAGTAAGTGTGTCGAGTCTAGTTTCCAACTACAAACCGCTTGTCAAAACAACATCGGAGTAAGGAGTTATGGCCATTTTAAGATAACCCCTAAAACTGTCAAATGGCTTCCGCGGGTCCCACTTGGGAAAGTCGGTTCCACCGACATTCAAGGGGTATAATAACCCCATCAACCCCATTTTTTCATCATTTTACATTCTCATGAGTTCTATAAATCTCCCAACGCATCTCCTAAACACATATAGCTCATTAAATCAAGAATTTGACAAGATTACACCAAGCTAGTCCATTAAAGGTGATTAGTCTTGCTTCTACTTGATGTTGTGGTGAGTTTGCTCTTGACGAAAGTTGGTGTGGCTAAATTTCTTCAAGTATAAGGCATGTTCATCATCCTATGTCTTATGTTGAGTTGATTTGAAGGTTTAGCAAGTCTTAAAAGTGAAAATAGTTATGGAGGAAAGGTCATAAAGTGTTGTGTTGCTGTGAGCATGGTATGGCCGTGTGGTTTGGGCTGATTTACATGTATATGGATGGTATCTAATTTTGTTGGTGTGTTGATGAGATTATGCTTCCTGATTGGGAAGAAAGGAAGTGTATATTGTTGTTGTATGTTGAAAAACATCGTGTGGGATGTTTTATGGAATATTTTGGTATTAATGATGATGTGGTTTATATTAGTATTTCTATTGTTTTTGTTTTGTTGGTATTGTGATTTCGGGCTAGGGATATAAACAGGGAAGATGTTGCCCGAATTTCGGCAGATTTTAAAAGGAATTAATTTTGCGGGCTTAAGACAAGCATATGACGATAAGCCTAACGATAATATGAATTCTCTTCAATGTAGATTTACAAGCTTGGGAGGATAAGCGTTAAATAGTTAAAGTTAAGGCGACCGAAAAGGTATGTTAAGGCTAAACCCTTTCTTTCTAAAGGCATGATTTCTTTCTTATGAACCTATACACGCTTTCCATAATGTCATTGTTCTCAAAAGCTAGAGATTCATGATTCTTAGAGTTCTTATGATGCTAATGATAAGTATGTTTTATGATGATGATGATGATCCTATTTCTAGAAATTCCAAAGTTTATGGTTTTAATGCACGTTCCGCAGCAATATAAAATATTTATGGATCGGGCTGCACGTTCCGTAACACTATTATATATATATATATATATATATATATATATATATATATATATATATATATATATATATATATATATATATATATGAGGATTTTTTTTAAAATAAAACTAAGCATGCATGGTATCCGCCTAATGAGGCAATTAGATGTACGGGTTATCTTTATCTCATGTTATGTTCTATATTTCTTATTATGTTGTTATTCAGGCCTTACATACTTAGTACATTGTTCATACTGACGTCCTTTCTTGTGGACGCTGCGTTCATGCCCGCACGTAGACAGGTTCACGGATTTGATCCGTTGATGATTTATCAGCGGATTCTCAGGATCACTTCACTTACTTCGGAGCTGCAGTCTATTGGTATTAGTCCTTATGGTCACTTGTATACTAAGTAGAGACTCGTAGACATGTGTGTACAGTTAGACATTTCATAACCCTACCGGCTCACATCATTGTATAACCTTTTAGTAGCATTGTTGGTTGGTGATGATGGACATAATTATTGAAGATTATATAGAGATGTGCCGTTATATTGTGATATATGTCCTTACAGATCATGATATCCAGACGCTATCTTTATGGTCCACCTAGAAATGTTTATGAGATGTATGTCTAGAGGTGCTCGGAATGTTAGCTCTGGGTGCTCATCATGGCCCTCTGGTTAGGTCGTGACAAAAGTGGTATCAGAGTAGTTCCGTCCTAGGGTATGTCTATGAGCCGTGTCCAATAGAGTGTTATTTATGGGTGTGAAGCACGCCACACTTATAAACAAGAGGCTGCAGGACATTTAGGAATGATTGAACTTTCTTTCTCATCTTAGATCGTGTCGTAGAGCTAAATTATAGGATGTGATGTCCCTGATTCTTATCCTAAATGTTTTGATTGTGGATGAGCAATTGATTATGCCGCTATGAGGTAATTGATGAGAATTGAAGTTGTTACTCCGGAAGGTATGTTTCCTGCCTTATTAATATTGATAGACATTGATATAAGAACCGGAGGCAAATGTTACGGGTATTGTGATCGCCCTGTGAGGCATTGGATGTGTTTTCTGGGCTATGTCCAGGAATGAGGCAGTAAGAAGCATAGAGGAAACTCTGCCGAAATTTTTACAAATTGGATTCTTTGAATTTCTAGGCTATAGAGAAAGAATGAAGGTAAAATGTGACAATCGGATGTTTGGTAAGTCATGATTGAATGAACCATTATGAGACGTTTTAAAGAGAAGTTTTAGAATGATTTTAATTCAAGTAAAGAACGCTGGAGGGGGAAAAATGATTAGTAATTAAAGGAGTTGGAATGAGTGCATTCGAGATTTTGGAGAATTAATATTTATTGAAGATATTGACACTACGAATTCAAATGCAGTATTACGATTTATAAATTGGACAGTAAGAGATAACAAAAAGATATTGATATGGGAAATAAAATTAACGAGTAGGGGGAATGCTGTACTCTAGAAGTTTATATATATACATAAGATCAAGATGAGTTAATGACAGGCATAGAAACTCATTTTATCGGACTTTCCTATATGATTTGAGTTTACATTGGGATTTAGAAGTAACCAGTCATTCCACTTCAAGGGGGTTTCTGAGTATTTGATAGTACGTACTATTCTGAGAATCATTATGGCTAAGTTACTTCGGGTATTAATGATGACCTTGAACTCAAGAATGAGAAATGGTTAGGTAAGTTGGATTGCAATTATGATTATCTTCTGGATTTTTTATATAACTTCTAAATGTGATGTTGCTTGGTTGACGAAGGAAGTAGAGATTGTATCAACCTTAGGAATATGTGGTGTATTTCGACCTAATCCTTATAAGTAGGATTCACCTCAATTTTTTTTAGATGGGTGTTGTGAAGGTTATTTGACGATAGAGAAATTAGGTGCGATGTCGGTTTATGTGTAAGGAGAGAAAAGGGTAGGTGTACAAGTGAAGATAAAATATTGTCGGGATTCACAGTTAGGACATAAAAAGATATGCTAGGAAGATATACAAATTCAGGATAAAATCAAATGGCAACAGGATATCTCACAAAAAAAAGGTGTTGAAAAGCAATAAAAAAGATAAGTCACGAGTGCCTACATCGAGTATTATGTATACCCTTATTATTGATGTTACGACATGTTAAAAATATTGATTGTGCTGTATGTCAAATATTGAGGTAGCAAGCACTACAGAGAGAATCAGGATTGGGTTTTCTTGAGAATTAAAGTCAGATAGCGGTAACACGACCAACAATGTAAAGAGGAGCATTAGGTAAAAGAAGGTTATGATATCATGAAGGGGAGAGAAACTTGGAAAAAGGAAAACGTATACCCATTGAGGGTCAGGTAATATATATTTGAGGAAAAAGTTAGGATGAAAGCAGGAAAGCAGACGATAGGATCAAATTTAAATAAATCAACGGGAGATAGAGTAATGTTATACGTGAAGGGATGAACGTGCGGACCCTGGAACCAACCTATACGTCTTCATAAATAAAACCAAGGAGGTTGTAAATAATAAATAAAGGTGCATCCTTGAGAAGAAATAAACAGGTCTTATGAGAGCGACAAGGAAATTTTAAACTCCTGAGATTTAACTAGGAGAATGGATGTGAACCCATGATTGGTATGCCTAATTAAGGGAAGAAAGTACTTCAAGAAGAGATTTTTAGCGTCAAAAGGGATTCGCACTCGTAACGAAATACTCCAAAGTTTCCTAACCTAAGAGCAAAGGATGATTAATGGAAATAGGCGTTTTACAAGTAAAAGAAAACAAAAGAAGCTATGAGGACTAAATAGAGGAGGATGTAATGGTTAAATGGAATTATGTGACCGCCAACAACAAGAAAAAGGTTAGTGAATCAGTAGGCTTTCCTAAGGGAAAACAAATTGAAATTGTAAGACCAATGGTTGTGTGAAAGATGCAAAGATGCAATCTTGAAGAAAACTGAGAAAATTCGAGATATATATCTATATATGTGTGCACAAGTTGTAGTATCATAAAGGAAGATGAAGACTCGACGAAAGAAGAAAGGAAAGGGTGTACTTTGTGAGGATTTCACGATAAGAAAAAGAACCAAAAGAACACTAGAAGGACTATGATGCATAGGTGTGATGCAAACAAGTAGTTAAGAAGAATTACGGGACAAAATGTGCTAAGCTAATGAAAGGACGAGTCATGGGAAAAGATGGTGTGGAATATCAACTTTGAATGGTATAGTATAGATATAAATCGGAATTGGGAACCCAGAGCAAGAAGAATTTGAAGGATATTAAGAAGATAGTCCCGGAGAAATACTAGTGCTAAAAGAGCCTTGTATAGTTGGACACTCCATAAGGGGCCTAATGAATTCCGATGTCCCCATTAATTCATTAACCCAGGGGACTACTAGTCATGAGAAGTAGAAGTAAAAAGATAATAAAGAAGGCATTTGAATTGTATCCGATATGTATAAGCATTTTGATTTGATACAAGAACTCAACTAGCAAAAAGAAAAACAGGTTAAACCATACGATTAAAAGAATTCCGGCATTATATGGAATAGAGGAGTTGAAGGATCACTAAGGTCGGCCAGATGACTATCAAAGATGGTTAACACTCAAAGGTTACGGTATATGAGAACATCCTTTAAAAATGGGGAAGAACAAATTCAGTTCTAAGATGAGCTACAGTATTCCGAAGCTCATGAGAGGGAAATATATTGGATTGAAGGAGTCAAATTTCGAGATGAACCTGTCATGACCCGACTAGGGGGCCATGATGGGTACCCGGAGCTGTCTACCAAGCACCACTTACTACGCTAATCATCATACCCATCCTGGACACACATAATCTCCAAGGAAATACATAAATATACATAAAACCTCACGGCTGCAAAAATTATATACAAAAATATACACTGATGTATCCATGAGACAACTGCTACCCACGCATACGTATCTACGAGCCTCTACTAGATTACTGAGACATAAGGATAGGACAGGACCCCGTCATGCCCATATATGTACACAAAATAATACATCAAAAAATACACCTCCGGAGTAGGGAACTGATCCTGTGCAAACAGATCTGGCTCCTAAGTATCTGGACCGTCCCCCTGTCTACCTGTGGGCATGAACACAACGTTCAAAAGGAAAAGGATGTCAGTACGAACAATGGGCTGAGTATGTAAGGCATACATGATAACATAATAAGGAAATGTAGAAAGCATGAGAAGAAGAGATAATTGTAACTGCTTGCCTCTTGGGGTGGAATCATGCATGCTTACTTTTTACCTTTATAACATATCACACATACATACATGAGCTGTCTGAATCAATAACCTTATTAGCCCGCGTCCGGGCTAATCATGTCACGCCGCCCACTAGTTGTGTCATGTCCGGCCAAACGGGCACGGTGTTATCATAAGCCGCTCACCTTAGCGGTGTCATGTCTGGCCATCTAGGCACGGTGTAATCTCAACATTATATACTTATCATAAAGCATGCATTAGAACTCAATTAAAATCTACAACTCTATCGGGGTGACGTAAGGTCGAGAACCCCCCTCCGATGCCATTATGGGGTAGTCATGATCATCATGTCTCTCTTTGAAGGAACTGGTATCATAAGGTGAGTTTAGCAAAAATGAATAACATCAAGGAATCATATAAGGATCATTAGCTTCATAAGAATATCATATCATGAGCTTTAGGGTTTTTATATTTAAATTCATCATCATCATTATCATTATCTCATGAGTAGATCTTAATAACCATAGACTTATAATTTCCGGAATATGAGGAAGTCATGGAAAGATAGCGAAAGTCATATTATGGGAATCATGCCTTAGAAAAGAAAGGACTAGCCTCACATACCTTTTCGTCTCCTTAACTCTATCAACTAAACAGTTTCCTTTGAAGCTGGCGATACTACATTCAAGAGAATTCGTACTAAGATTAGATAATCGATAATATACTTAAGCTTAAGCTAAAACGACTAAAAGCTAATGAAAATTGGGCAGCATTTCCTCTGTTTCTACAACTTTCTCCGTATAATATAATAACTACCAAACAACAGCAACAACATCCACAATATCATTATCAATAAACTTGTTAAACTAGATATTATTCAAAAATCAAAATTCCCTCTTCAAGTCATCCCTAGCCATGATTATCACCCAACGTCGTATTCATTCACATATAATGCTTCTTTAACACTCTTAATATCATTCATAACAAGATTATACTCATAACATGTAAAGAACTATGATTCAAATCAAATTACCACTCAAGAATTCTACTATTCTCATATTTGTACTCCCTTTTCTACTTCCTTCCATAATCCAAGTATTTCAACCATTCCATACTCTTAATAGTATGAAATGAACATAAAACTCACCTTTGATTGTGTAGAAATTGGTTTTGGTTGGAAATGCTTCACTTGGAGAAAACCCTAACTTCAATTCCAAAAAAATTTGTAGCTTCCATCAGCCCTAGTTAGCATCCTTCCACTTGATTCTACTAGTTTTTGGTATTTGATCTTTGATTTCCCTTGAATTTGTATTAATATGAGGTTTAGAGAGTTCTAGAGGTTTCAAGAAGTGGGGAGGAGGTGAAATGAAAATAATAACTTTGGGTCTTAAATTTATAAAATGGACAAAGCTGCCCAAAGTGAATTATACAGACACCTATACGGTCCGTATAATTTTATACGGTCCGTATAAGTGACCGTATAATGCATCCAGTGATCACCTCTCACTGTGACTGTTATACGGACCGTATAAAGTTATACGGACATTATAATGGGTCGTATAACTCACCCTTTTTCCGAACTCGTTCTCATCGTTTCGTTTGACCTCTAATCCTTATGGAACCTTTTTAGCACTCGTTTAACACTTCATTAACAACATAAGGAGCATTATAACTCTTCCTCAAGACATTATTAAATCAACATTAGCTCGGTACTTTGCAAAATCCTTTCGAAACACGACTTATACCTTGCCTTCCTCAACGAACTTTCTTCTCTTGCCTCAAATGTCCTTGCAATATTAATTAGAATTGCCAAATAACCTTTCTTACTTGTAGGAACATCGTATACATCTCACCATGCATTAGTCTATCTACCATATGATGACATGAAATTTTTCGGGGTGTAACAGAACCGATAGGTCAAGAATGTGCTAAAGAAAGGTGAGAATGGATTAAATGCAGGTATATCATGAGACAAATATAGGAAGGAGAATGAGTTTCGTCAATGCGACATGTTATGTCTTCGGACTATGGTTCGAATCGCTCGCACCGGAGAAATTTCGGTTACAATTAAGTGTGCAGTAACGTACTCTGAGAGGTAACGAAAGGAGTAAGAAGGGTCTGTGAGCTGACCAGGGAGTAAGTATAAAGGACAATTTGGATTACAAAAAAAAAAAGGAAATCTTAGGACTAGAAGAGACGAAAGTTTTAACAAGAGGAATAATTATAGGGAGTTCAATGATGTCCAAAGGAAAGGGAGATAGTGTGCCTAAGGATAGCAAGACAGCAGTGCTACCTGAGACTAGAAAGTACCTCAAAAGTCGTGGAGTCACAAGTCGCCGGTCATATCAAATGTGAGAGTATATGTTATAGAACCATATAGACAATTGTCATGATGCAATTGCCAACAAAAATGGTGTAAGGACAACGATAGGGAGTCAAAGAAAAAGCATAGGCTAATTTAAGTCTGAAATGATCACTGGTACAAGAGAATCAAGGACTTCAAAAGAAAGCATAATCGTATCAAAAGGAAGTTATGATTAAGTAGGATTTTATCTTAGTTCCATGTTTATGAGTTTATATTGCAATTATGCTAAAACTGAGGAGAGGAAATTGTAGGAAAAGGTTCAAGTATGAATAGGATGATATTGTAAGGAATTAAAGAGGGCGACCAAGGAATTAAAAGGAGATGGTATGGTATGTATATTAGTTCGACGAGTACAAAAAGGGATAATCTAAAATAGCACCAAAGAAGCAAGCAAGGAAGGGTGTCATATCTGAACAAGAGAATTTGTCTACTAGTAATGAAATAAGGAACAAGGCAAAAGAGTACAACAATTAAAAGCGCTCACAGATTGGCAGGGAGCCGTAGCAATCATGAGTTAAGACCATCTTAATGGCAACAGGTCCCACGACAGTAACTAGATATCAATTGACCATTGAGTGCATACATAAGAACATGAGGATATGGAATTAATGAATGAGTTCGACAGAGAATTGGGAGGATATGAAAGAAGACTAATGAGCCCATATATACCCCTTCAAAGTTGACCCAAAATTTTGTCCAAAATTTTGCCAACTTTCTTTTTTCAAATTTTCGATAAACTTATTTTCTTCGATTTGCTTGGTCCCGAAATCTTCCGAAACTCTCCATACATGATATTTAAATTTAATCATACTTGATAATGGTTATGTCCTTTGGTTTCAAGTTTTTCCTTCCCAGCTACGACTTAAGACATCGTAATTCATCCTTTACTTCATTATTACGTACTTCCCACGACTTGTACCTTCCAAAACTTCATGGGACATCTCCGATACTCCATTAAAGGTGTTTCAAAAGCCTTTAATTAAGTTTGTTGAGTCTAGTTTCCAACACAACAAACCTCTTGTCAAAACGACATCGGAGTAAGGAGTTATGGCCATTTTAAGATAACCCCTCGAACTGCCAAATGTCTTCCGCGGGTCCCACTTGGGAAAGTCGGTTCCACCGACTCTCAAGGGGTATAAAAGCCCCCCCCCCCCACCCCCCAACTCTATTTGTTCATCATTTTACATTCACTTTAGTTCTATAAATCTCTCAACACATCCTCTAAACACTTATAGCCCATTAAATCAAGAATTTGACAAGATTACACCAAATCAGTTCATGAAAGGTGATTCTTCTTGCTTCTACTTGATGTTGTGGTGCGTTTGGTCTTGAAGAAAGTTGGTGTGGATAACGTTCTTCAAGTATAAGGTATGTTCTTCATCCTATCTCTTATGTTGAGTTGATTTGAAGGTTTAGCAAGTCTTAAAAGTGAAAATAGTTATGGAGGAAAGGTGATAAAGTGTTGTGGTGTAGTTGTTGTTTATGGACTGTTTTGAGCATGTTGTAGCCGTGTGGTTGGGCTGATTTACATGTATATGGATGGTATCTAATGTTGTTGGTGTGTTGGTGAGATTATGCTCCTTGATTGGGAAGAAAGGAAGTGTATATTGTTGTTGTATGTTGAAAAACATCGTGTGGGATGTTTTATGGAATATTTTGGTATTGATGATGATGTGGTTGATATTAGTATTGCTATTGTTGTTGTTTTGTTGGCATTGTGATGTCGGGCTAGGGATACAAACAGGGGAGATGTTGCCCGACTTTCGGCAGATTTTAAAAGGAATTAATTTGAGGGCTTAAGACAACTATATGACGATAAGCCTAACGATAATATGAATTATCTTGTATGTAGAATTACGAGCTTCGGAGGATAAGCGTTAAATAGTTAAAGTTAAGGTGACCGAAAAGGTATGTTAAGGCTAAACCCTTTCTTTCTAAAGGCATAATTCCTTTCTTATGAACCTATACACGTTTTTCATAATGTCCTTGTTCCCAAAATCTATAGATTCATGATTCTTAGAGTTCTTATGATGCTAAAAATAAGTATGTTTTTTATGATGATAATGTTGATGATGAAGATCCTATTGCTAGAAATTCCAATGTTTATGGTTTTAATGCTATTATGAGATTATTGATTTTAATTCATGATTTTCCCGATTTTATTCATTGTTGTTGATCTCACCTTATAATAATTGCTCCTTCAATGTGAGATATAGCGATAATGATTGTTTCATAATATAAATCGGAGGTTACCGACTTTACGTCACTCCGATAGAGTCGTAGCTTTTATTTGGGCATATATATATATATATATATATATGGGATATGGGGAAAGGTGCGGCGTTATATACGCATAACCACCTGACCAGTTGGTATATTATGATATCGTCCCGAACGCGGGATATATGGATAAATGGATCTGGCCGTTTATTCTGCGGCAATGTATATATTTATATATAATGATGATATGATATATGGATTGGGCTGCACATTTTGCAGCAATATAAAATATTTATGGATCGGGTTGCACGTTCCACAACACTATTATTTATATATATATATGAGGAATGCTTTTTTAAAAGAAAGCTAAGCATTCATGGTATCCGCCTTATGAGGCAATCAGATATACAGGTTATCTTTATCTCATGTTATGTTCTATATTTCTTATTATGTTGTTATTCACGCCTTACATACTTAGTACATTGTTCTTACTGACGTCCTTTCTTGTGGACGCTGCCCGCAGGTAGACAGGTACATGAATTTGACCCGTAGGTGATTTATCAGCGGATTCTCAGGAGCACTCCACTTACTTCTATCTCGACCCAACCAGAAGGCCATGACGGGCACCCGATGCTAACCCACCCGGGCACCTCTTATCGTACATTCTTATTTACATCTAAGTGAGCCACATAGCTTATTAATAATATCTATCCATCATTCATGCTAATCTCATTGGGCAACAACACATTCATAGCATCATCAACAACGATGCCCATATCAATGTACATAAGCTGACGAGGCTATCAAAATGATATACAAAATATATGCCGACAAGGCTAAGGACATCTAATCATGTACAACTGTCTACGAGCCTCTAAGAAGAGTATGTCACATCATATAGGGGGGAAAGGACCCCGCCTTTCCCATAGGTACGTACACAAAAGAATAAATTCCAAAAGCTATAGCTCTAGATGAAATGGAGCTCCGCTATGTAGTCCCTGAATAAGAAGTCAACGGATCAAACCTGTCTCCCTGTCCACCTGCGGGCATGACGCAGCGTCTACAAACAAAAGGACGTCTGTACGAATAATGTACTGAGTATGTAAAGCATGGTCAACATCATAATAGGAGCATAAGAGACAGCATAAGCAACATCATAATAGGAGCATATTTACTTACTCGTCTTTCATAGGGACCTTCCACTTCTAATGCATGGTCGTGCACATACATGTGTACATATACATATATCCATATTCGTATCCATATTCAAATTCGTATTTGTATCCATGTTCATATCTATAGCATACCCGACCATAGTGGTTCGGTGGTTTCACATACCTGGCCATAACATGGCTCGGTGTCATACATACCTGGCCCTACCAAGGCTTAGTGTTATCCGTACCCAACTGCAGTGGTGTGCGCGCGATATATATCATACCTGGCCATATAAGCTCGGTGATACATAATAGACATACATACTTGGACACGCATACATAAAAGTCCATAAGTATTATCAACATCATTGCCATCATCGTTTTCGTTACATCTATCCTTATAGGATCAACTATCATATAAAGGAAGTACTAGTATCGAGAAAGTATCGAGAACCATGAGCTTTGGTACTCTTAGAGGTAGAGTCACTTATAAATCATTATGGAACTCATGAAAGGATATATATATATATATATATATATATATATATATATATATATATATATCGCAAGGGAACCGTGCCTTAATGAAAGAAGGGTTAGCCTTACATACCTCTTCGACTTCTTAACTATTTAGCGTTCACCGTTGAAGCTTGAGTAATCTACATTTAGAAGTATTTATACTATGGTTAATCCTTAATGATACTCCTAAATTCAAAATAGAATAATTCATGTTCTAATGAAAATTGAGCAGCATTTCCCCTATTTCGTCAAATTTGACCATATCACAAAACAACTCCCAACAACCACAACAACATCCATAATATACTCATAATATCATAATCACGTGATCACACTTCATTAAGCCTTCAAAATTTATCCTTATATTTAACTTATGCTAGCAACTTCATACCCATTTTAGCACATTTTCATACAATGTTTCCTCATCACTATTGCTACTTTCCATAACAATATTATATCCATATTATACTAAGAATCATAACTCAAGCTATCTTACTACTCAAAAACATCATAAAAAACTACATTTGGAACTCATTTTCTACTTTCTCCTTCCACCCAAGTTATTCAACAACTAAACATTCTTGATAATATGTAATAAGCATGAAAACTAACCTTTTATCTCATAAGAATGAGCTTTGGAGCAAGCTATCAACTTATATGAAAATCCTAGCTTTAATATCCAAATAATTCTTGGAGTCTATTAACCCTAGCAAGACCTCTAGCACATGGGTATCTTGATTCTTGCCTCTTGATATTTAATCTCCCTTGGATTTTGGCTTTGATTAGTTTATAGAGTTGAAGAGAGGGTATTTTGGAGAGCTTTTGGATCTGATTTGGTAAGATGAAATATCCAAATGAAGTGGAGTAAATTATATAAAGCGGAACTTAAAATCCTATCAGTCAATTCTACGCATATTTTGACGGGCCGTCAAAATTCCTACGGACCGTCAAAATGGTTCGTAGAACTGCCCAGCCAAATATGGTTCACTATGAACATTTTACGCTGGGCTGGTGCAGTTTGATGGGCCGCAGAATTTTCTGCGGGGCGTCAAAATTCCTGCGGGCCGTCAAATGGTCCGCAGAAATTTTCTGCTCAGACAGTCTGTCGTAAAACACTCATAACTTTTTACTCGGACGTCACATTGATGAACAGTTTGTTGTGTTGGAAACTAGACTCGATGAAATTCGATTTGGACAAAATAAAACACACAAAAACTCGTCATATTCTAGGAGATATGCCTCCCCCAATCTGGACAAAAATCCTGTCCGAAAATTTTGCCAAGTTTTACCAATGTTCCGACAAACTCCATTCCTTTATTTGTTTGTTCTTAAATCCTTCCATAGATCATTTCATGGGATTAAACCCCCATAACCATAATATGGGAACATGTAATCTCATATATCCTAAGGTAACTCCTGTTTCCACGATTAGGACAACTAACGCCTAACGAATCTCAACGGACGAAACTACGAGGTGTAACATTCTCCACTTCTTAGAAACATTCGTCCTCAAATGATACTCTTCGGGATTCTACAAAAATTTTGCCAGAGTTTCCCCTATAATATGGCACTACCATCCTTCACAGCAACCCAAAATACATCGTCTCACAGGGCTATAACAACACGACAATAACCATGGCCACACACGACCAAGAAAACATCAAGAAAAGCATTACATACCTGAGGTTAATGGCGTCTCTGCCTGAATCTCTTCTGAAGGTGAAAATAAATGCGGGTTCCTGGACTTCATGTCCTCCTTGGCTTCCCAAGTCATTTCCTCTCTATTATTATTCTTTCATAAAACTTTAACTGAAGCTACCTCTTTGGTTCTGAGCTTTCGTACTTGCCTATCTAAAATGGCAATGGGGACTTCTTCATAAGACAACTGTTTAGTAACTTGGACATCATCTATTGGCACAATTCTAGAAGGATCTCCAATGCACTTACGAAGCATCGATACATGGAAAACTTGATGGACTGACTCCAAATCCGCAGGTAGGTCTAATTCATAAGCCACTTGGCCTACCTTACGTACAATCTCATAAGGTCCAATGTACCGGGGACTAATCTTGCTCTTTTTGCAAATCTCATGATGCCCTTCATTGGCGACACCTTCAAGATTACCCAATCTTTCAATTGGAACTCTAAGTCTCTTCGATGACTATTTGCATAGGATTTCTGACGACTCTGAGCTGTTAATAATCGATCCTGTATAAGCTTGACATTTTCTATAGCTTGCTAGACCAAGTCTGGCCCTATCTATTTGGTCTCTCCTACTTCGAACCACCCAATTGGAGATCTACACTTTCGCCCATATAAAGCCTCATACGGGGCCATTTGGATGCTAGAATGATAACTATTGTTATAAGAAAATTCAATAAGTGGTAAGTGATCATCCCAACCACTTCCAAAATCCAATACACATGCTCGTAACATACCCTCAAGAGTCTGAATGGTACGTGCAGCTTGCCCATCCGTCTGTGGGTGAAATGCCTTGCTATGGCTCACCTGAGTCCCCAAATCTTCTTGGATAGATTTTCAAAAATTGGCTGTAAACTGAGTCCCTCTATTGGAGATAATAGAAATTGGAACACCGTGAAGTTGCACTATCTCTTTAACATAAAGCTTTGCATAATCTTCTACTATATATGTAGTTCTGACCAATAAAAAATGTGCTGACTTCGCGAGTCTATCCACAATCACCCATCTAGAGTCATACTTACGTCGAGAACGGGGTAAGCCTGTAAAGAAATCCATATTAATTACTTCCCATTTCGAAGTTGGAATTTCTATAGCGTGCAACAATCCACCTGACTTTTGGTGCTCAATCAAAAGGATAGTACCATCAACATAAGCTAAATGATTCATATGAGCGGACCACTTTGGCATCCCATATCCAATATACATGCTGTCTTCAAAGAGAGAATTTAAAGCCTTTGCTAACACCTCTATAGTAGTAAGAATAAAGCTGGAGATAGAGAGTCACCTTGCTTCACCCCGTTTACAGATTGAAACAAACCAATAGCTTGATCATTTAGTAAGACAGCGTACCAATTATTGGTTGTTGATAACATCCAAATCCACTCTATTAAATAGAATGTACACAGTCCTATGCAATATAATTAACCCAACTATAAGGGGGGATTGATCCCGCAGAGAACAATATGTAGGGGATTAAGAAAAGTAGGAATTATCACCAACAACAGCTAAGCCAAACTCTTGAAGGTGGTTTAGAGAGAAAATTGAGTCTAATATGGAAATGTAAACTAACCTAAAACACAAAGTAAAAATATCAATGGCCACAAGCGGAGATGAAGGAAATTACTCTCAAGTAACGATCCAATGTATTTCACAGTTTACAAATAATGGCAAGCTTATATTAATTAGCCTCTGATAATGACTCAAAATTAGCTTGTGTCGAAGCGTAACAAGATTGACTAATTGAATATCCCTAAAGCAAATTAGAGCATTAAGAACACCTGAATAAGGCTATCAATGGTTTGCCTGTCCCTAAGTCAATTCCATTAGATGAGGGTTAACACCCCAAATTAATGTTAATTGATCTTTCCTAACCTTGAGTGTGCCTCTTCCAAGTTTAAACCAAAATTAATGAGCAAACCTTTGGGTGAGCTACTCCCTTAATGTCACGACCCAAGCAGCCGGGAGTGGTACCCACATAAATCCCCTAGTTGGTAAACCATCTACTTAACCAACCATCCAAACGGTTACCAATTACTTAACGGCTTTTAGTGTAACGACCCGTTTGGTCGTTATAGTCTTTTCAGCATTTTCCCCCTTCTCGAGCATTGATTAGCTCACTTTTGACCTAAGGGGACCATTGACATGCTTCTCGAGGTGTTTAGACTTGATTTGAGTGACTTTTTGTGAAATATGAGCTATAAGCGAAAAAGAGTTTACTTGAGGTTGACTTTTGGGGAAACAGGCCTTTTTTAGAAATCCATCAATTTCGAGAGGTCCGGATGTATATATAGTTCGATTCCCAATGCACTCGGATGCATTTTGGGACTTGGGTTGGGAAATTGAAAATGAGGTATCAAGGGTTGACTAGGTCAACGAGACCTCCGTTGGGAATTTCGAGGCACAAGCGCATTCGTAGCGTATTTTTGTGTGGGTTTGTGTATGTGGTTTATGAGCAGATGGCCTCGTGAGTGGTTCGGGATTTTGTTTGACACCATAAAAATCTTGTGGGATTCTGGTACCTGGTGCCCACATCGGCGGCACCAATGTCGTCCCAGCGGCACCGCTGTTGTGGCGTGATGGCTGCTGGGGCAGCCAAGAGTGATTTGGCCCAGACCACTGGGATGTTCTGTTGGGCGCCGTTGCAACGCAGCTGTTGCTGCCCGTTACTGCCGCGGCGGTAAGGGGGCTGTTATTTCATTAAGTGTGCATTAAATAAGCCCTTAGTCTATCATTTAATATCAATTTGAAAACTGAGCTATTAGGGACTGTTTTAGGAGATTATTGGAGAAAGCTCTTGGTGGTAAGTTTTGATAATCCCTTTACTAATTCCTTGTCCCTAATCATAATATATTCCTTCTTTCTTAGAAATTCCTTAGTAATAGATGATGAAAGTGGGTTTGGTGAATTTTCTATCAAGGCTTATTAATGATGAAATTGATGGGGTTTATGTTAGATTTTGATGAATCTATGTTTTTTAATCATATATCTTCCATTATTAGAGTTAAATTCTTGAATCAAAAAGTTAGGGTTTATAACCAAATTTTGGGCTTTTGCTCCAATTTCAAAATTAGGGGATTTCATAAGTTAAATTAGCAATCAGTTGTTGGGTTATGATCACCTAGTGCTTTATTTGATATTTTGCTTCTGAATTTCCTGTTTTGACCTTGCGGTACCATTTCCCAAATTTCTAGGGTTAGAATTGACCTAAATTAAATGGTAGCAATATGAGTATTATTCTTCATGATTTCTAATATAGATTTCAATTATGCCTAGACTACTTTGTTTCTGAGGCTCAGCGGAAAGGCAAGGCAAAGGAGTGAGTTGTTGGTGTTTGCGGTTCGGCCATCCAGTTAGGTTATGGATTACCCTTGGTGAGACTTCGTATAACTAAGCATATATTTAGATGATATTGTCGGAGGCATCATGTGAATCTTCGGGTATGAAGTTGGGATAGATATTGTCTTAGGTTAGGCCGTGTTGTGTATTTGGGGCTAGTCACCCTGTTGTGTTGTGACTGGTTGTTCTATTGCGTAGGCTTGATGTCACCTGCTGTTAGTAGATACTGGAATCTATTGTTCCATCTCGATTATTATATTGTTGGCGTACCCACTGTTGGTACTTGTGATTAGGATGTATTGTTAGCGTACCTATTATTGGTACTTGTGATATTTAGCATGATTATTGATGTTGATACATGCATTGCACGCACTGTCATTCTTCATGATATACTGATGATACTTGATGAAACACTGTGATGAGCTAAGCTCAGTTTTTTACTTGAGTGACGTGAGAGTTTGAAATCTTATGTTTGTTCTGAAATCGTGGATTGAGTGAGTGCATGGTCTCTGTGGGTCCCCCAGGATGGTGCCAGTGAGAACTCCCCGTGGGCAAAGATTCAGGGTCCCGTCTGTCTGTTGGCCAAAGATCTGGGATGGGTGGCACTTAGACTTCGCGAGTCACCTTGGGTTGTGCTACCGAGATGTCGATATTTTCGTTCGGAGTACATGTGTACACAACATTTGCACTGTATCCGTAGACTATTGCATTGCATTGGATCACGGCTTCCATTAAGATGTTTTAGTGTTGTACTTGTGTTGTTCGGTTTGGATTTGATATATTGAAATTTGGTGCAATTGGGATTAGATTCTTCACCTAGGCGATGACGTATACTTGGCTTCGATTATGCTTGATTTATACTTGTTGGTTTATCTGCCTATCTTGCTTTATAGTCTTAACTATGTTAGCTATGCTTAGTCGGGCGATGATGCCTACCAGTACCGTTGTTTTGTATTGACCTGCACTTGCTGCATTCCCTTATGAATGCAGAGTATGAGGTTGGGTCTACTTCCATATCTTGTGGCTAATCGTCTTCTTTAGCATTGTTGTGAGTTTCCAGGGTGAGCACGGATGTTCGCTACCTTGAAGACTCCTCCTATTATATGCCTTACTTTTTCTACTCTGAGACATAGGCAGAGTTATGTAATATTATTCCAGAATTGTATATTTTTGATTAGACGCTTTTGTATGACTTAGACTAGACCCTGAGGGTATTTTCCTTATTCCGCACTATACTACTATATATATTATTGTGAGACTTATGTATTCATTCTTTCCGCTTGCTTGATTTAATTATTCGTGTCTTTATTTATCATTGGTTTGAGGTTCTCTTACCGATGTGGGAAAGGTAAGTGCCCGCACAGCTTAGCCGAAATAGGTCGTGATCAGTTGGTATTAGTGCCCTAGGTTACCCGGTCTATAATACGAGAGCGTGTCTAGCAGAGTCTTGGATCGGTATGATGAGCTCCGCACTTATTTGTGAGAGGCTCTAGGACATTTAGGAAATCTCAACTTCTTTTATTCTTTCGTGCTATTTTATTAAAATTGGTATCTGACTCTTATCTCTTCTCTAAAAAATGGTGAGGACTAGAGCTACTATAGCCCTAGGTCAGGTGCCAGGGCCCGCAACTACGGCTAGCACCCGAGGGCGAGCGACAGCCAGAGGGCGCGGTAGAGCGAGAGGTCGGGGGGCTGCCCCAGCTAGGGGCAGGGCTCCTGCGGTAGGACAGCAGCGAGAGAGATCTTCGTCTCCCGAGCCTGAGTATTAGCCGGATCGAGGCCAGGTCGTAGAGGATAGTGTGGCCCAACACGAACACAGCCTGAGGTTATTTCTGATTAGGCTATTTATGACACTATGGATAGGGTTTTACTTTATATTGATGCCCAGCAGGTGGCAGCTGGTGTTACTACTCCTGGTGGAGGTTCACAGACCAGAGTTGGGGCGCAGACCCCTGAGTAAGGACCTACTCGGGTAGCACACCCCGCTGCAGCTATGGTTCCCTGCATTGATGCGATACCCACTCCTGGTGATCATATTAGGCCCATATAGGGCGTTGTTGTGACCACATCGGATCAGGATCTTGTTGGGCAATTCAGGAAGTTAGAGCTACCGAGTTTTCGGGTACTTCTTTTTAGGATGCTTATGAGTTTATTGTAGCTATGCATGAGTTGCTGCACCGGATGGGGATCGTGGAGACCCACAGGGTTTATTATGTGTCCTACCATTTCGTGACGACGCGAAGACGTGGTGGAGGTATTTCGTGGCATGCCGACCTAAGGGTTCCCTTCCCTTGACTTGGACTCAGTTTTACCGAGTCTTCCTTGAGAAGTATGTTCCCTGGTCTTTGAGAGAGGCGCGTAGGAAGGAGTTTTTACATCTTGAGCATAGGGGCATGTCTTTGGAGGCTTATGTAACCCGTTTCCTGTATCTGGCCTGTTATTCCACTCCTTTGATCCCTACTGAGGCCGAGAGAATCAGGCGTTTTGTTGAGGGACTAGTGGGCTCTCTATAGATTCCTTGTCTTCAGATAGAGTCTATGGGGGATTCCTTCCAGTCCATTATCGAGCATGCTTCTATGGTTGAGGGCGCTAAGGCCCGTGCTTTTGGTGGTGGTAACAAGAGACCACGTCAGACTGGAAGTTGTGGTGGTTCTAGTTCAAGGGGCGCCGGTCATTTTTCGAGGTCGCATCAGCCATATTCCAGTCATCCTGTGCATTCAATGTTACAGACTTCCCCTAGTGAGCCGCCAAGGCAGAGAGATCTTGAGAGTTCGTTCTCTAGACCAGTAGACAGGGTTGCTGCATCCGGGCTTCGTCTCCTTTTACCTATTTTTCTTGTGGAGAGTTTGGGCATGTTGCTAGGAGATATCCCCGACCCAGGCGGAATTATCAGCTGCCGAGGACTCCGACATCATCTGGTGGTTGAGGTGGGGCTTCTCAGAGGGACGACGCTCAGTCAGGCCGCGGTGCTTCTCATGGTTCTAGAGGTGGTTCTCAGAGTGCGAGAGGGGGGTCTCAGACTAGAAGTTGTGGGGCCCATTGTTACTCTTTTCATTGTAGCCCCGAGGCAGAGGCCTCAGATGCTGTGATTTTAGGTACTATTTCTGTCCGTCATAGAGCAGCATCTGTGCTTTTAGATCCTGGATCCACCTATTCATATATACCTGCATTTCATGGCATTTGTTGGGATTTGCCTTATGATAGCATTGATATACCTGTTGATATGCCTACTCCAGTTAGAGACTGTGATTGTTAATCAAGTTTACCGGTCTTGTTTGGTTACATTTATGGGGTATGACACTTGGGTAGATTTGATGATTCTCGATATAATTGACTTTGATATTATATTAGGGATGTCCTGGCTTTCTCCTTATCACACGATCTTGGACTGCCATGCCAAAATAGTCACCTTAGCCATGCCGGGCATTCCTAGCCTTGAGTAGAGGGGCACTTTTAGTCCCGCTTCGAAGAAGATCATTTCCTTTTTTTGGGCGAAAACGTTAGTAAGTAAGGCGTGTTTACCTTAGTTACCAAAAAAAAGGTGTGTTTACCCTATTTGGCTCATGGTCGTGATACGACGGTTGCATCTCCACCCCTTGAGTCTATCTCTATTGTGAGCGAGTTCAGGGAGGTATTCCAGTCGGATCTGCCAAGTATTCAAGCCGATCGCGACATTAATTTCTATATTGACTTGGATCTGGGCACTCGCCTTATTTCTATTCCGCCATATCTGATGGCACCGGCTGAGTTGAGAGAGATTAAGGAGCAGTTATAGGTTTTGTTGAGCAAGGGGTTCATTAGACCGAGCGTCTCCCCTTGGGGTGCTCATGTGTTATTTATGAAGAAGAAGGATGGAACCATGAGGATGTGCATTGATTATCACCAGCTGAACAAGGTTACTATTCAAAACAAGTGCCCTATGTCTCGTATTGATGATCTGTTTGACCAGCTTGAGGGTGCTTTGGTGTTTTTGAAGATTGATTTGCGTTCAGGCTATCACCAGTTGAAGATCAGGGCGGAGGATATTCCGAAGACATCATTTCGGATGAGATATGGCCACTATGAGTGTCTAGTGTTGTCTTTTGGGCTTATCAATGCCATGGCTGCATTAATGACTTTGATGAATGGCATTTTTAGGCCATTCCTTGATTCCTTCGTGATTGTGTTCATGTCACGACCCGACTAGGGGCCGTGACGGGTACCCGGGGCTAACCACCGAGCACCACTCATTCCCTTACTTATCATACTCATATCATAAGAAAATCATTTCTCAATTGGAAACATAATTACTTTTATATGCATAAGCCTTTCGGCTATCAAAATAATACAAACATGCCTATATGCATATGTACACTTATCAAAATCATGAGACCATACTACCCACACATACGTATCTACGGGCCTCCACTAGAGTACTTGACATATGGACGGGACAGGACCCCGTCGTGCCCATAACATACATGTACATACAATAGTAACTCAATGGCACCTCTGGAATAATGGAGTGCTTTCAAAACTCTGCTTATCGTCTTCTACAAACCTAGGTCTCCTCCCTGCTTACCTATGGGCAGGAACACATCATCCAAAGAAAACCGACGTCAGTACGAATATTGTACTGAGTATGTAACGCATGAATGAAAAATAAACATAATAGAGAATCATAAGGCATAACCTGCGTAACTTTTAAGGGAGGATACCCTTCGTGCCTATATCTTATATTATCACGGTACATGTATCATCGTTGCTCATACATATTAAATGTTATCCGTATACGGCCACGTAGTGGATTTATAATATCACATACATATCCTCCGGGCTTTTCCTACATGTATCATATTCATGCCTATATCATGTACATATTCATATCATATACGTATTCGTATCATATACATATTCACGTCATATACATACCTGGCCAACCAAGGCTTCAGGGTTATACATACCTGGCCCTACCAAGGCTTCAGGATTACATCTACCCAACTGTAGTGGTGCGCGCGCGTTACATAAATATATACATATTCTACCCGACCTTATAAGCTCGAGGTTTCATAATAGCCATACATAGGCACATATATACATAAAAGCCCGTAAATATCTTTTGCGTCATCATTATCATCAGCACTATCAACATCGTCATTATTATCATCACATATATCTCGTAAACTTATCATAACTTTTCATAGAGCATACACTTGGATTTAAAGACAATCTATGAAAATCGCATCGTATTCGTAGCATGAGCTTCGTAATAATATCGCATAATAGACTTTATCATCTCTAACTTAGGGTCATCATTACCATCATCGTATCTATGGTATATCTCCTATCTTAATCTCATATGGAACCCCTTATGAACATAGGCTCGTAACTTTTTGGAACATTGGTCATAGGACATGCATTAGAGCATATAGATAATCTATAACAATGTCGGGGTGACATATGGTCGAGAACCCCCATTTCCTTTATGAAACATTCATAAGCATTTTGCCTCACCTTGAAGGAATTAGCATATAAGGTGAGTGAATTCAATAAACCACATCAATGGATCATAGTGTGGATCATTAGCCTTGTAGAGACATAATATTATAGGCCTTAGAATCTTTGGACTTAGACTCATCATCGTCATTTTCGCATTCGTGACATATCTTGTCACACCCTAATTCCGCTAGGGTGTGATGGGCACCCGACCCTTACCTAGGGCCGAGCGAACCCTCAGACTCTTGCTGCACATAAAATCATGTCAAACTTTTCAAATCAAATGAGATGAATTACATCGTAATTTTTTTTTTCCAGAAATATTCTTTCACGTAGCTTCCAAGCATAACGAATCAATAATCATACAAAATTTAGTACATAACACAGACCGACATTTTGGCTGACGGAGCCGCTTACAGACTGACAACCAATACCCACGACGCTGTCTGCAAAGTCTCTAACGTAATCCAGAAAGCATAACATACCAACTCTGACTCGGCAGCACTCCGGGAACAAATGGAGCTTGCCATCTGCACTGGAACATCTTCTATACTGTCTTCAACTCACCTGGGAGTACCTGCGCAGCATGAAACGCAGCCCCCCGAAAAGAGGGGGTCAGTGCGAAATATGTACTGAGTATGTAAAGCATACAACACAGAAAGCAAAGTCACAACTGAAATACGATATATAGAAAGCGAGCACAATAGCCAGCATACTAAGGAGTCGTATCCGGCGTACAACAGGCAAAAGAAGTTCCGGAGAAATCAACACGGCAATCGGGATGACAAAATGTTTGCTTTCTTTTGGAAAACATCTTTGTTTCACACACATAGAAGAATCAACGCACAATTTCCGCGGCCATAAGTCCAGCGGTCACAATCACACATACCGCGGTCAAGTATCCAGCGGTTTTCTATCACAAGTTCGACATACCACGGTCAAGGGTCCAGCGGTCTATGTCGGCATAATCACAAGTGCGGCAGACGCGGTCAAGGGTCCAGCAGTCAATGCCACACGTCCGGCATGATGTTATATCCCGCGTTTTGTGAAATTGGATAATTCAAGATAATCGCGGGAATACGACAAGCAAAGCAATATTTTATGTTGTTGGATACATGAGTTGTTTATGAAAGATTTAGAAGTAAAGACAATGAGATTGGTTAAGAGCATAAAGGGGAATTCATGACATGACTCGTGGAAATATGGAGAAAGACGAAGGACAAATTTGGAAGTCGGAAAAATTGTTTTTAAAAATTGCAAGAAATAGCCAAAAATATAAGTGGGCTTGAAAGTATTTGTGGACAAAATATTAAAGGCCCAAACGGCCATTGATAGGGGTCCAAGCCCATGTGGGAATTATTTTTTTTTGAATTAAATAGAAGAGAAGGTCCATAATTATCTCATAACCTCTAGAAATTTCAAGAAAAAGAAGAGCAAAGAGAGAAGGAGAAAATGTTAGGCCCCGTGTTTTCATACGATTGGAAATCGAGAAATAACTATGACTCGGGTGTTAGAAGGACCTAATTTAATTTTTGTGAATATGACTATGTTGGTTGTGAAATCTTTAAATGCTAAGACCTCGGGGAAGGCCGAGGATAAATTTGGAACTTCGTAAATTAGTTTCGGGAATTACAAAACGGGGCATTTCAAGAATTGGGCCAAAGAAATTACAACTCAAATGAAGCCCAAAAAGAATAAAGGGGGCCGGCCATGTCTTTAGGCCCAAGCCATTTTAAAAGGGTCATGTGCTATGCACATGACCCCTAAAAGGATATATACTAGTGAACACTTAGAAATATCCAAGAAACAAATCATAAATCAAGAACACCCCAAAGAAGGGCTTCGGCCGAACCTAAAGAGGAAGGAAAAGAAAAAAAAATTCCAAGCTTGTGTGTGATCCAAAAATCTTGGTTGCTACATATTTGTGAAGTACTCAAGACGCTCTCCGACGTGGTATAAATAGTTTGGCACGAAGACGACGTTTTCGACAAGTCGGGTTTTCAAGGAAAGGTAAGAATTTTGCCCCTTTTATGTTATAGAATTGATGTGAATGTGTTAAGCATTGGAAGTAGATGGAGATCCCGTAATTTTAACGTAAATAGAAAGTCGTGGGTGTGTGTGTGTAGTGTGTTTGGCCGTGAGTTATGGAAGGAAAGAAATGGTTTGAATTGATCTTGTTTAAGTTGGCATAATGTGTTGTTGTGACCCTTGGATCGTAATTGATTGATTGTTGAATTAAATTGGCGGTGGAAAACGAATTCGGATATTATCGGAAAGTGTATATCCTTGGTATTCTTATGTATATCAATGTATATTTTGGGGTGCTATAGACTTTAGATATGAATCTATATCGATGTTGACGAATTCGGATTGAAACGACGTTAGTTAGAATGTTCGTCGTGAATTTTAATGTTTTGAAGAATTATGGAACTAATGGATTTTGGTGCAATTTCGTGTATGGTTTGAATTGTAATGAGAATGTGGTTGTATAAGTTTGAATGTGGGAATGAATACAAATAGGTAGATATAGAATTGGAATTTTGAAAGTTTGAATGGAAAGTTGCCAACTTAAGAAATCATGTAGGACTTTGAAGCTAGAGTGAATTGATTGTTGTTTACATTGTTTGGTTGATGTGTGGGCTGTGGTGGTTGGTTAATTTGAGCCGAGCTACGCCTCGGGGATGTTAGATTTATAGGGGAAATGCTGCCGAAATTTCGGTAGGCAAATATGGAGTTAAAGGCATTTTTGAGCCTAAGAATCTCAATTGGCAACTTTGACCATTTGCAGATTTTTGACGAAACGGGACGGACTTTTGGAGGAGCTTACGACATCTGAGAGGTATGTAAAGCTTCCCAATTCTTTATTTGGCATATCTTAGTGTGTTAGTTGAATATGAGACCTTCCGGAGCATTTCTGCTCCTCGAAACCCGATCCACAGGAAAGTTACTATTCATTCAATTCGATTGAAGCCTAAAGGCTCCCTTTTGGCTAGAATGCCATTATTCGTCCGAAACCTATCGAAATGTGGTCGGGTAACCTAGAAATGATTATGTATGACCCTTGGCATATTACTGCTCGTAAAAATATGTTCGCCACCTCACTTCGACTCGAGGTGGGTCCGCTACCCCAAAATGCCCGATATGCCCTTCGGGCCATCTTTGAGAATAGAGTTGAACGTACCACTTCTGATCTTTGGAACATCCTTCCACGGGGTATGTTTGGACTATTCTATGCACTAATCCAGGTTTTGAACTATATGGACCATTTTGGAAATCGTTTTGCAAAGTGAAACCTTATGTCGACTAAGTATTCGACTATTTTGTAATAGGATATGATTTATGAGTTTACTTTGTTTTGAAACACTATTTTGAAATACGATTTGCATTTGTTTGCTCACGACTCCGCTCGTGCCTTATTATGACTTCGTTCACCGGTTCCCGGGCCGGTTTTGATTCGTGCGTTTTATGATAATTCGGCCGTATGCTGTGTTACGGTTCCCAAGGCTTCGCCATAGGGCCGGGTTCCGTTTGGAGTTATGCTGTGATATGGCTCGGGATGCGATACGCTCACCCATGATTATGATTATGTTCGGGGATGTACGAAGATTTGAAACCTTCTGGTGTTATGCTGTGTGTGGTGCCAGCGTCGGAGTGGCGACCACGTTCTTAAGCGTTTGCATGATTTTATTTGCATAAAATATATGTATATGATTCCGATACAGATTTTGACATACCAGTTTGTACCCCACTTTGACATTTGATTTGCTTTCGGTTTTGATCCATAATTCTGTACTCCGTGCTTTACATACTCAGTACATATTTCGTACTGACCCCCTCTCTCCGGGGGCTGCGTTTTATGCCCGCAGGTGCAGACATCGGTGATCCTCCGCAGTAGGCTTCACTTCTTGCTTTTCGGAGTACTCTTACTGGGTCCGGAGTCCACTCTGGGTACAGACTCCTCTACTCTGTATATACTTTGTATATTTGACAGTTTGGGTACGGCGGGGCCCTGTCTCGCCTTATGTTATGTTTTGAATTCGTAGAGGCCTGTAGTCATCTTTGTGGGGCGAGGGTCCTATGTGTTTATTGTCTGATTTTGCTTTCGGGTCTTAAAGCGGTCTGTTTGATATGATGGCCCCAAATGGCCCTTTTGTATATATATTTGTATTTTGACCGGCGATGTCTATTCCGCCGCTTTGTTTGAGTTTGATTTGATATGACCGCTTAAGACATATTTTCGATATAAATTATGTTTGATATAACTTCTTGAAAATTCTGAAATAAGTTTGGATTCGGAAATGAATATGCGATTTGGTCTGGGTACCCAGGTAGGGTGCCAGTCGCGGCCCACGGGGCTGGGTCGTGACAGGAAAACCATGGGGGTTTCGGCCATATAAAAATTTCCCAAGGAAAATTGATAAAATTCTTCCAAAAATCATTTCCTACCAAGCTAAAGGTGCTTAACAAGGTGGAGTTGTTGTTGGAGCAAGAATAACTCATAATCCTACAAGTTTCCAAAAGATAGGCAACTGAGAAGTTGAAGAAGAAAGGTGAGTATTGATCTTGTTTTATGAGTTATGCATGGTTTATATGTGTAGTAGTATGTTAAAATTGATGAAAATCATGAAGGAGAGGAATATGAAGCATGGCCGTGTATGTATATGTATATATATGTGTGTAGAAAGTGTGTTTTAATTATCTTGCCTAGTGTTGGTTGTTATGGTTGTGAATGAAATGTGAAAAATGGAAGTTGAATGAATTTTAGGAGAGATTGTAGTATGCATGCATGTGGCCGTGTGTTGTGTATAGTGGTGTGGCCGTGTGGTTGTGGTATAATATGGAGGAGAACGAGTCAATTTTATGTAGTGCTTTGATTGTCGTTATGTTGCGGATTCTTTGTGTTAATGATTATCTATGAACCTTAGCAAAGTTGAAATGGTGGAGACTTGCTTTAGAAGTTAAACGAATGGAATGTAATGTTTCTTTGTATGCATGAAAGACTATATGATTAGTGTGATGTCGTTGGAACGTATACATGAGCTCGTTATTGATTTTATTGAAGTTGGACGGTTTTTGAAAAAAAAAAGTAGTGAATTGTTTGAATATGGAAGTTGCTAGTGTAGTCGTTGAATTCATATCGATAGTTTGGCCGGGTTTGAATTCCCGGATTGTGTTTGTCAAGAATTTGGTTATATTGAATGTCGAGGATGGTGTATTTACAGAGGAAATGCTGCCGAAATTTCGGTAGCCAATTGTTTCCTTAAGGTGTTAACTTTAAGTATGCTAATGAGAGTTTTGGTAAAAATGACCAAATCGCAGATTTTGACGAGATTGTGACTCGAATTTGGAGTAGCTAAAGGAGCGGAAAGAGGTATGTAAGGCTTCACCTTTCTTTCTATGGCATGTCTTAACTAAACGAAGTCGGGTACGAGTCTCTGGGACAACCCTAATCCCCGGAATCCGCACCAAAAGTTTTCAACTTTTCGTTCAATTGAATTGAAGTAAAAAGTGTGCAAAATGATGAAAAGACCTTCTAGACCCCTATAACTTGCCTAAGTGGGACCCGATTACCCTAAGACTCATACAAGTAACGTTATGACACGTAATATGGGTAAATTGTATACGCTACCTCATCCGGCCCGAGGTGGGCCCGTTACTCTCGAATCTTTCTATAGCCTTGGTTGACGTACTTGAAGTGAATCCAAAGGGGGCCTCTGATCCCGATTCCATCACCAAGTGATAAGTACTGTGGCTACTCCAACGAGAGTGTTTCTATGACGATAATGATAACGGCAATGTCAGATAAGAGAAGGTAGCTATGATAAGTACGGCCGGAATGATCCTACGATCGAAATCTCTAAGTTAAGGATCTAATGTTATATGAAATTGATAAACTAATTTCTAAATCGTATTTATATTTCCTAGTTATAACTTTATTTTCTAAGACTCCCAAAACCTATGACTGTCATCTAAAATGCCTACGATTTCATTTTTGGTTACTGTAACATTATTCTCCGTTGATAGTCTCACCTTAAAATACTTGTTCCTTCAAGGTGAGACAAAGCTATCACTAGCATTCCGTAAAGTAATCGGAGATCATCGACTTTATGTCACTCCGATGGATATATGATTTTCCTTGGCTCTCTTGTGTGCCTATATGATATATGTATATAAAACGGGTATACGTGTATGGATATGTATATATATAAGATAAAGTAATTGTATATGAGACAGGTATATGCATAAAAGATGAGTAAATGTGTATGTATGTGCATATGGGGAAAAGGGAAGGGCCACTGTTATATCACCACCTGATTCAGCTGGATTCCATCCTGGACGCGGGATATGGGATGAGCCGTACGCGGCGTCTGTATATATATATACATATATATATATATAATGTGTGATACATATGTGATGTAATATGTTGGGTCATCGTTGGGGAGGGGGTTGGGAGAGCCGATTGTATTCGGTGTCTGTAAATGTAAATGAAAGATACTGTCTACTGAATCGTACTGTTTTCTGTATACATGAATAAGGGACACCGAGGGGGTTGGGAGAGCCAATTGTATTCGGCGTCTGTAAATGTGAGCAAAAGATACCGTTACTGAAATGTACTGTTTTCTGTACACGAGAATAAGTAATATAAAAATGTTGATTCCTATGCCTATGAAAAGAAACATTTCAAAGATGAAAAGACAAGCCTACATGACAGCCGGCCTAAAGAGGGGCCTTCCTATGTACAGGTTACGTTCTTGCCTCGTTATACGCCCTATGGCTCCGTGATATTATTATTGATCGTACTTTATGTTACTGTTTGCATTGTTTTCCATGCCTTACATACTCGGTACATTATTCGTACTGACGTCCCTTCTTGTGGACGCTTCGTTCATGCCGCGCAGGTCAGCAGGTATACGGACCGGGTTTCTAGGGCTGTATCTGCAGCATTGTACAGCGTTCCAGTCGTTCCGGAGCCTCATATCATTGGTACTATTTTGTGTATGTATTTTCGGGCGCGACAGTACTCGGCCCTTTCTATGTATAAATGTACTATGTCTAGAGGCTCGTAGATAGATATACACAGTCAGTTATGTACAGTTTAATGTATTGTATTCTGAATGGTTCGCGCTCCGGTGTGACGCGATATTAGAAAGATTACTGCTAATGTTAATGTGGAAAAAACAAATATGGCACTGTTTATGCAGGATAACCAAGGGGTTCTCGGTACAAGGGTCCAGCAGTCAATGACCTAGTCGGGTCGTGACACATGACGCGGTCAAGGGTCCAGCAGTCAATGTCGGGCACGCCGCGGTCGAGGGTCCAGCGGCCAATATCACATATGCGCATATTCACATAACCGGCCCGGGACTCGGTAACACAGAAGATAACCAGACAAAATGCCAAATTATCACTTTCCAAACATAATCACACATGCCAGGATCATGCATCACACATGACTCAGGTATACCAAAATCGTATATCGGAAAATAAAGAAAATAAGTAGTTTGTCCAGAATCTCAGGGTAAGATTTTTAAAAACGCTTTAGATGTCAAAAACATTTTATAATGCTCATGAAGGTGGTCATAACACCTATCATATAGTGAACAGCATAATAACCAGGAGTTACCTGCGAACTCCGGACAAGAGTACATTGGCTAAAGCCGTACATCACATGTCAGGGTTTCGGTCCCCACAATTGGGTCAATAATCATTAAAATCCGTCTCGGGATAGATAAAATATCTCCCGTTTAGTAGTCGGAACAATAACCATGAGTTCCCTTGACTTACCGTACGGGAATAAGACAAACAGAACAATAAGAGAGGCATCGGGGATAGCGGGCCCACCTCGGGCCAAGTCGAGGCGGCGGACGAGAATCACGCCCATTAGTCTCTACGGAGTCATCCAAGAAAGTTTTAGAACGATCGGGTTACATTTGTAAACGTTTTGGAAGTCCAACCACTTTTCTAGTAAAATGCACCTTTTATAATTCAATTCTATTGAATGAATAGTAACGAAAACTAATCTCGGGTTACGATGAGCAGGATGGTCCCCGAGGCCGAAATCTCAACCTAGTAGACCTAGGGCATGCCAAAGAAGGAAAGGATAAGCTTTACCTACCTTTCGCGCTACTCACTCTTGTCCAAACTCAATCCCCGTTTCGCCCAAAACCTACAAATGGTCATTTTTACCAATTGTTAACTATAAGGCTTTTGGTATTCAATCTTTAACTCATCACTTATCTACAAAAATTTGGGCAGCATTTCCCCTATAAACTCGTCTATCCGAATTTCCAATTGGTCTCCTGTTGACACAGAAATACCAACAATAACATATGGACACAACCATATCTTCAATTCTTTTATTTCAACAAGAACAACAACATATCAAAACAGCCCCCAACTGTAGCATAACGATGCCCGAAATTCTAACGAACACTTGCAATACACCAAACCGCCCATATGCACTTCTTATACCTTATTTCATGCAATATTTTCAGAAAATTTCAGGGAAATACAACAGCAGCCACTCGACACCACATCATCTACTCATGTGCAATAAAACCACATTATTATCTATATAATCCTTACAACAACCCACAACAATTTAACTCCAACTCTAACCATTAAATTCCTTCACTCTCCTCACATATCCATGATTACAACAACCAAAATATTAATTCAAATCAGTCCATCAATTTCAATTAAAACAGCCCCTCACCCATAAATTTCAACAAAACAACAAACGAATTTATAATGTTGTTTTCTCCGTTCTAATTCGTTAAAACTCTAAATAAACACTTTAATAACATAAAAGGAATTTTATAAATACCTTATCAGAAGCTCCACCACGAAAATTTCATCCCCCAAGACCAATATTTATCTCAAATTGAAGGCAACGCAACGTACAACGTTTTTCTCTTCATGAGCTTCGGGATTCGGAGCTCGGATTTTGATCAAAATGGCTTCCTTAGCCTAGGATCTCTCTCTCCCTCTCTCTCTCTCTAATGTTTTTGGAGGATATTAGCTGAAACTGATCAGCCCTCAAGTGAATTTTCCATATATATTAACATTAATGGGCCTCATGGGCCGAAACATTAGTGTTTGGGTCGGGTCAAAACTTGCTGCCCTGCCAGCCCAAATTGCATTGTACATATTTCCTTATCCAAATATCATTTTGACGAGCGGTTTGTTGCGTTGGAAACTAGACCCGATGAACTTCATTTTAGGCTTTTGAAACACCTTACAACTCCTCATATACTAGGAGATATGCCCCCAACAATATGGGCTAAAAATCTGGTCCGAGATTTTACTGAAGTTGTTCCGATTCATTTTGTTTAGATTCGTTTATCTTCTAATCCTCTTCCAACTCTCATGTAACCTCTTATACATACATATACATACCTATATACATACATAACAATCCATACACGTCTCGAAGGGTCCGGAGAATCACCATAACCTTAAACGTAACTGGAGAACTTACGAAGCTTCGATGAAACTCCAATCGCAAAAATATATTCATATCTTTTATCCATCTTCTATATCATTACTAATAATCTCAAATACTTTAAAAGGGCACTCACATTACCTCATATACGCTCATAACGCGATTTCAAATCCTTTAGGTTACGATGTCACCTCGGGATACTTAAGGCAACCATATATATAACGATATTCTTACTAACTCGATTAACTTTCCTTGAACTTTCTTAACTCATTCTTTCTTGTCTTAATTAAAATAGCACAGACTCTTACGGGGTGTAACATATCTCTTATCCTATCCCATATGGCTATTCATGAACGTAGGCTCTTAGTTTTCCGGAAGGTAAGAAAGTCATGGAGAGGTAAGGAAATAATATTATAGGAATCATATAGGGATCATTAGCTTCGTAGGAATATCATATCATGAGCTTTATGACATCTAGACTTCGATTCATCATCGGTATTGTCATGTTCATAACGTATCTCTTTTCTTTATCTCATATGAAGCTCTTTATACTCGTAGGCTCGTCATTCCCGTTATGTAGGAAAATCATGGAAAGATAGGAGGATTCATGTCATATGATTCATGCCTTAGAAAGAAAGGACTAGCCTTACATACCTCTTTCATTTAACAATTTCCATCGCCTGGTTGTTCTCCTTCAATACTCACGTTTCTACCTTCAAGAGAATTCGCATTCACATTAGCTATTCGATTATATGAATGTGCCTACTAGAGCTAGAGAAAATTGGGCAGCATTTCCTTTGCTTATACAACCTTTCCCATATTGTATATCAACTCCCAAACATTCATAATAACGTTCATAATATCATAACCATCAATCGTTATTCATCTACATTACCCTCATTTCACAATTTCACTTCAATTCATCCATAATCATGGTCATAGTATACTAGTGCGTTTTCTTGCATATAATACCTATCCCATGTCCTGGATATCATTTATAACATACTTAAAATCACAACATATCAAAATTCATAATTCATTCCAAACTACTACTCAAAATCTCATTATTCTCATGTTTATGACCCATTTCCTATGTCCTTCTACAATCCAAGTGTTTCAACTTTCAAATACCTTAAACAACATGTAAATACCATAAAACTTACCTTAGATGGTGTAGGAACGAACCTTGAGTGCAAACACTTCACTTGAGCAAAACCCTAGTTTCACCTTCACTTGGATTCCTTGTCTTGGATGAACTTTAATGATTTTCTTACATTTGATTCACCTTGTTTGATGTAATTGATCACAAATACCCCTTGAATTCTTGTTGGAGAAGTGTAGAGAGATGTTTTAGAGAGAAGGGGTGTGAAGGGAAAATAAAATGAAATGAACTTTGATCCCCTTTTTAATACACAAAATCAGTCCCGACCCATTTATACGGACACACATACGGTCGGTACAATTTATACGGTTCGTATGTGTGACCGTATAATGGTTGCATTGGAGTCTCTTCTCTGGACAAGTTATACGGCCAGATCCACGGTCCGTATCTTTTGTACGGTCCGTATAATGGACCGTACAATCCATAGTTTTTTCGAAAATCATTTTCGTCGACTCGTTTGATCTCCGATCCTTATGGAAACTTCTTGACACTTGTTTATCACTTCATTAACAATCTAGGGGTCGTTATACCTCTTCTCCAAAGCATCATTAAGTCATCGTTAATTCGTTATTTATAAATCCTTTCTGATACATCTCGTATGTCTTGCCTCCTCTTGGCAACTTTCTTCTCTTACTTCGAATGTCTTTGAAATCTCATTTAGAATCATCAAATGTTATTTCTTACTCATCAAAACATCGCATACGTCGTACCCTTCGTCAGTCTATTCACTGTGCATGAACGAAAAATTTTCCGAGGTGTAACATTCTTCCCCCCTTGGGAACATTCGTCCTCGAATGTTAAACTATCCGGGATTCTACGAAAATATCGCCATATATTTTCCTTCAACTGAACCGGTGTATCATGATCGCACTATTCTTGCTTACCTCTTACTCTTCTTTTTAAGTATCCACTTGGTTTCATTGGCGACGCATAAATACTTGCAAGTCACATAATCGTTCTTGTGGGATTCGAGTACATGCACATCTATACATATAAAAGTAGCCACATCCGTATCCGTATTCATAATCATTCTCATTTACTTATCGTATCAATAGTCATATTCATATGCATATCATTTACATAGCATGCCCGACCACGAAGGTTCGGTGTTTCGCGTGCCCGACCATGGCTAGGCTCGGTGATTACATATACTAAAACTCTTTTGTCTATCCGTAGTAACTTATCTCGTCATACTCTCTTTCTTTATTTTTTTCCCTTGATTATCATATCTTATGTTCTACTATGGAAACTTTAAGTCTCTTTCTTCATTGTCGCTTATAAATCGCAATATCATTACTTACGACTTTACCTTTAGTGCCTTTTCCTCTTATTCAGGTATAACATTGCCATCCTTTACAATACCCCTTGAGTTATTTGCTCTCAATGTCACGTGGTTCAAGGTCTACATGAATGATTTCCCGTACAGTCTCAGATGCTTGCTCAATTCGTGTTCATTCATTTACTAGTCATTAGACTCATTTCTCACTCTTTGTTTTATAGTCTATATCTATCGCATCTTAGAGTCCATTATTTTAATCTCTACACTCGTATTCTCTTTACTCGCTCCCCCCCCCCCCCCCTCTCTTTAAGGGATTCACTTGTACCATTCTCAAATCTGTTGCCTCACCTTCAAATCTTGAATTCATATATCCCTTACTATACTACATCTCATTTATGCTGTTTCCCATCATTTATAACTACGATAATTCATGTGGGAGGTCTTAACATACTCATCTTGCAGTTTTGTAATCAAGTAATACAACCGACATAGCAATCCGAACAAGAATGTATTTTACTTAGCTCATTTGGTAGTTATAAGTCAATGTGTAAATCCGCTCCAATTCACAACTTTTTGCCCCATAGGGATGCCCACAAGAGTAGTAGGTATAGTTATGCACACTCTCCATATAATGTCACTTGCCCTCTTCCTCGGTGCTCAAAATTCACTTGTAACGTCATCTTTGTTTTCCATGACCTAAGTCTCATGCGCAACTAATACTCTTTATGCCTCATACACTTTTACTCTTGTTTTGCACTCAACATTAGTTTCAAAACCAATCATGATCATATTGCGTTTGTCGTTGGTGATAGCTTTATTCTAACGTTTTATAGTCTTACGGTAAACTTCATAACTCATGATCATCTTTCCTTTTCAACTTATTACTTCATATACTCTACTCATTCTAACTTGGTATAGGATATTCGTAGGAGATGCATCTTCCTTTAATAATAACACGATTACTCCTTAAGCGCGTGTTCTTGGCGGCGCATTTCCTTCTCTTTCTAATCCCATTCTTGTTCTTTTACATTCCTTCCTTCTCAATTTATCTTATTTCCTTCTGTTTTATAATCAATCCTTGATTCTTCGCACGAGGAACCTTATTCTCAACTTACCACCTGTTATACCCCGTATTTTCGCACGTATAATTATCCGCAAGAAATATCGAATCAAGTTAAAGGCGGAATTATTTTCGGACGCAAAATAGGAATATTTATTTTTCAAGTTTAATTATCACATAAATTGTATATAAATTTTATTTAGTATTAAAATATTAATATTGGAGATTAGGAATTAATAAAATTGTGATTAGATTATTAAGTAGGGATTAGTGATTAATTAAATTAATTAACTTGATTATTATTGTGGGCCCCACCACACGTGGCAAGACTTGATTGGCTTGGAACAAAATGGACACATGTCATGAAAGTGGACATGTGTCCACTTTGTGGATGCCACACAAATAAGATACAATGACTAGGCATATCATATTTCATCCGTAAGAGGTATTAGAAGATAACATTGTGAAACAAAGTTTTAGAATTTTCTTTTCCAAGCTTGAGAAAACCATGAAAGTTTCGGCCATGGCAGCCACCAAGAGAGGCTCTCGGCCAGCCCTTCTCCGCCCTTTTCTACACCATGAATTAGAAGGGTTTCAAGATCAAATGAAGGAGGAAGATGGAGGTCATGGCAGCCATGGCAACTCACGGCCATGGCTGTTCTTGGAAGGGATGCATGTTGATAAATAAGGCTTGCCTCTAAGGTAAAATTTGATTTTTTTCTACATGGTTTGAAGATATTTTAGACTTGTAAAACTTAATAGATATGTGTTGGATATAAAATATTATGTATGTAGATGTCGAAGCATGAATTTAGCCGTGCAATAAGGCTATTTTGATTAAAGGTGGAGAGTTGATTTTTAAGTAACGTTATGGTTGTTGTTGTTATGAACGTTATGGTAAGGATGAAGTTAATGGTTTAAGTTGGAGTTGTAATTATTTGTGGGCTGTTGTAGAAATTAATATGATGTTAATATAGTTTCTACATTTATATGAATAATATTGTAACGTGTGGATTATTGGTGTAGTTCATGAAATTGGAAGAAAAGAATGTGTTGTTGCTATTCTTGTGAAACTTGATAGATGTGTGTTGAACACAAGGAATTGTAGATAGTGATGTTATGTTGCTGTTTTGGCCGTGAGTAGGGGCTGTTTTTGACTAGGCATGATAATTAATTTTAAGTCGCGTTATAGTTGTTGTTATCCCGAATTATATGGCAAAAGGATTAGAAAGTTAAAGTTGAAATTGTGTTGATACGAATATATTGTTGTTCTTGTTGAATTGAAAGAATTGGAGATATGATTGTGCCCATATATTGTTATTGGTATTTCTGTGTCAACAGGAGAGCAATTGGAAATTTGGGATAGGTGAACATATAGGGGAAGTGCTGCCAAATTTTCGCTAAAATTTTAGATAATAGAAAACTTAAGCGAGAATATATATAGACTGCAATGTAGGTCCTATAAAAGAATGAACTATAGATTTACGAACCAGAAAATGTGGTTACTAACGATTTTAACGTCACTTCTATATAAATAGGCGAAAAGAGCGACGAGGCAAAAAGGATTCACGAATAGTTGCCGACAGGTATGTAAAGCCTATCCCTTCTTTCTTTTGGCATGTCCTAGATGTAAGTAAGATATAATATGAGCCTTGGGGTAATTCTACTCACTAGTTCCAAGCATGACTCATGACGTTTATTTGTTCTTGATGTTAGAACTTTCAGGATAGTTGAGCTATTGTCTCGAGTCTATTATATGATTGACTAATATATGATGCATAGGAGTTTCTATTCTTAAACAATTCCATAATTAGAGGTGTCCTTCACTTTCATAAGCTGTCTAATGTTAATTGGATACATGTATATGATCCCTGAAACGTTCTTTGTTATAGTTCGTAATGACAATTAAAAAGAACTTAATATGATTGTTATCCTGATACTTGAGAGCTGGATAGTTTACTTATCTATTGAGTCTCAAAAGATGATTTGTACGTATATGGTTGCTTCTCACTCTTCTCGTGCTTACCGTTACATCCTTCACTGAGTCCCGGGCTAGGACATGTTTTCGTGCACAGATCCACTGCATTATTCACCGAGTCCCTCACTACAGGGGCGGGGCACGTTATATATATGTATATGATGATATGATGACATGATGATATGATGATATGGGGATGGCGGCCAGGATGGCACATGATGATCTTATTCACCGAGTCCCTCACTAGAGGGCCGGGACATGTTATATATATACATGATGATGATATGATTTTATTTACCGATTCCCTCATTAGAGGGTCGGGACACGTTATACATATGCATATGAACATGATGATTCTTTAATGTTGACATTAAGTTTCATAACGAGTTAAGTCTGATATTGACTCTGATTTATGGTTCAAAGGTAAGCCTTGTGGTTTTCTGGTTATTGTACTGGTTTTCTGTACTCCTCACTTCAGTATGACCCTATTTATTGTATTTATGCTTTACATGCTCAGTACATATTCCGTACTGAAGCCCTTTCTTCGGGGGGCTGCGTTCATGCCCGCAGGTACATATGCTCACGTTGGTAACCCGCCAGCTTAGGAGTCCTATTCAGCTATCTTGGAGTGCTCCCTTGTCCTGGAGCCTAGCTTTTTGGTACATATTCTCCTGTTGAATATAAGTGTCTGTTCAGGGGTAAGGCGGGGCCCTGTCCCGTCACGTGATACTATTGTTTTTTCTTAGAGGTCTGTAGACATATTTGTGGGTTGTGTATCGATGTTGTTCCGTTGTGTCTATATGGCTTATGTTTTGGGACGTTCCCATTCGTGGTGGCAGCCTTGTCAGGTTGCGTAGATATATATATATATATATATATATATTGAGAAGTAATGTGTTATGATAGCCTTGTCGGCTCGTGTATGGCGGGGATGTTCCCTTATATATTATGAAAGCCTTGTCAGCTTATGTACTATAATGTCTGTTAAAAGTTGTGACTCCCCAGGAGACAGGTTATTGTGATACGTCTAAATAATGCGACAGTTTTGAGACGACGTCTTGCCTAGGTATTGATAAGTCTGTACAATGCTAGTGGTGGATGATTATAGTTAACAGGTACATGCGAGTGTCCAGCTCGGGCTCTAGTCACGGCCTACGGGGTTGGGTCATGACAAAAGTGGTATAAGAGCGGTTCATCCTTGGAGTGTCTACAGACCGTGTCTAGTAGAGTCTTATTTATCGGTGTGTTGTGCACCACATCTATAAACAAGAAGCTACAGGAAATTTAGGATGTTACCTTTCTTTCATATCTAAGATCGTGCGATAGAGCCCAGACATAGAAAATGAAATTCCTTATACTAACATTTGATTTCAGCTGAAGAACGACCTTAACAGATGAAAGCGACCGATGATATTGGAAGCTATACAGCACGCAGGTAAGCAATGGTGCGAAGGAGGTATGTCGGATAAGGTAAGAATAATGGAATACGATCAAAATATAAAGTTGAAGGATGAAAGAGAAGGTAGATACGAAGATATAACAGGATAGGTCGTTAAAGGATCAGGTACGTCCTTAGGTGCGATATGACAGGTAAGTCTCGACACCTTTGTAACTTTTATTTGGAATTGGGATCCCTGTGTGGCTATGATGTCATATGATATGTGCGTATATATGTTGGCCCTGTGAGGCATTGTTGGTATTTCCTGTGTGCAGGTTCTGGGATAGTAAGAATTACAAAGGAGACTCTGCCCAAATTTTCCCAGAAGTAGGAAGAAGAAGGAAACGAGACATAAGTTCATAATAAGTTATGGAATGGTGATACCAATACGGTAAATCTATCATGTTGGACTAAGGAATTAAAAAAAAAATTACCCCCACCTCATGCAGAAGAGGCATCATTCTTATTTGGGTGACGTTGTTTAGAAGAAGCATATACGAGCAGCCGAATTCGGAATTCATTTAGACGGACCAGAATACCTTTCAGCCACATTTTTCATTTAGGATGAAGGGAAAAACCTTCTAGCAATTAATATCCGCTATTGGAAGAGTACAAAGCATACAACAAGCAGTTTGTAAATTAAACGATTCGCTTACGACTCAAGATTTAACCTGGAATTAGATTATGTGAATCAAGCACTAGAAGTCCTGTGGTGCTTGTTAGATTCTAGTTTTCTTCGGATGGTGGTTGGAAAATGCTTCATAGTGACATTTTATTAGTTCTTAGTCGACTAATCGGAGATGAAATTCGTGGAAGGAAAACTCAACTTATGAGCTGCCATGAATCATGTGTTCCACGTGTTGTTGATGAAATGCTAGGATGACTCGGAAGAGCTTGCGATCCTAAGGGATGACTTACGATGAGTTTACAGTTAAGGGAAGTAATGGCATGATTGAGATAGAAGTACAAAGAAAGAAGAATTATGACAAGCTAGAAAGGGTGAAAGGTTAAGTACGCCTAGTCCACATAGTGTGATTAAAACATAGTAAGAATCGCGAATAAGATTAAGAAGTGTTACGTTATAAGATGGATTACGAACAGGATGTAATGTGAATACCATAGGGATTGCTATAAAAATGAGTAAAGCCTAGCAAGGGAATGGATACGACATGATTACTGTGAAACAGAAAAGTAAATGTAGAACGAATAAGAAATACTTATAAAGTCCTGTAGGGAAAGTTCAGAGTCAAAGTCATATAGTAACGGAAGCGAAACCGAGTACATGAAGAAGAAGACCTAAAAGAAAAGAGGGAGATAAGAAGAAAGCGAGTAGCATTATAGTATAGCGATATGTTATGACATATATAGTTTGGAAAACGAGTAATACAAGTGGTAGAACTGTGAAAGACCAATCTAAAGAAAGATGAGCAACGAGACAAGAATGAATGCCGGAAATGACTGGTATGGTAAGGACAAATAGAAATAAACGGAACATGTTTGAAAACGAAAAAGAGGGATTATGTAAAAGTAGTGTTTTCGGAAGGATAC
The DNA here is from genome assembly GCF_019175385.1 of Lycium barbarum. NCBI lineage: Eukaryota > Viridiplantae > Streptophyta > Magnoliopsida > Solanales > Solanaceae > Lycium > Lycium barbarum. Next base: position 89,979,339 of record NC_083340.1, on the reverse strand, counting down.
AGAGGTAGCATGAGATTCTTCATGCACATAATATAAGATGGGCACCGATTGGAGGAATGAAAGGGATACTAAAGGAAGCACTCAAGACAGACGTAATTAATTGAGTACGAATATAGAAAAAAAAGGGGAAATATATAGCTATGAACGTAAGATATAGTAAGACGAAAAGGTGATAAGACAAGACCGTTACTAAGATGAATTTAATATGATTTCAAGCAAGTTAGAAGTTAGCGCTGAGTACACGACAAGGATGAAAAAGCATGAGGCATAAAGAAGTACTACGTGTAGGTGACCTCACCTCGGAAACAGTGAAATCCTTAAAGGACAAGGATTGTGGATTTGCAAAACAACAGATGTATCATAAATTTATTAGAAGAAACAGACGGTATCCGTTGGGATAAAGATAATGTTATGATAAAGCTTGAGATACTTATCATTAGAATATAAGCGCTACTGAATGGAGAATTTGAAGCGACGATAAGCACTACCCAATTACTGATTAGAATGAATGGAATGTGGCTTCAGACAAATTGCTATCTTAATTACATTACTCAAGTACCACACATCAAATGAAATTTTGTACCATACACCGAACGTTCTCATCGTCCCGTGATTGTGTTGGGTTTCATACACAGGCAATCTAAGTTATAAATGACATAAAGGAAGACATGGATATGGTGTAGTATACTAAATATATTGGACAAGGAATCATAGGAATTTCAAAGTTGGCAATGGAGGCATAGAGCGGAATATAAATAGATAATGACATAATTCCAACCCCAAGGGGGGGGGGGGGGGCAAAAGAAGGTAAAGTAAGTACCAATGGAAAATAGAAGCAGGGGAGAGAGTATGGCAAAATAGACGACAAGTGAGTAATAATACAATAAGATATGCAGGGCAGAATAAGCCAAGGAAAGGAAAGACTTTGACTGAGATTAGATGTACTTTGTACGAATCGTACAAGAATAGTTATGCAACCTACGACTATTGTATGCTACAGATGCAACCAAGTAAGAACTTGATAAGAAGGGTAAGAACTCAGTGACAACAATGCGATTGCAGTAGTTTGGGGTACATCAAAGAAAGGTGTAATAGGGTTTGAAGAAAAACTACAGAGATGAAACTAGTACTGAGGATAAAAGCCATAATAAACTGAAAGAGATAAGAGGAGAATATAGGGTCTGTATAAATACTAGCGCAGCAATGCTAAAGTATTTTCTGGGATTAAGCACCCACACATATTTATGTAAAGATTGCAATAAGATATGTGATAGAAGGGTTATGAGCAAATTGGAGCAAGGAGGTAATAGAGGAATTTGGGCCAAAAATAGAGAAACGACACGAGGTAATGTGCCTACGGTATGGCCAGTTAGGGTAAAGGAAATTATGAAGTGATTCGAGATGATCGGAACAAGCAGGTTACTAATTACAAGATGACATAGGGTTATGGTATGAGGAGACCCTAGCGCTAAGTGATAGCCAACCATAAAGATCGAGATCAAGAAGCAAAAGAAAATGATAGTTAAAGACCTTTAAAAGAAAGTTAGAAAGTGACATGTGACGCTAAGGAGTTCAGAATCCAGACTGTCACAGCAGGGTAAAACAAGGGTATTGGGGTACAAGAATGTTACCCTCTGGGAAAGTTCGTTTTACTCGTAGAACTTGCGAAGAGCCCACGGGTTACCAGAGGCATGGGATACTCTAGTCATACTGAAGTCTAATGGACCGATGAGAGACGTCTACGCATGATAAAAATCATATTCAAAGATGGAGAGGTAAGATAAAAAAAAACGAAACCCTAAGGGAGTAACTATAAAGAGAAGAAAGAGTCGAGTCATGACTACGTGTACCATGAATACAAATCTGAATCAATCGATGACTGTACCACTAACAGTATACAGACAAGAGAGACAGTAATACTTCAGCAGAGCAGCTCGAAATGCAGCTGATAACCAATTGTGAAACAAAGAGAAGGGCAAAAACAACGGTGTGGAATAATTACCTCGAGAAGCAACAGAAGGAGGAGATGTTATAGGAATGACTGTGTAAAGAACTGGAATGCGTTATAACGAACTAAAGCGAGTCGGCAAACGGAAAAGGTATATGAAGAGCACAATTAACTAAGAGCCCACTTAAGAAAGTATTGGGAGTGCGGGATCAATTCAATATTCGAGGACGAATGTTCTAAAGGGGGGAAGGATGTTATACCACGTATTTTCGCACGTAGAATTATCCGCAAGAAAAATCGAATCAAGTTAAAGGCGAAATTATTTTCGGACGCAAAATAGGAATATTTATTTTTCAAGTTTAATTATCACATAAATTGTATATAAATTTTATTTAGTATTAAAATATTAATATTGGAGATTAGGAATTAATAAAATTGTGATTAGATTATTAAGTAGGGATTAGTGATTAATTAAATTAATTAACTTGATTATTATTGTGGGCCCCACCACACGTGGCAAGACTTGATTGGCTTGGAACAAAATGGACACATGTCATGAAAGTGGACATGTGTCCACTTTGTGGACGTCACACAAATAAGATACAATGACTAGGCATATCATATTTCATCCGTAAGAGGTATTAGAAGATAACATTGTGAAACAAAGTTTGAGAATTTTCTTTTCCAAGCTTGAGAAAACCATGAAAGTTTCGGCCATGGCAGCCACCAAGAGAGGCTCTCGGCCAGCCCTTCTCCGCCCTTTTCTACACCATGAATTAGAAGGGTTTCAAGATCAAATGAAGGAGGAAGATGGAGGTCATGGCAGCCATGGCAACTCACGGCCATGGCTGTTCTTGGAAGGGATGCATGTTGATAAATAAGGCTTGCCTTTAAGGTAAAATTTGATCTTTTTCTACATTGTTTGAAGATATTTTAGACTTGTAAAACTTAATAGATATGTGTTGGATATAAAAGATTATGTATGTAGAGGTTGGAGCATGAATTTAGCCGTGCAATGAGGCTATTTTGATTAAAGGTGGAGAGTTGATTTTTAAGTAACGTTATGGTTGTTGTTATGAATGTTATGGTAAGGATGAAGTTTAATGGTTTAAGTTGGAGTTGTAATTATTTGTGGGCTGTTGTAGAAATTAATATGATGTTAATATAGTTTCTACATTTATATAAATAATATTGTAACGTGTGGATTATTGGTGTAGTTCATGAAATTGGAAGATATGGCGAAAGGATAAGCTTTCTCATCTACTACCCCATGGTTCGCTTGTTGGTTTCACACTTTCATACACTCTCTATTCATATAGAACATGTCACATCTTTGGGCGTTTCCTCGCTACACTTTGTATTGCAATTCTTGTTACGTTCTCATTATACCTTGATCATAACCAATTCTATAGGGTGACACTTCTTGATCTCATTCACAATTCCGCTTATGACATAGAATAAACCTTATGAAGTAAGCATACTTAACCTGTTACTCTTTCTGATTATTCCTATTTCACTTACCACATAAGTCATCTCACTAATGTATTCACATTCATTATAACCCTTCATATTCGTACCTCCGTCTCCGTGACGCTGCTGCTTTATTTTGCTAATAAACTTATCGTATCCTTCTCGTGCTTATCCCTCCAATCAATACTTCAGTATCACACTCTATTGGAGTTACCCTTTATCTTCTATGTCATGCTTTAGTGATACAAATCTCCTAAATTTACTCTAGCATTTCTCTTTACCGTATCAAGGTCGCTCTTATAACTGCCATTAATATCAATTCAACAACATTTAGCTCATCTCTTATAATCGCCAATGATACTCCTAACTTAATCTCGTCCTGCCCTTACTTTTTGCACAACATATTTTCCCGTTAGGACATATTGCAAGCTATATCTTATCTCCTTTAGATTCTAGGAAAATTTTGGCAAAGTTTCCTCTATATTTCTTACTATCTCAAAACCTGTACGCAGCAAATACCAACAATGCCTCACAGGGCCAATATATATATATATATATATATACACGACATATCTCAACCACACCGGGCTCCCACTTTCAAGTAAAAGCACAAAGATGTCGAAACTTACCTCATAGAGCACGCTTCAAGATGTGCCTGATCCTTTAGCGATTTTCCCTGTTACCTCTTCCTATTTACTTTCTCTTTCATTCTTCAGCTTTACATTTCGATCATATCTTAATATTCTTACTTTATTCGACACCCATCTTTCGTACCGTTGCTTACCTTTGTTCTGATTCATTCAATTTTCTTAGTTCTCAACTTATAGCTGAACTTATCATCAAGAGACACATTTAATCAATTTCTCTATCATATGAGCACTGACTTACTTTCACAACAATCGATTTATCATCATATAATTACATATTTTGATAACATAGCCTCAACGAAGGGGCTTACCTCCGTAGCTTTCAATGTCATCTATCGCTTTCTTCTATCATTACCATTCTTCTGCTGCAATTAGAGTACTAGACATATGGACGGGACAGGACCCCGTCGTGCCCAAAACATACATGTACATACAATAGTAACTCAATGGAACCTCCGGAATAATGAAGTGCTTTCAACACTCTGCTTATCGGCTTCTACAAACCTGGGTCTCCTCCCTGCTTACCTGTGGGCATGAACACGGTGTCCAAAGAAAACGGACGTCAGTACGAATATTGTACTGAGTATGTAAGGCATGAATGAAATAAACATAATAGAGAATCATAAGACATAACCTGCACAACTTTTAAGGGAGGATACCTTTCGTGCCTATATCATATATTATCACGGTACATGTATCATCGTTTCTTATACATATTTAACGTTATCTGTATACGGCCACGTAGTGGCTTGACAATATGACATACATATCCTCCGAGCTTTTCCTACATGTAACATATTCATGCCTATATCCTGTACATATTCATATCATATACGTATTCGTATCATATACATATTCACGTCATATACATATTCACATCATATACATATTCACATCATATACATACCTGGCCAACCAAGGCTTCAGGGTTACACATACCTGGCCAACCAAGGCTTCAAGGTTACACATTCCTGTCCAACCAAGGCTTCAGGGTTACACATACCTGGCCAACCAAGGCTCCAGGGTTATACATATCTGGCCCTACCAAGGCTTCAGGGTTACATCTACCCAACTACAGTGGTGCGCGCGCGTTACATAAATATATACGTATTCTCCCCGGCCTTATAAGCTCGAGGTTTCATAATAGCCATACATAGGCACATATGTACATAAAAGCCCGTAAATATCTTTTGCGTCATCATTATCATCAGCACTATCAACATCGTCATTATCATCATCACATATATCTCGTAAACTTATCATAACTTTTCATAGAGCAAACATTTGGATTTAAAGACAATCTATGAAAATTACATCGTATTCGTAGCATGAACTTCTTAATAATATCGCATAATAGACTTTATCATCTCTAACGTACGCTCATCATTACTATCATCGTATCTATGGCATATCTCCTATCTCAATCTCATATGGAACCCCTTATGAACATAGGCTCGTAACTTTTCGAAACATTAGTCATAGGACATGGATTAGAGCTTATAGACAATCTATTACAATGTCGGGGTGACATAAGGTCGAGAACCCCCAATTCCTTTATGAAGCATTCATAAGCTTTTTGCCTCACCTTGAGGGAATTAGCATATAAGGTGACTGTATTCAATAAACCACATCAATGGATCATAGTATGGATCATTAGCCTTGTAGAGACATAATATTATAGGCCTTAGAATCTTTAGACTTAGATTCATTATCGTCATTTTCACATTTGTGACATATCACTTATCCTATCCCATATGGCTATTCATGAACGTAGGCTCTTAGTTTTCCGGAAGGTAAGAAAGTCATGGAGCTCTCATCGGTATTTTCATGTTCATAACGTATCTCTTTCCTTTATCTCATATGAAGCTCTTTATACTCGTAGGCTCGTCATTCCCGTTATGCAGGAAAATCATGGAAAGATAGGAGGATTCATGTCATATGATTCATGCCTTAGAAAGAAAGGACTAGCCTTACATACCTCTTTCGTTCAACAATTTCCATCGCTTGGTTGTTCTCCTTCAATGCTCACATTTCTACTTTCAAGAAAATTCGCATTCACATTAGCTAATCGATTATATGAATGTGCCTACTAGAGCTAGAGAAAATTGAGCAGCATTTCCTTTTCTTATACAACCTTTCCCATATTGTATATCAACTCCCAAACATTCATAATAACATTCATAATATCTTAACCATCAATCGTCATTCATCTACATTACCCTCATTTCACAATTTCACTTCAATTCATCCATAATCTTGGTCATAGTATACTAGTGCGTTTTATTGCATATAATACCTATCCCATGTCCTCAATATCATTTATAACATACTTATAATAACAACGTATCAAAATTCATAATTCATTCCAAACTACTACTCAAAATCTCATTATTCTCATGTTTATGACCCATTTCCTATGTCCCTCTATAATCCAAGTGTTTCAACTTTCAAATACCTTAAAAAACATGTAAATACCATAAAACTTACCTTAGATGGTGTAGGAACGAACCTTGAGGGCAAACACTTCACTTGAGCAAAACCCTAGTTTCACCTTCACTTGGATTCCTTGTCTTGGATGAACTTTAATGATTTTCTTACATTTGATTCACCTTGTTTGATGTAATTGATCACAAATACCCCTTGAATTCTTGTTGGAGAAGTGTAGAGAGATGTTTTAGAGAGAAGGGGTGTGAAGGGAAAATGAAATGAAATGAACTTGGATCCCCTTTTTAATACACAAATTCAGTCCCGACCCATTTATACGGACACACATACGGTCCTTACAATTTATACGGTCCGTATGTGTGACCGTATAATATTTCCAGTGGAGTCTCTTCTCTGGACAAGTTATACGGCCAGATCTACAGTCCGTATCTTTTGTACGGTCCGGAAAATGGACCGTACAATCAACAGTTTTTCCCAAAATCATTTTCGTCAACTCGCTTGATCTCCGATCCTTATGGATCCTTCTTGACACTTGTTTATCACTTCATTAACAATCTAGGGGTCGTTATAACTCTTCTCCAAATCATCATTAAGTCATCGTTAATTTGTTATTCGTAAATCCTTTCTGATACATCTCGTATGTCTTGCTTCCTCTTGGCAACTTTCTTCTCCTACTTGGAATGTCTTTGAAATCTCATTTAGAATCATCAAATGTTATTTCTTACTCATCAAAACATCGCATACGTCATACCCTTCCTCAGTCTATTCACTGTGCATGAACGAAAAATTTTCCGAGGTGTAACAGTTCATTGATGATATCTTGGTATATTCCAAGAGTAGAGAGAAGCATAAGAGCCATCTTCATTCTATTCTTGGGTTGTTGAATAAGCATAGCATGTTTGCTAAGTTTTGTATGTGTGAGTTCTGGTTGGAGTCTTTGGCATTCTTGGGCCATGTTGTGTCTAAAGATGGGATTTTGGTTGTCTCACAAAAGATTGAGGCTGTAAGGGGTTGGGCGAGGCCTACTATTGTTACTATGATTTGTAGTTTTGCGGGTTTGGCTAGCTATTACCATTTCTTTGTTGAAGGTTTTGCTACTATTGCTTCATCTCTGACCAGATTGACTCAGACGGATGTTCCCTTTCAGTGGTTCGATGATTGTGAGGAGAGCTTTCAAAAGCTCAAGCTTTTTTTGTCTACAGCCCCGATCTTAGCATTACCCGTGAAGGGTAAGGACTTCTCGGTCTATTGTGATGCCTCTTGTATCGGCTGGGGTGCAGTGCTGATGCAGGAGAGCAGAGTGATAGCTTGTGCTTCTCGTCAGTTGAAGATTCATGAGAAGAATTGCCCTATCCATGATTTTGAGTTGTTGGCCATGGTCTTCGCTTTGAAAATTTAGACGCATTATTTGTATGATGTTCATTATGAGGTTTTCACCAATCACCGTAGTCTTCAGCTTGTGTTTACCCAGAGAGAACTTAATTCCAGGTAGCGCCGATAGATGGAGCTGCTGAAGGATTGTTTCTGAGAGTTCGTTGGCCATGTAGGTTTAGCCTTTGGCCAACAGTTTCGTTTGCCTCTATATTTCAGCCCCAGGCAGGATTTTAGCTTGTGTAGAGGCGAAGTCGTCTTTATTGGATCGGATCAGGACTCACCAGTTTTAGGATGCTCAGTTGAGAACGATTCGAGATAGTGTTTTGAGGGGAGAGGCCAAGGAGGTCATGCTTGATTCTGAGGGTATTTTAAGGATTAGAGGATGTGTGTGCATTTCTCATGTTGGTGATTTGATTTAGTTGATCTTGTCTGAGGTGCGTAGCTCTCGCTATTCCATTCATCCGGGGGCGACTAAGATGTACTGTGATTTGAGACAGCACTATTGGTGGTGTCCGATGAAGAGAGATATAGTTGATTTTGTGGCTAAGTGTGAAAATTGTCAGCAGGTGAAGTATAAGCACCAGTGACCCAGTAGGGTACTTTAGAGGATGCCCATTCCCAAGTGCTACAGGGAGAGGATTACCATGGATTTCGTTATAGGTCTTTCGAAGACCCCGGGCAAGTTTGACTCTATTTGGGTGATAGTTGATCGGTTGACTAAGTCCGTTCAATTTGTTCCAGTTCAAGTTTCCTATACCACGGAGAAGTTAGCCAAGTTGTACATTCGGGATATTATAAGATTGCGTAGGGTTCCTATTTCTGTTGTATCTGATCGAGGTACTATTTTCACTTCCCGTTTCTAGAGGGCTTTTCATGAGTAGTTGGGTACCCGATTGGATATTAGTACAACTTTTCATCCCAAACCGATGGCCAGTCCGAGCGGACTATTCAAGTTCTTGAGGATATGTTGAGAGTGTGTGTTATTGATTTTGGTGGTCATTGGGATCAGCACATACCGTTGGTAGAATTCGCGTACAATAACAGTTATCATTCGAGTATTGGCATGGCGCCTTTAAGGCTTTATATGGTAGGAGATGTAGATCTCCAGTTAGTTAGTTTGATGGAATCGAGGCTCGACCTAGGAGTACGGATCTATTGAGAGAGTATCTTGATAGAGTGAGAGTTATTCAGGCCAAGCTTTTGGCAGCTCAGAGTAGACAAAAGATGTATGCGGACCGGAAGGTCCGAGATTTGGAGTTTGCTATTGGTGACCAGGTTCTACTGAAGGTTTTACCCATGAAGGGTGTTATGAGGTTTGGTTAGAAGGGCAAGTTGAGCCCCAGTTATATTGGTCCAATTGAGATTGTTAACCGTATGGGTGATGTAGTTTATGAGTTGGCATTGCCGCAAGGCTTGGCGGGAGTTCATCCGGTCTTTCATGTTTCGATGCTGAAGAAGTACCATGCCAACGGCACCTACATTGTTTGATGGGATTCTATATTACTTGATGAGAATTTGACTTATGACGAGGAGCCTATTGTGATCTTGGATTGGCAGGTTTGAAGTTGAGGTCGAAAGAGATTGTCATACCCTAGCAATGGTAGGGCATGACGGGCACCCGACTCTCATCAGAGTCGAGCGAACCCTTAGACATTCGCTCTATTAAAGCCTGTCATTCCAAAAACTTTTAAGAACATAATTTTTTTTCCAAATAGAAATCATTATCTCTATAACGATTATGAAAACTTTCAATCAATAAGTACTTTAGACCAATCTAAATCATCTGAAATACATACTCTTTAAAATCCATAAGTGACTCAACTGATATCACTTTGTCGACATCGCGACAAACATACCACAGGATACTGTCTGCAGAAGTCTCTAAGAAGTGAACTGGACACTATGAGTCAGGACAGGGCCCTGACATACCCATAATCATACATATCTATAAATGACTCAGCACAGCTCCAGAATGAGGTGGAACTTGCCAATCCCAGCAGACGTCAGAGCATCCTAGTTGTATACTTAACCTGCGAAACAATCTGGGGCTGCGGGCATGAACGCAGCGTCCCCAGGCAAAAGGACGTCAGTACGGACAATGTACTGAGTATGTAAGGTGGTAAAAAATCATAACCATAACTTGATTTAGAAGAGAAGAAATCACAATCTAACTCGATACCTGCAGCCTTCGCTGGAAGAATCATAAATGTATACACGAAGTCTCAAAACAATCTTTAAGTAAATAATGCAATCCAACAAACATTATTTAAGTAAATAATGCAATCTAACACACATGACGCTTCCGACATGTTAACAAAATTGTCCCTTCGGACAGCCGCTTCCGGCTAGTATCACAATAGTCCCTTCGGACGGTCGCTTCCAGTATAATAATGATGGCCCCTTCGGGCAGCCGCTTCCGGCTTAATAATGGTGGACCCTTCGGGCAGCCGCTTCCGGCTTAATAATGATGGCCCCTTCGGGCAGCCGCTTCCGGCTTAATAATGGTGGCCCCTTCGGGCAGCCGCTTCCGGCTTAATAATGATGGCCCCTTCAGGCAGCCGCTTCCGGCTTAATATCACAATCATGTCAACACAAACTTAATCCACAAATATTAATACAAAGAGATGATGCTATGGAATGTAAACATAAGTCGTAAATGAAATGAAATAGTAAAACCTCGCACCCCCTTCGGAGTGGTTTTGAAAGTCTAACTTTATGTTTCCTTTAGTATAAAACTAATTTCCTCGAAATCATTAGTAAAACCATATACACAACTCAACTGGCACCTTATGGGTGTTCCCTTCGGAACAGAATAGGAGTACAATATCAATAAACCATCACAACGAACATTTAGACCTTACTCGTCTAAGAATGGAATCATATGGAGTACATATAGAATGAATAGCACGAGAATCATGAATCACATTCGGAACTTATGAATAGAGTTACCTCAAAGTTCATATCATTCATCACTTACATCTAAGACATGCCAAAAGAAAGAAGTGTTAGCCTTACATACCTGTTAGCGACTATTCGTGAATCCTTTTCGCCTCGTTGTTCTTTTAGCCTATTTATATAAAAGTAGCGTTATCGTTAGTAACTATAGTTTCTAGTTCACAAATTATAGCTCGTTTGTTATAGAACCTATATTTCAACTTATATATATATTCTCGTTTAGGGTTTTCTATTATCTAAAGACTTAACGAAAATCGGGCAGCACTTCCCCTATATATTCGCCTATCCCGAATTTCTAATTGTCCTCCTGTCAACACAGAAATACCAATAACAACAATATATATAATAAATTCTCCCAATTCAGCCCATAACAATTCTAACAACCCAACAACTTTTCTTAATACATTTCAACCCACAATTTCGCATAACAACGATTTCATGCATTTTCTTAATTCCAATTTCGTCCAATCCAATTTTAATAACTCCATTACAATACTATTAACATAATTACACCATAAACAATAAAATCTTACCTTAATTTTCTCGGGGGAATTTCTACTCTTAATTGCTCCAATTTCGCAATTTCTTCTTCCTCGATTCAATATCCAATGTTGCTATCACCTCCTTGAACTTGTAAATCACCTTGGAATTGATTCAAAGTAATAAAGCACATTTTTTTTATATGATCTGCCATGGCCGTAGCAGCCATGGCCATAAGCTTCATATTTTCTTTCCTTTCTATTAATATTGATAGTGAAGATGAAATGATTTACATTTTGGTCATCCATTTCATTCTTATGAATTGCCTCCCTTGTGGACACGTTGCTGCCACTAATTCATGTTCAATTGGTGCCACGTGGCCGCCAACTTGGTGCCACGTGGCAGCCCTTTAATTATATATTTTTTATTCGGGTGGGGCCCACTTTCAATAATTAACTTAATTAATCACTAATTCCTACTTAATAAATTAATAATAATTAATTAGTTCTTAATCCCCAATAATATTTTTACACTAAATAAAATTTATAAACAATTTATGTTCTAATAAAAATTGAAAATTAAAGATTCCTATTTCGTGTCCGGAAATGATTCTGCTTTTAATCTGGGTCGATTTGCTTGCGACGTATAATTTGACGAGATTTCTTCTGTGAATGTGTAATGGAAGCACCCCCCTGTTGAGGAGGCTACTTGGGAGATCGAGTCCTACATGCATAGTCGATATCCCCGGATGTTTACTGATTCAGGTATTTCCTCGCTTCTTTTCTCTTTTTCGCTCGAGGATGAGTGACAGTTCAATTGGTATCTGATGTAACGATCCGTTTTGTCGTTATAGTCTTTTCGGAAATTTTGCCTCTTCCCAAGTATTTATTAGCTTAATTTTGACCCGAGAGGACCGTTGTCACACTTCCTGAGGTGTCTAGACTTGATTCGGGTGACTTTTTGTGAAATATGAGCTTTAAGCAGAAAGAGTTGACCCGAGGTCGACATTTGGGAAACAGACCTTTTTATGAAATTTATCGATTCTGAGATGTCCGGATGGTAATTTAGAAATTGTGTGTATATCTGGTTCGGTTCCCAATGCATGTAGATGCATTTTGGGACTTGGGTTGGGAAATTGGAAATGAGGTATCGGCGGTTGACTCGAACAACGAGACCTCCGTAACTCCAAGGCCACAAGCGCGTTCATAGCATAATTTTGTGTGGGTCTATGTATGTTGTTTATGAGCAGATGGCCTTGGGAGTGGTTCGGGATTTTGTTTGACACTAAGAAAATTTGGTGGGATTCTTGTACCTAGTGCCCGCATTGGCAGTACTAGTGCCGTCCCAGCGGCACCGCTATTGCGGTGTGATGGCAGCTGGGGTGGCCAAGAGTGATTTGGCCCAGACTGCTGGGACATTCTGTGGGGCGCTGTTGCTGCCAGTTACCACCGTGGCAGTAATGGGGCTGTTATTTCATTAAGTGTGCATTAAAGAAGCCCTTAGTCTATCATTTAATATCTTTTTGAAAAGTGAGCTCTTGGGGACTGTTTTAGGAGATTATTGGAGAAAGCTCTTGGTGGTATGTTTTGCTAATCCCTTTACTAATTCCTTGTTCCTAATCATCATATATTCCTTCTTCCTTCGAAATTCCTTAGTAATGGATGATGAAAGTGGGTTTGGTGAATGTTCTATCTAGGCTTATTAATGATGAAATTGAAGGGGTTTATGTTAGATTTTGATGAATCTAAGTTAGTTAATCATTTATCTTCCATTATTAGAGTTAAATTCTTGAATCAAAGAGTTAGGGTTTATAACCCAATTTTGGGGTTTTGCTTCAATTTCGAAATTAGGGGATTTCATGAGTTAAATTAACAATTAGTTGTTTGGTTATGATCACCTAGTGCTTAATTTGATATTTTGCTTCCGAATTTCTCGTTTTGACCTTGCGGGTCCCGCTTCCCCAATTTTGTATGGTTAGCCTTGACCTAAATTGAATGGTAGCAATATTTGTATCGTTCTAGATTTCAATTATGCGTAGACTACTTTGGTTCTGAGGCTCAGCGGAAAGGCAATGCAAAGGAGTGAGTTGTTGGTGTTTGCTATTCGGCCATCCAAGTAGATTATGGCTTACCCTTGGTGAGACTTCGTGTAGCGAAGCATATATTTAGATGATATTGTCAGAGACACCATGTGAATCTTCAGGTATGAAATTGGGATAGATATTGTCTTAGGTTGGGCTTGTTGTGTGTTTGGGGCTAGTCGCCCCGTTATGTTGTTATTGATTGTTCTATTGTGTTGGCTTGATGCCATATGTTGTTAGTAGATATTGGAATCTATTGTTCCATCTTGATTATTATATTTTTGGCGTACCCACTATTAGTACTTGTGACTCTGATATATTGTTGGTGTACCCGCTGTTGGTACTTGTGATTTGGATGTATTATTGGTGTACCCATTGTTGGTACTTGTGATATTGAGCATGATTATTGATGTTGATACATGCATTGCACGCACTCTAATTCATCATGATATATTGTTAAGATACTGATGATACTTGATAAGACACTGTGATGAGCTGAGCTCGGTTTTTTACTTGAGTAATATCCGATGATCGTTCTGGAATCATAGATTGAGTGAATGCATGGACTTTGCGGGTCCTCCAGGGTGGTGCCTGTGAGAAGCCCCCGTGGGAAAAGATACGGGGTCCCGTCTGTCTGTTGGGCAAAGATCCGAGACAGGTGGCACTTAGACTTCCCGAGTCACCTTGGTTTGTGTTACCGAGATTTTGATATTTTTGTCCAGAGTACATGTGTACACAACATTTGCATTGTATCCGTACACTATTGCATTGCATTGTATCACGGCTTACATTGAGATGTTTTGGTGTTGTACTTGTGATGTCGGGTTCAGATTTGCTATATTGAGACTTGGTGCAATTGGGATTAGATGTTTCACCTAGGTGATGACGTATACTTGGCTGTGATTATGTTTGATTTATACTCGTTGGTTTATCTACTTATCTTGCTTTGTATTCTGAACTATGTTAGCTATGCTTAGTCGGCCGATGATGCCTACCAGTACCGTTGTTTTGTACTGATCTACACTTGCTGCATTCTCTTATGAATGCAGCATATCAGGTTGGGTTTGCTTCCATCTCTCGTGGCTGATCGTGTTCTTCAGCATTGTTGCGAGTTTCCAGGGTGAGCACGGACGTTGGTTGCCTTGAAGACTCTTCCTATTAAATGCCTTACTTTTGCTATTCTGAGACATAGGCAGATTTATGTAATATTATTCCAGACTTGTATATTATTCATTAGATGCTTTTGTATGACTTAGACTAGACCCTAGGGGTATTTTCCTTATTCCGTACTATACTACTATATATATTATTATGAGACTTATGTATTCATTCTTTCCGCTTGCTTGATTTAATTATTCGTGTCTTTATTTATCGTTGGTTCGAGGGTTCGCTTAACGAGGTGGAAACGGTATGTGCCCGCACGGCTTAACCGAAATAGGTCGTGACATTTAGATAAATCAAGGATATAACAAAATTAATGATCACCCAAAACGTCTAGTCATGCCATAATAAATAGCGAATGCAGAAGTCCTAGTCATGCCATAAATAAATAACGAATGCAGAAGTCTAACTATTACAACCCCAGAATCCAAAAGGCATCTACAAGGACTCTAAAACATAAACTGTCTAAGGAAATAACAACTTTCTGAAATAACATAAGTAATGTCTGGAAATCAATAAGAGAAGTTCTTCAGGCAGCCTAGCATGGATAAGAGCTCACCCTCAAATCTGTCGGAAAATGGCCTCACGCCAAATATGAGGTCTGGTAGATGTCGCTGGATCACGATCTACACTCGAAACAATGCAACAAGGTAGTATCAGTACAAACACTATGTACCGATAGATATCATAGGCCGACTAAGATTAGTATCATGCATAAAATCATAAAATCAATAGAATAGACATATAGGCACAACAACACGTAACCATATGAAACTATCAAAGAGAATCATCCAACATCGAAATAAGATAAGCCCGTACAAATAGCATTCAATAAGAGTAACTCAACCCATGTCATTGCCAGCACAATCGTAACTCACGAATTATCTCAACTCTATGACATGTTCGTACACACATGCTAAATGGTAATGTTTGCCCAAATAGCCATGACCTGCAGAGGACCCATGGAGTCCATGTACCTCTTGCTCAGAAACTGACCTCGAATCATGAGCCCATAACTAGGCCACATCCTCACCCCCTATGAAATGTGCCTTTTCATATTTATATGTTCTTTCTCATTTCAATGTATTTCCATTCCGGCCATCAATAAGGAATGTGAACAATCAATGAATCAATATCAAGGAACATAAGTCACCATGCTACAAGTCATATCAAGACTCAAGAATCAATTCATCAATAGCATGAATAAGAGATTACTCAAAGTCAACAAGAAGAGTATTCATTAACTCCTTCTTTATCATATCATAATAATTCATCACATAATAAATCAATCAATTATCAAATTTAAGAATTTCCAACCACACTTTATGTCTGAAGCCCTAATCATGCTTCTACTATTAATTTCATAACATATACAATCAACTAATCAAAGTCTAACTCAAGTAGACCGTAACCTACCTCAAAGCCAAACTGGAACAATGTAATTACTCCACAATAGCCTTCCCCTTTCACAAAGCTTTAGAACGCTCAAAGTCTAGCAACATAACGCTAAGTGAGTAATGGATCATCTACTCAAACAAAACACAATTGGGGAAGAGAACCCAACTACTTCTATGCTTTTCAAATGGGTGAACTATCACTAAGTGTGAATTCATCATAAATCTACCCCAACCATCATACTATTTCAATTCATGGGGTTTCTATTCAATTCATCCCCTTTCAAATTGTTTTTAGCTAAAGTGTCCATTTTCATTGGAACCTTAAGTTTCAATCAATAATTTCAACCATTAATAATCAATTTTCCATCCTAGGAAATGATAATCTGTACTCCTAGATGATTAAACAACAATAAAATCAACAACCCAATAATTATTCAAGGGTTTCTAAAGTTCTAGTGCTTTAGTCCTTTCATTCACCATTAGAGAACCACATACTAGTCAGTGAACCTAAGATGATGATGGAATGCACAAATAAAAGGGTTGAAACTTACCTTTCAAGAGTATTTTAGCCCAAGCCTTAAGAAATCGCCACAGGTGTTCTTGGGATTTGTTTTGAAGTTATGTGTGGAATTAGTTCGAAATAAAGAATTTAAAATGCTGATTCTGCCTCCCCTCGGTCGTTGCAGCGATCGACTTCTCACTGTAGCGGCCTGCTATGGTGGACCTCATTAACTTCCGCCACCCCCCAGTGAAGACCCTCTACCCGCTACGGCGGACTCGCTACAGCGGTCCCACAACCACTTCAGCGGTCCCACAACCACTTCAGAGACACCATGTGAATCTTCATGTATGAAGTTGGGGAAATGTTGCCCGAATTTCGTTAAATTTCATCCTTGAGATTCCAATTTAGCCAAATCTCAATCAAAATACCAAAAACAACAACACCAACAATTTCATATCAAACTAGAATTAAATCCATTCTTAAATCACTTCCAAAACAACCCAATATACATTCGTATACCAATGCTTGTATACACTTCTTTATTTTCGTATATCTATAGTATATAGCCAATCCCACGATATTCCAACCCACAAAATAATTCATAACAACCACCAAACAGCCCCAAAATATTGTCACAAAACAGCCACGAAAATCATATAAAAACTGCTCGGTATATGCTTTGTATATGATATCTTCATACACTTTATTCTCCCAAATTCAAGAACAGCAACTTGTCAACAACATCAACAATTATTATACATCATAACTCAGCCAATTCCATCCATTTAATCCAACTAAAACAGCCCCCGATCCATAAATCTCAACAAAACAACAAACGAATTTATAACGCTATTTTCTCCATTCTAATTCGTTAAATCTCTAAATAAACTTGTTAACAATGAAAAAGGGACCTTACTCTTACCTTAAGTATGCAGCAACCACGTCAACACTCT
Source organism: Lycium barbarum (assembly GCF_019175385.1). Taxonomy (NCBI): domain Eukaryota; kingdom Viridiplantae; phylum Streptophyta; class Magnoliopsida; order Solanales; family Solanaceae; genus Lycium; species Lycium barbarum. The sequence continues at coordinate 89,961,927 of NC_083340.1, read as the reverse complement.
TCTTATTGGCTAATGTTTAGCACAAATTGAAGGCAACGCAACGTACAACACTTTTCTCTTCATGAGCTTGGGGATTCGGGGCTCAGATTTTGATCCATATAACCTTGTTTTTGTCTCTAAGGCTTAATCCCCCCCCCCTCTCTCTCTCTCTCTAGAATTTTCTGGGGATTTTTGGTCTGAAAATGAGGAGGAGAAGGCTGAAATGTCCTTTAAATAGCAAGGGAAATGGCCTGACCCGGATTGGAATCGTGTTGGGCCCATTTCACTGCCCAGCTTGACCTTTCTTTCTTAAAACGTCCATATCTCCTTATCCCGATGTCACATACAGGCCCACGACCTATGGTTGGAAAGATATTTCAATTATCTACAACTTTCAATTTAGGAGTTTTCCCAAATTCCCAAATACTGATGGGGTTATGACCTCCCGAAGTCAGATTACCCAAAACGTAACTTAAAAACATCTTTTTGGAGGGCTTACACTTGGATTTTCCTCAAGGGTCCTTCTTGAGTTGTGTTTAACTTCACATATATTATCCATATAACTTGTCATATGTATATTGTTTTCTAAAAAAACTCGACATGTGGACCCCACCTCAGCTTACGAATAATCCAACGTACAAATATACGGGGTATAACATTACATGTACTTATCTTATGGTTATAAGGGTTAAGCTCATGCAATAGGTTATGGAAGGATTGGAGAACAAGTGAATTAAGGAGGTTAAGCTTTTGGAACTTTGGAAAAAATTTGGCCAAGATTTCATACGACAATTTTGGTTTGACTTTGGGAAAGAATATATCTTATCATATTAGGAGTTTTGAAGTTAAACAATGCCTAAATTGAAGTTCAGGAAGTCTAGTTTCCAACGCAACAAACCGCGCATCGATCCGACATCGGAATCAAATGATATGAACATTTTAAGACAGACTGCCAGAGCAAGGATTAACTCTGCGTGAACGAGCCTGGAGGTGGCACGAACGCGCAGAGGACCAAGGGTTAACTCAGCGCGAACACGCCCTAAGGTGGCGCGAACTCACTGAGTAATTGCTAGGTCAGTGCTGGCAGACTCTAGAACTTAATAAAAGGAGGCTTACCACCTTCTTTTTCATCCAAAACACCCCAAACCTCTCCCAAACATTTTGGAATTTTCCTCCAACTTCCATTCATCAAATTTTAGCCCAAATCAAGTATAATCTCCGGATTCAGGTTCAGACAGCGTATAGTTGTCAGTATAGTATCGTATTACGGTGAATCTTAGCTTGGATTCAAGGTGAAAAGTTAAGATATTGCAGTTCTAGTGGGAGTAAGGTACGAATCTTCCCTTATTGATATTGATTTAGGTTTATTTACGGGGGTAGAGCTATTAAATGATCGTATAATGAATTTGTTGGTTGAGAAATTGGATAAACATCGTGTGGGATGCTTAATGGAATATTCTGGTATTGATGATGATGTCGTTGATGGTAGTATTGTTGTTGTTGGTGTTGGTTGTTGGAATTGTGATTCCGGGCTAGGGATATAAACAGGGGAGATGCTGCCCGAATTTTGGCAGATTATAAAGGGGTTTAATTTGAAGACTTAAGATAGGTATATGACGATAAGTCTAAGGGTAGTATGAATTCTCTTAAATGTACATTTACGAGCACGGAAGGATAAACATTATGTAATTAAGGAGACTAAAGGTATGTTAAGGCTAGCCCCTTTCTTTCAAAAGGCATGGTTCCTATGTTATAATTCCATACATGTTTCCATAACATTCTTATTTCCAAAAGTTAAAAGTTCATGATTCTTAAAGTTTTTTTTATGATGTTAAATACCAGATGTTTTCTGTGATGACAATGATGATGATGATGGTTCCATTCTAGATATTCCAAAGTTTATGGTTGATGCTATTATGAGATTGTTGGGGTTATTTCATGAACTCCTTGATTTTATTCATTGTTGTTGATCTCACCTCATGTTACTTGTACCTTCAAGTTGAGGTATAGCGAGGGTGATTAATCCATAATATGATTGGAAGTTACCGACCTTAAGTCACTCCGAAAGAGTTGTAGCTTTTATTCGGGCTCTCATACATGCTTAATATATATATATGTAAGAATGATGGTAACACCGAGCCTACATGGTCGGGTACGGAAAACACCGAGCCTATATGGCCGGGCGGACACACCACTGCAGTGGGCAACTTATGATTACCCCGAACGCAAGCTAATGATGATAACACCGTGCCTATATGGTCGGGTAATTTACTTGTATATATCTATAGTTATAATGTTGGTTGAAAAAGTAAAAGTTAGCATGCATGGCATCCGTCTTATGAGGCAATCAAATGTACAGGTTAACATTATCTCATGTTATGTTCCATATTTCCTGTTATTATTATTCATGCCTTACCTACTCAGTAAACTGTTCATACTGATGTCCTTTCTTGTGATTTGGCTGGACTTCTTACCAGGTATGTTGAGAGTGTAAACTCTAACTTAAGCATCATGGTTGATAAATTGAACTAAATAAGAGGGTGTAGCAGGGATAATAAAGGGGTCCTGATACTCGTGAGGTGACGAGCACTTGTATCGGGTACCATTGACATGTTACGGGACCTTGTGCAATTGAAATTTTATAGTTGGTCTGAATCCCATGTTTTGGGCACTAGGTGGTACATAGTATGATCCTATGGATCTGTGAGTGGGGTATAAAGCCTGTATTTTGTATCTCTTTGATTGTGTGTATATCTTTTTTGTTCTGTGTGGTACTCATCACTCCTAAATGCTTGTCGAAAAGTGGAAAAGAAGCTAAGATAATTACTTTATTATGTAATTGGATAAAGATAGGCCTTTACAGCTTATAATGAATAAAGAAGGTCTTTTACTGTATTTATTGGCTTCTTGTTATTTTATGTCATAATCATGCTTCATTTTGTATCTCATGCTTTGTATATATTTGAGTATACATATGTGGGTCCAAGGAGAAATGTTTTCGGATGGAGTGATGATGATATCTTGAGACAGAACTTTAGTGTGTATAAGAAGCTAAAGATGGAACCTTTTTTATTATGAGAACCTGAAAAGGGAATCTTATGTGTATTCCTGCTTTTTATCATGATGCCTGACATATCCATGCTTATCATATATCTTCTACTTACTTATCATGACTAAAGGTAGGGTCCTTTACTGTATGCATTGATTTCTTATTGTTGAGCATGTCACATTCATATTTATCATGGTATCTTATATGCATTGATGGCACTAGTGAAAAGTCTGATAGGAAATGATTCGAGACAAAGTGATGATGATTATGAACCAATAGGGTAGCTGACATGTATAAGAGCCTAAGGGGCTGAAACATGCTTCATACGAGCTTATAGGGCTGGGATATGATATGTAGAGATCGTGATCCGAGGATTTTCCAGAGCGGTGGTATATAGACCTCGCGAGTCCCCCATGGGTCACGATTTGTTGACATTCGAACGTGTGTATACTAGGTGATGGAAAGGCCTTTCATTTCATTACATTGCATGGCATTACATGCATTTGCACTTTATATCATATCATTCAACCTATCTCCTTGTTGTATAATGGTTTGAACCAGTGGATAGTATATTATGCCTTGATTTTGGTTTGGATTGTCTTTTTTGGCTTTGGATGGGTGACAGATTAAGGACTTGGGTGCTTATTGTATTTCTTGATCAACCAAGGACATAGTTGCTTATTCGGTTACCTGATGTGCTTATGGATTAGAAGCTGAACTGAGATTATCACCGCTTGATATATATTATTGTTGTGAACTAATGGCAGCTAAGTGTGGAAGTAGTAATCGTAGGCCAGCCCTTGTGTCCGTTTTCGTTAGGGTTAGTCGATGATATTCTTGATGTTATATCCCGTATTTCGCACAGTCGGATATTTCAAGGTGGTCGTGGTAGGTTAAGGGAAAGACTATGTTCCAACATTATTTTAATATACAAGTTGTTTATTAGTATAGAAATATTGAGAAAGGTTAAGCGTAAAAAGGAAAATTCACAAGAGGGTTCATGGTAATATTGTGGAAGGCTAGGGGCAAAATGGGAATTTCGCAAGTGGTCTTGAAAGTCCTATGTGGCCGTGTGGCATGTGCTATATATATATATATATACAAAAAAAAAGGAAGAGAAAAGAGTGATGACTAACCAATATTATTCATCCTTTTAATTTAAGAAAAATTAAGAAGCTTGGAGAAGGGACATGTGTCCACTTTGTATTGGTAGAAGTTATATATATATAGAGAGAGAGAGACAATGGATGACAAAATAAGACTTAGTCATCTTTTAAATCAAGAAAGCTTGAAGAAAAAAAAAAGAGAGGAAGGAAGAGAGAGTATTCGGCCACCATGGCCAACTTGGGTGCCATGGAAATTTATCAAGAAAAATTATTTTCTCCTAGTAATTCAACCAAGTGGAACGCCCCTAACAACATGAAGGAGTTGTTGGAGCAAGCCAATCATTTATTGGAGTGATTTATAAACCCTAGCTAAGCTAAGTGGTTAAATGAAGAAGGTATGTGCTCAATCTTCTTTTCATGTGTTATAGATGATTTGTGAGTGTTGAAGTATGTGGAAATGGATGAAATTCATGAAATATGTATATGTATGGTGTTGGCCGAATAAGAGGGGTGTTGGTAAGATGTGATGAATTAATTTTATTTAGTAGTTTGATTGTTGTGTTGTGGATTCCATAATGAAAAGTGAAGGTTTTGTAGCTTGAAATGAACTTGAAATCGTTTGTGCATTATTAACGAAGTTAATGTGACGTTAGTGTGGTTTCTTATAGTTGTAAGAATAAATTTGCTAATGTGTAGGTTGTAAATATAATTCATGAATTTGGAACAGAGACATGTGTTTGGAAGATTGTAAGTTGGGTCGTTGTGATTGAATTTGAAAGAAGGAAATAGGTTGTTATTGTTTTTGTTAAATTTGGAAGGTCTCGGATGAAGTAGTATGTTGATTGGGTGCTTTGAATATTATATGAATTGAATTGAATATAAATGAAATGTCGTTGAATTGTATGACAAAGGTTGTTAATGTTAGAATGCGTCTTGAATTGATTGTTGATGTTGTTGGTATGATTGATGGTATTGTTGTTGATAGTTTGGTCGAGTTGAATTCTCGGATTGTTGATTGATGATTTGGGCCGAGTTAGATTCTCGGGGATGGTGTATTTACAGGGAAGATGCTGCCGAAATTTCGGCAGATCATAAGTGAATTTATTTGAAAAACTAAGACAAATGTGTGTGACGATGAATCTAATGATTATGTAAATCTTCTCGAATGTAGACTAGCGATAACGAGCTTGGATAATTAAGCGTAGCTAATAGGACGTGGAGCAGGTATGTTAAGGCTCGTCCTTTCTTTTCAAGGCATGATTCCGATGCTAGGATTTCATAATTGCTTCCATATTCTCCTTGTTTTCAAAGTTAGATGTTTATGATTCCAAGGCATGATTCTCTTCCCGATAACTCGTAAATGTTTTTCCAAAGTGTCCGTATTCTACCAAAAATAGAGGTTTATGGTTTTGTAAGCTCTTAGGACAATAACGATGGATATGTTTCACAATGACAATGATGATATCAAGGATGAGCATATTTCTATGATGACTATGATAAGAATGATTTCATGTTTAAAGGTACTTGATATGATTATTGTTTTGATTTTCCAAAAATGGCTTCCTAAACATTCGTAGAAGGTTCTGTACTTCAAACGCTCGTAACTATCTTATACTAAGTCGGATTGACCCGAAACTTGTTTCTGATCCTTCATGTGTCGATTTATGTACGTACCCATCGAGTCTTGAAAATTTGTTCTATGTGCATATGTATACGAAGCGACGCCTTATGAGATTTATGATCTTACTCCATGTTCTCTTAACGCTGTTATTCGTTGCTAGTCTCATCTTATAATAATTGTTCCTTCAAGGTGAGACAGAGTCAGGATGATCATTCCATAATATATTCAGAGGTTACCGACCTTACGTCACTCTGATAGATACATGACTTTCTTTGGGCTCTCCTGCATGCTGTTATATGATATATGTATATGTATATGTATATGGGGTAAGGGGAAAGATGAGAGCGTTATATACGCATAGCCACCTGATCAGTTGGTATGATATGATATCGTCCCGGACGTGGGATATATGGGTAAATGGATCGGGTTGCACGTTCCGCAGCAATATATATATGGATCGGGCTGCACGTTCCACGGAAATATATATATGGATCGGGCTGCACGTTCCGCAGCAATATATGTATATGGATCGGGCTGCACGTTCCGCAACAATATAATATAGTATATGTATATATGGATCGGGCTGTACGTTCCGCAGCACTAAGCATGCATGGTATCCGCCTAAAAGGCACTCAGATGTACAGGTTACTCATTTACCCCATGATATGCTCTATGTTTCCATTCTGTTATTATTCATAAGTACATTCCTTACTATGTTACTATTCATGCCTTACATACTCAGTACATTGCTCGTACTGACGTCCCTTCTTGTGGACGCTGCGTTTCATGCCGCGCAGGTACACCCAGATGAGTAGAAGCCATTATAGAAGATGTTCCACCGAAGTTGGCAAGCTCCATTTGGCCCTGGAGTGTTGCCGAGTCAGAGTACTATGCTATGATGTCTTGGTTGAAGTTAGAGGCTTTGCAGACAGAGTCGTGGGTATAGAATGTCAGTTCTGTAAGTGGCTCCATCAGCCAATGAGTCATTTTGTGCTATGATATGAACCCCATATGATGACAGATTGTGTTTGATTTGAGAACAACGAAAAGGAATATTTTTGAAAATTGTACTATGTATTTCATCCTTATTTGATTTAAAAGTCCAAAAAGATTATGTGTGCACTAAGGGTTAGAAGGTTCGCTCGGCCCTAAGTAAGGGTCGGGTGCCCATCACACCCTAGTAAGGTTGGGGTGTGACATTTGAGTACACGTTGTTCCCCGTGCTCACGCTAAACTTTCTACACTCTTTTCATGTGCAGATTCAATTCCTGGTGTGGAGTTCCAGATGCTGCCGACCGTGGTGAGGGTCATCTGGACGATTCGGGGTGAGCAATCAGTTGATCCATGGCACCGGATATTCTTTAGTTATATTTATTGTTGTCTTTTGTTTTGGACAACTTATGTACTTTCCATATATATGCCTAGACTTATACTTCATTTAGTCATTCTTGTACTAGCGACACCAGATCCGGGATGGTTGTACCTATATTATCGTGTTTTATAAAAATAAGGATAACTAGTATTTGAAATAACTTGAATGATTTCTTTTTTTGCTTTAATTCCTTTATTAAATTGTTCTAGCAGGTTGTGGATGGCTTACTAACTTGGTGGGAGTTATTTCCTTCACGACTTATGAAATTGGGTCGTAACAAGTTGGTATCAGAGCTTTAGGTTAATCAGTCTCACAAATACAAAAGCAATGTCTAGTAGAGTCTTGAGGATCAGTACGGAGATGTCTGTACTTATCTTCACGCGTGTTAGATTTTGGTAAGGTCTAATCTTCATTATTCGAATCTCTCACTAATGGTGAGGAAACATATTCGGGTTCAGGCATGAGCGGCAGGATGTGATGTCGTGTAGTATGGTACGAGGTATGCGTCACGACCCAAACTAGAGGGCCATGACGAACACCTGACCGTACTAGCCAAGTACCGCCTGACGTACATCTATAACATAAAAACATAAGCGGGCTAATAGGGCCGCCATGTGATACTCTACAGACTCATAGGGATATCATGTCTGCAATATAATAGGCTGTAAATACTCAACTGCATAACAACATGTGAAACATCAAGACTGGACATCGTCTGACTGTACATAACTATCTAGGAGTTCTCTACTGGAATACATGACATAACGTGGTCGGGACAGTGCCCCGTCATACCTATGCATATGTATATATTTAATCAAGTAGACTAACGACAACTGTGGAACAAGTGGAGTGCAACAACACTGGCCGCTGAACTGATATCCTACTGGACGGGTCACCAACCTGTACCTCAAGACTTGTGAGCATGAAACACAGTCCCCCAGGAAATAAAGGAATCAATACGAATAATATACTAAGTATGTAAGGCATGAAAAACAGTATATAAGAGGCATAGCAGAACCATGAGGCAATAAGAGTCACCCTGTACATTTGAATATCTCTGTGCTTTATGAAATACATAAATATCATGTGTATGCATATGAAATGTCAGGTTATACGTATATATGTGCACATATATAATCATCAAGCCTCTGAGGGCATCCCATCATATCATATCATCCTCTGTGGGCATCATCATCATCATTGTGTACCAGCTGATCCAGTGGTGCGTATATAACGCCTTCGCTTTCCCTATACCCTATATACATATAATATATTCTTATATAACGCTCTTCTAGTCGTGGGTCAATGTGCATGTATAAATGAATGCAACGCATAAGTTAAGATAGATAATGAGAACTCTCGAAGTGACATAAGGTCGTGCAACCTCCGATTAACATTATTGAGCTAACATCACCAACATACATATCCTCGGGACCCATAAACAGAATAAATGACAATAGAGGGTGTAGGTATTCAAGAACACAGGTACTCCTAGTACTTCTAAGAATAGAGTAATATTGGAGTTTCTTCATTCGCTAATTCCGTTCATATCATAAGGATCATGCTAAAAAGAAAGAATGGGGTAGCCTTAGCATACCTTAAGTCGCCGATATGAACCCACAATGAACTCGTCATAGTTCTTACACCAATCTTATGACAAGGGGATACATATATGAACTTAGACGACGCTAGTAAATCGCATATATCAAACAATAAATCGATTCTAAAATGAAACGGGCAGCATTTCTCTCATTTCCTTATCACCACAACATATCCAGCAACTAACAATAACAAAAATATTCTCTTATAAGCCTCTTCAACTCATAACAATCTACACAACCCAATATAAGCTTTCCAATTACTTTAACAATCGTATCGAGCGACAAGCTCGATTTACGAATAATGAAACATAATTTGATTCCAATACTTATTCTATGAATCTGTTTACATTACTTGTAACATTATACCTAGGCCCACCATATCATTTTAAGCCCAAAATATCTTAAAGACAATCCTTAAAATAGTCCACAATCCTTATTACCACTAAGCTACGACCGGTTGGGCAGTTACCACTGATCAGTCGGGCAGTTGCGCTCTACCATCGGGCGATAATTGGACGGGCAGTTACAACCGCGCTACGGCCGGTCGGGCAGTTACCACTGATCAGTTGGGCATATAGCACCAGGATAATATATAGGTCAGGATCACAGTATTATGCATAGATGGAGTTAAGGATATCAGAGAATAAAGAGACATGTGTACTGGATTCTCACTAGTAAGTTAGAATTGCCAAGTTGATTCTTATCCTTCTTCTTTGCAGCATATATTTATTATGTTACATTTCCGCCTTACATACCCAGTACATTATTCTTACTGACGTCCCTTCTTGTAGAAGCTACGTTCATGCCCGCAGGTGTAGACAGACGAGACGAGGATCTTCCCCAGTAGGCTATTTTTAGGTACCAGTTTTGATTGGTGGGCTCCACTTCTTCCTGGAGCTTTGCCGATTCAGGATCATATATGTACTTTGTGTTAAGGTATGTCGGGGGCCCTGTCCCTATACTTCAGTCATGCTCGTAAGGGCTTTGCAGATAGTGCCTTGTATACCGCTTAGTTATGTCTTGCCAGTTGTTATATCAGATTCGTGGGCCCATTGTTTATATATACTTATGCATGATATTATGTTGGTATTTATCCCCTCAGTCTTATTTTTCCATTTGAGACATAGAGGATGCGAGTTATAAGTTGGTTCACTCAGTTTTCATAAGATGTTGGGTGCCAGTCACGCCTTACCAAGGTTGGGGTGTTACATAAGCCTCAAAGGCTAACAAATAGGCCGCAGGGGACAACAAAGGCTTCTGTAGCCACCAAACAGACCTCGGTGGTCACAAGTAGGTTTTTGCAACCAACAAATATACCTCGGAGATCACAAGTAGGTTTATGTAGCCAGCAAATAGTGCTCGGTGATCACAAGTAGGCTTTTGTAGCCAGTAGATAGACCTCGGTAGTCACAAGTAGGCTTTTGTGGCTCGTAAATAAGCCTTGAAAGCTAACCAGGTAAGCCACGTACGGCTAGCAATTAATACTCTTATATTTATTCAACTAGATCCCTTATCACAAATGACGGTTAACCTTACTCATGTCTACACAATCAAATAGTCAACATCTTCTTATTAAGTCATCCAAACAATCTTTCGTAAATTGATCGTTCACATCCATCACATATGTACAATTGATACAACTAAGGAGTCTATTACATTCAGAACTTAGATCAAGTGTTGCACAAATCAATTACAAGTCCACTAGTCATGAATGAGATCGGTAAACCAATTAGACAACTGTCAAGTACACAAGTAAGATTCTTATAGAACCGGGACTTTTGGAATTCTTAACTCTTAAAGAAGACAATAACTATTGCATGTGGTTCGTCACATACTGAAGCACAACTATCTTATACGGCTATGAGAAGTGTTACATGATCAAATAACAGACTTAATGCTCTAGAAACTATGTCCCATAAGAGAGGTCACAAATAACTCTTCACTATTCATTCTTTAGTCATACAACCAGAATCATACAAGTACAATTGGAAAGTTTTCTCTTACGAGGAGGTTCGTCTATCCCAACTATAATACAAGTTCGTACAACAATCAAGTAGGAATCAATGGTATCTAAGGCAGCACATGAACTGGGGGTATCTCTATACTTCTATATACAACTCAACATGACATGGAGCAGACACCAATACAAGAATAGAGTACTTGGGACAATTACTTTCTTAGACTTTTTGATGATAATGTATTCAAATGATTCATGCTAAAATGAAAGAAGGGAATAGCCTTAACATACCTTTACGTTAAGCTTTAGCTACTATCGGGAGCAAACTTCCTGATGCTGCGATCTACAATGAATAATAATAACACTAGCATCAAGCACGAATAATACAACACTCATATATCGAGTAACAAGTTTGGTCTATATATAATCGGACAACAACTCCCCTATTTATTTTACATATAAGTTCATAACATCACAACAACACAAACATCATCGACAACCAACAATCTTACGTTCATCCCTTCAACAACAAAAAAACAGTCCCCAACAACCCATTATAACAACATTCAACATTAGTTTATAACTTTTAGTTGCTATTCCACATATTTCCATGCCAATAACACAACTATAATTAGCACCTGCTCACATACATAGGGGGAAAAGGATTTATTACCTTTAATACAACAAAAATAACTCAGATTATAGCGTGCTTCAACATGGAACAACTTCCAATGTAACGACCTACTAGGTCATTTTGGGGGTGACTTAGAAACTTAGACCTCTGTTGGGAATTTTGAGACTGCGTGTGAGTGCATAGCATGTTTTTATGTATGTAAGCATGTTTTGGTTGTGTCTGTAGGGCCTTGAATTGGTGTTGGGTGTTTTAGGTGCAAATGGGTGCAAAAGCCATAACTACTAGTAAAAACGGACCGCTGTAGCGGGTGAGGGACCGCTGTAGCTGGTTCGTCATAGGTGGTACAGGCTCGCCATCATAGGGATCCCGGAATTTAATAAGGTCCGCTATAGCTGGAGTTTACCCGCTATAGCGAGACCGCTACAGCGGTCGACAGGAGGCAGAACCCGTGTTTTATATTCTTTATTCTGAATCCATTCCCCACACAATTGCAAAACAATTTTCAAGAACAATTTTTTGCGAAATTCTAACTCTCTTGAAGATAAGTCTTAACCCTTCGCTTTGTTCATTCCATCATAGTGTTCGATTCCATGATTAGTTAAAGGGTCTTTAATGGTGACTATACATTCGGATATTTCAAGGTGGTCGTGGTAGGTTAAGGGCAAGACTATGTTCCAAAATTATTTTAATATACAAGTTGTTTATTAATATGGAAATATTGAGAAAGGATAAGGGTAAAAAGGGAAATTCGCAAAATGGTTCATGGTAATATTGTGGAAAGGCTAGGGGAAAACTGGGAATTTCACAAAATGTAAAAGAAGATTCTTGAAAAGGCCACTTTGGCCATGTGACTTAAGTTGTGAGCCCCACCCCATGGCCATGTGTCCATATTTTTATTTGTAGGACCTAAGTATAAATATGGAGAAGTAGTGGCAATTAAAGTATATTTGTTTTCATGAAAATTCAAGAAGCTTGAAGAAAGAAAGAGAAGAAGGAAGGAGGGAAGCATTCAGCCATGGTGGAAAAATTTGAAGCCATGGAAATTGATCCAAAATTTCTTCTAGCTTTCCTACTAATTTGAAGGTCCTCTTTAACATGAGAAAATTGTTGGAGCAAGAAAACCAATCATTCTTGCAAGTTCATGACCCTAGCCAAGTAAGAAGACAAGTGGAAAAAGGTATGTATTCAATCTTCTTTTCATATGTTATGGATGCTTTGTATATGTTGTAGAGTGAGGAATGATGAAATTCTTGAAATATGTAAGTATAGGGGTGTGGCCGAATGGAGGTGGTGGTGTAGAAGTGATGAATTAATTTTATTTAGTAGTTTGATTGTTGTGTTGTGGATTCTATGATGTAAAATGAAGGTTTGGTGGCTTGAAATGAGTTTGAAATTGTTTGTGCATTATTGAAGAAGTTAGTGTGACATTAGTGTGGTTTCTTATATTTGTAAGAATAAATTTGTTAATGTATGGGTTGTTGACATAATTCATGAATTTGGAAGTGAGACATGTGTTTGGAAGATTGTAAGTTGGGTTGTGGTGATTGAATTTGAAAGAAGGAAATAATTTGTTATTGTTCTTGTTGAATTTGGAGGGTGTCGGGTGAAGTAGTGTGTTGATTGAGTCGTTTTGAATGTTATGTGAATTGAATTGAATAAAAATGAAATGTCGTTGAATTGTATGACAAAGGTTGTTAATGTTAGAATGCGTCTTGAATTGATTGTTGATGTTGTTGGCACGATTGTTGGTATTATTGTTGATAGTTTGGCCGAGTTGAATTCTCGGATTGTTGATTGATGATTTGGGCCGAGTTAGATTCTCGGGGATGGTATATTTACAGGGGAGATGCTGCCGAAATTTCGGCAGATCATAAGTGAATTTATTTGAAGGATTAAGACAAGTATATGATGATGAGTCTAATTATTGTGTCAATCTTCTTGAATGTAGACTAGCGATAGCGAGCTTGGACAATTAAGCGTAGCTAATAGGACGTGGAGCAGGTATGTTAAGGCTCGTCCCATTCTTTCAAGGCATGATTCCGATGTTATGATTTCATAATTGCTTCCATATTTTCCTTGTTTTCAAAAGTTAGATGTTTATGATTCCAAGGCATGATTCTCTTCCCGATAACTCGTAAATGTTTTTCCAAAGTGTCCGTATTCTACCAAAACAGAGGTTTATGATTTCGTAAGCTCTTATGACAATAACGATGGATATGTTTCACGATGACGATGATGATGTCAAGGATGAGAATATTTCTATGATGACTATGATAAGAATGATTTTCCAAAAATAGCTTTTGAAATGTTCGTAAAAGGTTTTGTACTTCAAACGCTCATAACTTTCTTATACTAAATCGGATTGACCCGAAACTTGTTTCTGAGCTTTCAGGTGTCGGTAAGTATACACGTCCATCGAGTATTCCATAATATAAATCGGAGGTTACCGACCTTATGTCACTCCGATAGAGTTGTAGCTTTCACTTGGGCTCTCATGCATGCTTTATAATTATGTATGTATTTTAACAACACCGTGCCTAAATGGCCGGGCAGTATAACACCGCGCCGTCCAATAGGCGGCCGGGGAGACACACCACTGCAGTGGGCAGTTTATGATTACCCCGGACCAGGAGGCCTGGACGCGGGCTAATGATGATCACACCGTGCCTAAATGGCCGGGCAGCATTACACCGTACCTGTATGGTCGGGCAGTTTACTTGTAAATATTTATATGTTGTTTTTCGAAAGAAAGCTAGCATGCTTGGCATCCGCCCTAAAAGGCACTCACATGTACATGTTATTCTTTTACCTTACGATATGCTCTATATTTCCCTTCGGCTATTATTCATACTTTACATCCCTTATTATGTTACTATTCATGCATTACAGACTCAGTACATTCTCGTACTGACGTCCCTTCTTGTGGACACTGCGTTTCATGCCGCGCAGGTACACCCAGATGAGTAGAAGCTATTACAGAAGAGGTTCCAGCAGAGTTGGCAAGCTCCATTTGCTCTGGAGTGTTGCCGGGTCAGAGTACTACGCTATGATGTCTTGATCGAAGATAGAGAGTTTGCAGACAGAGTCGTGGGTGTAGTATGTCAGTCTTGAAAGCGGCTTCACTAGCCGATGTGTCTTTATGTTTTATGTTACAGACTCCACATGACCACAACTTTTGTTTGACTTGAGAACAACGAAAGAAAGATTCTGGAGGCTTAACTATATTTTTCATTTCTTATTGATGTAAGAATCTAAAGAGATTAAGCATGTAATAAGAGTCAGCGGGGTCGCTCGGCTCCGAACATGGGGTCGGGTGCCCATCACACCCTAGTAAGGTTGGGGTGTGACACCACTTTTATCATGACCCAACTAGTAGGCCATGACGGGTACCCGGAGCTGTCTACCGAGCACCACTCATCATGATATCTATCATACTTAACCTGGACATATATCATTTTCAACATAAAACTTGTCATAAACCAATTTATAAATCCCACAAAACATGTATATATGCATGAGCCTACGAGGCTACCAAATGATGTACAAAATATACACTGGATAAGTCTCATAACATCTACAACCCACACATAAGTATCTATGAGCCTCTAACTGAAATACTGAAGTCGTAAGGACGGGACAGGACCCTGCCATGCCCCAAATATGTGCACAAAAGAATATATCAATAAATAGCACGACCGAAGTAGTGGAATGCTCCTGTGTAGCTGCTGATAGGCTCCTATGAATCTGTACCGCCTCCCTGTCTACCTGTGGGCATGAACACAACGTCCATAAAAGAAAGGACGTCAGTACGAACAATGTACTGAGTATGTAAGGCATATATGATAACATGATAAGGAAATATAGAAAACATAAGAATAAAGTATAACTGCAACTGCTTGCCTCTTAAGGCGGAATCATGCTTGCTCATTTTCTTATCTTTACAACAAATCACACATACATACATAAGCTATCCGAATCAATAACATCATTAGCCTACGTCCGGGGTAGTCATCTCACGCCCCCACTAGTGGTGTTGTCATCATCATTCATAAGTCGCTCGCCTTAGCGGTGCTGCCCGGCCATCTAGGCACGATTTAATCATAATTTTCTATAAGCCGCCGCCTTAGCGGTGCTGCCCGGCCATCTAGACACAGTGTAATCATCATCATATACTAAACCTGAAGCATGCATAAGAGCTCAATTAAAAGTTGTAACTCTATCGGAGTGACGTAAGGTCGGTAACCTCCGATTATATTATGGAATAATCCTAATCGTCAGGTCTCACCTTGAAGGAACTAGCATTATAAGGTGAGACTATCAATAATGAATAAATGAATAAGAATCAAGAAAATGATAAATCAAGATTATTAATCCCATAATAGCATCCTTTCATAAGCTTTAGAATCTCTAGACATGGAATCATCATTTCCATTTTCGTTATCATAATGCATCTCTATTTTTATCTCAGGAGGAGCTCTTAATAATCATAGACTTGTAGCTTTCGAGATGTAAGAAAGTCTTGGAAAAGTAGGGGAAATCATGTTGTAAGAGTCATGCCTTAGAAAGAAGAGGGAATAGCCTTACATACCTTTACGCCTCTCTAGCATTGTTGACTAAACGCTGCCCTCAAAGTTCACTATTCTACATTCAAGAGAATTCGTAATAAGGTTAGATAACCGGAATCGTGCTTTAGGTCTCAACTAGCACAACTAAGAGCTAACGAAAATTGGGCAGCATCTCCTTTGTTTCAACCACTTCCTCCATATAATAAACAACTCCTATACTTTAATAACAACACCCACAATATCATAGTCCATAAATTTCACCAAGCTAGACATTATTCAATTCTCAAAATCCCCTTTCAAAGTCATCCATAACCATGATTGTGACAGAACATTTTGTTCACTCACATATAAGGCTTCCACAACATCTTTAACATCATTCAGAACAAGATTACATTCATGATATATCAAGAACTATGATTCAAGCCAAGTTACTATTCAAGAATACCACTATTTCCATATTTAAACTTCATACTCCACTTTCTTCCATAATCCAAGTCTTTCAACCACTCAATATTCCTAATAACATGAAATAAATTTGAAACTCACCTTTGATTGTGTAGGAATGGTCTTCGGATGAAAATACTCCACTTGAGAAGAACCCCAACTTCAATACTAAAGAAGTTCTTGACTTGTATCAACCCTAGTGAGCAGCCACACACTTGGTTTTCTTGATCCTTGGTGCTTGGTATTTGATTTTTCCTTGGATATGTGTTGATATAGTTTGGAGAGGGTTCTAGAGGTTTTGAGAGAGTTGGAGAAGATGAGAAATGGGGGAAATGAATTTGGAAGGTCTCTTTTATAAAATTAAAAAGCTGCCCGACGAGGATTATACGGACCCTTATATAGTCCGTATAACTTATACGGTCTGTACAGTGACCGTATAATACCTCCAGTGGAAGACCCCTCTCTGGACAGGTTATACGGTCCCTTATATGGACCATATAAGTGGCCGTGTAACTCACATTTTTCGAAATTGATCCCGTTGTTTCGTTTGACTTATAATCCTTGTGGAACCTTCTTGACACTTGTATAATACTTCATTAACCATCTATGGAGACTTATAGCTACTCCTCATGGTGTTACTAAATCAACATTAGCTCGGTTGCTACGAAATCTTCCCGAACATACCTTATGGTTCACTTCCTTTGACGAACTTAGTTTCTTCAAGTCGTATGATTTCAACATCTTGTTGTATACTCTTTCAAGCTATAAAGTACTCTCCTTAAGGCCACATGGACTCCATGTTCACCTCGAGCTTGCGTTAGTCTATTCACAACTCGATGTACAAAAAGTCCGAGGTGTAACACCTACCGAGCACCTCTGAAAATGCTTCTCATAAACATTTCTAGACGGACCACAAAGATAGCTTATGGGCATCATAATCTGTAAGGCATATGTCACAAGAGAACGACACATCTCTACATAATCACTAACAACTATGCCTATCACCACATGCCAACAAGGCGGCCAAAATATTATACAACAATATGAACTGATAAGGTTATGGAACATCTAACTACATACATCTGTCTATGAGCCTCTATATAGAATACTTGAATTCACAAGGATGGGGCAGGACTCTGCCATGCCAAAGTATATACATAAAAGAGTAATACCAATAAACTGTAGCTCCTAAGCAAATAGAGCGCTTTGAGACTCTGCTGATGAAGTTCCTAGGGGTCTGGTCTGTCTCTTTGTCTACTTGCGGGCATGAACACAGCGTCCACAAGAAAGGACGTCAGTACGAATAATGTACTGAGTATGTAAAACATGATGAACAACATAACAAGAGATATTGAACATAACATGATATAGAGATATAACCTGTACATCTGATTGCCCCTTAAGGCGGATATCGTGCATGCTTAGCTTTTTAAAGAGAACACTTTTCATGCATATAAAACATACTATCGTCATTAGCCCACGTCCGGGCCTCTCGCTTCTGGGCCTCCTGCTTCCCGGGTAGCTATCGCACGCCGCCCACTAGTGGTGCTGTCCGGCCATATAGGCACGGTGTTATCATCGTTATCCATAGCCTCCCACCGTAGTGGTGCTTCCCGGCCATATAGGCATGGCGTTATTATCATTATCCATAGCCGCCCACCATAGTGGTGCTTCCCGGCCATATAGGCACGGTGTGAGAAAATACTTGCATATATATAAAGCATGCATGAGAGCCCAATTAAAAGATATCACTTTATCAGAGTGAAGTAAGGTCGGTGACCTCCGATTTATATTACGGAACAATCATCATCGCTATATATCTTCATCAAGAAAATCATGAAATAAACTCAATAATCTCATAATAGCATCAAAACCATAAGCTTTGGAATCTCCAAAAATGGAATCGTCATCATCATCATTATCATCATGGAACATACTTATCTTTAGCATCATAAGAAACTCTAAGAATCATGAACTTCTAGCTTTTAGGAATAAGAATGTTATGGAAAACACGTATTGGTTTGTAAGAAAGAATCATGCCTTTAAAAAGAAAGGGACAGCCTTAACATACCTTTTGGGTCTCCTTAACTACTTAACGCTTATCCTGCCAAGCTTGTAAATCTACATTCAAGATAATTCATACTATTGTTAGGCTTATCGTCGCATGCTTATCTTAAGCCTTCAAATTACATCCTTTTAGAATCTGCAGAAATTCGAGCAGCATCTCCCCTGTATATATCCCTAGCCCGAAATTACAATACCAACAATCAATAACACTAACATCAACAACGTCATCATCAATACCAAAATACTCCAGAAAATATTCCACATGATGTTTATTCGATTTCTCAACAACCTTATTCATTATACGACCATTTATTAGCTCTATCTTCATAAATACCTCTAAATCACAATCAATAAGGAGAGATTCTTACCTTATTCCCACTAGAGCTGCAATATCTTCACTATCCGCCTTGTATCCAAGCCCAGATTTACCAAAACACGAGACTACAATCACAACTAGACGCTATCCAAACCAAAATCCCGAGATTACACTTGATTTGGGCTAAAATTTATAGGCGGAAGTTGGGAGAAAGTTCTAGAGGTTTTAGGATATTTTTGAGGGGTGGTTTGGATGAAAATAAGGGGTAAACCCCCTTTTATATTGTTCTAGAGTCAGTTTGCATCGACTTAGAATTTTCGCGCATTGTAGCTGGAGCGTTCGCGCACTGTAGCTGCGCGTTCGCGCACTGTAGCTGCGCGCGCCTCTGCTCCGCCGACCTAACTTGTAACGTCCATAACTCTACTTTGAGGTCATATCAACAAGCGGTTTGTTACGTTGGAAACTAGACTTCATGAACTTCATTTTAGGCTTTTACTTTACTTCAAATCTATTCAAATACTAAAATATATTGTTTCCCCAAGTTAGACAAAATTTATTATATGAAATCTTGCCCATCCTTTCTCTAAAATTCCAACAAACTTAATTTCCTTGATTCACTTGTTCTCCAATCCTTCCATGACCTATTACATGAACTTAAACCCCCATAACCATAAGATAGGCACATATAACCTCATATATCCTAGGAAATATCTCCAATGTCTATAATTGAACAACTAACACGTAACGAATGTCAACGTACAAAACTACGTGGTGTAACACCTTTACTGAAATATCACGCTGTAGAAAGGACAGGACAGGGACCCGCCATACCCATACGCATGCACCTCAAAAATAGCATACCAAAATGAACTGCAGCTCCTGATCAAGTGGAGCGCACTGACCACCGCTGGATGGAAGTCCTACTGAGCTAGACCGTATGTCTATCTACCTGTACCTGCGGGCTGGAACGCAGGCCCCCAAGCGATAGGGGAGTCAGTACGGATAATGTACTGCGTATATAAGGCATAAGAGTAACATATACATAAAAATCATGATAGGAATCTGAAACTCATAAGCCAACAAAATTTCTGGATGCATCTATATGAATGAATGTCTGAAGAGACCCGTATAACTCTGTATAAATGAAAGTGCCTCTACGGTGTATGGTATGAATGCTCTCTTTAAAAACCATATACATCTCTATATATATCGAGTGAACTGCCCGACCATATAGGTACGGTGTATACTGCCAGGCCATATAAGCATGGGGTTATCATCATCATCACCACTATCCCGCGTCTGGGACGATATCATAAGCCACCCACTAGTGGTATTGCCCGGCATGTTGGCATTGTGTAATCATACATCATCATCCATAAGCCGCCTACCGTAGTGTTGCTGCCCGGCAATGTAGGCACGGTGTAAGAAAATGGCTATACATATATATATATATATATATATATATATATATATATATATATATATATATATATATATATATATATGTAAATGCATGAAGGACTCATGAAAAATATACTCTGGACTACTTTGGGCAACATAAGATCTTTGGAAGCCATAGACATAAAACATAGGAAATCAAGGATACGATAAATCCTATACAATCTAAGAGTAGAGTCTTTGGAGCTCTCTCGCTTACTTTGCTTGTTCAGATAATAACGATCATGCAAAAAGAATAAAAGGGATAGCCTTAACATACCTTGGAGCGTATCTAATCATCCAACGTCTACTTCTCGAATTCGTAAGACTACAAATAAGATAACATAGGCCACCATTAGCCCATTTACATCACTTACTATCTAATTCAACTCAAACATCAACAACAACATCATCCATAATAATATCCATTCCTACATATCACAATATAATCCGTTCTACTCCAAATCATTCCTCAAAATAGCCCTCAAGCCCAACTTACTCTTATTCAACTTACAATTTTCATAACTGTGATTCCTTTACTTAAAACCTCAAAAACTCTCGATAATTAACTTAAACACAAAGGTAGAAATCATATACCTACCTTGAGGTGTCTAGGATTCCAAGAATCAAACTTCAAATCGAACTCCAAAGCTTAAAAACTTCAATAGAACCCTAGAAACAACATTCCCTTCACAAGCTCGGGTTTACAGGCTCGGATCTTGCTAAATCTTCACTATGATGATAGAAAATATTGAGAGGAATATTTTAGGACTTTCTCTGATTTGGGGAGTGAAAATAATGAGAATAAAACATGAGGACTAAATATATATGTAGATGGAACTGGAAAGTTCCAGCGATGCGAGTCGACGATGGGTCGACAGCCCGTCGACGTGCTCCGTCGACCTGCCACCTGAAACATCAGAGGCGGCGGAGTAGGGATGGTGCACCACGATGGCTCATTGACGTGTCGACGGCCTGTCGATTGTGACTGCTTTCTGCAGATTCCCCTGAGTCGCTCCGGCTCGCGTCGATTCAATTTGTTCAACTTCTAATCTTGTAAATTGCAAGAAACACATACTTATACTTCTGTACACGGGATAAGACATTTGATATCTCAAAGCTTGGGTATTGATCTCCACTCCAAGGCATACTCAACTAGGAAACCATAGGATTTCTTACGGCGAAAACGAGAGGTGTAACATTCTCCCTCCCCCCCCCCCCCTTACAAACATTCATCCTAGATTGTTCATACGGTTCATGGGCTATAAAAATTTCAACAGAGTCTCCCCTGTAAATGTACCGATCCATCCTCTACACAACAATCCAAAATAATGTCATACAGGGTCACATGCTAATATATACAACACTATGGCCTCACACGACCAATCACAATAACTATAAATGAAATCAATACCTGGGAAAGGTGATGCCCCGAACTGAGCCTTCTGAGATGACGAAAATAAATAGGGGTATTTAGCGTTCATTTCCTCTTCCACTTCCAAGGTAATTTCTTTAACATTATTATTTCTCCAAAGAACTTTAATGGAAGCTACATCCTTAGTTCGCAATCGATGAGCTTGTCTATCCAATATAGCCACAGGAACCTCTTCGTATGATAACTGCTCGGTCACCTAGATATCATCTACCGGTACAATTATCGAGGGATATCCTATACACTTACGAAGCATGGACACATGGAATACAGGATGTACAAACTCTAAATCAGAAGGTAGCTCTAGCTCATATGCTACCTTACCTACTGTACGAATAATTCTATATGGCCCAATGTATCGAGGGATCAACTTACCCTTCTTGCCAAATCTCATAACTCCCTTCATAGGTGAAATTTTAAGGAAAACCTAATCGCCTATCTCAAACTCTAACTTGTGCCGCCGGTTATCTGCATAGGATTTCTGTCGACTCTGCGCCGCTAGTAGCCTTTCTTGAATCGCTTTCACTTTGTCAACCACTTGATGTATCAAGTCTGGACCTACTAACTGATTTTCTTCCACATTGAACCATACTATAGGCGGTCTACATCTCCGCCCATAAAAAGCCTCATAAGGAGCCATCTGAATACTGGAATGGTAGCTATTATTAAATGCAAACTCGATAAGAGGCAAATGATCATCCCAGCTACCTCGAAAGTCAATTACATAGGCTCTCAGCATGTCCTCAAGTGTCTGTATAGTACGCTCCGCCTGTCAATCTGTCTGCGGATGAAATGTAGTACTAAGAGTCACCTGAGTCCCCAATCCATTCTGAAAAGATATCAAAAAGTCAGTTATGGACTGCGCCCCTCTATCTGAAATAATGGCTGTAGGAACACTATGAAGTCGTACAATATCTCTAAGATAGAGTTTCACATAATCTTCAGCTGAATAAGTGGTTTTGACAGGCAAAAAGTGGGCTGACTTTGTAAGCCTATCAACTGTGACCCATATTGAATCATACTTCTGTTGAGTACGGGGCAAGCCTGTAATGAAATCCATTATAATTACCTCCAATTTCCATGTCGAAATCTTTATAGGCTGCAATAAACCTCCGGGCTTCTAGTGCTCTATCTTAACTTGCTGACAATTCGGGCACTGAGTGACAAATTCTGCTATGTGTCTTTTCATACCATCCAACAGATAAACTTCACTGAGGTCATGATACATCTTTGTTGTGACCGAATGAATAGAATAGCGCGAATGATGTGCTTCCCCCACAACCTGCTGACAAAGCCCTGCAACATTAGGAATGCATAATCTACCTAGATACCTGAGTACTCCATCCACTGTAATCACAAAAGGTGTCTTTTCTTTCTGAGGTGCCATATCTCGGTAATGGACTAGAACAGGATCTTCGTTCTGATGTTCCTTTATCTCCGCTGCCAAAGATGACACCTATTACACCTCAGAAATTTCTCCGTACTTGTATGATGA
This sequence comes from Lycium barbarum, assembly GCF_019175385.1. Classification (NCBI taxonomy): domain Eukaryota; kingdom Viridiplantae; phylum Streptophyta; class Magnoliopsida; order Solanales; family Solanaceae; genus Lycium; species Lycium barbarum. The sequence continues at coordinate 89,938,852 of NC_083340.1, read as the reverse complement.
GTGGAATGATGAAAAGTTGAGTGAATGATGTTTTATTATGTCGGGAATGGCTAATTAAGAATTTTTGGAAAATAAGAAAGTCTCGGAAAATTTTCTGTTCAGTGGTCGTATATGGCACTATACGGCCCGTAAAGTGATTTACGGACCGTATAGTGCAATCGTCCTCCAGCTTGTCAAAAAATCCCAACTTTCTGTAAATGTTGAATATGGTTATATACGACCCAGTTTGCGGCCCGTAAACTAGTTTACGGACCATAAACCAGGTCGTAAACTGCCATGTCCATCAGCCAAAACTTTTTGTCTTTGAAATGGTTAAATACGATTTGGAGGACGGCCCGTAAACTGGTTTACGGACCGTAAACCTCAGTCGTAAATTGCCATACTCCCCAGCCAAACGTTCTGTTTTTGGAATGCTTAAAAACGACCACAGTGGACGGACCGTAAATCAAAATACGGTCCGTATATGGTGGTTTACGACCACTGTTCATCCCGACAAGAATTCATTAAAGATCAGTTTTGTGATTTTTAAAAAGAGACTAAAGCCTCATTTCACTTCATTTTCATCCATACACTTCAAGAGACATTGTAGAACTCTCCAAATAATTCCTCCACAAGAATTCAAGAGTGTTAAAGGGAATATCAAGACAAACAACACTAATTTCATGGACTCAAGTGTAAGAACACAATAAAGGGGCATCTGAGTGAAGAAATTTCAAAGAAGGTGGAACTAGTGTTTTGGCTAAGTGAAGTATTTCAACTTAAGGGTTGTTCAACCATCATCCAAGGTAAGTTTCATGATTTTTCCATGTTGTTTGAAGTATTGGAAAGCCTAGACACTTGAAATGTAGAAGAACATAGAAATGGATCATTATTTAGTGAATAGTAACATAAATGAATGATAGTGGAATTGAATTACGAATGTTGAAGTGTTGAGAGTACAAATACATTATAAACAATGTTTATATCATGAATCAAGAATTAAATGCATGAAAACGCAAAGACGAGTCATAAGGCTAAATATGGGGGAAATTGGAGGAAAATGGTGGATTTTGCTAAATGTACGTAAATGACGATTTTCGATGACGATATTGCGAATAATATTATGAATGTTGGAGTTGAGATAAATCATGAGAAAAATGGCATGAGCGAAGGGAGCGTTTTCCAACTTCTCCTAGAATTTGCGACGCGTTCATATAGTTAGTTTACTAATGGTGATACGAATTCGCTTATGAAGGTAACGAAGTGATATCGACGGAGAACAAGTGAGCGACATCTTAGCTAAACGATCAAGGTATGTGAGGCTAGTCCTTCTTTCCAAATGGCATGAATATTTTAACTTGAATCCCTATTCCTTTCATGAGTTCTTGCATTCTAAGAAGTTAAAAGCTTATGTCTATGAATGTCTATATGAGATAAGTTATGCGATATGACGACACTAGAATGATGATGATGTTATTCCTTGCCTACACTCACCTTATGTACTAGTCCTTTCAAGGTGAGGCGGAGTGTCTATGATGGTTCCATAATGTAATAGGGGGATCACGACCTTACGTCACCCCGATAAAGTAAAGTTGATCATGAGTCTTATATACGCATTATGATAAGATAAGTATTTTATGATAAGCATATTACTCTGAGCATTTACATTGAGCATGTCTTGAGCATTTCACACCGGGCCTAGTTGGCCGGGCAGACACCGCTTTGGTGGGCGGCGATACGGATACACCACGACCTACGGGCGTGGGCAGACACCACTAGTGGGCGGCATGAGATGGTAACCCGGACGCGGGCTAATATTATTGATTATCACACCGTTCCGATATGGACGGGCAGCTTGCATATGATGCATACATGTCATGATGATGAGTATGAGTAAGATAGCATGTATTACTTCATTTATGATTATCAGTCAGATCCAGATGTCTCATGTTGATGTTGTCCTCATATTATTGATGTTTCCTTTCATTATGTATGCCATTCATACTCGGTACAATATTCGTACTGACGTCCTTTCTTCGGACGCTGTGTTCATGCCCACAGGTAGACAAGGAGGAGAGCTTGGCCCAGGTCCTCAGTAGCTGTCAGCTGATAGATAGCACTCCATTGTTCGGAGGTGCTTATGGCTATTCTTTTGATGTACATTCATATATGCATATTTTGGGCATGGCGGAGTCTTGTTCCGTCTATGTATTCATTATGTTAGTAGAGGCTCGTAGATACGCAGTGTGGGTTAGATGGTCTCACAAGATGTTTTCATGTGTACATATATTATTTTGATGGCCAAGGGTCAAATGTATATAAAGTATTTATATTTTGATTAAATATGACTTTCCTACAATTGGTATGTTAAATTGATAAAAGAGTATTAAATGAGCGAGATAAGTAAGAGAGTGAGCGGTGCTCGGTAACTAGCTCCGAGTACCCGTCGCGGCCCCTAGCTGGGTCGTGACAACAACGCTGTGTCTTGAACCTTAACTCCTGCATCACCCGAATCTAACAGCCGAACTCCAAGGATAGCTAATTGATGAACTTCGCGGACTATCTCTATTTTCTCTGGCTGCACATATGACAGGCTACCCACAGATTTATGACTAAGAGCATCAGCTACTACATTAGCCTTTCCAGGATGGTACAGAATATCAACGTCGTTATCTTTCAGCTAGTCTAGCCGTCGACTCTTATGTAAATTCAAGCCCTACTGCTAAAAGATATACTGGACGCTCTTGTGATCAGTATAAATATCAACATGAACACCGTATAAGTAATGTATCCACATCTTCAAAGCATGAATCACTGCAGCCAACTCAAGTTCATGGGTTGGATAATTCTTCTTGCGCTTCTTCAACTGTCTGGAGGCATAAGCAATAACCTTGCCATGTTGTATTAACACATATCCAAATCCAATACCCGAAGCATCACAATATACCACATAGCCATCTGTTCCCTCTGGAAGAGTCAAGACGGGTGATGAGGATAACTTGTCCTCAACATCTGAAAACTCCGCTCACATGTATCTGTCCACTAGAATTTAGCTAATTTTTGGGTCAGCTTGGTCAATGGGGCTAAAAGAGAAGAAAATTCTTTCACAATCTTCTATAAAATCCTGCTAGGCCCAAGAGACTATGTATCTCCATTGGTGTTGTGGGCCTTGGCCAATTCTTCACATCTTCAATCTTTTGAGCATCCACTCTAATGCCTTCATCGGAAATAATGTGACTAAGAAAAGCCACAGATTTCAACCAAAATTCACACTAGGAAAACTTCGCATATAATTCTCTATCTCAAAGAACTCTAAGCACTGCGCGTAGATGATCTGCATGTTTAGCCCCTGACGAAGAATAAACAAGAATATCATCTATAAACACAATCACGAACAAATCTAGGAAGGGTCTGAATACACGATTCATCAAGTCCATAATACGGCTGCAGCATTAGTTAACTTGAATGACATAACACGAAACTCATAGTGCCCATATCTAGTCCTGAATGCCGTCTTCTGAATGTCTTCCTCTTTCACCCTAACCTGACGATACCCTACACTTAAGTCTATCTTCGAGAAATATTTAGCACCCTACAGCTGATCCAATAAATCGTCAATCCTCGGAAGCGGATACTTATTCTTCACAATCACTTTATTCAATTGCTTGTATTCAATAAACATTCACAAAGAGCCATCTTCTTTCTTACAAATAATACCAGCACTCCCCACAGCGATGTACTGGCATAATAAAGCCGTTCTCGAGTAAATCCCGCAATTCCTCCTTCAATTCTTTCAACTCCGCGGGTGCTATTCTATAAGGAGGAAAAGATATTGGCTGAGTATCTGGCAATAGATCAATAGTAAAATAAATCTCCCACACTGGCGAAATGCCTGGAAGCTCATCTAGAAACACCTTTGGAAATTCATTGATCACAAGGACAGACTAAAGGGTCGGTGAATCTGCTTGCACATCCTGAACTCGAACTTGGTGGTAAATATACCCTTTTCTGATCATCTTCCTTGCCTTGAGGTAGGAAATAAACCTACCCCTCAGTGAAGTAGCATTACCCTTCCACTCTAGGACTGGCTCGTCGGAAAACTGGAATCAAACTATCTTTGTTCTACAATCGACATTAGCATAACAGGAAGCCAACCAATTCATGCCCATAATAACATCAAAATCAATCATATCTAATTCATTCAAATCCACTGGGGTATGGCGATTAAAATCTATCACAACACAACCTCGATATACTCACCTAGCCATAGCTGGATCAACAACTGGTGTAGACAATTCAAACGGTTTGATCGATTCAGGCTCTATCACAAACTTGCCAACAACAAATGGAGTAACATTTAATAAGGTGGAACCTGGATAAATCAGTGTGTATACATCATAGGAAGAGACTATCAATATACTTGTAACAACATCAGGAGACGTCTCACGATCCTGTCTACCAGGTAATGCATAAACGTGGTGCTGAGGACCGCTCGAACTAGATACTGCGCTCCTATCTCTACCACGTCCTGCTGGTGTTTGAGAACCTTTCCCTGAGGGGCGTACTGATGAAGAAAAACTAGCTACGGACCATGTAGGCTGAACAATGTCTGCACCCCTCTCGACGGACACTCCCTCATCACATGACCTGGCCGACCACAAGCATAACAAACATCTGATCCCAATCGACACTGTCCAGAGTATAATCTACCACACTGGGTACACCGCAGTACCTGTGGTCTCATCTGGCTTGACTCCTATCTACGCTGAGAACCTAATGCTCTGGAACTCTGGCCCGCTCCAAAATAAGAAGATCGATCAAATCTAGGGCCTGGAAACAGCAGAGGTGCACTCCCTGCTGAATGAAATGGATATCGAGAATGCTACTGTCTCTGTCCTCCCCTTAACTCACCAACCATATCCAAAGATATAGTTCTTTTACTGTAGCCCCGATCACGCTTACACTCTGCCCTCCGCTGCCACTTACGATCTTCCAGATTCTGTGCATATGCCTGTATACGGGAAATATCCATGCCCGGCTGTAATGCATCAATCGTACACTCATCTATCAAATATGACCCTAGACCAGCCACGAAACGATGAACCCGATCTTCTATCTCAGCCACCATAGCTGGGGCATATCTAGCGAAGGAGTCAAAATATACACTGTACTCCTGAACACTCATGCTGCCCTGCTCAATACGTAAGAACCTATCTACTCAGGCCCGTCGGACTTCTGGTGGTAAATAATTGCTAATAAAGGCATTTGAAAACTCTCGCAAAACGTCTAGAGGGTCATTCTCTCCCCTAGACAGCTCCCATGACTGATACCACTGCACTGCAACATCACGGAGCTTATAAGAAGCTAGCTTTACTGACTCTAACTCGTCGGTGTGCATAACCCTCAAAGTCCTCTGCATACTATTAATAAATTCCTGAGAGTCCATATTTTGCTTTAACGCGGAGAACTCTGGATGATCTAACCCGAGAAAAGTCTTAACCTTCGCACTACCAGCTCGGTCTACCTGATCAACACCAACTCCCTACCGCCAAGCCTGAACGGCTACCAATCTAGTCAATAGTTGTATAGCATCTCGTATATCCTAGCCTGGTGCATCTGGCTGAGGAACTAGGGGTACTATGGCAGGTGCTAGAGGCGCGGTATATGAAGTCTGAGATGGGCTCTCACTCTGAGACTCACCCCAAGCCCTAGTAGCTCGCTGACCATGGCTAGTGGCCTCACCAGCCACTCCCTTGCCCTTCTAGATAGTCGTAGCTTTCTTGCGGGGCATTGCTAAAATCAGAACAAATCATTAGAAAGTGAACTCTTAACACATGGCTCTATCAAACGATCTAAGAGAGAAAGAATGACAATTTCATATATGTCCTGTAGTCTCCTGTTTATAAGTGTGGTGCATGACACACCCATAAATAAGACTCCACTAGACCCGATCTGTAGACAACCCTAGGATGGAACTGCTCTGATACCACTTCTGTCACGACCCAACCGATGAGTTATGATGAGTTCCCAACCTCTAATGACCAACCACCCCTATATTCGTACCCGAACATTACTAAATAACAAGGGCCCATGAATAACTCGATCAGAACTATGCTGACTCAAGAAAAACATAACATCATGAACTCTGTACCATCATTATATATATATATATATACTGAAAAGAACGGTGCAAGCCGACTAGGCTGCTACATATGTTGTATACAAAAGAATAGGAGCCGACAAGGCTACATCACATGTCATCGACATACAACTGTCTATAGACCTCTACTGGAATATAAAGTTGTAGAAAGGATGGGACAGGGCCCCGCCATACCCATACACATGCACCAAACAAATATCATACCAAAATGAATTGCAGCTCCGAATCAAGTGGAGCACACGGACCACCGCTGGATGGATGTCCTACTGAGCTGGACCATCTGTCTGTCTACCTGCACTTGCAGGCATGAATGCAGCCCCCCAAGCGATAAGGGAGTCAGTACGGACAATGTACTATGTATGTAAGGCATAAGAGTAACATATACATAAAAATCATGATAGGAATCTGAAACTCATAAGCCAACTGACAGTCTGAATGCATCTATATGGCTGAATGTCTTAAGAGATCCGTATAACTGAAAGTGCCTCTACGGTGTATGATATGCATGCTCTCTTTAAAAACCATATACATCTATATATATCTAGTGAACTGCCCGACCAAATAGGTACGGTGTATACTGCCTGGCCATATAGTCACGGTGTTATATTCATCATCATCACTATTCCGCTTTCGAGTATCCCGCGTCCGGGATGATTTCATAAGCCGCCCACTAGTGGTGCTGCTCGGCCATGTAGGCATGGTGTAATTAGTGTTTTAAAAGGTGTTTTCGAGGTGAGCCCTGGGGCGGGGCGTACCAAAAATGCCACGGGGCGATGGGTTGGGGTGAAAGTCTCCAAAGGTGTATGCCCATCAATTCGGGGTGTACGCTCGAGCGTTTGGGGCGTAAGCCCAGAAAACTTCTTCAAACTAAAATGAAATTTGTTAAATAAGTCCTTAATATAATGCCCAAATTCTCAAAAGTCAACATGTAATTACTCAAATGTTTTAAAAAGGAACTGAAACATTAAATTTAAAAGTCAAGACCTTTCTTTATTGCTAGAATGCCTAATATATATTCTTTTCCAATTATTTATCTTGTCTTCTACAATCTCAAAAAAAAGTAACGAGCAGTCACTTCTACATGTAAGTAGCGTATAATAGATTGTTCTAATTAGTTTTTGTTTTGGGGGGTGGAGTATATATATATATATATATAGATATCACTTATTTATAGTTTTCTTCAATTTTTTACGCTATTTCACCTATTTAAAAGTATTTATGATAATTATATCATTTTATAAAATACTAAAAATTAAAACCCCATGGGCTTACGCCCCGTGCCTCGGGGCTTACGCCTCACTGAGGCAGACGTAAAACGCCCCACCTTACGCCCTCGCCTTTTAAAACACTGGGTTTAATCATACATCATCATCCATAAGCCGCCCACCGTAGTGGTGCTGCCCGGCCATGCAGGCACGGTGTAAGAAAACAACTATACATATATATAAATGCATGAAGGACTCATGAAATATATACTCTGGACTACTCTGGGAAACATAAGTTCTCTGGACGCCATAGACATAAAACATAGGAAATCAAGGATACGATAAATCTGATACCATCTAAGAGTATATTTTTGGAACTCGGTCGCTTACTTTGCTCGTTCAGATAATAAGGATCATGCCAAAAGAATAAAAGGGGAAGCCTTATAATACCGTGGAGCGTATCTAATCATCCAATGTCCACTTCTCGAATTTGCGAGTCTACAAATAAGATAGCATAGGCCACCATTAGCCCATTTACATTACTTACTATCTAATTCAACTCAAACATCAACAACAAGATCATCCATAATAATATCCATTCCTACATATCACAATATAATCATTTCTGCTCCAAATTATCCCTCAAAATAGCTTCAAGTCCAACTTACTCTTATTCAACTTACAAATTTCATAACTGTAATTCCTTAACTTAAAATCTCTAAAACTCTTGATAATTAACATAAACACAAAGTTAGGAATCATATACATACCTTGAAGAGTCTAGGATTCCAAGAATCAAACTTCAACTCCAACTCCAAAGCTTAACAACTTCAATTGAACCCTAGGAACAAATTTCCCTTCACAAGCACGGGTTTACGGGCTCGGATCTTGCTAAATCTTCCCTATTATGATGGAAAATATTGAGAGGAATATTCTAGGACTTTCTCTGATTTGGGGAGTGCAAATAATAAGAATAAAACATGAGGACCAAATATATATAGATGGAACTAGAAAGTTCTAGCGATGTGGGTCGACAGTGGGTCGACAGCTCGTCGACGTGCTCCATAAACGTACCACTTGAAACTTCAGAGGCGGTGGAGCAGGGTTGGTGCACCACGATGGCTCGTCAATGTGTCGACGGCCCGTCGATGGTGACTGGTTTCTGCAGACTCTCCAGAGTCAGTCCGGCTCGCGTCGATTCGATCCATTCAACTTCTAATCTTATAAATTGCAAGGAACACATACTTATACTTCGGTACATGGGGTAAGACACTTAATATATTAAAAATCGGGTACTGCTCTCCATCCCAAGGGCGTACTCAACTAGGAAACCATAGGATTTCTTATGACGAAAACGAGAGGTGTAACACATAAGCATGGGCGAATGTTTATATTAATTCGTTCCCTCCTCAATAGGGGCATAATAACGATATGCGTCGTCCATGTTATTCCCCTAAAATTCGGGGAACATCTAAAACGGGTTCTCTCCTCCTTCGGCCCCTATGTCGACAGGCTCTGTTTCTTCCATGTCTTGAGGCTCTTCCTCCTCCTCTGGCTCTTCTTCTTCCTCTTCAGGATATTTTTCTTCCTCCGACTCTTCTTCCTCAATAGGCTCGAGATATTTTTCTTGGGGCTATGTTCCTTTTTGTAGGTCTCATGCGAACACCCATGGATCTAAATCGACTCCTTGTTCCTCGTTGGTATCCTCTGGGTTCCTTCTCTGGGTGTTACAGGACTTTTCTCTAGTGGTATGTAGTTTAGCACCAATTACCTCACCTCTTCAGGGACATTTCCATAGTATTGTTCTTGGGGTATCCCTTCCGGTGGATTCTCCACCATGCCCAGTAATCCGTGTACCTCCTCAATTTTCTTTCCTATCTCTTGGAGGTGTTTTTCCATCTGCAACACCTTGTCTCGCAGCATCTCAGCTGTCTCCCCTAATGTTCGCGCTTCATGCCCTCCTCGATTCGCCATTGTAAGTGAATATTTATTAAAGATAAATTCGGGTAAGTTTTAAGCTTCATGGTTTTTCTTTTGGGTACGTAGTTTAGATTATCGGACCAATAATACTCAATGTTCAATATATGATTATACACCTAGCAGGTTAGCATGCAAAGCACATAGCAAATAAGCACTTAGTTTACAGGTATTTATACTACTCGCGTCCCTTAGGCCTTTTGAGTCAAGGCTCTCTTTGTCGTTTGAAACATGTAAGTGCCATTTGTGAAGGTGAACCAATTCCCCAAAAAAGTCATCATAATTACTAAATAATAGTAATATTTTCCCCGAATGGATTACAAAAATGATGATAAAGCCGACATGGGGCTTATAATAACAAAAGCAGTAATCAAGGAAGTCCTTCGGCAGCTGATATCGAAGCTTGTCTCGCCCTGGCCGTCATGAACCTTCGAAGGGTGGTTTGGATACGAAGGCCTGCCTGATATAGCTCCATTCTGAGAATCACCGGGTCTGTTTCCTCCAAGATCCTAGCCAAATATTCGTTTGTACCTTCCAGGCATTCGTTCATAAGCTCCTCTTCTTGGGCCTCCTAGGGAGGTGTAGGCCCTGGCGTAGGTGTGCTAGCTAAGTGTCCCTGTAGCCATGCGTGTTACCCTAGGTCACACCCTATACAGCCATTCCATTCTCTGGAGATTACTCCCGCGTGCTTTATTTTTTGTTCTGTGTGCTCAATGATGAACTGTTCGGAGCTTCCTACCTGAGGTATCACTTGCCTTCTATCAAACTATCTCAAAACCCGAGAATAAAGACGGACCCCTTGAACCCTAGCTAACAGCACAAATGGGAAATTCTTGCCTTAGACTACCACAAATTCTGATATAAAGTCAGGAAACATCCAATGGATCCGATCTTCAGTCAAGTCGGTGACGAAATCAACCCAAGTATTTTTGGACATGAATCCGAGATTTTGATAATAATTCACGAGGCGATCTATCCGATTTTTTCGACTCCAACCCTGAACTCTTTGGCCATACTAAGGTGTTTGATAATCTACCACTATAGTAAGATATTGCATCCCTAGAATTATCGGAAATGACTTCGACACTTGTCCAGAGCCCGGAAGATGTTAGCCAATATGATGGATGCTAGTCCAAAATACCTTGTATCTTAATCTTTGGTTATCCCGTGGAAGATTGCATGGGCCAGATAAATCACTCGGGTGTCTATGGTCAAGGACACATCCAAAACAAGGCTATGGCGAAGGCTAAAGGCCTAGTGGTCTCCCATGCTTCTCGGCTCTTGAATTCCCTTTGATATAGAGTGTACCTGGTGACACCCTTGAATCTCCTGTATAGATCTCTGAAAGCTCCGGTGGGCCCTTGTGCCCAGGGCACCTCAGTCAAGGCAAGAAACCTTATGATTTGATCGACGGTGGGCCTATATTGAAATAATAGATTGTGATCGGGCTTGTGTCGCCTCCTTAGAGAGGATTCATTGCTGTCTATGACATCCCTGATCTCTTCTAGGGTAAGAGTCATCTCGATATCACCGAAACAGAACAACATTTCTTTGTCATCCCAATACACCGCCAATACCTCTATCAGTTCCGGTGACCTTTCGTTGTCATAATAGAGGGAAAGTGTCCTAAAGTGCAATTGGTTGTTCTTTGGTGAGTATCACCCAACCATTCATACCAAGCCCTTAGCAACTCAGGAGCCTCAGTGATGATGTCAAAATGGATTCTTCATTCCATCTACAAAATAGAACACGGTTAAGATTCCCCCGTCCCCGTAGGATCAACGGTTCATCCCATAGGCATGAACATGTTTTCACATAGCATATAAATGATATGCGGTGTCCTTCGGGTCATAGACCATTCGAACACAAGGTAGTCGCTCTTAATGAGCCTTAGGTAGGTCTGAGACACCCAAGGCATGTCTAAGTATAATGCTCAGGTCCAGTAGGGATTTGGCTTAGCTCTATCCTAGTTTTCACTAGAGTGGTTTTTCACAAAAGACCGGGAACCCGAGCGGACGACTGAGGCTGAACCGTTAGGGCTATTAGACGACCACATAACAACCCCGCCTTATAACAGTTCCAAAAGAAATTTTGGATTTTATAATGAAGGAACGACCGCGTGCTTCACGAAGTTGCCTTTGGAACAAAGTGTAAAATAAATGCCAGGAGTGGTGGAGTTATGATATGCATTCAATGACTTTAATAATTGCGAGAAAGTAAACACATAGATAGTTAAGGCCAATATACTCATATTATATTGGAATCCTTATGGTTAGAACCTTTAAGTCGCCAGCGGAATAGCCATCTGTAACGATTCGCTTTTTACGCGGGTTAAGGCATAAAAGCTACTACAAACTCGTTGGTGCTCTTTCGGACTTGTTTTGAAAAAGAGTTGCCACCTAATTTTTAGGACATTAGGAAAATCGGGGATGAAGGTGTCACGACCCAAACCGATGAGCCGTGACGGGAGTCTGACCTCTAGCTACCAAACACCCCTAAATACTTATCTGAGTCATACTGAACGTCAAAGGTCCATAAATGGCACAAACTAATCTCATAAAAGGGAAACATAAGAACACTGTACAATCTGCATATATATACACAACATGTGGAAGAACAGCGCAAGCCAGCTAGGCTGCTACATATACTGTACACAAAAAAATAGAAGCCGACAAGGCTACATCATCTGACTACTACATACAACCGTCTACAGACCTCTACTGGAATGAAAGCTATAGAAAGGACGGGACAGGGCCCCGTCACACCCATATGCATACACATCTCAAAAGGGTCAGACCAAAACTGACTGTAGCTCCAGATCGAATGGAGTGTACTGACCACTACTAGATCTAGAGGTCCTACTGAGCTGGACCACCTGTCTGTCTCTCTGTACCTGCGGGCATGAACGCAGCCCCCGAGCAACGGAGAGTCAGTACGGATAATGTACTGAGTATGTAAGGCATAAGAACAACATATACATAAATATACATGAGAATCGTGGATAAAATCTGAACTTATAAACTGGAATGACTGACTGCATGTACTTGTATGAACTAGTATCTGCCTAAATCTGCGTAAATCTGCATAACTGATAATGCCTCTATGGGCACATAATATGAAGGCTCATACCTATCAATGATGACCGTGCATTTATATGAGTGCGTATATAACGCCTGATGTATGTGCGTATGTAACGCCTGTAAGCCTCTATGGCATCTCGCCATATCATATTGGCTCCTCTGTGGCCATAATCAATATCATCATCATAGTAATAGTGCGTATATAATGCCTATATCTGTTATATCCCGTGTTTTCACACGTTTGGAAAGACTTGTTATATATTGGATTTTTGAGATATAAGGTCAATTTTGATATTTTGTTGAACATAGGAGTTATGCATGAAAGAATAGAGTCATGAAAGTGTGGGACAAGGCTAAGGGCAATTTTGGAATTTTGGAAATTAGTTTCGGGAATTACAAAACGTGGACTATAAGTCATTAGGCCAAAAAATAATGGAATGGAATTTAAGGCACAATGCATTGGAGTGGCCGGCCATGGTGTGGCCCAAGCCCACAATTTGTATTAAATTTCCATGTGATTAATTAACATAAGGTATTATATTATATATTGGTCCTTATCCCTTAAGAAGGTTCAAGAAAAATAGACAAGGATAGAAATCAAGAACAAGAGCAAGAGAAAGGGGTGCTCTCGGGTTTGGGAGGAAAAATTAGCTACCAAAAATATTGTTCTAAAAATTTATTTCTTGTTGATTTCCTACTAAGTCAAGGTTCCTTTGTAACTTGGTATAGTTGTTTTGGAGTGGGAAGCATTAGAATCACCAAAGTGATCTTATCTCCAAGTGAAGAAGACTTGAGGAAAAGGTAAGAATTTCTACCTTTTTATTGTGTTATGAAGTTGTATGCCAAAGATTTGGTGTTTTGCATAAGTTATGACTTTGACGGAAAGTTGTATATCATGTATATCGAGTGTATAACTTGAGGAAAACGATATGAAATGTTTCTAGGACTATATGGTGATGATCTTGATTTTTGTTGAATGTGAAATTATTGATATTAGTGAAAGTTTGGGTTAGAATGAAGGTTATGTCAACTTGTGAGAAAAATGACTAGTTGAAGGATATTTGTGTTTTTAATGATTCATTGTTGATATTGATGTTGTCGTTTGGGTTGTTGTTGATGATTTATAGCCGAGTTGAATTCTCGGGGTGCTATATGTATAGGGGAAGTGCTGCCGAAATTTCGGTAGACAATTATGCCTTAAGTTGAAACTTTGGTATTCATAGCTTACAATTGGTAAACTTGACCAATTGCAGTTTTTCGACGAAAAGGGGAGTGAGTTTGGAAAGGCGTGAGGAGCGTGAAAGGTATGTAAAGCAACCCCAATTCTTCCCTTGGCATGCCCTTAATGTGTTAGGGTCGGATCCGGGCCTCGAAGGACCTCTTGGCCCTCGGAATCCGCAAGAGAAAATTTCAGTTTTTCCTTCAGTAGAATTGAACTACTTTGGTACACTTTTCTTGAAATAATGCAACTTTGCTCCAAATTACTTGGAAAGTCATAGAACGCTTGTAGAACCTTCTTAGGTGATACCATAAGCTTAGAGGGCATAATTTGAGCCCGTCGCCTTATTTGTCCCGAGGCGGGCCCACTCTTCCCGGTTTTGCCCTTAATGTGCTAAAGCTTCCTTTTTAAGCGATTTTTGAAAGAAATGTTTTGATTACCCTACTAATCGCATAACGAATATTGTTTTAAATATTCTATTAAATCTTATAAATTATTTTGACACTCGGAATGACTTCAGGGAGGTTATATTTCTGTAATTTATTATGATACCCGAAATGCATCTATTTTGATTCCATCCGACTTCATTGGATTTGTTTATCTTTGATATGCCTCTTCGAGTCTTTGAAAACAATTATGGTATTTTTAAATTGCATTAGTCTCTCACTACTCTATTCGTGGATGCCCCAATGATTCCCACACTGAGCCCGGGCCAGGATATGTTGTCAAGCGTGATTCTCTGCATTGTTTGCCGCGTCCCGATGTGAGGGGGCAGGTATACGCATACATGGGTCTGTGGAGTATGATGTGCCATGTCCGCCTATTCTGATCTGATCTGTTATGGCCATTTTGATATGACATTTTATGATACGGGGCCACGCCCCTTTTTCTGATTCCTCTGTATTGTGGCACCAGTGTCGGGAGGGTGGCCACGTTCTGTCTGCCGAGTCCCGTGGCAGGGGCCGGATATGATATGACATATGTTTCTGTACACATTCTGTTTGTTTTGGAAATATGCATCTGTCACTCTGGATTTTGTACTCACTTTCTGTAACCGTTATGATTTGACTTCTGTGATTCCGCTTTACATATTCGGTACATATTTCGTACTGACCCCCTTTCTTCGGGGGCTGCGTTTTCATGCCGCGCAGGTACAGACGACAGGTTCGCTGATCCACACGTTTAGGATCCCATTTCTGCTATTTTGGGGCGCTCTCTTCTTCAGAGCCCATCTTTTGGTACAGTCTGTCACTGCTATCTGGATATATACATTGTTCTGGGTATGACGGGGCCCTGTCCCATCTTATGATTATGTTATGTTCTGTAGAGGTCTGTGGATATATCTGTGTGGGTTCTGTACATATGTTTGGGATACTTTGTTCTATGATGGCCTTATCGGCCTATGTGTGCCAAGTCTGCTTTTTATGCTAAATTCTGTAGCGTCCACTAATATTATTATTATATTATTTTGTTAATATGCTAATTTGGGTATCGGGTACGTATAGTTGCCCAGCTAGGGCACTGGTCGCGGCCCACGGGGTTGGGTCGTGACAAAAGTGGTATCAGAGCGGTTCGTCCTCGGATTGTCCACAGACCGTGTCTAGTAGAGTCTTGTTTATCGGTGTGTTGTGCACCACACCTATAAACAGGAGGCTACAGGGCATTTAGGATACTACCCTTCTTTCTGTCTTAGATCGTGCGATAGAGCTGTGTTATTAGGATGACCCCTCCCTAACGATTGGCTATATTTGCAGATATGCCTCCAAAAAAGGCAACAGCGGCCCAAAAGGCCAAGTCAGCAGCCTTGGGAGAGACTAGCCGGGTCCAGAGGATTACCAGGGCCCAGGCACATATTGCTCCGGAGACTTTGCCCCAGACAGAGGGTTCTTCTACACCGCCACTCGTGGAGGAGATTGGGGCGGCCGCAGCCGCAGATCGGGGGGCGGCTCCACCGCCAGCTCCCGCAGTTCCAGTAACTGAGCCTCCAGCTCCACGGCCAGGCACTGAGGATCAGTCTATGAGGGAGGCAGTCCAGTTACTGACTAGACTTGTGGCAGGGCAGGTTCAGGGGCATGGACTGGGAGGTGACCGGGTAGTCAGGCGTGATAGTTCGAGAGCCCGTGAGTTTTTGACTTGTAGTCCTCCAGAGTTCTTCGGGACAAAGCCCGAGGAGGATCCTGAGGAGTTTATCAGGAAGATGCAGCGCACTCTAGATTTGATTAATGCTTCCGAGACAGAGTCAGTCGCGTTAGCTTCGTACCGGTTATATGATGTGGCGGCAAACTGGTACGAGTCATGGGGGCTATCCAGGGGGGACAGCGCTCCCCCAGCAGTTTGGGGCGATTTTTCTCAGGCATTTCTTGGACATTTTCTGCCCCCAGAGTTGCAACGAGCCAGATCTGATAGATTCTTATTATTGAGGTAGAAGGGCCGCAGTGTCCGGGACTATAGTTTGGAGTTTGATTCCTTGGCCCGATATGCACCTGCAGTGGTGACTACTATGGCGGACCGGATGCACAGATATATTATGGGGCTGGATCGGTATTTTGTTGATAGCTGTTTAGTTTTGGCTGCTCATCCCGGTATGGACATTGCCCGTATTCAGGCCCACGCCCAGGGCATGGAGGATCGGGGCAGAGGGGGACACCAGCCTGACAGGGGCCAGGATCGGAGACAGCCCAAGAGGGCCAGGTCATCTGGAGATTTTCGGGGCAGACAGCCCCAACAGCCGCAGCAGCCTAGCAGATTTTCATCTCAGCCGGCGCAGAGCGCACCTCCCCAGCCTACAGGTCGCAGGTTCGATAGCCCAGGGTATTCAGGAGCAGGCCAGAGCTCCAGGGCTTCAGGTTCGCGGACAGATAGGGGTTCTGGTCAGATGAGGCCACCCAGGGTTCAGTGTTCTCTTTGTGGCAGATATCATCCGGGGGAGTGCTACAGAGCCACCGGTGCATGATTTTCTTGTGGTCGTCAGGGCCATTCTGTGAGAGATTGCCCGTATAAGGGTAGTTCGGGTGGTGCAGCGCAGCCTACCGGATCAGCCGTTGGGTCTTCATCTGCGTCAGTGGCTATGCGCCCTACGGGGCAGGGTTTTACAGCACCGGCGGGTCGCGGCAGAGACCGTGGTGGAGCTTCTGGTATTAGCGGTCCTTCGAACCGCATTTATGCTTTGGCCAGCCGCCAGGATCAGGAGGCATCTCCTAATGTCGTTGCAGGTACTTTATTGGTATTCTCTCGGTCTGTGTATGCACTAATTGATCCAGGTTCGACTTTATCATATATTTCACCCCTTGTTGCTGCTAGAATTGGTATTATGTCTAACCCTATAGAGCCATTTGAGGTAGCCACACCGATAGGGGATTTTATCGTAGCGAAACAAGTTTATAAAGACTGTTCTGTGATTGTATGTAGCCGAGATACTAAGGCAGATCTGGTAGAGTTAGATATGACTGAATTTGATGTTTTTATGGGTATGGATTGGCTAGCTTCCTGTTACGCTAATGTTGACTGCCAGAATAAGGTGGTTCGCTTCCAGTTTCCCGGGGAGCCAGTTATAGAATGGGCTGGTAATACAGCATCGCCGAAGGGTAAGTTTATTTCGTACCTTAAGGCGAAGAAAATGATCAGAAAGGGTTATATCTATCATCTGGTACGGGTGCAAGACTTGGGAGCAGAGATGCCGACACTTCAGTCAGTCCCCGTGGTTAATGAGTTTCCAGATGTTTTCCCCGACGAGCTTCCAGGTCTTCCTCCAGAGCGGGAGATAGACTTCTCTATTGACTTACTCCCAGACACTCAGCCTATCTCTATTCCTCCGTATAGAATGGCGCCTGCAGAGTTAAAGGAGTTGAAGGAGCAGCTGAAAGATTTGTTGGATAAGGGCTTCATCAGACCCAGTACTTCGCCTTGGGGAGCTCCGGTACTATTTGTGCGTAAGAAGGACGGGTCGCTGCGTATGTGTATTGATTATCGGCAGCTGAATAAGGTAACTATAAAGAATAAATACCCCCTCCCCAGGATTGATGATTTGTTTGATCAGCTGCAGGGCGCTAAGTGTTTTTCGAAGATAGATCTTCGATCCGGCTACCACCAGGTACGAGTACGAGAGGCCGATATCCCTAAGACAGCTTTCCGGACCCGATATGGGCATTATGAATTCAGGGTTTTGTCTTTTGGGCTTACTAATGCCCCGGCAGTATTCATGGATTTGATGAACCGGGTATTCAGGCCATTCTTGGATATGTTTGTAATTGTATTCATTGATGATATCCTGGTTTATTCTCGATCTGAGGCAGAGCACGCAGATCATCTGAGATTGGTATTAGGGGTACTCCGGCATCAGAAATTATATGCAAAATTTTCTAAGTGTGAATTCTGGCTGTCTTCAGTGGCTTTCTTGGGGCATATTATTGCAGTTGATGGTGTCCGGGTGGACACACAGAAGATTGAGGCCGTGAAGAATTGGCCCAGACCTACGACGCCCACAGAGGTACGCAGTTTCCTGGGGCTAGCAGGTTATTACAGGAGGTTTGTGCAGAAGTTTGCTTCGATTTCAGCGCCTTTGACAAGGCTGACTCAGAAGGGAGCTAAGTTTCAGTGGTCTGATGCTTGTGAACGGAGCTTCCAGTTGCTGAAGGAGAAGCTGACTTCAGCCCCAGTTCTGACTCTTCCAAAGGGGCCGGACGGGTATGTTATTTATTGTGACGCTTCTGGTATGGGGTTAGGCTGTGTATTGATGCAGCACGGCAGAGTTATAGCGTATGCTTCCCGGCAGCTTAAAAAGCATGAGAAGAATTATCCTACCCACGATCTGGAGCTCGCAGCGGTGATTCATGCTCTGAAGATATGGAGACACTATTTATATGGCGTTCATGTGGATATCTATACTGATCATAAGAGTCTCCAGTATATTTTCAGGCAGAGAGAGCTTAATTTGCGGCAGCGGAGATGGCTGGAGCTTTTGAAAGATTATGACGTGGATATTCTGTATCATCCGGGTAAGGCTAATGTTGTTGCAGATGCGCTCAGTCGGAAGTCTATGGGCAGTTTAGCCGACTTACAGCCACACAGGACAGAGATAGCCCGTGATATTCAGCAGTTGGCTAGTCTCGGGGTTTGTCTGGCCGATTCTGGAGATACCCAGATTTCTGTTCGAGGGGTTTCTGAGTCATCCATCAGGAACGATATTAAAATGCGTCAATACGAAGATCCCGTCTTAGCTCGGTACTGGGACACAGCCTATGATAAGGAGAGGACTCCGTTCGATTTTTCACCGGACGGTACTTTGTTATACAGAGGCAGGTTGTGTGTACCTGATATTGCAGGCCTTCGGCAGCAGGTTATGAGCGAGGCACATTATGCTCGCTATTCGGTCCATCCTGATCTCCGATGTATCATGATCTCCGATGCTTATACTGGTGGGACGGTATGAAGCGGGATATTGCAGAGTTCGTCGCCCAGTGCCCTAATTGTCAGCAGGTCAAGATTGAGCATCAGAAGCCGGGTGGACTGTTGCAGGAGATGGAAATCCCGACTTGGAAGTGGGAGGTTATTAATATGGACTTCATTACAGGTTTACCTCGCACTCCATGGAAGTATGATTCCATCTGGGTCGTTGTTGATAGTCTGACGAAATCAGCCCATTTCCTTCCCGTCAGGACTACTTATTCCGCCGAGGATTATGCCAGGCTCTATATTAAGGAGATTGTGAAGCTTCACGGAGTTCCTCTATCTATTATTTCTGACAGAGGCGCCCAGTTTACGGCGCATTTCTGGAGGTCTTTTCAGGAGGGTCTAGGGACTCAGGTGAGTCTGAGCACAACCTTTCATCCTCAGAGCGACGGACAGGCCGAGCGCACTATACAGACGCTGGAGGATATGTTGCGGGCCTGCGTTATTGATTTCAGAGGCAGCTGGGATGATCACTTGCCATTGCTTGAGTTCGCATATAA
Source organism: Lycium barbarum (assembly GCF_019175385.1). NCBI lineage: Eukaryota > Viridiplantae > Streptophyta > Magnoliopsida > Solanales > Solanaceae > Lycium > Lycium barbarum. The sequence goes on along the minus strand of NC_083340.1, from coordinate 89,919,284 downwards.
TAATAGTTACCATTCCAGCATCCAGATGGCTCCGTACGAGGCATTATATGGCAGGAAATGCAGATCGCCGATCGGCTGGTTTGATATTGGCGAGTCAGAGTTGATTGGCCCAGATATGGTCCAGCAGGCCGTGGACAAGGTAAAACTTATTCGAGAACGACTGTTGGCAGCCCAGAGTCGACAGAAGTCATACGCGGATAAACGGCGTCAACCGTTGGAGTTTCAGGTAGGCGATTGGGTATTTCTGAAGGTATCGCCTATGAAAGGCGTGATGCGGTTCGGCAGAAAGGGTAAGCTCAGTCCGCGTTATATTGGGCCTTATCAGATTGTTCGGAAGGTTGGAAATGTCGCCTATGAGTTAGATTTGCCATCTGATTTGGAAGCCTTCTCGAGCGTTGATTAGCTCACTTTTGACCTGAGGGGACCATTGACATGCTTCTCGAGGTGTCTAGACTTGATTCGAGTGACCTTTTGTGAAATATGAGCTATAAGCGAAAAAGAGTTGACCCGAGGTTGACTTTTGGGGAAACAGGACTTTTTTAGAAATCCATCAATTTCGAGAGGTCCAGATGTATATATAGTTCGATTCCCAATGCACTCGGATGCATTTTGGGACTTGGGTTGGGAAATTGAAAATGAGGTATCAGGGGTTGACTCGGTCAACGAGACCTCCGTTGGGAATTTCGAGGCACAAGCGCATTCGTAGCGTAATTTTGTGTGGGTTTGTGAATGTGGTTTATGAGCAGATGGCCTCGGGAGTGGTTCGGGATTTTGTTTGACACCATGAAAATCTTGTGGGATTCTGGTACCTGGTGCCTACATTGGCGGCACCAATGTCGTCCCAGCGGCACCGCTGTTGTGGCGTGATGGCTGCTGGGGCAGCCAAGAGTAATTTGGCCCAGACCGCTGGGACGTTCTGTTAGGCGTCCTTGCAACGCCGCTGTTGCTGCCCGTTACTGCCGCGGCGGTAACGGGGCTGTTATTTCATTAAGTGTGCATTAAATAAGCCCTTAGTCTATCATTTAATATCATTTTGAAAAGTGAGCTCTTAGGGACTATTTTAGGAGATTATTGGAGAAAGCTCTTGGTGGTAAGTTTTGCTAATCCCTTTACTAATTCCTTGTCCCTAATCATCATATATTCATTCTTTCTTAGAAATTCCTTAGTAATGGATGATGAAAGTGGGTTTGGTGAATGTTCTATCAAGGCTTATTAATGATGAAATTGATGGGGTTTATGTTAGATTTTGGTGAATCTAAGTTTTTTAATCATATATCTTCCATTATTAGAGTTAAATTCTTGAATCAAAGAGTTAGGGTTTATAACCAAATTTTGGGCTTTTGCTCCAATTTCAAAATTAGGGGATTTCATGAGTTAAATTAGCAATCAGTTGTTGGGTTATGATCACCTAGTGTTTTATTTGATATTTTGCTTCCGAATTTCCTGTTTTGACCTTGCGGTACCATTTCCCTAATTTCTAGGGTTAGAATTGACCTAAATTAAATGGTAGCAATATTAGTATTGTTGTTCATGATTTCTAATATAGATTTCAATTATGCCTAGACTACTTTGTTTTTGAGGCTCAGCGGAAAGGCAAGGCAAAGGAGTGAGTTGTTGGTGTTTGCGGTTCGGCCATCCAGTTAGGTTATGGCTTACCCTTGGTGAGACTTCGTATAACTAAACATATATTTAGATGATATTGTCGGAGACATCATGTGAATCTTCGGGTATGAAGTTGGGATAGATATTGTCTTAGGTTGGGCCGTGTTGTGTATTTGGGGGTAGTCACCCTGTTGTGTTGTGACTGGTTGTTCTATTGCGTAGGCTTGATGCCATCTGTTGTTAGTAGATACTGGAATCTTTTGTTCCATCTTGATTATTATATTGTTGGTGTACCCACTGTTGGTACTTGTGACTCTGATATATTGTTGGCGTACCCACTGTTGCTACTTGTGATTAGGATGTATTGTTAGCGTACCTATTATTGGTACTTGTGATATTTAGCATGATTATTGATGTTGATACATGCATTGCACGCACTGTCATTCTTCATGATATACTGATGATACTTGATGAAACACTGTGATGAGCTAAGCTCGGTTTTTTACTTGAGTGACGTGAGAGTTTGAAATCTGATCTTTGTTCTGAAATCGTGGATTGAGTGAGTGCATGGACTCTTAGGGTCCCCCAGGGTGGTGCCAGTGATAACTCCCCGTGGGCAAAGATTCAGGGTCCCATCTGTCTGTTGGCCAAAGATCCGGGATGGGTGGCACTTAGACTTCGCGAGTCACCTTGGGTTGTGCTACCGAGATGTTGATATTTTCGTTCGGAGTACATGTGTACACAACATTTGCATTGTATCCGTAGACTATTGCATTGCATTGGATCACGACTTCCATTGAGATGTTTTAGGGTTGTACTTGTGCTATTGGGTTTGGATTTGATATATTGAGACTTGGTGCAATTCGGATTAGATGCTTCACCTAGGCGATGACGTATACTTGGCTTCGATTATGCTTGATTTATACTTGTTGGTTTATCTGCCTATCTTGCTTTATAGTCTTAACTATGTTAGCTATGCTTAGTCGGCCGATGATGCCTACCAGTACCGTTGTTTTGTATTGACCTGCACTTGCTGCATTCCCTTATGAATGCAGAGTATGTGGTTGGGTCTACTTCCATATCTTGTGGCTAATCGTCTTCTTTAGCATTGTTGTGAGTTTCCAGGGTGAGCACGGATGTTCGCTACCTTGAAGACTCCTCATATTATATGCCTTACTTTTTTTACTCTGAGACATAGGCAGAGTTTTGTAATATTTTTCTAGAATTGTATATTTTTTATTAGACGCTTTCGTATGACATAGACTAGACCCTGAGGGTATTTTCCTTATTCCGCACTATACTACTATATATATTATTGTGAGACTTATGTATTCATTCTTTCCGCTTGCTTGATTTAATTATTCGTGTCTTTATTTATCATTGGTTTGAGGTTCTCTTACCGAGGCGGGAAAGGTAAGTGCCCGCACCTCTTAGCCGAAATAGGTCGTGATCAGTTGGTATTAGTGCCCTAGGTTACCCGGTCTATAATACGAGAGCGTGTCTAGCAGAGTCTCTGGATCGGTATGATGAGCTCCGCACTTATTTGTGAGAGGCTCTAGAACATTTAGGAAATCTCACCTTCTTTTATTCTTTCGTGCTATTTTATTAAAATTGGTATCTGACTCTTATCTCTTCTCTCAAAAATGGTGAGGACTCGAGCTACTATAGCCCTAGGTCAGGTGCCAGGGCCCGCAACTACGGCTGGCACCCGAGGGCGAGCGACAGCCAGAGGGCGCGGCAGAGCGAGAGGTCGCGGGGCTGCCCCAGCTAGGGCAGGGCTCCTGCGGTAGGACAGTGGCGAGAGAGATCTCCGTCTCCCGAGCCGTAGTATTAGCCGGATCGAGGCCAGGTTGCAGAGGATAGTGTGGCCCAACACGAACACAGCCTGAGGTTACTTCTGATTAGGCTATTTATGACACTATGGACAGGGTTTTACTTTATCTTGATGCCCAGCAGGTGGCAGCTGGTGTTACTACTCCTGGTAGAGGTTCACAGACCAGAGTTGGGGCGCAGACCCCTGAGTAAGGACCTACTCGGGTAGCACACCCCGCTGCAGCTATGGCTCCCTGCACTGATGCGATACCCACTCCTGGTGATGATATTAGGCCCATATAGGGCGTTGTTGTGACCGCATCGGATCAGGATCTTGTTGGGCGATTCAGGAAGTTAGAGCTACCGAACTTTCGGGTACTTCTTTTGAGGATGCTTATGAGTTTATTGTAGCTATGCATGAGTTGCTGCACCGGATGGGGATCGTGGAGACCCACAGGGTTTATTATGTGTCCTACCATTTCGTGACGACACGAAGACGTGGTGGAGGTATTTCGTGGCATGCCGACCTAAGGGTTCCCTTCCCTTGACTTGGATTCAGTTTTACCGAGTCTTCCTTGAGAAGTATGTTCCCTGGTCTTTGAGAGAGGCGCGTAGGATGGAGTTTTTACATCTTGAGCATAGGGGCATGTCTTTGGAGGCTTATGTAACCCGTTTCCTGTATCTGGCATGTTATTGCACTCCTTTGATCCCTACTGAGGCCGACAGGATCAGGCGTTTTGTTGAGGGACTAGTGGGCTCTCTATAGATTCCTTGTCTTCAAATAGAGTCTATGGGGGATTCCTTCCAGTCCATTATCGAGCATGCTTCTATGGTTGAGGGCGCTAATGCCCGTGCTTTTGGTGGTGGTAACAAGAGCCCACGTCAGACTGGAATTTGTGGTGGTTCTAGTTCAAGGGGAACCGATCAGTTTTCAAGGTCGCATCAGCCATATTCTAGTCGTCATGCGCATTCAATGTTACAGACTTCCCCCAGTGAGCCGCCCAGGCAGAGAGCTCTTGAGAGTTCGTTCTCTAGACCAGTAGACAGGGTTGCTTCATCTGGGACTTCAGCTTCAGTGTATCAGCCTTCGTCTCCTTTTACCTATTTTTCTTATGGAGAGTTTGGGCATGTTGCTATGAGATATCCCCGACCCAGGCGGAATTATAAGCTGTCGAGGACTCCGACATCATCTGGTGGTTGAGGTGGGGCTTCTCAGAGGGACGGCGCTCTGTCAGGCCGCGGTGCTTCTCATGGTTCTAGAGGTGGTTCTCAAAGTGCGAGAGGGGGGGTCTCAGACTGGAAGTGGTGGGGCCCATTGTTACTCTTTTCATGGTAGGCCCGAGGCAGAGGCCTTAGATGCTGTGATTTTAGGTACTATTTCTGTCCGTCATAGAGCAACATCTGTGCTTTTAGATCCTGGATCCACCTATTCATATGTACCTGCATTTCATGGCATTGGTTGGGATTTGCCTTATGATAGCATTTATATACTTGTTCATATGCCTACTCCAGTTAGAGACTATGATTGTTAATCAAGTTTACCGGTCTTGTTTTGTTACATTTATGGGGTATGACACTTGGGTAGATTTGATGATTCTCGATATAATTGACTTTGATATTATATTAGGGATGTCCTGGCTTTCTCCTTATCACGCGATCTTGGACTGCCACGCCAAAACAGTAACCTTAGCCATGCCGGGCATTCCTAGCCTTGAGTAGAGGGGCACTTGTAGTCCCGCTTAGAAGAAGATCATTTCCTTTTTTTGGGCGAAGAAGTTAGTAAGGTGTGTTTACCCTATTTGGCTCATGGTCGTGATACGACGGTTGCATCTCCACCCCTTGAGTCTATCCCTATTGTGAGCGAGTTCTGGGAGGTATTCCAGTCGGATCTGCCAAGTATTCAAGCCGATCGCGACATTAATTTCTATATTGACTTGGATCTGGGCACTCGCCTTATTTCTATTCCGCCATATCTGATGGCACCTGCTGAGTTGAGAGAGATTAAGGATCAGTTATAGGTTTTGTTGAGCAAGGGGTTCATTAGACCGAGCGTCTCCCTTTGGGATGCTCCTGTGTTATTTATGAAGAAGAAGGATGGAACCATGAGGATGTGCATTGATTATCACCAGCTGAATAAGGTTACTATTCAAAACCAAGTGCCCTATGTCTCGTATTGATGATCTGTTTGACCAGCTTGAGGGTGCTTTGGTGTTTTTGAAAATTGATTTGCGTTCAGGATATCACCAGTTGAAGATCAAGGCGGAGGATATTCCGAAGACATCATTTCGAACGAGATATGGCCACTATGAGTGTCTAGTGATGTCTTTTGGGCTTATCAATGCCATGGCTGCATTTATGACTTTGATGAATGGCATTTTTAGGCCATTCCTTGATTCCATCGTGATTGTGTTCATGTCACGACCCGACTAGGGGCCGTGACGGGTACCCGGGGCTAACCACCGAGCACCACACATTCCCTTACTTATCATACTCATATCATAAGAAAATCATTTCTCAGTTGGAAACATAATTACTTTTATATGCATAAGCCTTTCGGCTATCAAAATAATACAAACATGCCTATATGCATATATACACTTATCAAAATCATGAGAACATACTACCCACAAATACGTATCTACGGGCCTCCACTAGAGTACTAGACATATGAACGCGACAGGACCCCGTCATGCCCAAAACATACATGTTCATACAATAGTAACTCAATGGCACCTCCGGAATAATGGAGTGCTTTCAACACTCTGCTTATCGGCTTCTACAAACCTGGGTCTCCTCCCTGCTTACCTGTGGGCATGAACACGCCGTCCAAAGAAAACGGACGTCAGTACGAATATTGTACTGAGTATGTAAGGCATGAATGAAATAAACATAATAGAGAATCATAAGACATAACCTGCGCAACTTTTAAGGGAGGATACCTTTCGTGCCTATATCATATATTTTCACGGTACATGTATCGTCATTGCTCATACATATTAAATGTTATCCGTATACGGCCACGTAGTGGATTGACAATATCACATACATATCCTCCGGGCGTTTCCTACATGTATCATATTCATGCTTATATCATGTACATATTCATATTATATACGTATTCGTATCATATACATATTCACGTCATATACATATTCACATCATATACATACCTGGCCAACCAACGCTTCAGGGTTACACATACCTGGCCAACCAAGGCTTCAGTGTTACACATACCTGGCCAACCAAGGCTTCAGGATTACACATACCTGGCCAACCAAGGCTTCGGGGTTATACATACCTGGCCCTACCAAGGCTTCAGGGTTACATCTACCCAACTGTAGTGGTGCGCGCGTGTTACATAAATATATACATATTCTACCCGGCCTTATAAGCTCGAGGTTTCATAATAGCCATACATAGGCACATATATACATAAAAGCCCATAAATATCTTTTGCGTCATTATTATCATCAGCACTATCAACATCGTCATTATTATCATCACATATATCTCGTAAACTTATCATAACTTTTCATAGAGCATACACTTGGATTTAAAGACAATCTATGAAAATCGCATCGTATTCGTAGCATAAACTTCGTAATAATATCGCATAATAGACTTTATCATCTCTAACTTAGGCTCATCATTATTATCATCGTATCTATGGTATATCTCCTATCTTAATCTCATATGGAACCCCTTATGAACATAGGCTCGTAACTTTTCGGAACATTGGTCATAGGACATGCATTAGAGCATATAGACAATCTATAACAATGTCGGGGTGACATGTGGTCGAGAACCCCCATTTCCTTTATAAAGCATTCATAAGCATTTTGCCTCACCTTGAAGGAATTAGCATATAAGGTGAGTGTATTCAATAAACCACATCAATGAATCATAGTATGGATCATTAGCCTTGTAGAGACATAATATTATAGGCCTTAGAATCTTTGGACTTAGACTCATCATCGTCATTTTCGCATTCGTGACATATCTCTTATCCTATCCCATATGGCTATTCATGAACGTAGGCTCTTAGTTTTCCGGAAGGTAAGAAAGTCATGGAGAGGTAAGGAAATAATATTATAGGAATCATATAGGGATCATTAGCTTCGTAGGAATATCATATCATGAGCTTTATGACTTCTAGACTTCGATTCATCATCGGTATTGTCATGTTCATAACGTATCTCTTTTCTTTATCTCATATGAAGCTCTTTATACTCGTAGGCTCGTCATTCCCGTTATGTAGGAAAATCATGGAAAGATAGGAGGATTCATGTCATATGATTCATGGCTTAGAAAGAAAGGGCTAGCCTTACATACCTCTTTCGTTTAACAATTTCCATCGCCTGGTTGTTCTCCTCCAATGCTCACGTTTCTACCTTCAAGAGAATTCGCATTCACATTAGCTAATCGATTATATGAATGTGCCTACTAGAGCTAGAGAAAATTGGGCAGCATTTCCTTTGCTTATACAACCTTTCCCATATTGTATATCAACTCCCAAACATTCATAATACCGTTTATAATATCATAACCATCAATCGTCATTCATCTACATTACCCTCATTTCACAATTTCACTTCAATTCATCCATAATCATGGTCATAGTATACTAGTGCGTTTTCTTGCATATAATACCTATCCCATGTCCTCGATATCATTTATAATATACTTAAAATCACAACATATCAAAATTCATAATTCATTCCAAACTACTACTCAAAATCTCATTATTCTCATGTTTATGACCCATTTCCTATGTCCTTCTACAATCCAAGTGTTTCAACTTTCAAATACCTTAAACAACATGTAAATACCAAAAAACCTACCTTAGATGGTGTAGGAACGAACCTTGAGTGCAAACACTTCACTTGAGCAAAACCCTAGTTTCACCTTCACTTGGATTCCTTGTCTTGGATGAACTTTAATGATTTTCTTACATTTGATTCACCTTGTTGATGTAATTGATCACAAATACCCCTTGAATTCTTGTTGGAGAAGTGTAGAGAGATGTTTTAGAGGGAAGGGGTGTGAAGGGAAAATGAAATGAAATGAACTTGGATCCCCTTTTTAATACACAAAATCAGTCCCGACCCATTTATACGGACACACATACGGTCGGTACAATTTATACGTTTCGTATGTGTGACCGTATAATGGTTCCATTGGAGTCTCTTCTCTGGAAAAGTTATACGGCCAGATATACGGTCCGTATCTTTTGTACGGTCCGTATAATGGACCGTACAATCCATAGTTTTTTCGAAAATCATTTTCGTCGACTCGTTTGATCTCCGATCCTTATGGAAACTTCTTGAAACTTGTTTATCACTTCATTAACAATCTAGGGTTAGTTATAACTCTTCTCCAAAGCATCATTAAGTCATCGTTAATTCGTTATTCATAAATCCTTTCAGATACATCTCGTATGTCTTGCCTCCTCCTGGCAACTTTCTTCTCTTAGTTCGAATGTCTTTGAAATCTCATTTAGAATCATCAAATGTTATTTCTTACTCATCAAAACATCGCATACGTCGTACCCTTCGTCAGTCTATTCACTGTGCATGAACGGAAAATTTTCCGAGGTGTAACATTCTTCCCCCCTTGGGAACATTCGTCCTCGATTGTTAAACTATACGGGATTCTACGAAAATATCGCCATATATTTTCCTTCAACTGACCCGGTGTATCATGATCGCACTATTCTTGCTTACCTCTTACTCTTCTTTTTAAGTATCCACTTGGTTTCATTGGAGACGCATAACTACTTGCAAGTCACATAATCGTTCTTGTGGGATTCGAGTGCATGCACATCTATACATATACAAGTAGCCACATCCGTATCCGTATTCATAATCATTCTCATTTACTTATCGTATCAATAGTCATATTCATATGCATATCATTTACATAGCATGCCCGACCACGAAGGTTCGGTGTTTCGCGTGCCCGACCATGGCTAGGCTCTGTGATTACATATATTAAAACTCTTTTGTCTATCCGTAGTAACTTATATCGTCATACTATATTTCTTCCTTTATTTTTTTCCCTTGATTATCATATCTTATGTTCTACTATGGAAACTTTAAGTCTCTTTCTTCATTGTCTCTTATAAATCGCAATATCATTACTTACGACTTTACCTTTAGTGCCTTTGCCTCTTATTCGGGTATAACATCGCCATCCTTTACAATACTCCTTGAGTTATTTTCTCTCAATGTCACGTGGTTCAAGGTCTTTATGAATGATTTCCCGTACAGTCTCAGATGCTTGCTCAATTCGTGTTCATTCATTTACTAGTCATTAGACTCATTTCTCACTCTTTGTTTTATAGTCTATATCTATCGCATCATAGAGTCCATCATTTCAATCTCTACACTCGTATTCTCTTTACTCGCTTCCCCCCCCCCCCTTTAAGGGGTTTACTTGTACCATTCTCAAATCTGTTGCCTCACCTTCAAATCTTGAATTCATATATCCCTTACTATACTACATCTCATTTATGTTGTTTCCCATCATTTATAACTACGATAATTCATGTGGGAGGTCTTAACATACTCATCTTGCAGTTTTGTAATCAAGTAATACAACCGGCATAGCAATCCGAACAAGAATGTATTTTACTTAGCTCATTTGGTAGTTATAAGTCAATGTGTAAATCCGCTCCAATTCACAACTTTTTGCCCCATAGGGATGCCCACAAGAGTAGTAGGTATAGTTATCCACACCCTCCATATAATGTCACTTGCCCTCTTCCTCGGTGCTCAAAATTCACTTGTAACGTCATCTTGGTTTTCCATGACCTAAGTCTCATGCACAACTAATACTCTTTATGCCTCATACACTTTTACTCTTGTTTTGCACTCAACATTAGTTTCAAAACCAATCATGATCATATTGCGTTTGTCGTTGGTGATAGCTTTATTCTACCGTTTTATCGTCGTACGGTAAACTTGATAACTCATGATCATCTTTCCTTTTCAACTTATTACTTCATATACTCTACTCATTCTAACTTGGTATAGGATATTCGTAGGAGATGCATCTTCCTATAATAATAACACGATTACTCCTTAAGCGCGCGTACTTGGCGGCGCATTTCCTTCTATTTCTATTCCCATTCTTGTTCCTTTACATTCCTTCCTTCTCAATTTATCTTATTTCCTTCCGTTTTATAATCAATCCTTGATTCTTCGCACCAGGAACCTTATTCTCAACTTAGCACCTGTTATACCCCGTATTTTCGCACGTAGAATTATCCGCAAGAAAAATTGAATCAAGTTAAAGGCGGAATTATTTTCGGACGCAAAATAAGAATATTTATTTTTCAAGTTTAATTATCACATAAATTGTATATAAATTTTATTTAGTCTTAAAATATTAATATTGGAGATTAGGAATTAATAAAATTGTGATTAGATTATTAAGTAGGGATTAGTGATTAATTAAATTAATTAACTTGATTATTATTGTGGGCCCCACCACACGTGGCAAGACTTGATTGGCTTGGAACAAAATGGACACATGTCATGAAAGTGGACATGTGTCCACTTTGTGGATGCCACACAAATAAGATACAATGACTAGGCATATCATATTTCATCCGTAAGAGGTATTAGAAGATAACATTGTGAAACAAAGTTTCAGAATTTTCTTTTCCAAGCTTGAGAAAACCATGAACGTTTCGGCCATGGCAGCCACCAAGAGAGGCTCTCGGCCAGCCCTTCTCCGCCCTTTTCTACACCATGAATTAGAAGGGTTTCAAGATCAAATGAAGGAGGAAGATGGAGGTCATGGTAGCCATGGCAACTCACGGCCATGGCTGTTCTTGGAAGGGATGCATGTTGATAAATAAGGCTTGCCTCTAAGGTAAAATTTGATCTTTTTCTACATGGTTTGAAGATATTTTAGACTTGTAAAACTTAATAGATATGTGTTGGATATAAAAGATTATGTATGTAGAGGTTGGAGCATGAATTTAGCCGTGCAATGAGGCTATTTTGATTAAAGGTGGAGAGTTGATTTTTAAGTAACGTTATGGTTGTTGTTGTTATGAACGTTATGGTAAGGATGAAGTTTAATGGTTTAAGTTGGAGTTGTAGTTATTTGTGGGCTGTTGTAGAAATTAATATGATGTTAATATAGTTTCTACATTTATATGAATAATATTGTAACGTGTGGATTATTGGTGTAGTTCATGAAATTGGAAGAAAAGAATGTGTTGTTGCTATTCTTGTGAAACTTGATAGATCTGTGTTGAACACAAGGAATTGTAGATGGTGATGTTATGTTGCTATTTTGGCCGTGAGTAGGGGCTATTTTTGACTAGGCATGATAGTTAATTTTAAGTCGCGTTATAGTTGTTGTTATCCCGAATTATATGGCGAAAGGATTAGAAAGTTAAAGTTGAAATTTTGTTGATACGAATATATTGTTGTTCTTGTTGAATTGAAAGAATTGGAGTTATGATTGTGCCCATATATTGTTATTGGTATTTCTGTGTCAACAGGAGAGCAATTGGAAAATTTGGGATAGGTGAACATATAGGGGAAGTGCTGCCGAATATTCGCTAAAATTTTAGATAATAGAAACCTTAAGCGAGAATATATATAGACTGCAATGTAGGTCCTATAAAAGAATGAACTATATATTTGCGAACCAGAAAATGTGGTTACTAACGATAACGTCACTTCTATATAAATAGGCGAAAAGAGCGACGAGGCAAAAAGGATTCACGAATAGTCGCCGACAGGTATGTAAAGCCTATACCTTCTTTCTTTTGCTATGTCCTAGATGTAAGTAAGATATAATATGAGCCTTGGGGTAATTTTACTCACTAGTTCCAAGCATGACTCATGACTTTTATTTGTTCTTGATGTTTGAACTTTCAGAATAGTCGAGCTATTGTCTCGAGTCTATTATATGATTGACTAATATATGATGCATAGGAGTTTCTATTCTTAAAGAATTCCATAATTAGAGGTGTCCTTGACTTTCATAAGCTATCTCATGTTAATTGGATACATGTATATGATCCCTGAAACGTTCTTTGTTATAGTTCGTAACGAAAATTAAAAAGAACTTAATATGATTGTTATCCTTATACTTGAGGACTGGATAGTTTACTTATCTATTGAGTCTCAAAAGATGATTTGTATGTATATGGTTGCTTATCACTCTGCTCGTGCTTACCGTTACATCCTTCACTGAGTCCCGAGCCAGGGCATGTTTTCGTATATAGATCCACTGCATTATTCACCGAGTCCCTCACTAGAGGGTCGGGACACGTTATATATATGTATATGATGACATGATGATATGATGATATGGGGATGGCGGCCAGGATGGCACATGATGATCTTATTCACCGAGTCCCTCACTAGAGGGCCGGGACACGTTATATATATACATGATAATGATATGATTTTATTTACCGAGTCCCTCATTAGAGGGCCGAGACACGTTATACATATGCATATGAATATGATGATTCTCTAATGGTGACATTAAGTTTCATAACGAGTTAAGTCTGATATTGACACTATGATTTATGGTTCAAAGGTAAGCCTTGTGGTTTTCTGGTTATTGTACTGGTTTTCTGTACTCCTCACTTCAGTATGATCCTGTTTATTGTATTTATGCTTTACATGCTCAGTACATATTCTGTACTGACCCCCTTTCTTCGGGAGGCTGCGTTCATGCCCGCAGGTACAGATGCTCACGTTGGTAACCCGCCAGCTTAGGAGTCCTATTCAGCTATCTTGGAGTGCTCCCTTGTCCTGGAGCCTAGCCTTTTGGTACAAATTCTCCTGTTGTATATAAGTGTCTATTCAGGGGTACGGCGGGGCCCTGTCCCATCACGTGATACTATTGTTATTTCTTAGAGGTCTGTAGACATATGTGTGGGTTGTGTATCGATGTTGTTCCGTTGTGTCTATATGGCTTATGTTTTGGGACGTTCCCATTCGTGGTGGCAGCCTTGTCAGCTTGCGTAGATATATATATGTATGTTTTGAGAAGTAATGTGTTATGATAGCCTTGTCGGCTCGTGTATGGCGGGGATGTTCCCTTATATATTATGAAATCCTTGTCAGCTTATGTACTATAATGTCTGTTAAAAGTTGTGACTCCCCAGGAGACAGGTTATTGTGATACGTCTAAATAATGCGACAGTTTTGAGACGACGTCATGCTTGGGTATTGATAAGTCTGTACTATGCTAGTGGTGGATGATTATAATTAACATGTACATGCGAGTGTCCAGCTCAGGCACTAGTCATGGCCTACGGGGTTGGGTCGTGACAAAAGTGGTATCAGAGCGGTTCATCCTCGGAGTGTCTACAGACCGTGTCTAGTAGAGTCTTGTTTATCGGTGTGTTGTGCACCACATCTATAAACTAGAAGCTACAGGACATTTAGGATGTTACCTTTCTTTCATATCTAAGATCGTGCGATAGATCCCAGACATAGAAAATGAAATTCCTTATACTAACATTTGATTTCAGCTGAAGAACGACCTCAACAGATGAAAGTGACCGATGATATTAGAAGCTATACAACACGCAGGTAAGCAATGGTGCGAAAGAGGTATGTCGGATAAGGTAAGAATAATGGAATACGATCGAAATATAAAGTTGAAGGATGAAAGAGAAGGTAGATATGAAGATATAACAGGATAGGTCGTTAAAGGATCAGGTACGTCCTGAGGTGCGATATGACAGGTAAGTCTCGACACCTTTGTAACTTTTATTTGGAATTGGGAGCCCTGTGTGGCTATGATGTCATATGATATGTGCGTATATATGTTGGCCCTGTGAGGCATTGTTGGTATTTCCTGCGTGCAGGTTCTGGGATAGTAAGAATTACAGAGGAGACTCTGCCCAAATTTTCCCAGAAGTAGGAAGAAGAAGGAAACGAGACATAAGTTCGTAATAAGTTATGGAAGGGTGATACCAATACGGTAAATCTATCATGTTGGACTAAGGAATTAAAAAACAATTACCCCCACCTCATGCATAAGAGGCATCATTCTTATTTGGGTGACGTTGTTTTGAAGAAGTATATACGAGCAGCCGAATTCGGAATTCATTTAGACGGACCAGAATACCTTTCATCCACATTTTTCATTTAGGATGAAGGGAAAAACCTTCTAGCAATTAAGATCCGCTATTGGAAGAGTACAAAGCATACAACAAGCAGTTTGTGAATTAAATGATTCGCTTACGACTCAAGATTTAACCTGGAATTAGATTATGTGAATCAAGCACTAGAAGTCCTGTGGTGCTTGTTAGATTCTAGTTTTCTTCGGATGGTGGTTGGAAAATGCTTCATAGTGACATTTTATTAGTTCTTAGTCGACTAATCGGAGATGAAATTCGTGGAAGGAAAACTCAACTTATGAGCTGCCATGAATCATGTGTTCCACGTGTTGTTGATGTAATGCTAGGATGACTCGGAAGAGCTTGCGATCCTAAGGGATGACTTACGATGAGTTTACAGTTAAGGGAAGTAGTGGTATGATTGAGATAGAAGTACAAAGAAAGAAGAATTATGACAAGCTAGAAAGGGTGAAAGGTTAAGTACGCCTAGTCCACAGAGTGTGATTAAAACATAGTAAGAATCGCGAATAAGATTAAGAAGTGTTACGTTATAAGATGGATTACGAACAGGATGTAATGTGAATACCATAGGGATTGCTATAAAAATGAGTAAAGACTAGCAAGGGAAAGGATACGACATGATTACTGTGAAACAGAAAAGTAAATGCAGAACGAATAAGAAATACTTACAAAGTCCTCTAGGGAAAGTTCAGAGTCAAAGTCATATAGTAACGGAAGCAAAACCGAGTACAGGAAGAAGAAGACCTAAAAGAAAAGAGGGAGATAAGAAGAAAGCGAGTAGCATTACAATATAGCGATACGTTATGACATATATAGTTTGGAAAACGAGTAATACAAGTGGTAGAACTGTGAAAGACCAATCTAAAGAAAGATGAGCAACGAGACAAGAATGAATGCCAGAAATGACTGGTATGGTAAGGACAAATAGAAATAAACGGAACATGTTTGAAAACGAAAAAGAGGGATTATGTAAAAGTAGTGTTTTCGGAAGGATACAGAGGTAGCATGAGATTCTTCATGAACAGAATATAAGATGGGCACAGATTGGAGGAATGAAAGGAATACTAAAGGAAGCACTCAAGATAGACGTAACTAATTGAGTACGAATATACAAAAAAATGGGGAAATATATAGCTATGAACGTAAGATATAGTAAGACGAAAAGGTGATAAGACAAGACCGTTACTAAGATGAATTTAATATGATTTCAAGCAAGTTAGAAGTTAGCGCTGAGTACACGACAAGGATGAAAGAGCATGAGGCATAAAGAAGTACTACATGTAGGTGACCTCACCTCGAAAATAGTGAAATCCTTAAAGGACATGGATTGTGGATTTGCAAAATAACGGATGTATCGTAAATTTATTTGAAGAAACAGACGGTATCCGTTGGGATAAAGATAAAGTTATGAGAAAGCTTGAGATACTTATCATTAGAATATAAGCGCTACTGAATGCAGAATTTGAAGCGACGATAAGCACTACCCAATTACTGATTGAAATGAATGTAATGTGGCTTCGGAAAAATTGCTATCTTAATTACATTACTCAAGTACCACCCATCAAATGAAATTTTATACCATACACCGAACGTTCTAATCGTCCCGTGATTGTGTTGGGTTTCATACACACGCAATCTAAGTTATAAATGACATAAAGGAAGATATGGATATGGTGCAGTATACTAAATATATTGGACAAGGAATCAAAGGAATTTCAAAGTTGGCAATGGAGGCATAGAGCGGAATATAAATAGATAATGACATAATTACAACCCCAAGGGGGGGGGGGGAGCAAGATAAGGTAAAGTAAGTACCAATGGAAAATAGAAGCAGGGGAGAGAGTATGGAGAAATAGACGACAAGTGAGTAATAATACAATAAGATATGCAGGGCAGAATAAACCAGGTAAAGGAAAGACTTTGACTGAGATTAGATGTACTTTGTACGAATCGTACAAGAATAGTTATGCAACCTACGACTATTGTATGCTACAGATGCAACCAAGTAAGAACTTGATAAGAAGGGTAAGAACTCGGTGACAACAATGCGATTGCAGTAGTTTGGGGTACATCAAAGAAAGGTGTAATAGGGTTTGAAGAAAAACTACAGAGATGAAACTAGTACCGAGGATAAAAGCCATAATAAACTGAAAGAGATAAGAGGAGCATATAGGGTCTGTATAAAGACTAGCGCAGCAATGCTAAAGTATTTTATGGGATTAAGCACCCACACATATTTGTGTAAAGATTGCAATAAGATATGTGATAGAAGGGCTATGAGCAAATTGGAGCAAGGAGGTAATAGAGGAATTTGGGCCAAAAATAGAGAAACGACACGAGGTAATGTGCCTAAGGTATGGCCAGTTAGGGTAAAGGAAATTATGAAGTGATTCGAGATGATCGGAACAAGCAGGTTACTAATTACAAGATGACATAGGGTTATGGTATGAGGAGACCCTAGCGCTAAGTGATAGCCAACCATAAAGATCGAGATCAAGAAGCAAAAGAAAATGATAGTTAAAGACCTTTAAAAGAAACTCAGACAGTGACATGTGACGCTAACGAATTCAGAATCCAGACTGTCATAGCAGGGTAAAACAAGGGTATTGGGGTACAAGAATGTCACCCTCTGGGAAAGTTCGTTTTACTCGTAGAACATGCGAAGAGCCCATGGGTTACCAGAGGCATGCGATACTCCAGTAATACTGAAGACTAATGGATCGATGAGAGACGTCTATGCATGATAAAAATCATATTCAAAGATGGAGAGGTAAGATTAAAAAAGAAACGAAACTCTAAGGGAGTAACTATAAAGAGAAGAAAGAGTCTAGTCATGACTACGTGTACCGTGAATACAAATCGGAATCAATCGATGACTGTACCACTAACAGTATGCAGACAAGAGAGACAGTAACACTTCAGCAGAGCAGCTCGAAATGCAGCTGATAACCAACTGTGAACCAAAGAGAAGGGCAAAAACAACGGTCTGGAATAATTACATCGAGAAGCAACCGAAGGAGGAGATGTTATAGGAATGACTGTGTAAAGACCTGGAATGCGTTATAACGAACTAAAGCGAGTCGACAAACGGAAAAGGTATATGAAGAGAACAATTAACTAAGAGCCCACTTGAGAATGTATTGGGAGTGCGGGATCAATTCAACATTCGAGGATGAATGTTCTAAAGGGGGGAAGGATGTTATACCCCGTATTTTCGCATGTAGAATTATCCACAAAAAAATCGAATCAAGTTAAAGGCGGAATTATTTTCGGACGCAAAATAGGAATATTTATTTTTCAAGTTTAATTATCACATAAATTGTATATAAATTTTATTTAGTATTAAAATATTAATATTGAAGATTAGGAATTAATAAAATTGTGATTATATTATTAAGTAGGGATTAGTGATTAATTAAATTAATTAACTTGATTATTATTGTGGGCCCAACCACACGTGGCAAGACTTGATTGGCTTGGAACAAAATGGACACATGTCATGAAAGTGGACATGTGTCCACTTTGTGGATGCCACACAAATAATATACAATGACTAGGCATATCAGATTTCATCCGTAAGAGGTATTAGAAGATAACATTGTGAAACAAAGTTTGACAATTTTCTTTTCCAAGCTTGAGAAAACCATGAAAGTTTCGGCCATGGCAGCCACCAAGAGAGGCTCTCGGCCAGCCCTTCTCCGCCCTTTTCTACACCATGAATTAGAATGGTTTCAAGATCAAATGAAGGAGGAAGATGGAGGTCATGGTAGCCACGGTAACTCACGGCCATGGCTGTTCTTGGAAGGGATGCATGTTGATAAATAAGGCTTGCCTCTAAGATAAAATTTGATCTTTTTCTACATGGTTTGAAGATATTTTAGACTTGTAAAACCTAATAGATATGTGTTGGATATAAAATATTATGTATGTAGAGGTTGGAGCATGAATTTAGCCGTGCAATGAGGCTATTTTGATTAAAGGTGGAGAGTTGATTTTTAAGTAACGTTATGGTTGTTGTTGTTATGAACGTTATGGTAAGGATGAAGTTTAATGGTTTAAGTTGGAGTTGTAGTTATTTGTGGGCTGTTGTAGAAATTAATATGATGTTAATATAGTTTCTACATTTATATGAATAATATTGTAACGTGTGGATTATTGGTGTAGTTCATGAAATTGGAAGAAAAGAATGTGTTGTTGCTATTCTTGTGAAACTTGATAGATCTGTGTTGAACACAAGGAATTGTAGATGGTGATGTTATGTTGCTGTTTTGGCCGTGAGTAGGGGCTGTTTTTGACTAGGCATGATAGTTAATTTTAAGTCGCGTTATAGTTGTTGTTATCCCGAATTATATGGCGAAAGGATTAGAAAGTTAAAGTTGAAATTGTGTTGATACGAATATATTGTTGTTCTTGTTGAATTGAAATAATTGGAGATATGATTGTGCCCATTTATTGTTATTGGTATTTCTGTGTCAACAGGAGAGCAATTGGAAATTTGGGATAGGTGAACATATAGGGGAAGTGCTGCCGAATTTTCGCTAAAATTTTAGATAATAGAAAACTTAAGCGAGAATATATATAGACTGCAATGTAGGTCCTGTAAAAGAATGAACTATAGATTTGCGAACCAGAAAATGTGGTTACTAACGATAACGTCACTTTTATATAAATAGGCGAAAAGAGCGACGAGGCAAAAAGGATTCACGAATAGTCGCCAACAGGTATGTAAAGCCTATCCCTTCTTTCTTTTGGCATGTCCTAGATGTAAGTAAGATATAATATGAGCCTTGGGGTAATTCTACTCACTAGTTCCAAGCATGACTCATGACTTTTATTTGTTCTTGATGTTAGAACTTTCAGGATAGTCGAGCTATTGTCTCGAGTCTATTTTATGATTGACTAATATATGATGCATAGAAGTTTCTATTCTTAAAGAATTCCATAATTAGAGGTGTCCTTGACTTTCATAAGCTATCTCATGTTAATTGGATACATGTATATGATCCCTGAAACGTTCTTTGTTATAGTTCGTAACGAAAATTTAAAAGAACTTAATATGATTGTTATCCTTATACTTGAGGACTGGATAGTTTACTTATCTATTGAGTCTCAAAAGATGATTTGTATGTATATGGTTGCTTATCACTCTGCTCGTGCTTACCGTTACATCCTTCACTGAGTCCCGGGCCAGGGCATGTTTTCGTATATAGATCCACTGCATTATTCACCGAGTCCCTCACTAGAGGGTCCGGACACGTTATATATATGTATATGATGATATGATGACATGATGATATAATGATATGGGGATGGCGGCCAGGATGGCACATGATGATCTTATTCACCGAGTCCCTCACTAGAGGACCGGGACACGTTATATATATACATGATGATGATGATATGATTTTATTTACCGAGTCCCTTATTAGAGGGCCGGGACACGTTATACATATGCATATGAACAGGATGATTCTCTAATGGTGACATTAAGTTTCATAACGAGTTAAGTCTGATATTGACACTATGATTTATGGTTCAAAGGTAAGCCTTGTGGTTTTCTGGTTATTGTACTAGTTTTCTGTACTCCTCACTTCAGTATGATCCTGTTTATTGTATTTATGCTTTACATGCTCAGCACATATTCCGTACTGACCCCCTTTCTTCGGGGGGCTGTGTTCATGCCCGCAGGTACAGATGCTCACGTTGGTAACCCGCCAGCTTAGGAGTCCTATTCAGCTATCTTGGAGTGATCCCTTGTCCTGGAGCCTAGCTTTTTGGTAAAGATTCTCTTGTTGTATATAAGTGTCTATTCAGGGATACGGCGGGGCTCTATCCCATCACGTGATACTGTTGTTATTTCTTAGAGGTCTGTAGACATATGTGTGGGTTGTGTATCGATGTTGTTCAGTTGTGTCTATATGGCTTATGTTTTGGGACGTTCCCATTCGTGGTAGCAGCCTTGTCGGCTTGCGTAGATATATATATATATATATATATATATGTTTTGAGAAGTAATGTGTTATGATAGCCTTGTCGGCTCGTGTATGGCGGGGATGTTCCCTTATATATTATGAAAGCCTTGTCAGCTTATGTACTATAATGTCTGTTAAAAGTTATGACTCCCCAGGAGACAGGTTATTGTGATACGTCTAAATAATGCGACAGTTTTGAGACGACGTCTTGCCTGGGTATTTATAAGTCTGTACTATGCTAGTGGTGGATGATTATAGTTAATAGGTATATGCGAGTGTCCAGCTCGGGCACTAGTGACGGCCTACGGGGTTGGGTCGTGACAGCACCGCTTTGTCCTTTAGATTATACTACCTCTGTACAATCCATTCTTCGCATCAAAACTTATCTTGTTCATTCTGATCATTCTCTCTCATCCTTATTGTGTTGATCCTTTTCTAACAATCGTCCTATTTTGTTATTCATCTTTCTGTATTCTTGGTCTTTTACATCCAGCGAAAGATATCAGTTATACCCTTGATTATACAAATCACAAACTACTACTACTTTACCATATCACATTTCCCTAGTTTCCTTTCAAGTTGACTTCCCTCCTTGGTCATTGCTTGCTATGATTTCTGTCATTGAGTTGACTATATGCTGGACTTCCCCTTAACAAGGTCTTATAAGCTTTCTCATCTACTGCCCCATGGTTCGCTTGTTGGTTTCACACTTGCATACACTCTCTATTCATATAAAACATGTCACATCTTTGGGCGTTTCCTCGCTACAATTTGTATTGCAATTCTTGTTACGTTCTCATTATACCTTGATCATAACCAATTCTATAGGGTGACACTTCTTGATCTCATTCACAATTCCGCTTATGACATAGAATAAACCTTATGAAGTAAGCATACTCAACTTGTTACTCTTTCTGATTATTCCTATTTCACTTACCACATAAGTCATCTCACCAATGTATTCACATTCATTATAACCCTTTATATTCGTACCTCCGTCTCCGTGACGCTGCTGCTTTATTTTGCTAATAAACTTATCGTATCCTTCTCGTGCTTATTCCTTCAATCAATACTTCAGTATCACAATCTATTGGAGTTACCCTTTCTCTTCTATGTCATGCTTTAGTGATACCAATCTCCTAAATTTACTCTAGCATTTCTCTTTACCGTATCAATGTCGCTCTTATAACTGCCATTAATATCAATTCAACAACATTTAGCTCATCTCTTAAAATCGTCAATGATACTCCTAACTTAATCTTTTCCTGCCCTTACTTTTTGCACAACATATTTTCCCAGTAGGGCATATTGCAAGCTTATATCTTATCTCCTTTAGATTCTAGGAAAATTATGGCAAAGTTTCCTCTATATTTCTTACTATCTCAAAACCTGTAAGCAGCAAATACCAACAATGCCTCACAGGGCCAATATATATATATATATATATATATATATATATATATATATATATATATACACGACATATCTTAGCCACACAGGGCTCCCACCTTCAAGTAAAAGCACAAAGATGTCAAAACTTACCTCATAGAGCACGCTTCAAGATGTGCCTGATCCTTTAGCGATTTGCCCTGTTACCTCTTCCTATTTACTTTCTCTTTCATTCTTCAGCTTTACATTTCGATCATATCTTAATATTCTTACTTTATTCGACACCCATCTTTCGTACCGTTGCTTACCTTTGTTCTGATTCATTCAATTTACTTAGTTCTCAACTTATAGCTGAACATGTCATCAAGAGACACATTTAATCAATTTCTCTGTCATATGAGCACTGAATTACTTTTGCAACAATCGATTTATCATCATATAATTACATATTTCGATAACATAGCCTCAACGAAGGGGCTTACTTCCGTAGCTTTCAATGTCATCTATCACTTTCTTCTATCATTACCATTCTTTTGCTGCAATCAGGGGTTAGTATAAGGAATCTCATTTCCTATGGCTTAGCTCTATCGCATGATCTTAGAGATGAAAGAAGAGTAACCCTCCTAAATGCCCTGTAGCCTCCTATTTATAGATGTGGCGCGCAACACACCATAAACAAGAATCTACTAGACACGGCTCGTAGACACTTCCTAGGACTGAACTGCTCTGATACCACTTTTGTCACGACCCGACTAGGGGCCGTGACGGGTACCCGGGGCTAACCACCGAGCACCACTCATTCCCTTACTTATCATACTCATATCATAAGAAAATCATTTCTCAGTTGGAAACATAATTACTTTTATATGCATAAGCCTTTCGGCTATCAAAATAATACAAACATGCCTATATGCATATATACACTTTTAAAAATCATGAGACCATATTACCCACACATACGTATCTATGAGCCTCTACTAGAGTACTAGACATATGGACGGGACAGGACCCCGTCGTGCCCAAAACATACATGTACATACAATAGTAACTCAATGGCACCTCCGAAATAATGGAGTGCTTTCAACACTCTGCTTATCGGCTTCTACAAACCTGGGTCTCCTCCCTGCTTACCTGTGGGCATGAACACAGCGTCCAAAGAAAACGGACGTCAGCACGAATATTGTACTGAGTATGTAAGGCATGAATGAAATAAACATAATAGAGAATCATAAGACATAACCTGTGCAACTTTTAAGGGAGGATACCTTTCGTGCCTATATCATATATTATCACGGTACATGTATCATCGTTGCTCGTACATATTTAACGTTATCTGTATACGGCCACGTAGTGGCTTGACAATATCACATACATATCCTCCGGGCTTTTCCTACATGTAACATATTCATGCCTATATCCTGTACACATTCATATCATATACGTATCCGTATCATATACATATTCACGTCATATACATATTCACATCATATACATACCTGGCCAACCAAGGCTTTAGGGTTACACATACCTGGCCAACCAAGGCTTCAAGGTTACACATTCCTGGCCAACCAAGGCTTCAGGGTTACACATACCTGGCCAACCAAAGCTTCAGGGTTATACATATCTGGCCCTACCAAGGCTTCAGGGTTACATCTACCCAACTACAGTGGTGCGCGCGCGTTACATAATTATATACGTATTCTCCACAGCCTTATAAGCTCGAGGTTTCATAATAGCCATACATAGGCACATATGTACATAAAAGCCCGTAAATATCTTTTGCGTCATCATTATCATCAGCACTATCAACATCGTCATTATCATCATCACATATATCTCATACACTTATCATAACTTTTCATAGAGCATACATTTGGATTTAAAGACAATCTATGAAAATCGCATCGTATTCGTAGCATGAACTTCTTAATAATATCGCATAATAGACTTTATCATCTCTAACTTAGGCTCATCATTACTATCATCGTATCTATGGCATATCTCCTATCTTAATCTCATATGGAACCCCTTATGAACATAGGCTCGTAACTTTTCGATACATTTGTCATAGGACATGGATTAGAGCTTATAGACAATCTATAATAATGTCGAGGTGACATAAGGACGAGAACCCCCAATTCCTTTATGAAGTATTCATAAGCATTTTTTTTCACCTTGAGGGAATTAGCATATAAAGTGAGTGTATTCAATAAACCACATAAATGGATCATATTATGGATCATTAGCCTTGTAGAGACATAATATTATAGGCCTTAGAATCTTTATACTTAAGACTCATTATCATCATTTTCACATTCATGACATATCTCTTATCCTATCCCATATGGCTATTCATGAACGTAGGCTCTTAGTTTTCCGGAAGGTAAGAAAGTCATGGAGAGGTAAGGAAATAATATTATAGGAATCATATAGGGATCATTAGCTTCGTAGGAATATCATATCATGAGCTTTATGACTTCTAGACTTCGATTCATCATCGGTATTGTCATGTTCATAACGTATCTCTTTTCTTTATCTCATATGAAGCTCTTTATACTCGTAGGCTCGTCATTCCCGTTATGTAGAAAAATCATGGAAAGATAGGAGGATTCATGTCATATGATTCATGCCTTAGAAAGAAAGGACTAGCCTTACATACCTCTTTCGTTTAACAATTTCCATCGCTTGGTTGTTCTCTTTCAATGCTCACGTTTCTACCTTCAAGAGAATTCACATTCACATTAGCTAATCGATTATATGAATGTGCCTACTAGAGCTAGAGAAAATTGGGCAACATTTCCTTTGCTTATACAACCTTTCCCATATTGTATATCAACTCCCAAACATTTATAATAACGTTCATAATATCTTAACCATCAATCGTCATTCATCTAAATTACCCTCATTTCACAATTTCACTTCAATTCATCCATAATTATGGTCATAGTATACTAGTGCGTTTTCTTGCATATAATACCTATCCCATGTCCTAAATATCATTTATAACATACTTATAATAACAACATATCAAAATTCATAATTCATTCCAAACTACTACTCAAAATATCATTATTCTCATGTTTATGACCCATTTCCTATGTCCCTCTACAATCCATGTGTTTCAACTTTCAAATACCTTAAACAACATGTAAATACCATAAAACTTACCTTAGATGGTGTGGGAACGAACCTTGAGTGCAAACACTTCACTTGAGCAAAACCCTAGTTTCATCTTCACTTGGATTCCTTGTCTTGGATGAACTTTAAGGATTTTCTTACATTTGATTCACCTTGTTTGATGTAATTGATCACAAATACCCCTTGAATTCTTGTTGGAGAAGTTTAGAGAGATGTTTTAGAGAGAAGGGGTGTGAAGGGAAAATGAAATGAAATGAACTTGGATCCCCTTTTTAATACACAAAATCAGTCCCGACCCATTTATATGGACACACATACGGTCCTTACAATTTATACGGTCCGTATGTGTGACCGTATAATGTTTCCAGTGGAGTCTCTTCTCTGGACAAGTTATACGGCCAGATCTACAGTCTGTATCTTTTGTACGGTCCGTATAATGGACCGTACAATTAACAGTTTTTCCGAAAATCATTTTCGTCAACTCGCTTGATCTCCGATCCTTATGGATCCTTCTTGAAACTTGTTTATCACTTCATTAAAAATCTAGGGGTCATTATAACTCTTCTCCAAATCATGATTAATTCATCGTTAATTTGTTATTCGTAAATCCTTTCCGATACATCTCGTATGTCTTGCCTCCTCTTGGCAACTTTCTTCTCTTACTTGGAATGTCTTTGAAATCTCATTTAGAATCATCAAATGTTATTTCTTACTCATCAAAACATCGCATACGTCATACCCTTCCTCAGTCTATTCACTATGCATGAATGAAAAAAACTCCGAGGTGTAACAGTTCATTGATGATATCTTGGTATATTCCAAGAGTAGAGAGAAGCATAAGAGCGATCTTCGTTCTGTTCTTGGGTTATTGAAGAAGCATAGCATGTTTGCTAAGTTTTGTATATGTGAGTTCTGGTTGGAGTCTTTGGCATTCTTGGGCCATGTTGTGTCTAAGGATGGGATTTTGGTTGTCCCACAAAAGATTGAGGCTGTGAGGGGTTGGGCGAGGCCCACTACTGTTACTAAGATTTGTAGTTTTGTGGGTTTGGCCAGCTATTACCATTGCTTTGTTGAAGGTTTTGCTACTATTGCTTCATCTCTGACCAGATTGACTCAGAAGGATGTTCCCTTTCAGTGGTCCGATGATTGTGAGGAGAGCTTTCAAAAGCTCAAGCTTTTTTTGTCTACAACCCCGATCTTAGCATTACCCGTGAATGGTAAGGACTTCTCGGTCTATTGTGATGCCTCTTGTATCGGCTGGGGTGCAGTGCTGATGCAGGAGAGTAGAGTGATAGGTTATGCTTCTCGTCAGTTGAAGATTCCTGAGAATAATTGCCCTATCCATGATTTTGAGTTGTTGGCCATGGTCTTCGCTTTGAAAATTTAGACGCATTATTTGTATGATGTTCATTATGAGGTTTTCACCAATCACCGTAGCGTTCAGCTTGTGTTTACCCAGAGAGATTTTAATTCCAGGTAGCACCGACATATGGAGCTGCTGAAGGATTGTTTTTGAGAGTTCGTTGGCCATGGAGGTTCAGCCTTTGGCCAACTGTTTCGTTTGCCTCTATATTTTAGCCACAGGCAGGATTTTAGCTTGTGTAGAGGCGAAGTCGTCTTTATTGGATCGGATGAGGACTCACCAGTTTGAGGATGCTCAGTTGAGAACGATTCGAGATAGTGTTTTGAGGAGAGAGGCCAAGAAGGTCGTGCTTGATTCTGAGGGTATTTTAAGGATTAGAGGATGTGTGTGCATTTCTCATGTTGGTTATTTGATTTAGTTGATCTTGTCTGAGGCGCATAGCTCTCGCTATTCCATTCATCCGGGGGCGACTAAGATGTACTGTGATTTGAGACAGCACTATTGGTGGTGTCGGATGAAGAGAGATATAGTTGATTTTGTGGCTAAGTGTGTAAATTGTCAGCAGGTGAAGTATAAGCACCAGCGACCCAGTAGGGTACTTTAGAGGATGCCCGTTCCCGAGTGCTACTGGGAGAGGATTACCATGGATTTCGTTATAGGTCTTTCGAAGACCCCGGGCAAGTTTGACTATATTTGGGTGATAGTTGATCGGTTGACTAAGTCTGTTCACTTTGTTCCAGTTCAGGTTTCCTATACCACAGAGAAGTTAGCCAAGTTGTACATTCGGGATATTATAAGATTGCGTAGGGTTCCTATTTCTGTTGTATCTGATCAAGGTACTATTTTCACTTCCCGTTTCTGGAGGGCTTTTCATGAGTAGTTGGGTACCCGATTGGATATTAGTACAACTTTTCATCCCAAACCGATGGCCAGTCCGAGCGGACTATTCAGGTTCTTGAGGATATGTTGAAAGTGTGTGTTATTGATTTTGGTGGTAATTGGGATCAGCACTTACTGTTGGTATAATTCCCGTACAATAACAGTTATCATTCGAGTATTGGCATGGCGCCTTTGAGGCTTTATATGGTAGGAGATGTAGATCTCCGGTTAGTTAGTTTGATGGAATCGAGGCTCGACCAAGGAGTACGGATCTATTGAGAGAGTATCTTGATAGAGTGAGAGTTATTCAGGCCAAGCTTTTGGCAGCTCAGAGTAGACAAAAGATGTATGCGGACAGGAAGGTCCGAGATTTGGAGTTTGCTATTGGTGACCAGGTTCTACTGAAGGTTTTACCATGAAGGGTGTTATGAGGTTTGGTAAGAGGGGCAAGTTGAGCCCCAGTTATATTGGTCCAATTGAGATTGTTAACCGTATGGGTGATGTAGTTTATGAGTTGGCATTTCCGCAAGGCTTGGCGGGAGTTCATACGGTCTTTCATGTTTCGATGCTGAAGAAGTACCATGCCAACGACACCTACATTATTCGATGGGATTCTATATTACTTGATGAGAATTTGACTTATGACGAGGAGCCTATTGTGATCTTGGATTGGTAGGTTTGAAGTTGAGGTCGAAAGAGATTGTCATACCCTAGCAATGGTAGGGCATGACGGGCACCCGACTCTCATCAGAGTCGAGCGAACCCTTAGACATTCGCTCTATTAAAGCCTGTCATTTCAAAAACTTTTAAGAACATAAAAATTTTTCCAAATAGAAATCATTATCTCTATAACGATTATGAAAACTTTCAATCAATAAGTACTTTAGACCAATCTAAATCATCTGAAATACATACTCTTTTAAAATCCATAAGTGACTCAACTGATATCACTTTGGCGACATCTCGACAAACATACCACAGGATATTGTCTGCAGAAGTCTCTAAGAAGTGAACTGGACACTATGAGTCTGGACAGGGCCCTGACATACCCATAATCATACATATCTATACATGACTCAGCACAACTCCAGAATGTGGTGGAACTTGCCAATCCCAACAGACGTCAGAGCATCCTAGCTGTATACTTAACCTGCCAAACAATCTGGGGCTACCGGCATGAACGCAGCGTCCCCAGGCAAAAGGACGTCAGTACGGACAATGTACTGAGTATGTAAGGTGGTAACAAATCAAAACCATAACTTGATTTAGGAGAGAAGAAATCACAATCTAACTCGATACCTGCAGCCTTCGCTAGAAGAATCATAAATGTATACACGAAGTCTCAAAACAATCTTTAAGTAAATAATGCAATCCAACAAACATTCTTTAAGTAAATAATGAAATCTAACACATATGCCGCTTCCGACATGTTAACAAAATGGTCCCTTCGGACAGCTGCTTCCGGCTAGTATCATAATAGTCCCTTCGGACGGTCGCTTCTGGTCTAATAATGATGGCCCCTTCGGGCAGCCGCTTCCGGCTTAATAATGGTGGACCCTTCGGGCAGCCGCTTCCGGCTTAATAATGACGGCCCCTTCGGGACCCCGCTTCCGGCTTAATAATTGTGGCCCTTTCAGGCATCCGCTTCCGGCTTAATAATGATGGCCCCTTCGGGCAGCCGCTTCCGCCTTAATAATGATGGCCCCTTCGGGCAGCCGCTTCCGCCTTAATATCACAATCATGTCAACACAAACTTAATCCACAAATATCAACACAAAGAGATGATGCTATGGAATGTAAACATAAGTCGTAAATGAAATGAAATAGTAAAACCTCGCACCCCCTTCGGAGTGGTTTTGAAAATCTAAATAGTAAAATCTCGCACCCCCTTCGGAGTGGTTTTGAAAGTCTAACTTTATGTTTCCTTTAGTATAAAACTAATTTCCTCGAAATCATTAGTAAAACCATATACACAACTCAACTGGCACCTTATGGGTGTTCCCTTCGGAACAGAATAGGAGTACAATATCAATAAACCATCACAAGGAACATTTAGACCTTACTCGTCTAAGAATGGAATCATATGGAGTACATATAGAATGAATAGCACGAGAATCATGAATCACATTCGGAACTTATGAATACAGTTACCCCAAAGTTCATATCATTCATCACTTACATCTAAGACATGCCAAAAGAAAGAAGGGTTAGCCTTACATACCTGTTAGCGACTATTCGTGAATCCTTTTCGTCTCGTCGCTCTTTTAGCCTATTTACATAAAAGTAACGTTATCGTTAGTAACTATAGTTTCTAGTTCACAAATTATAGCCCGTTTCTTATAGAACCTATATTTCAACTTATATATATGTATATTCTTGTTTAGGGTTTTTTATTATCTAAAGACTTAACGAAAATCGGGCAGCACTTCCCCTATATGTTCGCCTATCCCGAATTTCTAATTGTCCTCCTGTCAACACAGAAATACCAATAACAACAATATATATAATAAATTCTCCCAATTCAGCCCATAACAATTCTAACAACCCAACAACTTTTCTTAATACATTTCAACCCACAATTTCGCATAACAACGATTTCATGCATTTTCTTAATTCCAATTTCGTCCAATCCAATTTTAATAACTCCATTACAATACTATTAACATAATTACACCATAAACAAAAAAATCTTACCTTAATTTTCTCGGGGGAATTTCTACTCTTAATTGCTCCAATTTCGCAATTTCTTCTTCCCCGATTCAATATCCAACGTTGCTATCACCTCCTTGAACTTGTAAATCACCTTGGAATTGATTCAAAGTAAGAAAACACATTTTTTTATATGATCTGCCATGGTCGTAGCAGCCATGGCCATAAGCTTCATATTTTCTTTCCTTTCTATTAATATTGAAAGTGAAGATGAAATGATTTACATTTTGGTCATCCTTTTCATTCTTATGAATTGCCTCCCTTGTGGACACGTTGCTTCCACTAATTCATGTTCAATTGGTTCCACGTGGCAGCCCACTTGGTGCCACGTGGCAGCCCTTTAATTATATTTTTTTTATTCGGGTGGGGCCCACTTTCAATAATTAACTTAATTAATCACTAATTCCTACTTAATAAATTAATCATAATTAATTAGTTCCTAATCCCCAATAATATTTTTACACTAAATAAAATTTATAAGCAATTTATGTTCTAATAAAAAATGAAAATTAAAGATTTCTATTTCGTGTCCGGAAATGATTCTGCTTTTAATCTGGGTCGATTTGCTTGCGAATAATTCGACGTGTAAATATAAGGGGTATAACAGAGATTGCTTCTATGAATGTGTAATGGAAGCACCACCCTGTTGAGGAGGCTACTTGGGAGATCGAGTCCTACATGCATAGTCGATATCCCCGGATGTTTACTGATTCAGGTATTTCCTCGCTTCTTTACTCTTCTTCGCTCGAGGACCAGTGACAAATCAATTGGTATCTGATGTAACGATCTATTTTGTCGTTATAGTCTTTTCGGCTGTCACGACCCAGCTCCATGGGCCGCGACTAGTGCCCTATTTGGACACCCCAAACAAACTTACATGCTAACTCATCATATTCTAATTTAACTCAGATTTCATGTTAATCATTTTAAACAGATTTAAAGACAAATATTATCTTCAGCGGTCGCGCATGCCAAAAATATCATATCAAAGTCAGAAGAAGGGGCGGCGGAATACACATCGCCGAATATATATGCACATATATAAACATGTGGGCCGCCATGGCCGCTAGAACAGACAGGACCGCATTAAGACACAAATCATAAACAGAACGAACATACACACGACCCATTACCCACATATATGACTACAGGCCTCTACAAACCAAAACGGAAACATACGATGGGACAGGGCCCCGCCGTACCCCAAATAGTCAAATTTACAGAAACATGTACATGACAAAGATATATACCAAAATATGGGCTCCGGATCAAAAGGAGCACTCTGTACTAGCAGAAGGTGTGGCCTACTCTGGCCGATCACGAGTCTCTGTACCTGCGGGCATGAAACGCAGCCCCCGAAGAATGTGGGTCAGTACGAAAGATGTACTGAGTATGTAAAGCATAGAATACAGAAATCCAAACCATAACTGACATAAAAGGGTACAGGAAGTAAATACCGAACCAGTACATCAAAGTCCGTGCTGAAAATATATGTATATATAATGCAAATAAAAATCATGCGTAAGGCTCAGGAACGTGGTCACCACTCCGACGCTGGTGCCACAACACAGCATACTCCAGAAGGTTTCAAATCTCCGTACAACTCCGAACATAACATATCATGACAATATATCATATCATCAAAACATATCATAAGCCATATCACAGCATAACTCCATAAATGGTACCCGGCCCTATGGCGAGGTCTCGAGAACCGTAACACATCATACTGCCGAATATGTCATAATACGCACTGTTACATCCGGCATTTTTGCATATTCGAAAAAATTCGAGATAACTTGACTTGTAAGGAATAAGGCCATATTTGGACCTTACTTGGTATGAATGTGACGGCTAGGATAACATTGGTGTGTAATTACGAAAGGAGGCTAAGGGCAAAATTGGAATTTTGGAAACTTGTTCCATGAATCATAATATTTAGCCTACAATTTGGGCTCACAAAATAATAAGAAAATGAGGCCCAATTTGAGATAGGGTGGCCGGCCAAGAGGCCTTTGGCCCAAGCCCACCAATTAGTCATGTGACTAATTATATTAAGAGATAAGACTTCAAGAAAATTCAAGAAAATTCAAGCAAAAACAAGAACAAAAAAAAGAGAGGGGCAATCGGCCAAAGAGGAAGAGAAAGAGAAAAAGAAAAGAAAAATTCTT
Source organism: Lycium barbarum (assembly GCF_019175385.1). Classification (NCBI taxonomy): domain Eukaryota; kingdom Viridiplantae; phylum Streptophyta; class Magnoliopsida; order Solanales; family Solanaceae; genus Lycium; species Lycium barbarum. Next base: position 89,887,121 of record NC_083340.1, on the reverse strand, counting down.
GGAGCTAAATTCTTGGTTCAAAAATCCATTTCTTGTGGGATTACTACTAAGTGCAAGATTCTCTACAACTTGGTACAATTATTTTGGCAAGAAACTATCTTTGGTAGCAAGGAGAATTTGTTGGTAAAAAGGTAAGAATCTTATGTTCTTTTCATGTTATGAAGCTTTGTTTATGTTGTGGAATGTAGGAATGGGTAGAAACTATGGAAATATGGAAGTTTGTATGGTATTGGTATGTATGCATATGTATGGCCGTGTGTGTGCATAATTGTGTGGTTGAGATGTGTTGAATTTTGTATTGTATCCTAGTTGTGATTATGATGGAATTTATATTGGAAGTGAAAGTTGAATGAATTAGGGGAAGTTGGAAAATATAGCATGTGGCCGTGTGGTGTGATGTGGATGATGGAAGGTGAATTAAATCTTGTTAGTATATTAAGTGTGTTATTGTGAAGTGAATGAAAGAATAACGGTTTTTGTTATCATGGAAGAATGGTTGTTAAGTTGTTGTAGGAAATTATGCAAATTTATTGTCACTTATGTAAAAATGGAAATGGAAATATTAAGAGGCAAATTATGGTTGTCATTGATGAAGTTGAAAGGTAGAAATATATCATGAACATGTTTGCTAAAAGATTGGAAGTTGTGGGTGAATTATGCTTTTGGTAGGAAACTTGTATATTGTGCATACTTTATGTATATTTGGTGAAAACGATAGGATATGCCTTTGAATCATGTTGTAGTGATCTTGATGAGTGATGAATATGAAAATAATAAGTTTGGTTTGGAAGTGTAAGGTCGGAATGAAAGATGTTACGTTATAACGGAAAGATGGCAAATTGTGCCATATTATGTGTTTTGAAATATTTGTGGTCATTATGGATATTGTTGTTGGGTTGCGTTGATTGTTTTGCTGTGTTTAACTTTTGGGGATGTTATATGTATAAAGGAAATGCTGCCGAAATTTCGGTAGGCAAATATGTAATGAATTTGGAGTCTTAAGTCTTGAATTTGACAATTGGTAAACATGACCATTTGTAGATTCTGGACGAGATTGGAATCGAAGCCAAGCGAGCGTAAGGCGCAATCGAGGTATGTAAAGCCTACCCCTTTATTCTTAGGCATGTTCTGAATGTAATAGGCTCGGCCGCGAGCCTTGAATACGACTCCGTTCCTCAGAATTCGAGATGGAAGTCCGCTCCAATTCCTTCGGTACGATTGAAACCATTTCCTTATAAAATGCCTTTAAAGTGAACTTTTGTACGAAACTTTCCTAACCGAAGTCGGAATTTTTCCAAATGACTATGGATGACCTCATAAGGTCTATTATCAGTAACTTACGTATGTCGCCTCGGGTTGCTCCGAGTGGGCCCACGAAGCCCCGATACCTCTTGTATGACCTAAATTGCCTTATTCCTGTCCGTTTTTCAAAAGTAACATCTGGACTATTATTCTGATCATGATATGACTATTTTATATAAATCCTACGAAATGGTTCTGATATCTGGAAATCTGATTTCGGTGATAATCTGTCGTGCCTTCCCAAGTAGGATATAGGCGCGTATTATGAACACTATCCGAATACTCTGATTTGACTCTCCATATGGCCTACCTCAATTTGATTGGGTCTGTATAATGATCTGTATGTATGTGGTTTCTCATTAATCAGTTCGTGCATGTGCTATGATCCCTTTCACCGGATCCCGGGCCGGTTTATATCGTGCGGATGGGCCGCGGAGTCCCTTGTCGGGGGGCCCGGTCCCATGTATGAATTCCAAAGTATGATGTGTTCGGTTCCGGGGTACTGTGGTATATGTCCGTCCCGGGTTACCGTGAATATGTTACGAAGTATGATGTGTCCGGTTGCCCGGCGTGTGATCTTTCCCCGGGGTTACCGTGGTTATGATATGATGTGTTATGTGACGGAGATGTTCGAAGATATGAAATCTTCTGAAACATGATATGTTGTGGTGCCAAAGGCAGGAGTGGCGACCACGTTCGTGTGCCCTGTTATGATTCCGTCTGTCCCTATGGATTGTGATTCTGCCCGTCCGTCTGGACCATGATCCTGTCCGTCCGTTTGATTTATGGTTCTGTCCGCTATATTTCTGTGCTTCCGGTTCAGACTATGATTATGTTCGTTATGTTTCTGCTTTACATACACGGTACATTTTTCGTACTGACCCCCGGTTCTTCGGGGGCTGCGTTACATGCCCGCAGGTACAGACGCACCTGAAGATACGCCGCCAGTCTAGGGCTCAGATTCTGCTATTTTGAAGAGCTCCTTTGGTCCGGAGAGTGTACTTTTGGTATATATCTTCTGTCTTCTGTATATTCTGTATGTATGGCAATTCTGGGTACGGCAGGGCCCTGTCCCGTCATATGACTCTGTCGGTCTGTTTAGAGGTCTGTGGACATGTTTGTGGGTTAGGGTCTTTCTGTACGGATGTGTGTATATGTTGTGTTTGGGGCGATCCCATTCGCCGCGGCGGCCGGTCCGCATATGTTTATATGTTGCTTTGTTGGCCGGTGTGGCCTTTGTTGGTATTTTCTGTGCGCAGGGTTATTTTGGATAGTCTGTAAAACAAAGGCAACTCTGCCAAATTTTTTCTGGAAATTATCTAAATTTGAAATATAGCCTTGACGGCTTCTGCTTTATACTTGAATGCGTTTGATAACATTTGAGATACCATTGGATAGATGTGTTTGGGTGCCCAGATCGGGTACTAGCCACGGCCTACGGGGTTGGGTCGTGACACGCATGATCACAAAACCGGCCCGGGATCCGGCGAACGATATCATAATAACATGCACGAGCGGAGTAGTGAGAAACTAATGCAATTAACATATAAAAACAATGGTAAAGACTTGGTATGATCATATGACAACAAATTAAATAAACTAGTTTGAATAACCGAACAATACGAGGTCTGTCTCACGAAAGTATTTCTGAAATCGGATTTGTAATTAAGAGTATATATTAGAGTATAATGGAGCCACTAAAACATCATTCTTTGATAGCTAAAATCATAAGCAAAAGTTCCTTTTTGACATTATACAAAGGTAAGTCGAATAGGACAAACGAAGGAGGTCTCGGGGCTAGTGGGCCCACCTCGGGTCAAGTCGAGGTGGCGTACGTAATATACAAACATTAGACTCTATGGAGTCATCCATGGAAGTTTCAAGGGGATTCACTTACGTTTGTGATAATTATAGATGTTTGAACATTTCTTTCCAACAAAGAAAAAGGCTCTAATTCAATTTTGCTGAATGAAATAGTACCAAAAGTAAACTCGGATTTCTATGAACAGAATAACCCCTGAGGCTCAAATCCAAACCTAGTACACCTAGGACATGCCAAGAGAAGGAAAGGGATAGCTTTACATACCTTATTCGTGTCCTACGCTCGTCCGAGCTCAACTCCCGTTTCCACCAAAATCTACAATTGGTCATAGTTACCAAATATGAGTTACAAGCTTTTAAGAATTCAAACTTAAATTCAAGCAATCCCGCCAACTCCATATTCCATCCGAAACTTCTACAATTACAATGAAACTACCAAATTGCATTGTCTTCTTCCAAATTCATTAATGGCAACAATAATTCACACTTTAGAATTCAATTTCCATAAGTACCTAAAAAATATATTAAAAACACATAATTCCCATAACAACCCACAACCAATTTCAATGCCGACTCAAATCGTTAAACCTTTATTCACACCATAAATACCACATCGACACAACTAACAAGCTAAATAAAATGTAATTCATCTCTCCCCCTCACCACCATGGCTCACGGCCATGCACACACTTCACACACACACACACCATGCCCCCACGCACCTCAATTCCATAATTTTCATGCAACTCTAATCACTATAACATATACACTTATTCCATAACATAAAAGAATAAAATTATTACCTTTTCCTTCAAACTTCTACTTTCCGCAAACAGAGTTTTCTCGCTTACCCAATTATACCACATCGAAACGAATTTCCAAAATTCCAATTTTCGCCCTTGGCCTTCCTCGATATTTCCAAGTCAATATTTTTCATGAACAACATAGACATACTAACTAAAATCAAAATATTGCCTGATGACCTACAAGTCACAATTATTTCGAAATTTCCGAATATGCGAAAATACGGGATATAACATCGGCAATTTTGCCTCTTCCCAAGCATTTATTAGCTTACTTTTGACCCGAGAGGACCGTTGTCACACTTCCTGAGGTGTCTAGACTTGATTCGGGTGACTCTTTGTGAAATATGAGCTTTAAGCGAGAAAGAGTTGACCCGAGGTTGACATTTGGGAAACGGACCTTTTTATGAAATTTATCGATTCCGAGATGTCCGGATGGTAATTTAGAACTTTTGTGTATATCTGGTTCGGTTCCCAATGCATGCGGATGCATTTTGGGACATGGGTTGGGAAATTGGAAATGAGGTATCGGGGGTTGACTCGATCAACGAGACCTCTGTAACTCCAAGGCCACAAGCGCGTTCGTAGCATAATTTTGTGTGGGTCTATGTATGTTGTTTATGAGCAGATGGCCTCGGGAGTGGTTCGGGATTTTGTTTGACACTAAGAAAATTTGGTGGGATTGTTGTACCTAGTGCCCACATTGGCAGTACTAGTGCCATCCCAGCGGCACCGTTATTGCGGTGTGATGGCAGCTGGGGTGGCCAAGAGTGATTTGGCCCAGACTACTGGGACATTCTGTGGGGCGCTGTTGCTGCCAGTTACCACCGTGGCGTTAATGGGGATGTTATTTCATTAAGTGTGCATTAAGGAACCCCTTAGTCTATCATTTAATATCTTTTCGAAAAGTGAGCTCTTGGGGACTGTTTTAGGAGATTATTGGAGAAATCTCTTGGTGGTATGTTTTGCTAATCCCTTTACTAATTCCTTGTTCCTAATCATCATAGATTCCTTCTTCCTTCGAAATTCCTTAGTAATGGATGATGAAAGTGGGTTTGGTGAATGTTCTATCTAGGCTTATTAATTATGAAATTGAAGGGGTTTATGTCAGATTTTGATGAATCTAAGTTATTTAATCATATATCTTCCATTATTAGAGTTAAATTCATGAATCAAAGAGTTAGGGTTTATAACCCAATTTTGGGGTTTTGCTTCAATTTCGAAATTAGGGGATTTCATGAGTTAAATTAATAATTAGTTGTTGGGTTATGATCACCTAGTGCTTAATTTGATATTTTGCTTCCGAATTTCTCGTTTTGACCTTGCGGGTCCCGTTTCCCCAATTTTGTAGGGTTAGCCTTGACCTAAATTGAATGGTAGCAATATTTGTATCGTTCTAGATTTCAATTATGCCTAGACTACTTTCGTTCTGAGCCTCAGCGGAAAGGCAATGCAAAGGAGTGAGTTGTTGGTGTTTGCTATTCGACCATCCAATTATATTATGGCTTACCCTTGGTGAGACTTCGTGTAGCGAAGCATATATTTAGATGATATTGTCAGAGACACCATGTGAATCTTCAGGTATGAAGTTGGGATAGATATTGTCTTAGGTTGGGCCTGTTGTGTGTTTGGGTCTAGTCGCCCCGTTATGTTGTGATTGATTGTTCTATTGTGTTGGCTTGATGCCACATGTTGTTAGTAGATATTGGAATCTATTGTTCCATCTTGATTATTATATTTTTGGCGTACCCACCGTTAGTACTTGTGACTCTGATATATTGTTAGTGTACCCACAGTTGGTACTTGTGATTTGGATGTATTATTGGCGTACCCATTGTTGGTACTTGTGATATTGAGCATGATTATTGATGTTGATACATGCATTGCACGCACTCTAATTCTTCATGATATACTGTTAAGGTACTGATGATACTTGATAAGACACTGTGATGAGCTGAGCTCGGTTTTCCGAATATGCGAAAATACGGGATATAACATTCTCCCCCCCTTTAGAACATTCGTCCCCGAATGTTAAATTAGCCTTATAGGGACCCACAAGCATTTCGGGGGAGTTTCTTTTTATGAGTAGCAAATATAAATTATTTACCCATCAATGTAACAAATTTAAGAATTTAGATTACCTGTAGGTGTGGTGAACAAGTGAGGATACTTCTTCTTCATTTCGTCCTCTGCTTCCCAGGTCATTTCTTCTCTATTATTGTTTCGCCATAAGACCTTAACAGAGGGTATATCCTTGGTCCGCAGTCTCCTCACCTGACGATCCAGAATAGCTACAGGTTGCTCTTCGTAAGACAAGTCCTCCGTTACCTGAATATCATCCACTGGGAATATTCTGTAAGGATCACCAACACAGTTACGGAGCATGGATACATGAAATACTGGGTGCACTGCCTCCAGATCGGATGGTAAGTCTAACTCATAGGAGACCTCGCCTATCTTCCGAATAATCTGATACGGCCCGATATACCGCGGACTAAGCTTACCCTTTCTACCGAATCTCATTACGCCCTTCATAGGTGACACCTTTAGAAATACCCAGTCGCCAATCTGGAACTCTAACGGTCGACGTCGTTTATCTGCATATGACTTCTGTCGACTCTGGGCAGCCAATAACCGTTCCCGAATGAGTTTCACTTTATCAACTACTTGCTGAATCACATCTGGCCTAATTAGTTTAGTTTCGCCTACGTCGAACCAACCAATCGGAGATCTGCATTTTCTACCATATAGGGCTTCGTACGGTGCCATCTGGATACTGGAATGATAACTATTATTATAAGCAAATTCAATAAGTGGCAAATGATCATCCCAGCTACCTCTGAAATCAATAACACAGGCCCGCAACATGTCTTCCAGCGTCTGAATAGTGCGCTCGGCCTGTCCATCGGACTGAGGATGAAATGTTGTGCTAAGACTCACCTGAGTTCCCAATCCTTCCTGGAATGACCTCCAAAAGTTGGCCGTAAATTGGGCACCTCTGTCGATTATGATAGATATAGGAACTCCGTGAAGTCTTACTATTTCTTTAATATACAATCTGGCGTAATCCTCAGCCGAATAAGTAGCCCTGACCGGAAGAAAATGGGTTGACTTCGTCAACCTATCCACAATAACCCAAATAGAATCATACCTGCGTGGAGTGCGCGGCAACCCTACAACGAAATCCATATTAATCATTTCCCATTTCCAAGCTGGAATTTCCATTTCCTGTAGTAATTCGCCGGGCTTTTGATGCTCGATCTTGACTTGCTGATAATTTGGGCATTGGCCAACGAACTCTGCAATGCCTCTTTTCATACCGTCCCACCAGTATAAACATTTAAGATCATGGTACATTTTAGTGGAACCAGGATGAACAGAATACCGAGCATTATGTGCTTCACCCATGATTTGCCGCCGCAACCCTGCAACATCAGGTACGCATAACCTGCCTCCATATAATAATACCCCTTCAGGCGCAATTTCGAATGGAGTCTTTTCTTTATTGAGGGCCACATTTCTATACTGTGCCAAAACAGGATCTTCGAACTGACGCTGCTTTACCTCTTCTATAATGGATGACTCAGCAACCTCTCGAACGGAAACCCCAGCATCTCCAGAATCTGCCAAACGGACTCCAAGGCTAGCTAACTGACGAATCTCACGAACTAATTCTTTCTTGTCAGGCTGCACATCAGTCAAAATTCCCATGGACTTGCGGCTCAGTGCATCAGCTACCACATTGGCCTTCCCAGGATGATATAAAATATCGACGTCGTAATCTTTCAATAATTCAAGCCATCTTCTCTGCCGCAAGTTCAGCTCCTTCTGTTTAAAAATATACTGGAGGCTCTTATGGTCCGAATAAATATCAACGTGGACCCCATATAAACAATGTCGCCATATCTTCAAAGCATGAATTACCGCGACCAATTCCAGATCATGAGTGGGATAATTTCTTTCATGCGGTCTGAGCTGCCGGGAAGCATATGCTATGACTCGACCGTGCTGCATTAACACACAACCTATCCCAATACCAGAAGCATCACAATAAACGACGTACCCGTCTGACCCCTCTGGAAGACCTAAGACTGGAGCTGTAATTAATTTTTCCTTCAGCGTCTGGAAACTGCGCTCACAGGCATCGGTCCACTGAAATTTTGCTGCCTTCTGAGTTAGCTTGGTTAATGGCGCTGCAATAGAAGCAAAATTTTCCACAAATCTTCTATAATACTCGGCCAAACCAAGAAAACTGTGTACCTCTGTCGGTGTAGTAGGCCTAGGCTAATTCTGTACAGCCTCGATCTTCTGGGTATCGACCCGAATACCGTCTGCTCCAACAATATGTCCCAAGAATGCCACGGATGTCAACCAAAATTCACATTTAGAGAATTTAGCATATAATTTTTGTTGCCGAAGTGTGCCAAGTGCTGTTCTCAAATGATCTGAATGCTCCTCTGCTGATCGTGAATAAACCAAAATATCATCAATAAATACAATCACGAACATATCAAGAAACGGCCAGAATATCCGATTCATCAAATCCATGAATACCGCTGGAGCATTAGTCAGCCCAAAAGACATCACTCTGAATTCATAATGCCCGTACCGGGTCCTGAAAGCAGTCTTCGGAATATCGGCCTCTTGTACCCGTACCTGATGGTAGTCTGAACGCAAATCTATCTTCGAGAGATATTTGGCACCCTGCAACTGATCAAATAAATCGTCAATCCGGGGGAGGGGATATTTATTCTCTATAGTCACCTTATTTAATTGTCTGCAGTCAATACACATCCGCACTGACCCGTCTTTCTTTCTTACAAATAATACCGGCGCTCCCCAGGGTGATGTACTGGGTCTGATGAAGCCTTTATCCAATAGATCTTTCAGCTGTTCCTTCAGTTCTTTTAGTTCTGCCGGTGCCATTCTGTACGGAGGAATAGATATGGGCTGCGTATCTGGCAACAAATCTATAGTAAATTCTATCTCCCGTTCAGGGGGAAGACCTGGAAGTTCATCTGGGAATACATCTGGAAATTCATTGACAACTGGGACTGACTGGAGCGTAGGTGTCTCAGCCTTAGTAACGTGCACACTGACCAAATGATAGATATAACCTTTCTGAATCATCTTCGTAGCCTTGAGGTATGAAATAAACTTACCCCTCGGCGATGCTGTACTCCCTGACCACTCTATGACTGGTTCCCCTGGAAACTGGAAACGAACTATCCTTTTCTGGCAGTCAACATTAGCATAACAGGAAGCTAACCAGTCCATACCCATAATGACATCAAATTCCAGCATATCTAATTCTACCAAATCAACTTTAGTGCAACGATCATATATAATCACAGAACAATCTTTATATACCTGCCTCGCTATAATAAAGTCACCAACCGGTGTAGCCACTTCGAATGGTTCTATAGGTTCGGGTGTTATTCCAATTTTACTAGCAACGAGTGGGGAGATATATGATAAAGTAGAGCCAGGATCAATCAATGCATATACAGATCGGGATAAAACCAGTAATGTACCTGTAACAACATTTGGCGACGCCTCCTGGTCCTGGCGGCTAGCCAATGCATATATGCGGTTCGAAGGACCGCTAGAATCTGAAACACCGCCACGGCCCCGACCGCGGCCCGCCGGTGTCGGCTTACCTCGCCCCGTAGGGCGCATAGCTGAAGGAGTAGAGGATGAACCGGCAGCTGATCCCGTCGGCTGAACTGTACTACCAGAACCACTCGCCAACGGACAATCACACATAACATGGCCTTGACGGCCACAAGAAAAACAAGCTCCTGTAGCTCGGTAGCACTCCCCTGGGTGTGATCTCCCACAATAAGAACAACGGGGCCTGGGTGGTCTGGACTGGCTGGAACCTCTGGCCATCTGCGAACCCGGTGCTCTGGAACTCTGGCCGGCCCCAGACGGTCCTGCACCATCAAATCATCTACCTGTGGACTGTGTACCCCGGCCTGACGGAGGAGGATATCTGCCTGACTGCTATGACTGAGGTTGCCCGCCTCGAAAATCTCCAGAATATCCCGCTGATCTGGCCCTCTTGGGCGGCCTCCGGTCTCGATCTCTACTGTGGTGCTCTCCCCTATGCCGGTCCTCCATCCCCTGGGCATAAGCCTGTAATCGGGCGATGTACATATCAGTCTGCGATGCCATCGCCATACAGCTGTCAACCAGGTAGCGGTCCCACCCTATCACGTACCGGTGCATCCGGTCAGCCATATCCGCTACTATAGCAGGTGTATATCGAGCCAAGGAATCAAACTCCAAATTATACTCACGAACACTCCGACCTCTCTGCCGCAACTGCAAAAATCTATCAACCCTCGCCCTCCGTAACTCCGGGGGAAAAAAGTGGCGGAGAAAAGCGGCTGCAAAGCCGTCCCACGTAGCTGGGGGAGCACCCTTACCTCTGGACAGCTCGCAGGACTCATACCAATTAATAGCAACGTCTCGTAATTTGTACGAAGCTAACTTAACAGACTCGGTCTCAGAAGCCCTGACCAATCTCAACGAGCGCTGCATCTGCCGAATAAAGTCCTGAGGGTCCTCCTCGGGCTTAGACCCGAAAAACTCTGGGGGATTACATGTCAGAAAATCACGGACCCTCAGGCTATCACGCCCGTCATCATCGTCATATCTCAGCCCACGTCTGCGAGCCTGTCCTGCCACCAACGTCGTCAGAAACTGTACGTCCTCCCTCATGGCCCTATCCTCCGCCCCCGACCGAGGAGCTGGAGGCTCGGGCGCTGGAGCCTCTGGAGCTAATGATGGACCTGCTACAGGCTCCACCGGTGGTAGTGTGGCTGAACCCTCTGACTGCGGCACAACCACGGGCATAATCTGAGCACGGGCCCGAGTAACCCTCTGCGTCTGACTAGTCTTTCCTACCACCGCCTTGCCCTTCCGGGCAGCCGTCGCCTTCTTCGGAGGCATCACTGAAAAACACCATAACCGATCAGAAAGAATCATCCTAATAGCACAGCTCTATCGTACGATCTAAGATTCAAAGAAAGGTAACACCCTAAATGTCCTGTTACCTCCTGTTTATAGATGTGGTGCACGACACACCGATAAACAAGACCCAGCTCCGTGGACAAACTGCTCTGATACCACATTTGTCACGACCCAGCTGTGTGGGCCGCGACTGGTGCCCTATTTGGACACCCCAAACAAACTTACATGCTAACACGTCATATTCTAATTTAACTCAGATTTCATGTTAATCATTTTAAACAGATTTAAAGACAAATATTATCTTAAGCGGTCGTGCGTGCCAAAAATATCATATCAAAGTCAGAAGGGGCGGCGGAATACACATCTCCGAATATATGTGCACATATACAAACATGTGGGCCGCCATGGCCGCTATAACAGACAGGACCACATTAAGACACAAATCATAAACAGAACGAACACACACACGACCCATTACCCACATATATGACTAGAGGCCTCTACAAACCAAAACGGAAACATATGACGGGACAGGGCCCCGCCGTACCCCAAATAGTCAAATTTACAGAAACATGTACATGACAAAGGAGCACTCTGTACTGGCAGAAGGTGTGGCCTACTCTGGCGGATCACGAGTCTCTGTACCTGCGGGCATGAAACGCAGCCCCCGAAGAATGGGGGTCAGTACGAAAGATGTACTGAGTATGTAAAGCATTGAATACAAAAATCCAAACCATAACTGACATAAAAGGGTACAGGAAGTAAATACCAAACCAGTACATCAAAGTCTGTGCTGAAAATATATGTATATATAATGCAAATAAAAATCATGCGTAAGGCTCAGGAACGTGGTCACCACTCCGACGCTGGTGCCACAACACAGCATACTCCAGAAGGTTTCAAATCTCCGTACAACTCCGAACATAACATATCATCACAATATATCATATCATCAAACCATATCATAAGCCATATCACAGCATAACTCCATAAACGGTACCCGGCCCTATGGCGAGGTCTCGGGAACCGTAACACATCGTACTGCCGAATATGTCATAATACGCACGATCACAAAACCGGCCCGGGATCCGGCGAACGATATCATAATAACATGCACGAGCGGAATAGTGAGAAACTAATGCAATTTACATATAAAAACAATGGTAAAGACTTGGTATGATCATATGACAACAAATTAAGTAAACTAGTTTGAATAACCGAACAATACGGGGTCTGTCTCACCAAAGTATTTCTGAAATCGGATTTGTAATTCAGAGTATATATTATAGTATAATGGAGCCACTAAAACATCATTCTTTGATAGCTAAAATCATAAGTAAAAGTTCCTTTTTGACATTATACAAAGGTAAGTCGAATAGGACAAACGAAGGAGGTCTCGGGGCTAGTGGGCCCACCTCGGGTCAAGTCGAGGTGGCGTACGTAATATAAAAACATTAGACTCTATGGAGTCATCCATGGAAGCTTCAAGGGGATTCGCTTACGTTTGTGATAATTATAGATGTTTGAACATTTCTTTCGAACAAAGAAAAAGGCTCTAATTCAATTTTGCTGAATGAAATAGTACCAAAAGTAAACTCGGATTTCTATGAACAGAATAACCCCCGAGGCTCAAATCCAAACCTAGTACACCTAGGACATGCCAAGAGAAGGAAAGGGATAGCTTTACATAACTTATTCGCGTCTTACGCTCGTCCGAGCTCAACTCCCGTTTCCACCAAAATCTACAATTGGTCATAGTTACCAAATATGAGTTACAAGCTTTTAAGAATTCAAACTTAAATCCATATTTGCCTACCGAAATTTCGGCAGCATTTCCCCTATAAATTCAACATCCTCGAGAATTAACTCGGCCATAATATCAACAACACCCACAACAATAACAACAACATCAAGAATCACAACAAAATACATTCTAACATAAATGTTCTTCCTTTCTACATGATGCAACAATTCCCATTCCAACTTCACACTTCCAACCCAATATCAACGTTCTCATATTCATTTACTAATTCCAAGTTATTCAAACATATTTCAATAGCATCCCAAACAATATTCAAGGATTCAAACAATCCCGCCAACTCCATATTCCATCCGAAACTTCTACAATTACAATGAAACTACCAAATTGCATTGTCTTCTTCCAAATTCATTAATGGCAACAATAATTTACACTTTAGAATTATATTTCCATAAGTACCTAAAAATTATATTAAAAACACATAATTCCCATAACAACCCACAACCAATTTCAATGCCGACTCAAATCGTTAAACCTTTATTCACACCATAAATACCACATCGACACAACTAACAAGCTAAATAAAATGTAATTCATCTCTCCCCCTCACCACCATGGCTCACGGCCATGCACACACTTCACACACACACACGCCATGCCCCCACACACCTCAATTCCATAGTTTTCATGCAACTCTAATCACTATAACATATACACTTATTCCATAACATAAAAGAATAAAATTATTACCTTTTCCTTCAAACTTCCACTTTCCACAAACACAATTTTCTCGCTTAACCAATTATACCACGTCGAAGAGCGTCTTGAACTTGATAAGAATTCAAGAAGAAGGATATTTTAGGATCAAGATTGAGGGACTTGGGAATTTTTCTTTTTTTTCTTTTTCTATGTTCGGTCGAAAGGCCTTTGTTGGTGTTCTTCAATTTTTATCTTTGCTTCTTGAATTTTCTTGAAGGTTTATCCTACTTATATTTATCAATCACATGACAAATTAATAACATGGGCTTGGGCCAAGGCTTCATGGCCGGCCACCCCTATTAATTTGGGCCTCAATTTCTCTTTTATTTTGTGAGCCCAAATTGTTATCAATTTTATTTTGTAATTCACGGAACTAATTTCCAAAATTTCAATTTTTGCCCTTGGCCCTCCTCGATATTTCCACGTCAATATTTTTCATGAACAACATAGACATACTAACTAAAATCAAAATATTGCCTTATGACCTACAAGTCACAATTATTTCGAAATTTCCGAATATGCGAAAATACGGGATATAACATCGGCAATTTTGCCTCTTCCCAAGCATTTATTAGCTTACTTTTGACCCGAGAAGACCGTTGTCACACTTCCTGAGGTGTCTAGACTTGATTCAGGTGAGTTTTTGTGAAATATGAGCTTTAAGCGAGAAAGAGTTGACCCGAGGTTGACATTTGGGAAACGGACCTTTTATGAAATTTATCGATTCCGAGATGTCCGGATGGTAATTTAGCACTTGTGTGTATATCTGGTTCGGTTCCCAATGCATGCGGATGCATTTTGGGACTTGGGTTGGGAAATTGGAAATGAGGTATCGGGGGTTGACCTGATCAACGGGACCTCCGTAACTCCAAGGCCACAAGCGCGTTCGTAGCATAATTTTGTGTGGGTCTATGTATGTTGTTTATGAGGAGATGGCCTCGGGAGTGGTTCGGGATTTTGTTTGACACTAAGAAAATTTGGTGGGATTCTTGTACCTAGTGCCCGCATTGGCAGTACTAGTGCCATCCCAGCGGCACCGCTATTGCGGTGTGATGGCAGCTGGGGTGGCCAAGAGTGATTTGGCCCAGACTGTTGGGACATTCTGTAGGGCGCTGTTGCTACCAGTTACCACCGTGGCGGTAATGGGGCTGTTAATTCATTAAGTGTGCATTAAGGAAGCCCTTAGTCTATCATTTAATATCTTTCGAAAAGTGAGCTCTTGGGGACTGTTTTAGGAGATTATTGGAGAAAGCTCTTGGTGGTATGTTTTGCTAATCCCTTTACTAATTCCTTGTTCCTAATCATCATAGATTCCTTCTTCCTTCGAAATTCCTTAGTAATGGATGATGAAACTGGGTTTGGTGAATGTTCTATCTAGGCTTATTAATGATGAAATTGAAGGGGTTTATGTCAGATTTTGATGAATCTAAGTTAGTTAATCATATATCTTCCATTATTAGAGTTAAATTCTTGAATCAAAGAGTTAGGGTTTATAACCCAATTTTGGGGTTTTGCTTCAATTTCGAAATTAGGGGATTTCATAAGTTAAATTAACAATTAGCTGTTGGGTTATGATCACCTAGTGCTTAATTTGATATTTTTCTTCCGAATTTCTCGTTTTGACCTTGCGGGTCCCGTTTCCCCAATTTTGTAGGGTTAGCCTTGACCTAAATTGAATGGTAGCAATATTTGTATCGTTCTAGATTTCAATTATGCCTAGACTACTTTGGTTCTGAGGCTCAGCAGAAAGGCAATGCAAAGGAGTGAGTTGTTGGTGTTTGCTATTCGGCCATCCAAGTAGATTATGGCTTACCCTTGGTGAGACTTTGTGTAGCGAAGCATATATTTAGATGATATTGTCATAGACACCATGCGAATCTTCAGGTATGAAGTTGGGATAGATATTGTCTTAGGTTGGGCCTGTTGTGTGTTTGGGGCTAGTCGCCCCGTTATGTTGTGATTGATTGTTCTATTGTGTTGGCTTGATGCCACATGTTGTTAGTAGATATTGGAATCTATTGTTCCATCTTGATTATTATATTATTGGCATACCCACTGTTAGTACTTGTGACTCTGATATATTGTTGGTGTACCCACTGTTGGTACTTGTGATTTGGATGTATTATTGGCGTACCCATTGTTGGTACTTGTGATATTGAGCATGATTGTTGATGTTGATACATGTATTGCACGCACTCTAATTCTTCATGATATACTGTTAAGATACTGATGATACTTGATAAGACACTGTGATGAGCTGAGCTCGGTTTTTTACTCGAGTATTATCCGATGATCATTCCGGAATCATAGATTGAGTGAATGCATGGACTTCGCGGGTCCTCCAGGGTGGTGCCTGTGAGAACACCCCGTGGGCAAAGATACGGGGTCCCATCTGTCTGTTGGGCAAAGATCCGAGACGGGTGGCACTTAGACTTCCTGAGTCACCTTGGTTTGTGTTACCGAGATTTTGATATTTTTGTCCAGAGTACATGTGTACACAACATTTGCATTGTATCCGTACACTATTGCATTGCATTGTATCACGGCTTACATTGAGATATTTTGGTGTTGTACTTGTGATGTTGGGTTCGGATTTGATATATTGAGACTTGGTGCAATTGGGATTAGATGTTTCACCTAGGTGATGACGTATACTTGGCTTTGATTATGTTTGATTTATACTCGTTGGTTTATCTACTTATCTTGCTTTGTACTCTGAACTATGTTAGCTATGTTTAGTCGGCCAATGATGCCTACCAGTACCGTTGTTTTGTACTGACCTACACTTGCTGCATTCTCTTATGAATGCAGCATATCAGGTTGGGTCTGCTTCCATTTCTCGTGGCTGATCGTCTTCTTCAGCATTGTTGCGAGTTTCCAGGGTGAGCTCGGACGTTGGTTGCCTTGAAGACTCTTCCTATTAAATGCCTTACTTTTGCTACTCTGAGACATAGGCAGATTTATGTAATATTATTCCAGACTTGTATATTATTCATTAGATGCTTTTGTATGACTTAAACTAGACCCTAGGGGTATTTTCCTTATTCCGTACTATACTACTATATATATTATTATGAGACTTATGTATTCATTCTTTCCGCTTGCTTGATTTAATTATTCGTGTCTTTATTTATCGTTGTGTCACACCCTAATTCCGCTAGGGTGTGATGGGCACCCGACCCTTACCTAGGGCCGAGCGAACCCTCAGACTCTTGCTGCACATAAGATCATGTCAAACTTTTCAAATCAAATGAGATGAAATACATCGTAAATTTGTTTTTTCCAGAAATATTCTTTCACGTAGCTTCCAAGCATAACGAATCAATAATCATACAAAATTCAGTACATAACACAGACCGACATTTTGGCTGACGGAGCCGCTTACAGACTGACAACCAATACCCACGACGCTGTCTGCAAAGTCTCTAACGTAATCCAGAAAGCATAACGTACCAACTCTGACTCGGCAGCACTCCGGGAACAAATGGAGCTTGCCATCTGCACTGGAACATCTTCTATACCGTCTTCAACTCACCTGGGAGTACCTGCGCGGCATGAAACGCAGCCCCCCGAAAAGAGGGGGTCAGTACGAAATATGTACTGAGTATGTAAAGCATACAACACATAAAGCAAAGTCACAACTGAAATACGATATATAGAAAGCGAGCACAATAGCCAGCATACTAAGGAGTCGTATCCGGCGTACAACAGGCAAAAGAAGTTCCGGAGAAATCAACACGGCAATCGGGATGACAAAATGTTTGCTTTCTTTTGGAAAACATCTTTGTTTCACACACATAGAAGAATCAACGCACAATTTCCGCGGCCATAAGTCCAGCGGTCACAATCACACATATCGCGGTCAAGTATCCAGCGGTTTTCTATCACAAGTTCGACATACCGCGGTCAAGGGTCCAGCGGTCTATGTCGGCATAATCACAAGTGCGGCAGACGCGGTCAAGGGTCCAGCAGTCAATGCCACACGTCCGGCATGACGCGGTCAAGGGTCCAGCAGTCAATGTCGGGCACGCCGCGGTCGAGGGTCCAGCGGCCAATATCACATATGCGCATATTCACACAACCGGCCCGGGACTCAGTAACACAGAAGATAACCAGACAAAATGCCAAATTATCACTTTCCAAACATAATCACACATGCCAGGATCATGCATCACACAGGACTCAGGTATACCAAAATCGTATATCGGAAAATAAAGAAAATAAGTAGTTTGTCCAGAATCTCAGGGTAAGATTTTTAAAAACGCTTTAGATGTCAAAAACATTGTATAATGCTCATGAAGGTGGTCATAACACCTATCATATAGTGAACAGCATAATAACCAGGAGTTACTTGCGAACTCCGGACAAGAGTACATTGGCTAAAGCCATACATCACATGTCAGGGTTTCGGTCCCCACAATTGGGTCAATAATCATTAAAATCCATCTCGGGATAGATAAAATATCTCCCGTTTAGTAGTTGGAACAATAACCATGAGTTCCCTTGACTTACCGTACGGGAATAAGACAAACAGAACAATAAGAGAGGCATCGGGGATAGCGGGCCCACCTCGGGCCAAGTCGAGGCGGCGGACGAGAATCACGCCCATTAGACTCTACGGAGTCATCCAAGAAAGTTTTAGAACGATCGGGTTACATTTGTAAACGTTTTGGAAGTCCAACCACTTTTCTAGTAAAATGCACCTTTTATAATTCAATTCTATTGAATGAATAGTAACGAAAACTAATCTCGGGTTACGATGAGCAGGATGGTCCCCGAGGCCGAAATCTCAACCTAGTAGACCTAGGGCATGCCAAAGAAGGAAAGGATAAGCTTTACATACCTTTCGCGCTACTCACGCTTGTCCAAACTCAATCTCCGTTTCGCCCAAAACCTACAAATGGTCATTTTTACCAATTGTTAACTATAAGGCTTTTGGTATTCAATCTTTAACTCATCACTTGTCTACAAATATTTGGGCAGCATTTCCCCTATAAACTCGTCTATCCGAATTTCCAATTGCTCTCCTGTTGACACAGAAATACCAACAATAACATATGGACACAACCATATCTTTAATTCTTTTATTTCAACAAGAACAACAACATATCAAAATAGCCCCCAACTGTAACATAACGATGCCCGAAATTCTAACGAACACTTGCAATACACCAAGCAGCCCATATGCACTTCTTATACCTTATTTCATGCAATATTTTCAGAAAATTTCAGGGAAATACAACAGCAGCCACTCGACACCACATCATTTACTCATGTGCAATAAAACCACATTATTATCTCTATAATCCTTACAACAACCCACAACAATTTAACTCCAACTCTAACCATTAAATTCCTTCACTCTCCTCACATATCCATGATTACAACAACCAAAATATTAATTCAAATCAGTCCATCAATTTCAATTAAAACAGCCCCTCACCCATAAATTTCAACAAAACAACAAACGAGTTTATAATGTTGTTTTCTCCGTTCTAATTCGTTAAAACTCTAAATAAACACTTTAATAACATAAAAGGAATTTTATAAATACCTTATCAGAAGCTCCACCACGAAAATTTCATCCCCCAAGACCAATATTTATCTCAAATTGAAGGCAACGCAACGTACAACGTTTTTCTCTTCATGAGCTTCGGGATTCGGAGCTCGGATTTTGATCAAAATGGCTTCCTTAGCCTAGGATATCTCTCTCTCTCTCTCTAATGTTTTTGGAGGATATTAGCTGAAAATGATCAGCCCTCAAGTGAATTTGCCATATATATTAACGTTAATGGGCCTCATGGGCCGAAACATTAGTGTTTGGGTCGGGTCCAAACTTGCTGCCCTACCAGCCCAAATTGCATCGTCCGTATTTCCTTATCCAAATATAATTTTGACGAGCGGTTTGCTGCGTTGGAAACTAGACTCGATGAACTTCATTTTAGGCTTTTGAAACACCTTAAAACTCTTCATATACTAGGAGATATGCCCCCAACAATATGGGCTAAAAATCTGGTCCGAGATTTTACTGAAGTTGTTCCGATTCATTTTGTTTAGATTCGTTTATCTTCTAATCCTCTTCCAACTCTCATGTAACCTCTTATACATACATATACATACCCATATACATACATAATAATCCATACGCGTCTCGAAGGGTCCGGAGAATCACCATAACCTTAAACGTAACTGGAGAACTTACGAAGCTTCGACGAAACTCCAATCGCAAAAATATATTCATATCTTTTATCCATCTTCTATATCATTACTAATAATCTCAAATACTTTAAAAGGGCACTCAAATTACCTCATATACGCTCATAACGCGATTTCAAATCCTTTAGGTTACGATGTCACCTCGGGATACTTAAGGCAACCATATATATAACGATATTCTTACTAACTCGATTAAATTTCCTTGAACTTTCTTAACTCATTCTTTCTTGTCTTAATTAAAATAGCACAGACTCTTACGGGGTGTAACACGTTGGTTCGAGGGTTCGCTTACCGAGGTGGGAACGGTAAGTGCCCGCACGGCTTAGCCGAAATAGGTCGTGACATTTAGATAAATCAAGGATATAACAAAATTAATAATCACCCAAAACGTCTAGTCATGCAATAATAAATAGTGAATGCAGAAGTCCTAGTCATGCCATAAATAAATAACGAATGCAGAAGTTTAACTATTACAACCCCAGAATCCAAAAGGCATCTACAAGGACTCTAAAACATAAACTGTCTAAGGAAATAACAACTGTCTGATATAACATAAGTAATGTCTAGAAATCAATAAGAGAAGTTCTTCAGGCAGCCTAGCATGGATAAGAGCTCACCCTCAAATCTGTCAGAAACTGGCCTCACGCCAAATATGAGGTCTGGTAGATGTCGCTGGATCACGATCTACACTCGAAACAATGCAACAAGGTAGTATCAGTACAAACACTATGTACTGATAGATATCATAGGCCGACTAAGATTAGTATCATGCATTAAATCATAAAATCAATAGAATAGACATATAGGCACAACAACACGTAACCATATGAAACTATCAACAAGAATCATCCAACACCGAAATAAGATAAGCCCGTACAAATAGCATTCAATAAGAGTAACTCAACCCATGTCATTGCCAGCACAATCGTAACCCACGAATTATCTCAACTCTATCACATGTCCGTACACACATGCTAAATGGTAATGTTTGCCCAAATAGCCATGACCTGCAGGGGACCCATGGAGTCCATGTACCTCTTGCTCAGAAACTGACCTCGGATCACGAGCCCATAACTAGGCCACATCCTCACCCCCTATGAAATGTGCCTTTTCATATTTATATGTTCTTTCTCATTTCAATGTATTTCCATTCCAGCCATCAATAAGGAATGTGAACAATCAATGAATCAATATCAAGGAACATAAGTCACCATGCTACAAGTCATATCAAGACTCAAGAATCAATTCATCAATAGCATGAATAAGAGATTACTCAAAGTCAACAAGAAGAGTATTCATTAACTTCTTCTTTATCATCACATAATAAATCAATCAATTATCAAATTTAAGAATTTCCAACCACACTTTATGTCTGAAGCCCTAATCATGCTTCTACTATTAATTTCATAACATATACAATCAACTAATCAAAGTCTAACTCAAGTAGACCGTAACCTACCTCAAAGCCAAATTGGAACAATGTAATTACTCCACAATAAGCTTCCCCTTTCACAAAGCTTTGGAACGCTCAAAGTCTAGCAACATAACGCTAAGTGAGTAATGGATCATCTACTCAAACAAAGAACAATTGGGGAATAGAACCCAACTACTTCTATCCTTTTCAAATGGGTGAACTATCACTAAGTGTGAATTCATCATAAATCTACTCCAACCATCATACTATTTCAATCCATGGGGTTTCTATTCAATTCATCCCCTTTCAAATAGTTTTTAGCTAAAGTTTCCATTTTCATTGGAACCTTAAGTTTCAATCAGTAATTTCAACCATTAATAATCAATTTTCCATCCTAGGAAGTGATAATCTGTACTCCTAGATGATTAAACAACAATAAAATCAACAACCCAATAATTATTCAAGGGTTTCTAAAGTTCTAGTGCTTTAGTCCTTTCATTCACCATTAGAGAACCACATACTAGTCAGTGAACCTAAGATGATGATGGAATGCACAAAGAAAAGGGTTGAAACTTACCTTTCAAGAGTATTTTAGCCCAAGCCTTAAGAAATCGCCACAATTGTTCTTGGGATTTGTTTTGGAGTTATGTGTGGAATGAGTTCGAAATAAAGAATTTAAAATGTTGATTCTGCCTCCCCTCAATCGCTGCAGCGATCGACTTCTCACTGTTGCGGCCTGCTATGGTGGACCTCATTAACTTCCTCCACCCCCCAGTGAAAACCCTCTACTCGCTACGGAGGACTCGCTACAGCGGTCCATTTTGACCAGTCGCTCGAGTTTTTCCACCAGTTTTCACCCAAAAATCCCAACACCAATCTGAGGCCTTACAGCCGCAAACCAAACATGCACATATACATAAACACACACTGCAGACTCATCCGCAGCCTTAGAATTCCCAACGGAAGTCTAGTTTACTAAGTCACCCCCATAACGGCCTAGTGGATTGTTACACTTAAGAAATATGAAAGAACAAGAATAATTAAAGAAATAACAACTCACTTCATTAAGAAGGAAAATCGTTCTGTACATAAGCAAAACAAGAGTTTCAATCCAAACTTTAACAATGAAAATTCCCATAAACAAGATTCAAGTGAAGAAATATATACCCTTAGATGTTGAATATAAAACTAGAAATCAAACAAATGAAGCAAGGGTTCAAGAAAGTGCTTATCCAAATAGTCAAATATTCAACCCCAAAGTGTGTTGTAAGAAGCCTAGCTCCCAAAAGTCTTGTATTTTGGCAAAGATGAGTTGCCAAATAAGTTTGGTCGAGTTTTTATGTGGGTTGGGATCAAAAAATTATGAAATACCAACTCTATCAAGAACTGAAGCCCGTTACCGCAATTGAAGACAAAAGACCAAATTTACGGCTCACTTGACTTTGACCATTACCGTAATGGGGGTCACTTTACCAATTTTGCGGAATTTGATTGTGTAGTTGACAGCCGCAATTGCGGTACCTTAGCCACAATTGAGGTCACTTGACTGTAATTACGGTTGTTGGCCATCATGTTGACCATCACAATCGCGGTCATTTGGTTGCAATTGCGGCATCTGAGAGTGTATTCTCCAGATTTATTTTTTCAGCCCCTTGTCCCTTCTTTTTGCTCAATCCCACTTCATTTTCTGTCAATACTTTTTATGACTCAATGTAGCTGAAATAATAGCAATACGGACCATAAATAGTCTCATATTATCAATAAAAGATACAAAAACTAAAGTAAAGAAACTAGAATAAGTGGTGAAATCACAACTTATCAAAAACCCCAACTTAAAGTGTTTACATTTCCTCAAGAAAATAAAAATCAAAAACTCAATGAGGACCTATCAATTGAAGCTCAACAGTTATCACTATCATTTTCAAATCACATTCTTCAATTAAGCACAACACTCGTGACTTTGATCTGTACTAATAATTAGGTTACAAGCATGTGAACTTTAACCAAATAACTTCCTCATTTTAAAACACAATTTCAAGAATGCATGTAGTGGAGTTTTTAAAAAATTAAGTAACAACAACCAAGCCTAAAGAAGTGATTTAAAACCACTATCTTACGAGATATGCTAATTTAACTCAGTTTGAAACTTTTCAACATACCAATCTATCATAATCCATATGCCCTCGCAAGAAAGAAAGTCCTAAAATCACTATATTCATAACAAAATCACAAGGGACATATGAAAAAAGTCACTCACACTCAACAAACAAATTCAAGTGCTGACAAGTATCATGCCATAGGCTTGTCCTTATTTTCATACGTCACTAACTCAAGAACACTTGGTTGGAGATCACATAAGGATTTTTTAAGCATGTAACATAGGATTATGGATGGGTAGCATAAGTATTGGGGATATAAGCGACTAAACCCTCCTTGAACACTACACAACACTTTCATTTAAAACTTTATTCAGCTTCCCCAGTTATTACCAATATTTTGGTGCTTTCTTTTCAAGTACACCAATTTCTATTTTTTGTTGCATTTTCCAATTTTCTTCATTTGGCATTTATTCACGAAACTACAATTCAATTCTTCACCACCACTCAAATAACACCAACACCCCAGCTTAAGGTTTTAGCCTCAAACGTACACTTGTAACATTCAAGGAGGGAAAGGTTCAAAAGAGAGAATTCTATCAAAAAGGGTAAAGGCTTGTAATTTACAATCAAATAAAACGTCCATCGGTTAAAATGGGGGTTACTAGTGATATATATTCGTGCAGTGGTAGGCTAGAAAGGCTTAAAGAGTATTTTTCAAAGATCACAAAGATTGCCTAAAGTCATATCTCCAACCAAACATAACCAAGAGTAGCATCGAAGGAATAACCGAGCAAGTGCTAGATGATAAAATTAAGCATAAAAATTATTCAATATAAACTCACCACACACAACACATGAACTAGTAAAAATGGATCAATTTCACTTTCTAAACAAGAACAAATAGACTCATATTGTAAATTCAAAGTAATACCAACTAGTAGGCAAAGAGTCACAAAATGAGCCAAGAAGTTCTCACAAAAATCATTCTTTCTCATGCATCTTGCTTTCATAAAAGAATTTCGAAGGGGTATGCTCAACACTTCACATGTAAGAGACTAACTGCTCAACACTTTACATGTAAGAGACTAACTCTATTAGTACTAAACAAGCCAAAAATTTTCACATTTGCTCACTGGAGCACCTATACCTAAACTATGTAAAAATTTACCTAAAAACACCCGGTTCAGAAGAAAATTGACATCCTCGAAAAAAAAACCGTGGTATAAAGAAAAGTTAAGTATATCTACACTAAGAAAATTAAGAAGCTAACAATAATAAAAACAAACTAAAACATACTAATATAAGCATATCATAAACACAACGAACAATGTCAACAGAACATAAATATACCCATATCGACAGTTATAAAAGAAGCCATCCCCAACGACAAACATTGCAATGTCCCTGATGCAACAAAACAGAACCAAATAAAATGGTGGAAAGTGCTCCGTGAATACTGCATCAAGCTCTCTTGTTGCTCTCAGACTCATCATCATCATTCACAGTCTCATACTCTTCTTGTGACCACTGAACTGGAGCATTATCATCAACTTTTGGATTGGTTGACGGTAGTGACTCTTTAGGCTTTATAACCTTCCACAGCTCCTTCACACCCTTCCACATTCAGGTGAAGAATTTGTCTTTCTTCTTCTCTCTTTTACTCATCCTTGTGTGTGAGTCTGTCAGCTTGTTATGTGCACTCTTCAACTTGCCGTGAGACATAGCTAAGTAGGTGTATGATTTTCCAGCTTATTGAGGTGGGCCCCCTACATCTTCTGGTCTTCATGATACTTCTCAAATTCTTTCTTTGACACAAAAGTAGAAGGCCCCTCAAAAGTCTCACAAGGTCCCCTCGGAAGGCCATCTATTAAGTCTCAGATTTGCCTCATCTCATTAATGAGTATGGAAAATTATCCTCCATCAGAAGTTGTTGGGTGACTACAGGGATCGACCCGAGAAGATACCTTCTTTATTTTTTTCTTTCTGCTCTTGCAAACACTACCTGCTTCTCGTTTTTTGAATGGTAGAATAGGCTTCTCTGAATCTATCAATTGTCTTATAGGTACACTTCAACCTCCGCAAGCTTTCTCAGCTTAATGATAAGAGATGGAAATAGCAGCATGGACCTGTTCTGTACCAAGTACTCCCTAAGCTCATTGATAAGAAATGAACCAACATATAAATGAATGTTGTAAAAACTTTAATAAATCAGTTGGGCCCTCAGAAATAGTACCTCAAACACATTTGTACATGGATAGATTTGATTGCAAATAGTTGATAACCAATTCTTCGCCTCAGCGGTGAATTCTTAGATATAATACCTTTCTCTGTGACATCCTATGGCATAGACTTGCCAGGGCATAATCTTGAGGCCAAAAAATCACGTCCAACACAATCTGGAGCCCTAAATGGTGCAATATCGTGATATGGCAACCAACAAAAGTGATTAATCATTGATTCCCTCCGGTATTTTTATGACTGCGTTGCTCCACTTGATGGTTTTGAGTTTTGTATAGAACTCTCTAACCCACTTCTCATTAGCCTTGCAAGGCTGAGCTACAAAACATATTCATTTCATATCCACGAGTTCTAATAGAAGTCCGGAAGAGCTTCGAGGACCCGCTCAAGTGCAATGCCTCTCTCTGGGAATAATTTCTTCCCAGCCAAATTAGAGTAATAGAGGTGCTAACAATCCCCTGATAAGAACTTGTTGTGGTCA
The DNA here is from genome assembly GCF_019175385.1 of Lycium barbarum. NCBI lineage: Eukaryota > Viridiplantae > Streptophyta > Magnoliopsida > Solanales > Solanaceae > Lycium > Lycium barbarum. The sequence goes on along the minus strand of NC_083340.1, from coordinate 89,861,251 downwards.
TTGTTTTCTTCACCGAATTGAGAATCCATTTTTAGCTTTTGATACCTAAAAACATAAAACAATCATAAACACTTGATATGAACATGTAAAACAATGCAATGTCAGTTAATTAAGCTAAGGAAATGACCAAGCCGATTTCAAAACCCGTAAATCATGGTAGACTGATTAAAAATAATAAAAGAACCTTAACTAAAATTTAAAAATTGCATAATAAAAATAAAAATTAAATGTAATAAAATATTGTTTGCCTCCCATAGAGTGCCACATTTAACGTCGTGGCACTACGTGAGTTAACTTTACCTGTTAATTCATTTTAGCACTTTTAAACATTTTACCCCTTTTGACCTTTCCCCTAGCTTCATTATGATAAATTTGACTTGTGGGGATGGATGGCACAATTCTCGAGGCAATCGTATGTGATTTGAGTGACAAAATGAGAGTTTTTACATTTAATAAGTGTTGGGTTGATTAAAGTCAACATCGGGGGAAATTGAGTCATTTTGGAAATTATGTTGGTTCAATTAGCTCCAGAATGTCGAATATAGGCTGGTTGTGTATTTAGTTCAACTCTCGAGGGTCTTGGAGGGCATTTTGTACATTTGGTTGGAAAGTTGATTTTTGACCGTTCAGGGTTGACCAAAGTCAACAAGATCTCTCTTGGGAATTCTGAGTGCACGAGCGAGTTTGTAGTGCGTTTTTACATATGTCTGAATATTTGGTTTGTATCGGGGAGGTTCTGGGAGAGTCTTGGGATTTCGGGGTATGAGAGTCAAAACCAAATTTTGCTGGTTCTATTTTATTCGCACCAGTAAAATGTTCCTGTTACACCTTGTAGTTTTGTACGTTGAGGTTCGCTAGGTGCTAGTAGTTCAGTTGTGGACACAAGAGTTATTGTCAAGGATATATGAGATTGCATGTCACGACCCAACCCCATGGGCCATTACTAGTGCCCGAGCTGGACACTCATATACGTACCTATTAGATATAGCCAAATTGAAACTTTGAACAATATGGAAACTTGCAAAAGAATTCCGAAGGTTCATAACGTCATCATATATATATGTCCAGTTAACTGTCTCTTGAGGAGTCACAACTGATCAAATCATAAGATGATACGCAAGCCGGCAAGGCTGCCACTACATATCAATATCATGCGCAAGCCGACAAGGCTGCCACTACATACGAACATATCCATAGCACATCGTATAGACACAGCTGAACAAACTTATACACAACCCACACATATGTCTACAGACCTCTAAGAGTATCGATAGTTAAATATGACGGGACAGGGCCCCGCCGTACCCCTGGATAAACATTTACATATACATCATAAGATCTGTACCAAAAGTCTAGGCTCCGAAACAATGGAACTCTCCAAGACAGCTGAGTAGAAGTCCTATGCTGAAGGGTCACCAAACCGACAATCTGTACATGCGGGCATGAAACGCAGCCCCCCTCCCCCCCCCCCCCCCCGAAGAAAGGGGGTCAGTATGGAATATGTACTGAGTATATAAAGCATGTGATACAGTAAAGAGGATCATAACTGAAATAGAGGTCACAGGAGACAAGTATGACATTCAAAATACCAATACATTTTCCTTATAAAATGTAAATCATGCATATCAATATCATATATCATACCCGGCCCATTATGGGACTCGGTGAATAAAGTCATCCTTGGCGCCATAATCACATCATCATATCATCATATCATCACATCATCATATCATCATATATTTATATATATACCATACCCGGCCCTCTAGTGAAGGACTCGGTGAACAATGTAGTGAAACTGTGTACGAAAACATACCCGACTCGGGACTCGGTGAAAGATATATTGAGGCATGCACGAGCAGAGTACTGAGCAACCATATGCAAACTAAGTCATATCTGAGACTCGATAGAATATTCAAGATGAACTATCATTTGAAAATCAAGACAATAATCATATCAAGTACCCTTCGAATGTCACAATGGATTATATCAAAATAGAACTTTTGGAATCATAGACACGTATCGAGACACCATGAAATAGCTTCTGAAAATCAAGAACATTAGCCATCCTAGTGGCTCTAAGAATAGGAGCTTCTTTGGAGTCATATGTACGTCGTCTGTTTATTTTATAAAGATCATGCCAAAAGAAAGAAGGGTTAGCTTTACATACCTTTAACGCTTATTTAAATGTCCAACGTCTACTTCTCGAGCTCGGAGGTCTAAAATTAAGATAACATAAAAGCCACAGTTAGATCATCCACATCACTTACTAACCAATCCAAGTACGAATAAAATTTAACGAAATTCGGGCAGCATTTCCCCTGAAAACTTAACAATACTTGAGATTCCAATTTAGCCAAACCTCAATCAAAATACCAACAACAACAACACCAATAATTTCATATCAAACTAGAATTAAATCCATTCTTAAATAACATCCAAAACAGCCCAATATACATTCGTATACCAATGCTTGTATACACTTCTTTATTTTCGTATATCTATAGTATACAGCCAATCCAACGATATTGTAGCCCACAAAACAATTCATAACAACCACCAAACAGCCCCAAAATATTGTCACAAAACAGCCACGAAAATCATAAAAAAAATAGCTCGGTATACACTTTGTATATGATATCTTCACACACTTTATTCTCCCAAATTCAAGAACAACAACTTGTCAACAACATCAAAAATTATTATACATCATAACTCAGCCAATTCCATCCATTTAATCCAACTAAAACAGCCCCCGATCCATAAATCTCAACAAAACAACAAACGAATTTATAACGCTATTTTCTCCATTCTAATCCGTTAAAACTCTAAATAAACTTGTTAAAAATGAAAAAGGGACCTTACTCTTACCTTAGGTATGCAGCAACCACGTCAACACTCTTCTTCTTGGCTGATCTTTAGCTCAAATTGAAGGCAACGCAATGTACAACACTTTTCTCTTCATGAGCTTGGGGATTCGGGGCTCAGATTTTGATCAAAACTTTATTTTTCTCTCTAAGGCTTTCCTCCCTCCCTCTCTCTAGAATTTTCTGGGTCTTTTTGGTCTGAAAATGAGGAGGAGAAGGCTGAAATGTCCCTTAAATAGCAAGGGAAATGGGCCTGACCCGGATTGGAATTGGGTTGGGTCCATTTCACTGCCCAGCTTGACCTTTCTGCCTTAAAACGTCTATATCTCCTTATCCCTATGTCACATACAGGCCCACGACCTATGGTTGGAAAGGTATTTCAACTATCTACAACTTTTAATTTAGGAGTTTTCCCAAATTCCCAAATACTGATGGGGTTATGGTCTCCCGAAGTCAGATTACCCAAAACGTAACTTAAAAACATCATTTTAGAGGGCTTACACTTGGATTTGCCTCAAGGGTCCTTCTTGAGTTGTGCTTAACTCCACATATATTATCCATATAACTTGTCATATGTATATTTTTTTAAAAACAAATCTCGACATGTGGACCCCACCTCAGCTTACGAATAATTCAACGTACAAAAATACGGGGTATAACATTACATGTACTTATCTTATGGTTATGAGGGTTAAGCTCATGCAATAAGTTATGGAAGGATTGGAGAACAAGTGAATTAAGGAGGTTAAGCTTTTGGAACTTTGGGAAAAATTTGGGCAAGATTTCGTACGACAATTTTGGTTTGACTTTGGGAAAGAATATCTCTTAGCATATTAGGAGTTTTGAAGTTGAACAATGCCTAAATTGAAGTTCAGGAAGTCTAGTTTCCAACGCAACAAACCGCGCATCGATCCGACATCGGAATCAAATGATATGAGCATTTTAAGACAGACTGCCAGAGCAGGGATTAACTCTGCGCGAACGCGCAGAGGACCAAGGGTTAACTCAGCGCGAACACGCCCTAAGGTGGCGCGAACTCACTCAGTAATTGCTAGGTCGGTGCAGGCAGACTCTAAAACTTAATAAAAGGAGGCTTACCACCTTCTTTTTCATCCAAAACACCCCAAACCTCTCCCAAACATTTTGAAATTTTCCTCCAACTTCCATTCATCAAATTTTAGCCCAAATCAAGTATAATCTCCGGATTCAGGTTTAGAGAGCGTATAGTTGTGACTATAGTATCGTATTACGGTGAATCTTAGCTTGGATTCGAGGTGAAAAGTTAAGATATTGCAGTTCTAGTGGGAGTAAGGTACGAATCTTTCCTTATTGATATTGATTTAGTTTTATTTACGGGGGTAGAGCTATTAAATGATCGTATAATGAATTTGTTGGTTGAGAAATTTGATAAACATCGTGTGGGATGTTTAATGGAATATTCTGGAATTGATGATGATGTCGTTGATATTAGTATTGTTGTTGGTGGTGTTGGTTGTTGGTATTGTGATTCCGGGCTAGGGATATAAACAGGGGAGATGCTGCCCGAATTTTGGCCGATTATAAAGGGGTTTAATTTGAAGACTTAAGATAGGTATATGATGATAAGTCTAATGGTAGTATGAATTCTCTTGAATGTAGATTTACGAGCACGAGAGGATAAACATTAAGTAATTAAGGAGACTAAAGGTATGTTAAGGCTAGCCCCTTTCTTTCAAAAGGCATGATTCCTATGTTATAATTCCATACATGTTTCCATAACATTCTTATTTCCAAAAGTTAAAAGTTCATGATTCTTACAGTTTTTTTTATGACGTTAAATACCAGATGTTTTCTGTGATGACAATGATGATGATGATGGTTCCATTCTAGATATTCCAAAGTTTATGGTTGATGCTATTATGAGATTGTTGAGGTTATTTCAAGAACTCCTTGATTTTATTCATTGTTGTTGATGTCACCTCATGTTACTTGTTCCTTCGAGGTGAGGTATAGCGAGGGTGATTAATCCATAATAGGATTGGAAGTTACCGACCTTAAGTCACTCCGAAAGAGTGGTAGCTTTTATTTGGGCTCTCATACATGCTTAATATATATATGTAAGAATGATAGTAACACCGAGCCTACATGGTCGGGTACGGAAAACACCGAGCCTATATGGCCGGGCAGACACACCACTGTAGTGGGCAGCTTATGATTACCCCAAACGCAGGCTAATGATGATAACACCGTGCCTATATGGTCGGGCAATTTACTTGTATATATCTATAGTTATAATGTTGGTTGAAAAAGTCAAAGTTAGCATGCAAGGCATCCGCCTTATGAGGCAATCAAATGTACAGGTTAACATTATCTCATGTTATGTTCAATATTTCCTGTTATTATTATTCATGCCTTACATACTCAGTACATTGTCCATACTTATGTCCTTTCTTGTGATTTGGCTGGACTTCTTACCAGGTATGTTGAGACTGTAAACTCTAACTTAAGCATCATGGTTGATAAATTGAACTAAATAAGAGGGTGTAGCAGGGATAATAAAGGGGTCCTGATACTCGTGAGGTGACGAGCACTTGTATCGGGTACCATTGACATATGACGGGACCTTGTGCAATTCAACTTTTATAGTTGGTCTGAATCCCATGTTTTGGGCACTAGCTGGTACATAGTATGATCCTATGGATATGTGAGTCGGGTATAAAGCCTGTATTTTGTATCTCTTTGATTGTGTGTATATCTTTTTTGTTATGTGTGGTACTCATCACTCCTAAATGCTTGTCGAAAAGTGGAAAATAAGCTAAGATAATGACTTTAATATGTAATTAGATAAAGATAGGCCTTTACAGCTTATAATGAATAAAGAAGATATTTTACTGTATTTATTGGCTTCTTGTTATTGTGTATGTCATAATCATGCTTCATTTTGTATCTCATGCTTTGTATATATTTGAGTATACATATGTGGGTCCAAGGAGAAATGTTTTCGGACGGAGTGATGATGATATCTTGAGACAGAACTTTAGTGTGTATAAGAAGCTAAAGATGGAACCATTTTTATTATGAGAACTTGAAAAGGGAATCTTATGTGTATTCCTGCTTCTTATCATGATGTCTGACATATCCATGCTTATCATATATCTTCTGCCTACTTATCATGACTAAAGGTAGGGTCCTTTTCTGTATGCATTGATTTTTTATTGTTGAGCATGTCACATTCATATTTATCATGGTATCTTATATGCATTGATGGCACTAATGAAAAGTCTGATGGGAAATGATTCGAGACAAAGTGATGATGATTATGAACGAATGGGGTAGCTGACAGGTATAAGAGCCTAAGGGGCTGAAACATGCTTCATACGAGCTTATAGGGTTGGGATATGATATGTGGAGTTCGTGATCCGAGGATTTTCCAGAGCGGTGGTATATAGAACTCGCGAGTCCCCCATCGGTCACGATTTGTTGACATTCGAACATGTGTATACCGGGTGATGGAAAGGACTTTCATTGCATTACATTGCATGGCATTACATGCATTTGCACTTTATACCATGTCATTCAACCTATCTCCTTGTTGTATAGTGGTTTGAACCAGTGGATAGTATATTATGCCTTGATTTTGGTTTGGATTGTCTTTTTTGGCTTTGGATGGGTGACGGATTAAGGACTTGGGTGCTTATTGTATTTCTTGATCAACCAAGGATTTAGTTGCTTATTCGGTTACCTGATGTACTTATGGATTAGAAGCTGAACTGAGATTATCACCGCTTGATATATATTATTGTTGTGAACTAATGGCAGCTAAGTGTGGAAGTAGTAATCGTAGGCCAGCCCTTGTGTCCGTTTTCGTTAGGGTTAGTCGATGATATTTTTGATGTTATATCCCGTATTTTGCACATTCAGATATTTCAAGGTGGTCGTGGTAGGTTAAGGGCAAGACTATGTTCCAACATTATTTTAATATACAAGTTGTTTATTAGTATAGAAATATTGAGAAAGGTTAAGGGTAAAAAGGAAAATTCACAAGAGGGCTCACGGTAATATTGTGGAAGTCTAGGGGCAAAATGGGAATTTCGCAAGTGGTCTTGAATGTCCTATGTGGCCGTGTGTCATGTGCTATATATATATACAAAAAAAAAATAAGAGAAAAGAGTGATGACTAACCAAGATTATTCATCCTTTTAATTTAAGAAACATTGAGAAGCTTGGAGAAGGGACATGTGTCCACTTTGTATTGGTAGAAGTTATATATATATAGAGACAATGGATGACAAAATAAGACTTAGTCATCTTTTAAATCAAGAAAGCTTGAAGAAAAAAAAAGAAAGGAAGGAAGAGAGAGTATTCGGCCACCATGGCCAACTTGGGTGCCACGGAAATTTATCAAGAAAAATTATTTTCTCCTAGTAATTCAACCAAGTGGAACGCCCCTAACAACATGAAGGAGTTGTTGGAGCAAGCCAACCATTTATTGGAGTGATTTACAAACCCTAGCTAAGCTAACAGGTTAGATGAAGAAGGTATGTGCTCAATCTTCTTTTCATGTGTTATAGATGATTTGTGAGTGTTGAAATATGTGGAAATGGATGAAATTCATGAAATATGTATATGTATGGTGTTGGCCGAATAAGAGGGGTGTTGGTAAGATGTGATGAATTAATTTTATTTAGTAGTTTGATTGTTGTGTTGTGGATTCCATAATGAAAAGTGAAGGTTTGGTAGCTTGAAATGAACTTGAAATCGTTTGTGCATTATTGACGAAGTTAATGTGACGTTAGTGTGGTTTCTTATAGTTGTAAGAATAAATTTGCTAATGTGTAGGTTGTAAATATAATTCATGAATTTGGAAGTGAGACATGTGTTTGGAAGATTGTAAGTTGGGTCGTTGTGATTGAATTTGAAAGAAGGAAATAGGTTGTTATTGTTTTTGTTAAATTTGGAAGGTGTCGGATGAAGTAGTAAGTTGATTGGGTGCTTTGAATGTTATATGAATTGAATTGAATATAAATGAAATGTCGTTGAATTGTATGACAAAGGTTGTTAATGTTAGAATGTGTCTTGAATTGATTGTTGATGTTGTTAGTATGATTGATGGTATTGTTGTTGATAGTTTGGCCGAGTTGAATTCTCGGATTGTTGATTGATGATTTGGGCCGAGTTAGATTCTCGGGGATGGTGTATTTATAGGGGAGATGCTGCCGAAATTTCGGCAGATCATAAGTGAATTTATTTGAAAAACTAAGACAAGTGTTTGTGTTATATCCCGCATTTTTTGCAATCGGATAATTCAAGACAATCGCGGGAAAACAACAAGCAAGGCAATATTTTATTTTGTTTGGCACATGCGTTGCTTATGAAAAGTCTAGAAGTGGAAATATGGAGAACGACGAAGGGCAAATTTGGAAGTTGGAAAAATTATTTCCATAAATTACAAGAACTAGCTAAGAATAATAAGTGGGCTTGAAATTTTTAAGGAAATGGACAAGGCCCAACCGGCCATGGACTTGGGCCAAGCCCATGTGGGATTTAATTTGTAATTTATAAGAGATGACTAAGTCATCTTTATCTCATAAACTTCTAGAGATTTCAAGAAAGCAAGAACAAAAGAAAGGAGGAGAAAAAAAAAACCTCAAGGCCTTCGGCCATAGTAAAATTTCCAAGGAAAATTGATAAAAATTCTTTCAAAAATCAATTCCTACCAAGTAAAGGGTGCTTAACAAGGTGGAGTTGTTATTGGAGCAAGAAAAACTCACAAACATACAAGTTGCCAAGTTGTAGCCCAGTGAGAAGTTGAAGAAAAAAGGTGAACTCTAATCTTGTTTTATGTGTTATACATGGTTTATATGTGTTGTAGTATGCTAAAATGGATGAAATTCATGAAGGAGAGAAATATAGTATATGGCCGTGCATATATATATATGTGTAGGAGTCATGATTCAATTATGTTGTCTAGTGTTTGGTTGTTATGGTTGTAAATGATATATGGAAAATGGAAGTGGAATGAATTTGGATAGAATGTAGTTGTGTGTGCATGATATGGCCGTGTAGTGTGTGGTGTGTATGTGGCCGTGTATACTTAATGTATAGTCGTGTATATTGGTGAGTTGTGAAAGAATAATGAGCGAGTTGTAATTAATATCTTAGTCGTTGTGTTGTAGATGTTATATCGCAAATAAAGACTTGATAAGTTTGGTGAAGTATTGGCAATTGGAAGATTGTGTATATTGAAAATAATGTTCTTGTATGGATGGTATGTAATGATATTAGTATGATGTTGTTGGAATATGTATTATAAGGTTGTTGTTGTTTTATTGAAATTGGAAAGTCTTGAAGGATGTAGAATGATAATTAAAGTGTTGGAAAGTACCTTGAGTTGAATATGGAAATTGCTAGTGTGGTTGTTGAGTTATGTTAATAGTTTGGCCGGGTTTGAATTCCCGGATTGTGATTGATGAGAATTTGGTTGTGTTGAATGTTGAGGATGGTATATTTACAGAGGAAATGCTGCCGAAATTTCGGTAGCCAAGTGTTTCCTTAAGATTCTAACTCTAAGTACCCTAATAAGAGTTTTGGTAAACATGACCAATTCGCAGATTTTGACGAGATTGCAACGTGAATTTGGAACAGCAAAAGGAGCGGAAAGAGGTATGTAAGGCTTCACCCTTATTTCTATGGCATGTCTTAGATGTAATAAGTCGGGTACGAGCCTCGGGGACAACCCTATTCCCCGGAATCCGCACCTAAAGTTTTCTCTTTTTCCTTCAGTAGAACTGAACTAGAAAATATGCAAAATGTTGGAAAGACCTTTTAAATCCCTAGAACTTGCATAGATGGGACCCGACTACCCTAAAACCCTCACAAGCAACGCCATGACATGTAAAACATGCAAATCGTATACGCTACCTCATTCGGCCCGAGGTGGGCCCGTTACTCTCGGACGTTCCTTGTAGTCTTGTTTAACTTACTTGAAGTTGAATCCAACGAGGACCTTTGATCCCGATCTCGCTACCAAATGATTAGTACTATGACTACTCTAACGAGAATGTTTCTATGATGATAATGATGACGGCAATGCTAGTCAAGAGAATATGCCTATGACAAGCACGACCGGAACGATTCTACGACTAAGATTCCTAAGCTAAGGATTTAATGTGAACAAGAAGTTGATAAACTAATTTTTGGAACCTTATTCATATCCTTCAGCTATGACTTTACTTTCTAAAGACCCCAAAGCCTATGAACTGTCATCTATGATGCCCACGATTTCATTCTACGCTTACTTTAATATTACTCTCCGTTGATAATCTCACCTTAAAATACTCGTCCCTTCAAGGTGAGACAAAGCGATCACGAGTATTCCATAACGTAATCGGAGGTTACCGACTTTATGTCACTTCGATGGACATGTAACTTTCCTGGGACTCCCGTGCATGCTGGTTATATGATACAGGTATATGTGTATGGATATGTATATGTATATAAGATAAGTATTTGTATATAAGACCTGTATATGTAAATGAGATAAGTAAATGTATACGTATATGTATATGGGGAAAGGGGAAGGGCCATTGTTATATCACCACCTGATTCAGCTGGATTTCATCCTGGACGCGGGATATGGGGGAGCCGTACGCAGCGTCTGTATATATGTGATGTATGATATATATAATGTGATGTGTTGGGACACCGTTGGGGAGGGGGGTTGGGAGAGCCGATGTATTCAGCGTCTGTAAATGTGAGTAATAGATACCGTTTACTGAATTGTACTGTTTTCCGTACACGAGAATAAAGGACACCGTGTTCTGAAAATAAAGGGACCTCCCTAAGTACAGGTTACTTCCTTATCTCAGTATATGTCCTATGACTCCATGATATTGTTAATCGTACTCTATGTTACTGTTTATCTTATCTTTTATGCCTTACATACTCGGTACACTATTCGTACTGACGTCCCTTCTTGTGGACGCTGCGTAGGTCAGCAGACAGGTGGACATGATCCTTAGAAGCTCTATCAGCCACACTTGACAGCGCTCCAGTTGTTTCAGAGCCTCACTCCAGCGGTACTATTTTGTGTATGTACATTCGGGCACGACAGTACTCGGCCCTTTCTATGTATATGTGTACTATGTCTAGAGGCTCGTAGACAGATATGCACAGTCAGCTATGTACAGTTAGATGTGTTGTATTTTGAATTTTTCGCGTCCCGGTATAACGCGATAGTGGAAAGCTTACTACTTATGTTTATGGTGACGCTGCTAATGTTAATATTCAGAAAGGAAAAAAAAATATGGCTCTGTTTACACGGCTTGCCATGAGGTAAAGGTAATATGATAGATAAGGGGTGCTCGGTACAAGTATCGGGTACTCGTCACGGCCCCTAGTCGGGTCGTGACAGAAGTGGTATCAGAGCAGTTCGGTCCTAGGGGTTTGTGTATGAGCCGTGTCCAGTAGAGTCTTGTTTATGGGTGTGTAGCACGCCACGCTTATAAACAGGAGGCTACAAGGCATTTAGGAAATATGACCTTCTGTGTATTCTAAGATCGTGCGATAGAGCTATGCTACCAGGCTTCCACATTCCTTTCCTAATCCTATGCTATGGTTTCAGTAATGCCGCCGAAGAGAAAGGCTACGACGGCCGAGAAAGCCAAGAGGGTTGCGGGCAGCAGAGTCGAGCGGGAGCTAGAAGAAGGAGAATCTCATAATGAAGCTCCCCCTCAGACTTTTCCTGCTCCCCCTGCACCAGCAGAGCAGGAAAGAGTTCCAGCTCCAGCCCCCGCACCTCCAGTCCCACCGCCAGCAGCTCCGGGCCAGCAGATGGCAGAGGCCATCCAGTTATTGACCCAGTTAGTTGCCGCACAGGCTCAGCAGCAAGATGTAGACTTGGGAGATAGGGCGGTAAGTGCAAGAGCCCATGACTTTATTACCCTAAAGCCGCCAGAGTTTTATGGATCGAAACTAGAGGAAGACCCGCAGAGTTTCATAGATGAGATGCTGAGGACTCTGAGGATCATACATGCTTCGGATACGGAGTCCATAGAGTTGGCTTCATACAGGCTGCGGGATGTGGCAGTTCTGTGGTACAGCAGCTGGATATCTTCGAGGGGAGTAAATGCACCCCCTCCGGTTTGGCAGGAGTTTACAGAGGCATTTCTATGACATTTCCTACCGCCAGAGGTTCGACGGGCTCGAGCCGATATGTTCTTGAACCTGAGACAGGGAAATATGAGCGTTCGAGAATACAGCCTCCATTTTAACTCATTAGCCAGGTATGCCCCAGCCATGATAGCTGATAGGGAGATCGTGTGCACCGATTTGTGAGTGGGCTAGGGCCACATTTAGTTAAGGAATGTTTGACGGCTTCACTCCAGGACGGGATGACTATTACCCGCATCCAGACCCACGCCCAAAATCTGGAAGAACAGTACCAGTCACGGAGAGAGGAGCGTTATTCAGATAGGGGTCCAAGAAAAAGGGGCAGATCTTCTGGGCTAGAAGCGAGTACAGAGGGGGGCAGGCACAAGAGCAGTCTAGATATTCAGGCCAATTAGTGGCCAGTGCACCACCTCGATTTGCAGATAGAAGATTTGACCGCTCCGCCTATTCGGGACCAGATCAGTGTACTAGAGCTTCAGGATCCCAGTACAAAGCTGATTTTAGCAGGACGGGACTGCCCCCACCACGATGTGCTCGGTGTGGCAGGCCCCACTCTGGGCAGTGCTACCTAGACACCGGTGGTTGTTTTGCCTGTGGTCGAATTGACCATTTTGTACGTGACTGCCCACTAAAGGATGAAGGAGGCCGAACTCAGCTAGCCGTATCAGCAATCGGTTCATCGTCGACTGTGCGCCCTCGTGGAAAGACTTCCCAGGCTCCAGCGGGCCGCGGCCGAGGTAGAGGAGGGGCACCTAGTTCAGCCGGTCCTCTGCACCGCTTATATGCACTGACAGGACGACAGGACCCTGAACCTTCCGCCGACGCGGCCACAGGTACACTTCCGGCATCTTTTCTATAATATATGGATGTTAAACTAAACTGGATTTTACTTTATCTTGCACCGTCCCGTGTGTTGCGGAACATATAAGAAATTCAGGAAAATTTAGGTTAAGGGTAGCCGTGCACACAAGAAAAAGGGTGAATAGCAGTGACCACGAAGGCTAAAATAGTCATTAAAAGAGAAATATGCGCTATGAGTGCGTTCGAACATTGCCGAGACCCCAACCTGCCCCACATTATGTGATATAGGTAGTACGGGGAAGCGGAAGTAAAAATACTAACACCGAGACACTGAAATGCATTAAAGTTTCAAGGTTAAGCGTGCTCAGGTGTGAGTAATTTCATGATGGGTGACCCCTAGGAAATATGCTGAAAATTTCATAAATGCGGAAATAAGAGACGAGTGTAAGAGTAGACAGCCCAAAGTAAATTGGGGTGTGGAAAGTGGTTAGAAACCCCATACGAGTCATATAGGCCGAGACAGACTAAACTCAAAGAAAAGAGGAAGGCATGACGACAGAAAGCTTCGAGGATGAAGGAGAAAAGTACAGAAGTCACAGGGTGAGACCGATATTGAGTCCACACTAGCTAAGGCAACCTAAGCTTCTAAGATGAATATGCTAAGAGACATGAGGTATTTACAAAGGAGACCTCCCCGAAATATTATACTACGCTATGAGGCAAGTTTAACATTCGAGGACGAATGTTCTAAAGGGGGGGAGGATGTTATATCCCGCATTTTTTGCAATCGGATAATTCAAGACAATCGCGGGAAAACAACAAGCAAGGCAATATTTTATTTTGTTTGGCACATGAGTTGCTTATGAAAAGTCTAGAAGTGGAAATATGGAGAACGACGAAGGGCAAATTTGGAAGTTGGAAAAATTGTTTCCATAAATTACAAGAACTAGCTAAGAATAATAAGTGGGTTTGAAATTTTTAAGGAAATGGACAAGGCCCAACCGGCCATGGACTTGGGCCAAGCCCATGTGGGATTTAATTTGTAATTTATAAGAGATGACTAAGTCAACTTTATCTCATAAACTTCTAGAGATTTCAAGAAAGCAAGAACAAAAGAAAGGAGGAGAAAAAAAACCCTCAAGGCCTTCGGCCATAGAAAAATTTAGAAGGAAAATTGATAAAAATTCTTTCAAAAATCAATTCCTACCAAGTAAAGGGTGCTTAACAAGGTGGAGTTGTTATTGGAGCAAGAAAAACTCACAAACATACAAGTTGCCAAGTTGTAGCCAAGTGAGAAGTTGAAGAAAAAAGGTGAACTCTAATCTTGTTTTATGTGTTATACATGGTTTATATGTGTTGTAGTATGCTAAAATGGATGAAATTCATGAAGGAGAGAAATATAGTATATGGCCGTGCATATATATATATATATATATGTGTAGGAGTCATGATTCAATTATGTTGTCTAGTGTTTGGTTGTTATGGTTGTAAATGATATGTGGAAAATGGAAGTGGAATGAATTTGGATAGAATGTAGTTGTGTGTGCATGATATGGCCGTGTAGTGTGTGGTGTGTATGTAGCCATGTATACTTAATGTATAGTCGTGTATATTGGTGAGTTGTGAAAGAATAATGAGCGAGTTGTAATTAATATCTTAGTCGTTGTGTTGTAGATGTTATATCGCAAATAAAGACTTGATAAGTTTGGTGAAGTATTGGCAATTGGAAGATTGTGTATATTGAAAATAATGTTCTTGTATGGATGGTATGTAATGATATTAGTATGATGTTGTTGGAATATGTATTATAAGGTTGTTGTTGTTTTATTGAAATTGGAAAGTCTTGAAGGAAGTAGAATGCTAATTAAAGTGTTGGAAAGTACCTTGAGTTGAATATGGAAATTGCTAGTGTGGTTGTTGAGTTATGTTAATAGTTTGGCCGAGTTTGAATTCCCGGATTGTGATTGATGAGAATTTGGTTGTGTTGAATGTTGAGGATGGTATATTTACAGAGGAAATGCTGCCGAAATTTCGGTAGCCAAGTGTTTCCTTAAGATTCTAACTCTAAGTACCCTAATAAGAGTTTTGGTAAACATGACCAATTCGCAGATTTTGACGAGATTGCAACGTGAATTTGGAACAGCAAAAGGAGCGGAAAGAGGTATGTAAGGCTTCACCCTTCTTTCTATGGCATGTCTTAGATGTAATAAGTCGGGTACGAGCCTCGGGGACAACCCTATTCCCCGGAATCCACACCTAAAGTTTTCTTTTTTTCCTTCAGTAGAACTGAACTAGAAAATATGCAAAATGTTGGAAAGACCTTTTAAATCCCTAGAACTTGCATAGATGGGACCCGACTACCCTAAAACCCTCACAAACAACGCCATGACATGTAAAACATGCAAATCGTATACGCTACCTCATTCGGCCCGAGGTGGGCCCGTTGCTCTCGGACGTTCCTTGTAGTCTTGTTTAACTTACTTGAAGTTGAATCCAACGAGGACCTTTGATCCCGATCTCGCTACCAAATGATTAGTACTATGACTACTCTAACGAGAATGTTTCTATGATGATAATGATGATGGCAATGCTAGTCAAGAGAATATGCCTATGACAGGCACGACCGGAACGATTCTACGACTAAGATTCCTAAGCTAAGGATTTAATGTGAACAAGAAGTTGATAAACTAATTTTTGGAACCTTATTCATATCCTTCAGCTATGACTTTACTTTCTAAAGACCCCAAAGCCTATGAACTGTCATCTATGATGCACACGATTTCATTCTACGCTTACTTTAATATTACTCTCCGTTGATAGTCTCACCTTAAAATACTCGTCCCTTCAAGGTGAGACAAAGCGATCACGAGTATTCCATAACGTAATCGGAGGTTACCGACTTTATGTCACTCCGATGGACATATAACTTTCCTGGGACTCCCGTGCATGCTGGTTATATGATACAGGTATATGTGTATGGATATGTATATGTATATAAGATAAGTATTTGTATATAAGACCTGTATATGTAAATGAGATAAGTAAATGTATACGTATATATATATGGGGAAAGGGGAAGGGCCATTGTTATATCACCACCTGATTCAGCTGGATTTCATCCTGGACGCGGGATGCCCGGACGCGGGATATGGGGGAGCCGAACGCGGCGTCTGTATATATGTGATGTATGATATATATAATGTGATGTGTTGGGACACCGTTGGGTAGGGGGGTTGGGAGAGCCGATGTATTCAGCGTCTGTAAATGTGAGTAAAAGATACCGTTTACTGAATTGTACTGTTTTCCGTACACGAGAATAAAGGACACCGTGTTCTGAAAATAAAGGGACCTCCCTAAGTACAGGTTACTTCCTTATCTCAGTATATGTCCTATGACTCCATGATATTGTTAATCGTACTCTATGTTACTGTTTATCTTATCTTTTATGCCTTACATACTCGGTACACTATTCGTACTGACGTCCCTTCTTGTGGCAGACAGGTGGACGTGATCCTTAGAAGCTCTATCAGCCACACTTGACAGCGCTCCAGTTGTTTCGGAGCCTCACTCCAGCGGTACTATTTTGTGTATGTACATTCGGGCATGACAGTACTCGGCCCTTTCTATGTATATGTGTACTATGTCTAGAGGCTCGTAGACAGATATGCACAGTCAGCTATGTACAGTTAGATGTGTTGTATTTTGAATTGTTCGCGTCCCGGTATAACGCGATAGCGGAAAGCTTACTACTTATGTTTATGGTGACGCTGCTAATGTTAATATTCAGAAAGGAAAAAAAAATATGGCTCTGTTTACACGGCTTGCCATGAGGTAAAGGTAATATGATAGATAAGGGGTGCTCGGTACAAGTATCGGGTACTCATCACGGCCCCTAGTCGGGTCGTGACAGTTTGTGACGATGAATCTAATGATTCTGTAAATCTTCTCAAATGTAGACTAGCGATAACGAGCTTGGATAATTAAGCATAGCTAATAGGACGTGGAGCAGGTATGTTAAGGCTCGTCCCTTTCTTTTAAAGGCATGATTCCGATGCTAGGATTTCATAATTGCTTCCATATTCTCCTTGTTTTCAAAGTTAGATGTTTATGATTCCAAGGCATGATTCTCTTCCCGATAACTCGTATATGTTTTTCCAAAGTGTCTGTATTCTACCAAAAACAGAGGTTTATGGTTTTGTAAGCTCTTATGACAATAACGATGGATATGTTTCACAATGACAATGATGATATCAAGGATGAGCATATTTCTATGATGACTATGATAAGAATGATTTCATGTTTAAAGGTACTTGATATGATTGTTGTTTTGATTTTCCAAAAATGGCTTCCGAAACATTCGTAGAAGGTTCTGTACTTCAAACGCTCATAACTATCTTATACTAAGTCGGATTGACCCGAAACTTGTTTCTGAGCCTTCATGTGTCGATTTATGTACGTACCCATCGAGTCTTGAAAATTTGTTCTATGTGCATATGTATACGAAGCGATGCCTTATGAGATTTATGATCTTACTCCATGTTCTCTTAACACTGTTATTCGTTGCTAGTCTCATCTTATAATAATTGTTCCTTCAAGGTGAGACAGAGTCAGGATGATCATTACATAATATATTCGGAGGTTACCGACCTTACGTCACTCCGATAGATACATGACTTTCTTTGGGCTCTCCTGCATGCTGTTATATGATATATGTATATGTATATGTATATGGGGTAAGGGGAGAGGTGAGAGCATTATATACGCGTAGCCACCTGATCAATTGGTATGATATGATATCGTCCCGGACGCGGGATGCCCGGATGCGGGATATATGGGTAAATGGATCGGGCTGCACGTTCTGCAGCAATATATGTATATGGATCGGGCTGCACGTTCCGCAGAAATATAATATATTATATGTATATATGGATCGGGCTACACGTTCTGCAGCACTAAGCATGCATGGTATCCGCCTAAAAGGCACTCAGATGTACATGTTACTCATTTACCCCATGATATGCTCTATGTTTCCATTCTGTTATTATTCATAAGTACATTCCTTACTATGTTACTATTCATGCCTTACATACTCAGTACATTGCTCGTACTGACGTCCCTTCTTGCGGATGTTGCGTTTCATGTCGCGCAGGTACACCCAGATGAGTAGAAGCCATTATAGAAGATGTTCCAGCGAAGTTGGCAAGCTCCATTTGGCCCTGGAGTGTTGTCGAGTAAGAGTACTATGCTATGATGTCTTGGTTGAAGTTAGAGGCTTTGCAGACAGAGTCGTAGGTATAGAATGTCAGTTCTGTAAGCGGCTCCATCAGCCAATGTGTCATTTTGTGCTATGATATGAACCCCATATCATGACAGATTTTGTTTGATTTGAGAACAACGAAAAGGAATATTTTTGAAAATTGTACTATGTATTTCATCCTTATTTGATTTAAAAGTCCAAAAATATTTTGTGTGCACTAAGGGTCAGAGGGTTCGCTCGGCCCTAAGTAAGGGTCGGGTGCCCATCACACCCTAGTAAGGTTGGGGTGTGACATTTGAGTACACGTTGTTCCCCGTGCTCACGCTAAACTTTCTGAACTCTTTTCATGTGCAGATTCTATTCCCGGTGTGGAGTTCCAGACACTGCCGACCGTGGTGAGGGTCATCTGGACGATTCGGGGTGAGCCATCAGTTGATCCATGGCACCGGATATTCTTTAGTTATATTTATTGTTGTCTTTTGTTTTGGACAACTTATGTACTTTCCATATATATGCCTAGACTTATACTTCATTTAGTCATTCTTGTACTAGCGACACTAGATCCGGGATGGTTGTACCTATATTATCGTGTTTTATAAAAATAAGGATAACTAGTATTTCAAATAACTTGAATGATTTCTTTTTTTGCTTTAATTCCTTTATTAAATTGTTCTAGCGGGTTGTGGATGGCTTACTAACTTGGTGGGAGTTATTTCCTTCACGACTTATGAAATTGCGTCGTCACAACTTGGTATCAGAGCTTTAGGTTAATCAGTCTCACAAGTACAAAAGCAATGTCTAGTAGAGTCTTGAGGATCAGTACGGAGATGTCTGTACTTATGTTCATGCGTGTTAGATTTTGGTAAGGTCTAATCTTCATTATTCGAATCTCTCACTAATGGTGAGGAAATGTATTCGGGTTCAGGCATGAGCGGCGGGATGTGATGTCGTGTAGTATGGTACGAGGTATGTGTCACGACCCAAACTAGAGGGCCATGACGAACACCTGACCGTACTAGCCATGTACCGCCTGACGTACATCTATAACATAAAAACATAAGCGGGGCTAATAGGGCCGCCATGTGATACTCTACAGACTCATAGGGATATCATGTTTGAAATATAATAGGCTGTAAATACTCAACTGCATAACAACATGTGAAACATCAAGACTGGACATCGTCTGATTGTACATAACTATCTATGAGTCTCTACTAGAATACATGACATAACGTGGTCGGGACAGTGCCCCGTCATACCTATGCATATGTATATATTTAATCATGTAGACTAACGACAACTGTGGAACAAGTGGAGTGCAACAACACTGGCCGCTGAACTGATATCATACTGGACGGGTCACCAACCTGTACCTCAAGACTTGTGAGCATGAAACACATTCCCCTAGGAAATAAGGGAATTAATATGAATAATGTACTAAGTATGTAAGGCATGAAAAACAGTATATAAGAGGCATAGCACAACCATGAGGCAATAAGAGTCACCCTGTACATTTGAATATCTCTGTGCATTATGAAATACATAAATATCATGTGTATGCATATGAAATGTCAGGTTATACATATATATGTGCACATATATAATCATCAAGCCTCTGAGGGCATCCCATCATATCATATCAGCCTCTATGGGCATCATCATCATCATTGTGTACAAGCTGATCTAGCGGTGCGTATATAACGCCTTCTCTTTCCCCATACCCTATATACATATAATATATTCTTATATAACGCTCTTCTAGTCATGGGTCAATGTGAATTTATAAATGAAAGCAACGCATAAGTTAAGATAGATAATGAGAACTCTCGGAGTGACATAAGGTCGTGCAACCTCCGATTAACATTATTGAGCTAACATCACCAACATACATATCCTCGGGACCCATGAACAGAATAAATGACAATAGAGGGTGTAGGTATTCAAGAACACAGGTACTCCTAGTACTTCTAAGAATAGAGTAATATTGGAGTTTGTTCATTCGCTAATTCCGTTCATATCATATGGATCATGCTAAAAAGAAAGAATGGGATAGCCTTAGCATACCTTAAGTCGCCGATATGAACCCACAATGAACTTGTCATAGTTCTTACACCAATCTTATGACAAGGGGATACGTATATGAACTTAGACGACGCTAGTAAATCGCATTTATCAAACAATAAATCGATTCTAAAATGAAACGGGCAGCATTTCTCTCATTTCCTTATCACCACAACATATCCAGCAACCAACAATAACAAAAATATTCTCCTATAAGCCTCTTCAACTGACCACAATCAACACAACCCAATATAAGCTTTCCAATTACTTTAACAATCGTATCGAGCGACAACCTCGATTTACGAATAATGAAACATAATTTGATTCCAATTCTTATTCTATGAATCTGTTTACAGTACTTGTAACATTATACCTAGGCCCACCATATTATTTTAAGCCCAAATAATCTTAAAGACAATCCTTAAAATAGTCCACAAGCCTACACTTCGACCTTCACTTTCAATTCGTGGTTTCTTTACACGTCTTCTCCTTCATTTAACTTAATTAACACCTGAATAACCTGAATCAAAGTAACCATGACATAACCAGGTCTTATTCCAAAAATATTAGCCATAAGATACCATAAGGGGATCTTCAAAACTGTTCAACAAACAACAACAACAAAACTACAATTTTCAGAAAATTGGGCACCATTTCCCCTATATCTATCACTTCCTTCCAATTCAAACCAACAACAAAAACAACAAGATTCAGCCTAAACCTAGCTCAAAAATCTTCCAAAACAATCACATACACACAATTCTTGTACTTAACCTTCAAACCCTTGTTCTTCATGTTCTCTTCATTACCAAAGCGTGCTATAGCACAAAAATAAATAATCCTAAGTAGGAGACTGTAGAAAATACCTTATATCACTTAAACAAACAATTTGGAGAGCTTACGTCACTGTGAAGGAATCCTCAACCAGCCACGAAGGAAGAGAAGCAAGATAGCAATCACCTCGGGTTACTCGGTATTTGATTTGCCTTGTTTCTTTGGATTTCACTCTTGGGTGGTTTGGGATCTCATAGAGATAATTTGGGGGTGTTTTTTGGTATGTTTTGGTGAGAAATAATGAAGAAATAGAGCTGGAAAGGCTTAAATACCCTTAAAGGGTCGGCAACCGCCTCTAGTGCTTCCCAAATAGTCTGTCTACGCAGTCTCACGAAACGTGAATATATCTCTACTTTGACATTGTATTGATGAATGGTTTAATGTGTTAGAAACTAGACTCGTAGACCTTTAATTTGATAGGTGGATCACCCCGTAACTCTATGTAGATTGGGAGAAAAGCTAAGTGACATCTGACCCAAATTTTAGTAAACTTATGAATGTAACTTGTGACGACTTTTGTCGACTTTTATTTGACAAGTCATTTGACTTCAAAACTTAACACACGAGTATCATACTACTAAAGTACCTCATGAAATGACCTTCTTAGCATGTTAATCACCCCTAGTCCTACCCCAAAAGTACGGGTTATAACATTCTCAACTTGCCGACTTTCAACCAAACTTATTCTTTCCGGTTCACTTGATGTCCAACCTTCCCAACACTTACCAAACTTGATTATAAACTCTTATCTACATAGGATGATCTTGTAGAATCTCTTATGTCCTCGACAAAAATTTTTCTTTCTCAATCCACGTCGATTAACTCACGGCGAAACTCAATATATAAAAGTACGGGGCGCTACGTCCTTCCCCCTTAGGATATTTCGTCCACGAATGTTAAATTAGTGTGATTATCATCTTGAATGTCAATATTATTCCATATGCGCATAAACTTATAAAATGGCTCTCAGCTTTCCACATCGATCTTCACATCCTAGACTTTTGATACTTAGGAGGTTTGAATGTTGTGTGTCTTAGTCTTTCTTTATTGCGATTTCTAGTAGCTTTTAGCATTAGATCTTCCGTTGTCCTTCGTCGCATTCTTCTAGTAATTCTTCTCTCCTTCCTTACCATAGCCCTTTCTATTAACTTGGTTATTTTCTTTCATTTTCTCTATTAACTTATTTCATTTTGCTTTATTCTTACGTCACTATGCTGGAATTTCCCTGTATTTTATTTCCTTATATAACATTTCCCACTAAACTTATACCTTTCTTAAGGCTCTTCGCTTACCAGCTCACCATTTGAAATTGATAACCTTTCTTGGATGTTACTAATGCTTCATTTAGGAGGTATCATTTTCATACGCAAGTCGTAACCGAATTCTTCCCACCTTAGATGAACCTACTGTCTGATACTTCGTTATTCAAAGTCACCTCCTCGGTCCTTGTAGTTCCTCTTACTTCTAACTGCAGCATCGAACTAGGTCACCTTTCTGCGGCCTGCAGTCCTTTTGAAATGGTTAACTTTGTCCTCGGTTTCTTATTTATGAACAATTATGTCGACTTTTCCGTATGACAATCCTAATGCAATATAGTCGTAAATTGTGTCTCTCTTACTAATGATTCAACGTTGCTGTCTTTACTCTTTTGTCCTGCCTAAACCTTTACTTGGTTTTGAATACTTCTCATTTTCTTTTGACTGTGCATAGGTCATATTCATGTCCTCATGAATTACGATCCTTCTGAACTGGTCAATCAATGTTTGCCTCTTCGTCACTCGCACAAATCATATTCTCCCGAAGTTCTCATAAGTCATGCTTGGTCACATGTTCCCTCTCATAAAGCATCATTTATAGCTCATAATATTTTAAAACTTGGGTCTGCAATTTTTTGCATACTGGTCTTTGCCGTAATCTTAATGCATTAACTATTTTCCGCTGACCTCTTCTTGATGTCCTTTGAGTATTTACTCAATAACGTAAAGGATGAATTGGTAGCTATTTGCTTACCCTTACTCTGCTTGATATTGTAACGTGTCGCTCATTTTCCACGCTGGGTTATTATGGACGCTCTTTACCATTTATCCTTTGTTATGTAGTCATCGTCCTTCCAATCATTTACTAAATTATTCACGTGAGTCTCTTGTCATATAGTTAGCAAGCGCTTATAAATGTACCTTCTTACCATATTGGATCAACATTCACTGTATAAATAACTCTTTGCACAATGTCTATTCTTATGGCGATATTAATACCTCATATCCATCCCTTAACCGTCTCATAACTGGTTCTATCTCGTTTCCATTTAGGGATTTTCACATCTCGCTTTCGTCCTCCGATCTGTACCTTCTTACATTTCATTCTCATATTCTATACGTTAACGTTGTTTTATGATGTCAGGGATTAATCTCTGCATTATCATATGCACTCTAACGGTTACTAAACTATATATTAGATTCCTCTTGTCATAATATTTCTCTCTACAATTTCAGATCTCGAGGGCTTGCAACATATAAATCATTTCACGCATAGGTCATCTTATCCGAAACAACCTATAAATATCCCATAATTCCTTCCCAACATAATTTGTAACCATGCCATCTTAGATTTTGTACTCGTATTCGGGTTTCTACTCATTTTTCCCTTTAGTGATCTGCTCTCAAGGCATCGCAACATTAGGAACAACTTACTTGCATCCTTAACTATGATTTCCATTTATAACTGCCTCTAAAAATACTTAAATGGTCCAACGAACACTAGAACGATATCTCGTTCATTTCCATGATTTACTCCTTCTTCTTTTACTTAAATAACACAATCCGCAAAAAAGATAACCTTAGGCACAACCATGAATACCTTAAACTTACCGTTGGCTACAACTTAATTTAAAACTCAGGGTTGGGTCATTTTTCAATTTCCCTCAATCAACTCATAATATTGTAGACGTATACTTCTCTAGTATTTCGGTATACCATTGATGTGGCGAGGTGTAGTCCTTTTGGGGATCTCTTAGAAGTCCGGTGAAATCGTCGGAGGAGGTTAAAATAGGTTTAGAGTTGTCCTTAACTGATATATGGAGAAATGAGGTACTTAATAATTTTATCATCTCATGTCTCGATCAAAATTATCACTTATCACATATCTTTGTAGTTAATTCCCTCAAAATCTCAATCGCCTTAAAGTACCCACTAAAATTCTTACTTAATACCGAAGTACTCATAAGGGGTGCATTTCCTTCATACACTACTTATCGAAGTCGTCATAATGGGTAGATGTTTTGTTATTCACCTTTTTCTTCAAACCTCTCTTCTTATGTTCATAACATGTTTCCTTTCTTTTAGTCACATACGTTTCGTATATTCGGTACTCGCTTTTCGTCATCCCCTTTACCTTGTTGTTTCTTCTTATCTTGCTTCTAACTATCATATTATTTTGTCTCATTCTTTCCCTACTTATCCTTCCTTTAGTATCGATAGTAATGACCCCTTGTCATGTAATCATCCTTAGTAAAATCTAAATTGCATGAAACCCTTTCCCCAGTCTATTGCCCTGTGGCGTTGCTAAGGGTCCGTAGGGCTGGTTTGTACAAACAAATATGCTTTTATCCACAATCATGGGCCAAGCTCTGAATTACCAAACTGTATCCATACTATATATATCTACTTATCGACTTTGTCTCATAGCTCAGTCTTACGAAACTACACAAGGATCAGTCAACTTCTTCTTAATGTATAAACTTCCTTCGGAGTGACTTGTCTCTTTGACTTCCTCATTATTTAAGCATTCACCTCTTTCTCAACTTTCTAGTAAGAAGAAACATATTACTTCCTCTTTTCACCCTTATATCTTATTCTCCTTTATTATTCACTCTCCCTGACCTAAGGTCATTTGCTAAAGTCTACACCAAAACTAGTTCCCACTTCACCGCTAACTACTTGGTCCTTTTATTTGTCGTAACAATCTCACCTGTAGTGTGCACACTTACCCAATAGTTGTCCTTAAGTTTCAAAATTTTGGCAGAGTTTCCTCTATAATTATTACTATCCTAAACCTGCACATTGCCCAGAAAATGCACCTAATACCTTACAAGGCCAAATATAGAAGCGCACATAACATACAACTCAACCATACTTGGCTTGTTAACATAAAAAGAATATGACCCAGTAATGCTCGTCTCATATATCACATCTGAACATCTTTTCACAAAACTCCAATCAATCCCCTCACACAGAGGCTTATGTACTCACAAATAATCTATTATGTACATATCTCTTACTTTCTTTCTGAAATAATTAACAATCAATGGTGTTGTTAACTCAAATGTTTTACAGACTTACCTGAAGAACTCTAATATTCATTAACAGGGAGGCTTTGCTTTCTTATTTTATCACTCGAATTCTGAAACTTCAACGATCGAATTCCTTACCTTGATACTGCTCTGGAACCTTAAGCTGGTACAAATCGATCCAACGGTAGTTGAGGAAGTTCTCCCTCTTGTCGTCCTTCTACAAGCTGCTCAGTGGTACCCATACCTTCTGCAAACGTACCAATTATACTGATCCTTCTAGTTCTACCACGATTTTCATTTAAACCTTGTTCCGCAGATACCATCAAACTTGGTTTACTCGAATTCCTCATCTGTAAATTCCTCGACCTCGCAAAAGACCTCGCCTCATCAAATAATATATCATAACATAGGGTCTGGAGATCAACCTCCATCGCTTGCCTACTCCCTACCTGACCTGTCGATTCTTCCTAAACCTCTGATGGGTCTATCTCTATAGAAGACATAACTTTAGATGGATCTATATCAATAGAGGGGCATGTCCCCAGATAGATCCATCTCATAAGAATAACTCAATCTTGAAGCCTCTGAACCAGTAGTCTTCTTCTCGGAGAAGTCATCTTCCAACTACAAAACAATCTCACCTGTAGTGTGCACACTTACCCAACAGTTGTCCTTAAGTTTCAAAATTTCGGCAGAGTTTCCTCTATAATTATTACTATCCTAAACCTGCACATTGCCCAGAAAATGCACCTAATACCTTACAAGGACAAATATAGAAGCGCACATAACATACAACTCAACCATACTTGGCTTGTTAACATAAAAAGAATATGGCCCAGTAATGCTCGTCTCATATATCACATCTGAACATCTTTTCACAAAACTCCAATCAATCCCCTCACACAGAGGCTTATGTACTCACAAATAATCTATTATGTACATATCTCTTACTTTCTTTCTGAAATAATTAACAATCAATGGTGATGTTAACTCAAATGTTTTACAGACTTACCTGAAGCACTCTAATATTCATTAACAGGGAGGCTTTGCTTTCTTATTTTATCACTCGAATTCTGAAACTTCAACGATCGAATTCCTTACCTTGATACTGCTCTGGAACCTTAAGCTGGTACAAATCGATCCAGCGGTAGTTGAGGAAGTTCTCCCTCTTGTCGTCCTTCTACAAGCTGCTCAGTGGTACCCATACCTTCTGCAAACGTACCAATTATACTGATCCTTCTAGTTCTACCACGATTTTCATTTAAACCTTGTTCCGCAGATACCATCAAACTTGGTTTACTCGAATTCCTCATCTGTAAATTCCTCGACCTCGCAAAAGACCTCGCCTCATCAAATAATATATCATAACATAGGGTCTGGAGATCAACCTCCATCGCTTGCCTACTCCCTACCTGTGTCGATTCTTCCTAAACCTCTGATGGGTCTATCTCTATAGAAGACATAACTTTAGATGGATCTATATCAATAGAGGGCATGTCCCCAGACAGATCTATCTCATAAGAATAACTCAATCTTGAAGCCTCTGAACCAGTAGTCTTCTTCTCGTAGAAGTCATCTTCCAACTACAAAACAATCAGGGTTAGGATTGGGAATCTCATATCCTACAACTTGGCTCTATCGTACAATCTAGAATAGGAAAGGAAGGTAACCATCCTAAATGTCCTGCATCCTCCTTTTATAAGTGTGGCGCACAACACACACATAAACATGACTCTACTCGACACGGCTTATAGAAAACTCAAGGACAGAACTACTCTGATACCACTTTTGTCACGACCAAAACCGAAGAGCCATGACTGGCACCTGACCGTACTACCCAAGTACTGATTGACATACATCTACAACATAAAAACATAGGTGGGCTAATAAGACCGTCATGTGATACACTACAGACTCACAGGGATATCATGTCTGAAATATAATAGGCTATAAATACTCAATTGCATAAAAACATGTGAAACATCAAGACTGGACATCATCTGACTGTACATAACTGTTTACGAGCCTCTACTAGAATGCATGACATAACATGGTTGGAACAGGGCCCCGCCATACCCATGCATACGTATATATATAATCATGCTGACTTACGAACTTCGAAACTAGTGGAGTGCAACAACATTGGCCGCTGAGCTAATATCCTACTGGATGGGTCACTGACCTGTACCTCAAGACCTGCGGGCATGAAATGCATTCCCCCAGGAAATAAGGGAGTAAGTACAAATAATGTGCTGAGTATGTAAGGCATGAAAAGCAGTTTATAAGAGGCATAAATAAACCATGAGGCAATAAGAGTCAACATGTACATCCGAATATCTCTGTGTGTCATGAAATACATAAATATCATACGTATGCATATGAAATGTCAGTTCATACATATATATGTTCACATATATCATCATCAAGCCTCTGAGGGAATCCCATCATATCATATCAACCTCTGTGGGCATCATCATCGTATACCATCTGATCAGGTGGTGGTGCGTACATAATGCCTTCCCGTTTCGCATATCCCATATACATATAATATACGTATATATAACACTCTTCTGGTCATGGGTCAAGGTGCATGTATAAATTAATGCAATGAATAATTTAAGATAGATAATAATAACTCTCGGAGTGACATATGGTCGTGCTACCTTCGATTAACATTATTGAGCTAACATCATCAATATACGTATCCTCTGGACCCATGAATAGAATAAATGACAATAGAGGGTATAGGAAATCAAGAACATACGTACTCCTAGTACTTTTAAGAGTAGAGTCATATTGGAGTTCGTTCATTTGCTTATTCTGTTTGTATCATATGGATCATGCCAAAAAGAAAGAAAGGGATAGCCTTAGCATACCTTAAATTGCCGATATGCACCCACATCGAACTCGTCATAATTCTTACGCCTATAACAAAGGAATACATACATGAAATTAGACGACTCTAGTAAATCGTATATATCAAACGATAAATCGATTCTAAAATGAAATGGGAAGCATTTCTCTCATTTTCTTATCACCACAACATATCCAGCAACCAAAAATAACAAAAATATTCTCCTATAAGCCCCTTCAACTCACAACAATCAACACAACTCAATATTAGCTTTCCAATTACTTTAACAATTGTATCGAGCGACAAGCTCAATTTACGAATAACAAAACATAATTTGATTCCAATTCTTATTATATGAATCTATTTACATTACTTGTAATATTATACCTAGGCCTACCTTATCATTGTAAGCCCAAAATATCTTAAAGACAATCCTTAAAACAGTCCACACGCCTACACTTTGACCTTCAATTTCAATTCGTGGTTTCTTTACACGTCTTTTCCTTCATTTAACTTAATTAACATCTAAATAACCTTAAAAATAGTAACTACAACATAACCAGGTTATATTCCATAATTTACATCTATAAGATAGCATAAGGAAGTCTTCAAAACAATTCAACAAACAACAACAACAAAATTACGATTTTCAAAAAATTGGGCAGCACTTTCCCTATATCTATCAATTCCTTCCAATTCAAACCAACACCAAAACAAAAAAAAAACATCAACATTAACACATCCAAGCTACTACATCAAGAACCAGCCGAAACCTGGCTCAAAACCATCCAAAACAGTCCCATACACAGAACGCCTCTACTTCAGTTTCAAACCCTTGTTCTTTATGTTCTCTTCATTACCAAAGCTAGCTATAGCACAAAAATGAGTAAGCCTAAGTAGGAGAGTTCAAAACATACCTTATAACACTCAGAAAAACTAATTTTGAGAGCTTAATTCTGTAACGACCCGTTTGGTCGTTATAGTTCTTTCAGCGTTTTCCCCCATTCTTGAGTTTTGATTAGCTCACTTCTAACCTGAGGAAACAGTTGATACGCTTCCCGGGGTTCCTAGACTGAATTCGGGCAACTTTGGTGAAAATATAAGCTTAATGTGAAAAATGGTTAACCTAAAGTTGACTTTGGGCAACCGGATCTTTTTGGAAATTCGGTCGACTCTGAGAGTTCCGGATGATCTTTTAGAACCTATATGAGTATTTTGTTCAGTTCCCAATTCATTCGGATGCATTTTGGGACTTGGAATGGAAAATTGGAATTAAGGCATCGGGGGTTGACTCGGGCAACGAGGTCTCCCTTGGAAATTTCGAGACCACGAGCGTGTTCGCATCTTAATTTTGTATATCTGTGTGTTTGGTTTGAGAGAAGATGGCCTCGGGAATAACCCGGTATTTCGATTGAAGACTTCAAAAATTCAGGGATTTCTGGTGTCTGGTGCCCGCAATGGCGATACCAGAGACGCCCCAGCGGCACCGCTGTGGCACTGTCATGACCGCTGCACGGCCATGTGTAATGTTAGCCCTACCCCTGTGGCGGCATCCCAGCCGCCGTAGCCCCGCCGCAGCAGCTGCATATCTACCATCGTGGTGGTGAAGGGCGGTTAATTTTCATTAAATGTGTCTTAAATAAGTCCTAGACCCTCATTATTTCACATCTCGAAATTTAAGCTTGGAGAAACTGTTCTTGGAGATAATTTTAAGAAATTCTTGGAGGTAAAACTTGCCTAATCCTTTACCTTTCCTTAATCACAATCATCTTAGATTTCCCCTCCTCTTTAACAATCCCTTAGAGATGGAATTTAAGAGAGGGTCTTGGAAGAACATTTTCCTAGATTATTAATGATAAGTTGATGATGGTTATACTAAAACTTGATGAATCTGAGCTTATTAATCACGTATCTTCCACTTTTAACGTTGAATTTCGAATTTGGAGATTTAGGATATATACCCAATTAGGGTTTTTTTTTCTTGAAATCAAATTTAGGCCAATCCTTGAGTTAAATCAACAATTAGTGGTTGGGTTATGATCACCTAGTACTTAATTTGGTATTTTGCCCTCGAATTTCTCATTTTCTCCTCATGGGCCTGTTTCCCAAAATTCTTGGGTTAAAGTTGACCTAATTGATATCATGAAATATTAGTATCATTCTTCATGATTTCTAATATATAATTTGATTATTCTTATACTACTTTGTTTTTGAGTTTCAGAGGAAGGGCAAGGAAAAAGAGTGACTTGTTGGTGTTGCGGTTCGGCAGTCTAGGTAGGTTATGGTTTACCTTTGGTGAGACTCCGTATAGTGAATCACATATTTAGAATATAATATCAGAGACAGCATGCGAACCTTCAGGTATGAAGTTGGGATGGATATTGCCTTAGGTTGGGCCCGGATGTGTGTTGGGACTAGCCACCCCGTTATGTGTGCTTGATTGTTTAATTGTGCTGGCTTGATGCTAAGTGTAGTTGGTAGATATCGAGTACTGTTTCATCATCTTGATTACGATAGAATTGACATATCCGTTGTTTGTATTTGTACTCGATATATGTTGTCGTACCCACTGTTGGTATGGCGTAACCAATGATGGTACTTGACTTGATATATGCTGGCATACCCACTGTTGATATTGTGATATGATACGTTGTTGGCATACCTCATCGTGGTACTTGTGATATTTAACCTGATTATTAATGATTGACATATGCATTGCATGCATCCTCTCATATTCATGCATGGCTGATACCCAGCGATGATCCGGTATCGTTGATTGAGCGAAATAGATATTTGATAAACTCTTTTACTTGATACATTGTGAAAAGGCCGATGTCCAAAGATCCATTCCAAAATCATTGATTATATGAAACTGATATTTGATGAACTCTTTTACTTGAGTGATTGTGAGAAGGTTGATGTCCGAGGTTCAATTCCGAAATCGTTGATTTGTGTCAAACTGATATTTTACAGACTTTTTTATTTGATTGTCTGTGAGGAGGCTGATGTCTGATGAGCTATTTCGGACATCGCTGTAGCATGGCCGATTCTGATGTTATCCCGGAATCGTTGTTAGTGCATGGACTCCACAGGTCCCCCAGGGTGGTGCTGGTGAGACTCCCCCTGTGAGCAATTAGCCAGGGTCCCGTCTTTCTATTGGTTAAAGATCAGGGACGGGTGGCACTTAAAATGCGCGAGTCACGCTGGGTTGTGCTATCGAGACGTCGATATTTTTGTCTGGTGTACATGTGTACACCTTATTTGCATGGCATAGCATCACATTCATATCATTATTGCACTACATTGCGTCATGACTTGATTGAGATGTTGATGATTGGATTCTGATGATTGGATTGGATCAGATATACTTAGACTTGACATATTCGGGTTTAGATGCTTTACATAGGTGATGACGGATACTCGGTTGCGATTATATTGTCTAATGCTTGGTTGGTTTATTTGCTTATCTGATTTATTTTCTGAATTGTGTTAACTATGCTCAGTCGACCAATGATGCCTACCAGTACTGTTGTTTGTACAGACCTACACTTGCTGCATTCTTTTATGAATGCAGAGTACCAGGTCGGACCTACTTCTCTGACCCGTGGCTGATCGACTCTTCAGCTTCCACTCGAGTTTCCAGGGTGAGCATGGCGTCCGCTGACCTTGAAGACATTCCTATTACATGTCTTACTTTTATTCCAGAGACATAGATGCTCTTATATTATTCAGACTAGACCCTAGGCGTATTTACTGTCTTCCACACTTTTTACTACTATCTATCTATGAATATCGTGAGACTTACTTACCTGTTATTTTCGCTACTTTATTTTCTTTAACATTACGTATTGGTTCATTGTTGGGATGAAAGTTCGCTTATCGAGGTAGGAAGTTAAGTGCCTGCACGTCCTAGGTTATATGGGTTGTGACAAGTTGGTATCAGTGCCCTATGTTACCTGGTCTTTAATACAAGAGCATGTCTAGTACAGTATCACTGATCGGTATAATGAGCTTCGTACTTATCTGTGCAAGTCTATAGGACATTTAGCAAATATCACTTTCTTTCTTTCTTTCTTTCTTTCTGTCGTACTACTTTATTCAAATTGGTATCTGACTCTTATCTCTTCTCTCACAGATGGTGAGGACTCGAGCTACTATGGCCTGAGGTCAGGTGCCAGAGCCCGCAGCTACGGCTAGCACCAGAGGGCGAGCGACAGCTAGAGGGCGCGGCAGTGCGAGAGGCTGTAGGGCTGCCCCAGCCAGTGGTAGAGCTCCGACGGTAGGCCAGCAACGAGAGAGGTCTCTATCTCCCGAGCCCGAGTATCAGCCGAGTAGAGATCAGACCACAGAGGAAGGCATGGCCCCAGCATAGACACAGCTCGAGGTCACTTCTGATCAGGCCATGCATGATACTATGGCCAGAGTATTGATTCACCTTGATGCCCAACAGGTGGCCGCCGGTGTTACTTGTCACGACCCGACTAGGGGCCATGACGGGTACCCGGGGCTAACCACCGAGCACCACTCGTTCCATTACTTATCATACTCATTTAGCGTACATTCATTACTTATACTCAAATCATAGAAAAATCATTCTTCATTTGGAAACATAATTACTTTTATATACATAAGCCCTTCGGCTACCAAAATAATAATATAGATACAATAGTATCATCGTGAGACCATACTACCCACACATGTGTATCTACGAGCCTCTACTAGAGTACTAGAAATATGGGTGGGACAAGACCCCGTAGTGCCCAAAATACATATACACATATATATATATACACAAAAGAATAAACCAAATAGCACCTCCGGAACAATGGAGTGCTCTCAAGTCAGCTAACAGCTCCAACGAGTCTGAATCACCTCCCTGTCTACCTGTGGGCATAAACACAGCGTCCAAAGAAAGAGGACGTCAGTACGAACATTGTACTGAGTATGTAAGACATGAATGAAATGAACATAATAGAAGAATCATAAGCCATGGGAGGAAGATATAACCTGTGAGAGTTTTATGGGTGAATACATTTCATACATATATCATATTTGTATATAATCATAATACATGTATCATCATAGCGCATAAATCATCATATAATATAAATCATCATCGTTAACCCGCGTGCGGGTAACCATCCTATGCCGCCCATAAGTGGTGATCATGTCTGGCCTTCTAGGCGCGGTGGAATCGTAAGCAGCCCGCCTTAGCGGTGACCTGTCCGGCCAAATAGGCACGGTGGAATAACGAGCAGCCCGCCTTAGAGGTTACATGTCTGGCCAAATAGGCATGGTGGAATAACAAGCAGCCCGCCGTAGCGGTGACATGTTCGGCCAAATAGGCACGGTGGAATCATATCGTCATATAACCAATCATAAACTCATAGGCATATCATAACTTAGAATCATCATACATTTATCATCAAAACATACATTAGAACTTGAAGGCAACTATGGCTATCGGGGTGACATAAGTTCGTGAACCCCCGATTATATTATGGAGTAATCATATTCATCATATCCCACCTTGAAGGAACTAACATCTTAAGGTGAGTGTACGCAAGGAAAAACATCAATGGAGCCATACATAGAATCATTAGCTTCATGGACATCCTATTTTACTCTAGGATTCTTTATACATAGACTCATCATCATCATTATCTTGCTTGTCGTCATATCTCCTGTCTTCATCGTATGCATATGTAGCTCTTTATAGTCATGAACTCATAATTTCCGTTATATAGAAAGATCATGGAAAAATAGCGAGATTTATGTCGTAGGAGTCATGCCATAGAAAGAAAGGATTAGCCTTACATACCTCTTTGCTTTGCTACTCTATCGCTTGATCATTCTCCTTCAACGCTCACATCTCTACCTTCAAAGAAATTCGCTTTAACATTTGCTACTTGACTATATAAAAGTGCTTAATAATGCTAGAGAAAATTGGGCAGCATTTCCTTTGTTTATACAACTTTCCTCATTTTACATATCAACTCCCAACATCCATCACAACATTCACAATATCATACACAAAAATCAGCATTCATCTACGTTATCCACAATTCACAATTTCACTTCAATTTCTCCATAATTGTGGTTATAGTTCACTATCGCATTTTCTCAAATATAATACTTACCCCTTGTTCTAAATGTTATTTATAGCGTACTTATAATTACCACATATCAATATTAATGATTCACTGCAAACTACTACTCAAAATGGCACTATTCCCTTATTCATGACCCATTTTCTATGTCCTTTTACAATCCAAGTGTTTCAACTTTAAAATTCCTTAAAAAACATGGAAATACCATAAATATTACCTTAGATGGTGTAGGAATGAACCTTGGGTGAAAACTCCTCACTTGAGCAAAACCCTAGTTTCACCTTCACTTGGATTCCTTGGCTTGGATGAACTTTAATATGCTTCTTGCACTTGATTCACTTAGATTGATGTAGTTGATCACTATTTTTTCTTGAATTCTTATGGGAGAAATGTTCTAGAGAGTTCTAGAGAGAAGTGGTGTGAAGGGGAAAATGAAATGAAATGAAACTTGGTCCCTCATTAAATACCCAAAATCTATCCTGACCAGTTTCTACGGACCAACATACAGTCCGTATAAATTATACTGACCGTATGTCTGGTCGTAGATTTGGTCCAGAGAAGGTTGCCCATCAGGGCTAAATATACGGCCTAACATACGGCCAGTATGTTGGGCCGTATAATGCCCAGCCATCCCGATTTCGTTCTCGTCGACTCGTTTGACCTCCAATCCTTATGGAACCTTCTTGACACTTGTTTAACACCTCATTAACAATGTAAGGGACGTTATAGCTCTTCTCCAAAACATCATTAAGTCATCATTAATTCGTTACTAATAAATCCTTTCCGATACATAACGTATACCTTGCCTTTCTTGGCAAACTTCCTTCTATTACCTTGAATGCCTTCGAAATCTCAATTAGGATCATCCAAGTTTGTAACATTCTTCCCTCCTTTTGAAACATCATATACTTCGTTCCCCTTGTTAGTCTATCCACTGTGCATCAACAATTTTTTTTTCGAGGTGTAACATTTTTCCCTCATTTTGGAACATTCGTCCTCGAATGTTAAGCACTCGGGAATTCTATGAAACTTTTGCCAGAGTTTCCCCCGTAATATGGCATTACCATCCTATCACAACAGACCAAAATAGTATTGCCTCACAGGGCCACAACACAATAGCAATATAAATTGGCCACACACGACCCATATGCATAAAAGAAATCATACATACCTCATAATCCTGATGTTTCATCTTGAATGTCTTCCGGGGCTGTAATAAGTGCGGACACTTGGATTTCATATTTTCTTCCGCTTCCCGAGTCATTCTTCTCGGTTGTTATTTTGCCATAAGACCTTAACTGAGGCCACTTCTTTATTTCGAAGTCTCCGTACTTGCCTATCTAATATGGCAATGGGTACCTCTTCATAAATCAATTTTTCTGTCACTTTAACATCATTTACTGGCACGATCCTAGTAGGATTTCCAACATATTTATGAAGCATCGAGACAGGGAAAACTGGGTGAACTGACTCCAAATCAGAAGGTAGATCTAATTCATAAGCCACTTTGCCGATTTTGCGCACAATCTCATAAGGCCTAATGTATCGGGGACTAAGCTCCCCCTTCATTCAGTGATCTTATTGCATTCGTAAGCTATCACACCCCAGGGCTACCGTAGAAGCATATAGCATGCACTTATGTCATATCCCAAGTAATTATCCTATTTACCCCTAACGATAATCCCAACTCAACATTTCAACTCAATTCACCATATATTTTCCTATAACTTACCCAAAGTATCATGACTACATTATCCTTGTTTACCTCCTATTCCTCTTTTTAAGTACCCACTTGGTTTCATTAGTGACGTATAAATACTTGTAAGTTACATAGTCGTTCTTGCGTAGTTCGTGTACATACACATCTGTACATATACATGTATCCACATCCGTATACATATTCGTGTCCATATTCATAATCGTACTCATTTACATATCGTATCCATAGTCATATTCATGTACATATCATTTACATAACATATCCGACCATGAAGGTACGGTGTTTCGCGTACCCAACCATGGCTAGGCTCGGTGATTTTATATACCTAAACTTTTTTGTCTATCTGTAGTAACTCATCTCGTCATGCTCTCTTCCTTCCTTTATTTTTCCCTTGATTATCATATCTTATGTTCTACTATAGAAAACCTTACGTCTCTTTCTTAATTGTCGCTTAAAAATCGCAATCTCATTAACAACGACTTTACCGTTAGTGCCTTTGCCTGTATTCTAATATAGCATCGCTATCTTTTACCATATCCCTTCAGTTATCTGCTCTCTATGTCACGTGGTTCAAGGTTTTTACGAATGATTTCCAGTACAGTCTCAGATGCCCGCTCAATTCGTGTTCGTTTATTTACCAGTTATTAAACTCATTTCTATGTAACTCTCGCTCTTTGTTTCAGAGTCTTTATCTATCACATTTTAGGGTCCATCATTTCAATTTCTACACTTTTATTCTCTTTCCTCGCTCCCCCCCCCCCCCCCTTTAAGGGTTTTACTGGTACCATTCTCAAATCCGTTGCCTCACCTTCAAATGTTGAATTCATATATCCCTTACTATACTACATCTTATTCATGTCGTTTCCCGTAATTTATAGCTACAACAATTCATGTGTGAAGTCTTACATACTCATCTTGCAAGTTTGTAACCAAGTAACACAACCGACATAGCAATCCGAATGAGGATGTATTTTACTTAGCCCATCTGGTAGTTGTGAGTCAACATCTAAATCCGCTCTAATTAACAACATTTGTCCCATAGGGATGCTCACAGTAGTAGTATGTCTAGTTATCCACACCACTCATGCAATGTCACTCGCCCTCTTCTTCGGTGCTCAAAGTTCACTTGTAACGTCGTCTTTGTTTTCCAGGGCCTAAGTCTCATGCGCCACTAATACCCCTCATATCTCATACTCTTCTACTCTTGTATTGCACTCAACATTGATTTCAAAACCAATCATAATCATATTGTATTTGTCGTTGATGATAGCTTTACTCTCTCGCTTTATCGTTGCACAGTAAACTCATAACTCATGGCCACCTTTTTCCTTTCAACTCATTACTGCATATGCTTTACTCGTTCTAAATTGGTATAGAATATTCGTTGGAGATGCATATTCCTTTTATCATAGTACAACTACTTCTAAAGCGCACGTACTTTGCGGCGCATTCTCTTCTCTTTCTATTCCCATTCTTATTCCTTTACATTCCTTCCTTCTCGATTTATCTTATTTCCTCCCGTTTTATAATCACTTCTTTATTCTCCGTACAAAGAAACCTATTCTTTACTCAGTACCGCTTTATCCTTTAGAATTTACTACCTTTGTACAATCCATTCTTCGCATCCAAAACTTATTCTGTTCATTCTGATCATCCCCTCTCATCCTTATTGTTGATCCTTTCGTTATGCACCTTTCTGTAGTCTTTGTCTTTTACATCAAGCTAAAATAATAAAAAATATCACCCATACTTTCGATTATACAAATCACGAACTACTACCTTGCCATATCGCTTTTCTCTGATTTCTTTTTTCAAGTTGACTTCCCCCTTTTGCTTGCTATCATTTCAGTCATTGAGGAACCTCTATGCTGGACTCTCCCTTAACAAAGTCTTATAAGCTTTCTCATCTGCAGCCCCATGGCTCACTTGTTGGTTTCACACTTGCGTTCACTCTTTATTCACATTGAACATGTCACATCTTTAGTTGTTTCCTCGCTATACTTTGTATTATAGTTCTTGCCACGCTCTCATTATATCTTGATCATAAACAACGCTGTAGAGTGCCACTTCTTTAACTCGTTCGCAATCCCGCTTATAAAATAGAATAATCCTCGTGAAGTAAGCATACTCAACCTGTTACTCTTTCTAGCAGCCCTATTACACCTACCATATAAATTGTTTTACCAATGGATTCACATTCATCATACCCCTGCCTCAGTCATGTTGTTACTTCATTTTGCTAATAGTCTTGTCGTATTTTACTTGTACCTATCCACCCAATCAATACTTCAGTATCACACTCTATTGGAGTTACCCTTTTCTCTTCTATGTCATGTTTTAGTACTACCAGTCTCCTTAATTTACTCTAGTATTTCTCTTTACTATATCAACGTCGATCTTATAATTACCGTTACTATCAATTCAATAATATTCCACTCATCTCTTGTAATTGTCAAAGATACTCCTAACTTAATCTCGTCCTGCCATTACTTTTCGCACAACATCTTTTTCTGCTAGGACATATCACAAGCTTATATCTTATCTCCTTTAGGTTCTAGGAAAATTTTGGCAGAGTTTCTCTTGTAAGCATAACAATCCCAAACCTGCACATAGCCCAAAAAACACGCCCGATGTCTCAATATGACATATACCGGGACACACATAATACGCAACTCAGCAACACAAGATCACTTACCATTAAAGGATATAAATAATAGAGCTTGTCTCATAGGTTGTGCCTGCACACTCGGTCTAGGATTCCAATATATATATACATACACATATTATTTATATTCACTCACTATCAATCAACTTACTCGTAAATCACGATTCTGGCTATCACTAGTGTCACGACCCAGCCCCGTAGGCCGTGACTGGTGCCCGAACTAGGCACCCGTATACGAACCTGTTACATATAACATCAAACTGAAACTACGACAATACGGAAACTTATAAAGGAACTCCAAAGTTCGTAACATCATCATTATATATATATTTCCAAATCAACGGTCTCCTGAGGAGTCACATCTAATCATATCATGAAATAACACGCAAGCCGACAAGGCTGCCATCACATATCAATATCGTATGCAAGCCGACAAGGCTGCTACTAGAGACGAACGTCATACCACAGCACATCGTATAGACACAGCTGAATAGAACCCATACACAACCCACACATATGTCTACAGACCTCTAAGAGTACGAATAGCGAAATACGATGGGACAGGGCCCCGTCGTACCCCTGGATAGCATATACATATATATATCATAAGATTCAAACCAAAAGTCTAGCCTCCGGAACAATAGAGCTCTCCAAGACAGCAGAAAGGGAGTCCTAAGCTGGCGGATCACCAAAGCAAGTATCTGCACCTGCGGGCATGAAACACAGCCCCCCGAAGAAAGGGAGTCAGTAGGGAATATGTACTGAGCATGTAAAGCATGAAATACAGTAAACAAGATCATAACTGAATTAAGGAGTACAGAAAACAAGTACAATAACGAGAATACCAAAATGCTTGCCTTTGAACATAAATCATGCATGTCCATATCATATATCATATCCGGCCCATTATGGGACTCGGTGAACATGGTCGCCACCCCGTCTTTGGCGCCATAACACAGCATACTCCAGAACACAACATAACTCCGTAACACAGCATAACTCCGTAACACAGCATAACTCCATAACACAGCATAACACCATAACACAGCATAAAACCATAATATATATATATCGTACCCGGCCCTCTAGTGAGGGACTCGGTGAACAATGCAGTGAAACTGTGCACAAATACATATCCTGGCCCGGGACTCAGTGAAAGACATATTGAGGCATGCACGAACAGAGTAGTGAGAAACTATATGAAATTGAAAAACATTTTCAAAGACTCAATAGAATAATCAACACGAATTACCATTTGAAAATCAAGACAATAGTCGTATCAAATACCTTTCGAAGGTCATCGGAAACATATCAAACATCCCTTGACGTCATCATAAGTATATCACAAAGCCTTAAGGATCATAGTCATATGTCACTAGTTATTATAGAGTTCCTAAGAATAGGAATGGATATATATCGACTATTAACCAACGTATACAAAACTGAAGAGGGAGGCTCAATCACTTGAGAATTGTAACATCTAGAAGTGAATAAGAATCATAAATATCACTCAAAGCTTTTGAATGGAATTATCCCAAAGTTCATATCGTTCATCACTTAAATCTAAGACATGCCAAAAGAAAGGAGGGACAGCTTTACATACCTGTTGACGACTAATCACAAAACTGTTCGCTTTGTCGCTCTTTTAGCCTAGTTAACATAAAGGTAACGTTATCGTCAGTAACTATAATTTCTAGTTCGTAAATCCGTAGCCCATCACTTTATAGAAGTTGTTCTTCAACCTATACATTCTCGTTTAGGGTTTTCCATTAATTAAGGGCTTAACGAAAATCGGGCAGCATTTCCCCTATATATCCGCCTAACCTGAATTTCTAATTGTCCTCCTGTCAACACAGAAATACCAACAACAACGATATACACATAAAATTCTCACAATTCAACCCATAACAATTCTAACAACCCAACAACTTCTCTAAATTCATTTCAGCTCACAATTTCCTATAACATCAATTTCATGCATTTTCTTACTTCCAATTACGTCCAATCAAATTTTAATAATTCCATTATAATACTATTAACACAATTACACCATAAAATAAGAAAATCTTACCAAAGTTTTCTCGGAGGAATTTCTACGCTCAATTGCTCCAATTTTACAATTTCTTCTTCTCCGACTTAATATCCAATGTTGCTATCACCTCCTTGAACTTGTAATTCACCTTGGACTTAAATCAAAGCAATTTTGTTTTTTTACAACAGCCATGGCTAGCCGTGAACAGTAGCAGCCATGGCTGCTCCTTTTTTTTTTTTTTCTTTCCATCTCCATTTTTGTTCAATTGAAGTGTTAAAGTGATGACTCAATGAGTCATTCTTGACTTATATATATAGGTCCTCTAAATCCTACACGTTTCCAACCTAATAAGTCATCCATTCTTTTTTTTTATTTTTATTTAATTCGGGTGGGGCCCACTAGACTTAATTAAATTAATTTAATTAATCACTAATTCCTACTTAGTAATCTAATCACAATTAATTAATCCCTAATCTCCAATAATATTTTTACACTAAATAAAATTTATAAACAATTTATGTTCTACTTAAAATTGCAAATTAAAAGATTTCTATTTCGTGTCCGAAAATGATTCTTCATTTACCTTGAGTCGACTTGCTTGCGAATAATTTGACGTATGAACATACGAGGTATAACCTCTTTCCCCCCTTTAGAACATTCGTCCTCGAATGTTAAACTGATCCTGAATTCCCAATACTTTCTCAAGTGTTCTCTTAGTTAATTATGCCCTTCACATACCCCTTCCGTTTGTCGACTTGCTTTAGTTCATTATAACGCCTTCCAGGTCTTTACATAGTCTTTCCGGTAATATTTCCTCTTTATTTTGCTTCCCAAGGTAATAAGTCCACGTCATTGTCTTTACTCTCCTCTTTACTTCGCAGTCCGTTATCAGTTGTATTGCTCTTCCGCTGAAATCTTACTTTCTTCTTGTGCTTCTCCTACAGTTATCCCCTTAAGGTATCGTTTCTTTTATTTTACCTCTCAATCTTTAAATAAGCTTTTTATAACGTGTAGACGTCCCTCGTCGGTTTATTAGACTTCAATACCCCTGGAGTATCGCATGCCTCTGGTAACCTCTAGACCCTTCGCAGGTTTTACGAGTAAAACGAAATTTCCCAGAGGGTAACATTTTGTACTCTAATATGCCTGCTTTACTCCACTGTGACAGTCCGTATTCTGGAACTCTTAGCATCATGTGTCACTTTCTGACTTTCTTTTAAAGGTCTTTAACTATCACTTGTTTTTACTTCTTGATCTTGATCTTTAGGGTTGGTTATCAAATAGCGCTATGGTCCCCTCATATTATGACTTCACTGTCATCCCGTAACTTGCTTGTTCTGAGTGTCTCGATTAAATCGTTTCGTAATTTCCCTTAACGTAACTGGTAATACTTTAGGCATATTATCTCGTGTCGTTTCCTTATTTTTGACTCAAACTCTTCTATTACCTCTTTACTCAAATTTTTCTCTTAGTTTTCCTATCACGCATCATGTTGCAATCTTACAAGAATATATGTGGGTTCTCAAATCAACCCAAGAAATACTTTAGCGTCGCCTCACTAGTCTTTATGCAGACCTTACATTCTTCGCTTATCTCTTTCAATATATATCAAGGCTCAATTATGGCTCTTGCCCTCAATACTAATTATACCTCTGTAGTTTTTCCTCAAACCACCTTACACCTTCCTTTAATGTATCCAAAATATCACAATCACGTTGTTAGTACTGAATCCTTATTCTCCTTATCAAGTACTCACTTGGTCTCATCCTTAGCATACAATTATTCGTAGGTTGCATAACTATTCTTGTACAGTTTGTACAAAGTATATCCAATCTTAGTCATAGTCCTTCTCTCTCCTGGTTCATCCCGTTTTGCATATCTTATTTGTACTAAAACTCAGTTGCAGTCTATCTTGTCACGCTCCTTTCCCTTCCTTTATTCGCCATTTGATTTTCTCATATCCTACTATAGGAGAGATTTTCCTATCCTTTCTCCTTTGCTACTTATTTGTCACAATATCATTAGCCAATAACTCTGTTGTCAACATCTTAACCTCTAATCCAGTATAGCCTTGCTATCTTTTATAATATCTTTTAAGTTACTCGTTGCCATTTTTTGTCGTATTCTTCCTTTTTAGGAGCATCCACCTTCTGATGTCATATTATCCAAGATCTTTACCAATAATTCTCTGCACTGTCTCAAATACTATCTTGGCTTCTATCCGTTAATTGTTGGCCTTCAAATCTCGCTAACTTGTTTCAGCAAGGGATCTCACTTAAAGTTTAAGTTTTCACATCAAATGTATTGCAGTGTCAGTTGATTTCACCTTACACTTGCATTTTTCTCATCCGCTTCCCCCCTTTAGGGTGTACCCACATCCTTATCTATTTTTATTCCGCTCTATGCCCCCATTTCCAATTTTCAAA
Organism: Lycium barbarum; assembly: GCF_019175385.1. NCBI lineage: Eukaryota > Viridiplantae > Streptophyta > Magnoliopsida > Solanales > Solanaceae > Lycium > Lycium barbarum. The sequence goes on along the minus strand of NC_083340.1, from coordinate 89,818,186 downwards.
TTCATATAATTCTTTTCCAATACATTTGGTTACTGCACCACATCCATGTCTTCCTTTATATCCCCCATAACATAGATTACCCATGTATGAAACCCCAACACAATCACAAGGTGACGAGAACTCTCGATATATAGTACAAAATCTTATCTGATGTTGGTACTCGAGTAATATAATTGATGTAGCAATTTATCCGAAGTCACATTCCATTCATTCCAATCAGTAATTAGCTAGTGCTTATCGTCGTTTCAAATTCTCCATTCGGTAGCACTTATATTCTAATGATAAGTGTCTCAAGCTTTCTCATAACACTATCTTTATCCCAACGGATATCATCTGTTTCTTTTAATATATTTACAATACATCAGTTGTTTCGCAAATCCGCAATCCTTGTCCTTTAAGGATTTCACCATTTCCAAGGTGAAGTCATACACGTGCAGTACTCCTTTATGCCTCATGCTCTTTCACCCTTGTTGTATACCCAACGTTAACTTCTAACTTACTCAAAATCATATCAAATTCGTCTTAATAGTGGTCTTGTCTTATCACCTTCTCGTCATACTACACCTTAAGTTCATAGCTATATATATCCCTTTTGTCCTATACTCATACTTAATTAATTACGTCCATCTTGAGTGCTTCATTTAGTATTCCTTTAATTTCTCCAGTCTATGTCCATCTTTTATTCTGTACACGAGGATTCTTATGCCATTCTTGTATCCTTCAGAAAACACTACTTCTACATAACCCCTTTCTTATTTCCATAGTATGTTCCTTTCATCCCTATTTGTTCTTATCATACCAGTCATCTCTGGCATTCATTCTGTCTCGTTGCTCATCTTCCTTTAGTTTGGGCTTTCACAATTCTGTCGCTTATATTACTCGTTTTCTTAGCTATACGTCATAACACATCGCTATACTGTAATCCCACTCGCTTTCTTCTTATCTTCTTCTTTCAATTAACTCCTTCTCTTCCTGTGCTCGCTTTCACTTTCGTTACCACTTGATCTCCATTCTGAACTTTCCCTGTAGAACTTTGTAAGTCTTCCTTATTCGTTCTACATTTGCTTTTCCGTTTCACACTAATCACATTGTATTCTTTAGTTACTTCCTTGCTAGGCTTTACTCATTTCTATAGCAATCCTTATGGTATTCACATTACATCTTGTTCGTAATCTATCCTATAACGTAACACTTCTTAATCTTATTGACGATTCTTACTATGTTTTAATTACACTATATGGACTAGGCGTACTTAACCCATCACTCTTTCTGATCAATCTTTACCCTTAATATCTCACATGATGTCTTATCAATACCTTCATAATTTGTCATAACTCTTCCTACCTCGTACTTTTGTCTCAATCATACTACTACTCCTTTTGACTGTAAACTCGTCGTAATTTACCCCTACTTATCGGTTCACTTGATACCTCAATAAAACGTTCTATTACGAGTTGCCACCTCTTTCTAAATCATCCCTTAGTATCACAAGCCCTTCCGAATCATCCTAGCATCTCACCAACAACATATGAAATACATGATCCTAGACAGCCCACAAATTTAAGTTTTCCTTCCACAAATTCCATCCCCAACTAGTCGATTGAGAACTAATAAAATGTTACCATAAGGCATTCTCCAACCACCACCAGAAGAAAACTAGAATCCGACAAGCACCACAGGACTTCTAGTGCTTGATTCACATGGTTTACCTCCAGATTTATTCTTGAGTCGTGAACGAATCATTTAGTTCATAAACTACTGGCTGTATGCTTTATACTTTTAAATAAAAGTGAAACTTAATTACCGGACGTTTTTGCCCTTCAACATAAGCTTTTTCTAAGGAAAAAGTGTGGCTGGAAAGCATTCTGGTCCATTCAAATGAATTCCAAACCTTGCTGCTCATATAGGCTTTTTCGAAATAAAATCTTTCAAATAACAATGGTGCCTCTTACGGATGACATGGAGGGTATCTCTTAAAGCTTTAATCCAGCATAATAAATTTTCCCTATCGGTATCGACTTTCAAGACATATTATGAACTTATATCCCATTCTCTTCTTTTCTCTATTTCTGGGAAAATTTGGGCAGAGTTTCCTCTGTATTTCTTACTATCCCAAAACCTGCACACAGGAAATACCAACAATGCCTCACAGGGCAAACATATATACGCATATATCATATCGTATCATAGCCACACAGGGCTCCCGATTTCCAGTAAAAAGTATAAAGGTGTCGAAACTTACCTCACATATCGCACCTCGAGACGTACCTGATCCTTTAATGATCTGTCCTGTTATACCTTACTATCTACCTACTCTTTCATTCTTCAACTTTACATTTCAATCATATTTCAATATTCTTACCTTATCCAACATGCCTCTTTCGCACCGTTACTTACCTGTGTACTTTGTAGCTTCCAATATCGTTAGTCACTTCCTTCCGTCGATGTCGTTCTTCAGCTGAAATCAAAGGTTAGTATAAGGAATTTCATTTCCTATGGCTTAGCTCTATCGCACGATCTTATATATGAAATAAAGGTAACATCCTGAATGTCCTGTAGCTTCCTGTTTATAGATGTGGTGCACAACACACCGATAAACAAGACTCTACTAGACACGGTCTGTAGACACTCCGAGGACGAACTGCACTGATACCGCTTTTGTCACGACCCAGCCCCGTAGGCCGTGACTGGTGCCCGAACTGGGCACCCGTATACGAACCTGTTACATATAACATCAAACTGAAAATACGACAATACGAAAACTTATAAAGGAACTCCAAAGTTCGTAACATCATCATATATATATATTTCCAGATCAACGGTCTCCTGAGGAGTCACATCTAATCATATCATGAAATAATACGCAAACGGACAAGGCTGCCATCACATATCAATATCGTATGCAAGCCGACAAGGCTGCTACTAGAGACGAACGTCATACCACAGCATATCGTATAGACACAGCTGAATAGAACCCATACACAACCCACACATATGTCTACAGATCTCTAAGAGAACGAATAGCGAAATATGACGGGACAGGGCCCCGTCGTACCCCTGGATAGCATATACATATATATATATATATATATATATATATATATATATATATATATATATATCATAAGATTCAAACCAAAAGTCTAGCCTCCGGAACAACGGAGCTCTCCAAGACAGCAGAAAGGGAGTCCTAAGCTGGCAGATCACCAAAGCAAGTATCTGCATCTGCGGGCATGAAACGCAGCCCCCCGAAGAAAGGGGGTCAGTAGGGAATATGTACTGAGCATGTAAAGCATGAAATACAGTAAACAGGATCATAACTGAATTACGGAGTACAGAAAACGAGTACAATAACCAGAATACCAAACTGCTTGTCGTTGGACATAAAGCATGCGTGTCATAATCATATATCATATCCGGCCCATTATGGGACTCGGTGAACATGGTCGCCACCCCGGCTTTGGCGCCATAACACAACATACTCCAGAACACAGCATAACTCCATAACATAGCATAACTCCGTACCACAGCATAACTCCATAACACAGCATAACACCATAACACAGCATAACACCATAATATATATATATACCATACCCGGCCCTCTAGTGAGGGACTCGGTGAACAATGCAGTGAAACTGTGTACGAATACATATCCTGGCCCGGGACCCAGTGAAAGACATATTGAGGCATGCACGAGCAGAGTAGTGAGAAATTATATGCAATTTAAAAACATTTTCAAAGACTCAATAGAATAATCAACACGAATTACCATTTGAAAATCAAGACAATAGTCGTATCAAATACCTTTCGAAGGTCATCGGAAACCTATCAAACATCCCTTGACGTCTTCATAAGTATATCACAAAGCCTTAAGGATCATAGTCATATGTCACTAGTTATTATAGATTTTCTAAGAATAGGAATGGATATATATCGACTATTAACCAACGTATAGAAAACTGAAGAGGGAGGCGCAATCACTTGAGAATTGTAACATCTAGAAGTGAATAAGAATCATAAATATCACTCAAATCTTATGAATGGAATTACCCTAAAGTTCATATCGTTCATCACTTAAATCTATGACGTGCCAAAAGAAAGAAGGGACAGCTTTACATACCTGTTGACGACTAATCGTAAAACCGTTCGCTCTGTCGCTCTTTTAGCCTAGTTAACATAAAGGTAACATTATCGTCAGTAACTATACTTTCTAGTTTGTAAATCCGTAGCCCATCACTTTATAGAACTTGTTCTTTAACCTATACATTCACGTTTAGGTTTTTCCATTAATTAAGGGCTTAACAAAAATCGGGCAGCATTTCCCCTATATATCCGCCTAACCTGAATTTCTAATTGTCCTCCTGTCAACACAAAAATACCAACAAAAATGATATACACATAAAATTCTCACAATTCAGCCGATAACAATTCTAACAACCCAACAACTTCTCTAAATTCATTTCAGCCCACAATTTCCTATAACATCAATTTCATGCATTTTCTTACTTCCAATTTCGTCCAATCAAATTTTAATAATTCCATTATAATGTTATTAGCACAATTACACCATAAAATAAGAAAATCTTACCAATTTTTTCTCGGAGGAATTTCTACGCTCAATTGCTCCAATTTTACAATTTCTTCTTCTCCGACTTATCCATTGTTGCTATCACCTCCTTGAACTTGTAATTCACCTTGGAATTAAATCAAAGCAAATTTTTTTATTATTTAATTCAGGTGGGGCCCACTAGACTTAATTAAATTAATTTAATTAATCACTAATTCCTACTTAGTAATCTAATCACAATTAATTAATCCCTAATCTCCAATAATATTTTTACACTAAATAAAATTTATAAACAATTTATGTTCTACTTAAATTGCAAATTAAAAGATTTCTATTTCTTGTCCGAAAATGATTCTTCATTTAACTTGAGTCGACTTGCTTGCAAATAATCTGATGTATGAACATACGGGGTATAACAACTAGGTCACTAACAATTATAGTCATCTCAAATTGTCGGATTGGCTAAGATTTTTCACCTCAACGCAATCATCACAACGGAAGTGATACATGACAGCGTCGGATCCGAATCAATCGATGCACACATCTCATAAGAGGATACTAGAAATATACCTGGGACAATATCGGGGGAAGACTCAAGATCTTGTCACTCAGTTAACGCATGGATATGATGCTGGGATCCACTTGGACTGGACATTCCTCTTCGATCTCTATCACCGCCTACTAACTTCTGTGGCCTTGGCCTTGGAGGGTGTACCGATGATGAAGAGCTAGCTACCCCTCCTGTAGTCTGAACCTTACCTTTACCACGCAGCGATGGGCAATCGCGCTTTAAATGGTCTGGCCGAGAACAGGCATAACAAACATCCGAGCACAAGTGGCACGGTCCCCAATGTAACCTAAATCACTGACTACATCGTGGTACCGAGGATCTCGTCTGACTAGAACCACTCCGAATCCGAGAACTGGAAACTCTGAGACTCTGAGGTGACCTAGAATAAGTAGATCCATCAAACCTGGGTCTAGGAAACTGCGGAGGAGCACTACTTGTTGAACGAACTGGGTGCCTAGAGAATTGTTGCCTCGTAGCACCCCTAAACTCATGATCAAACCCTGAAGAACTAACTCTCTTTCTCCAACCCCTGTTATCATGGCCCACATCCTGCCGCTGAGCTTCAGCGACTACCAATTGAGTTAGTAGAAGAATGGCCTGTCTTATCTCTTAGCCCGAGGCATATGGTGGAGGAACGGGGGGTGCTGGAGCTAAAGTTAAGGATCCCCTTTGATCCTCTAAAGTGGGCGAAGTATGGGAAAAACGAGATAGGGCCTTATTCTGGGGTTCGCTCTCCTCCATATCCATAGACGGCTCCCGTTCAAGCCCTTCTTCAACCACTATCTTGACCTTCTGGGCTGCCGTAGCTTTTCCTTTCATCAGCTTTGCTAAAATTATAACGCACAATTAGGGAGGGGTTAATCTTATAATACAGCTCTATCGCACGATCTCTTAATATGAAAGATGGACATTTTTCGTAAATGCCCTATAGCCTCCTGTTTGTTAGTGTGGCGCGTAACACACCATAAACAAGACTCTACTAGACACGGCTCCTAGACACTTACTAGGACTGAACTGCTCCGATACCACTTTTGTCACGACCCGACTAGGGGCCATGACGGGTACCCGGGGCTAACCACCGAGCACCACTCGTTCTATTACTTATCATACTCATTTAGCGTACATTTATTAGTTATACTCAAATCATAGCAAAATCATTCTTCATTTTGAAACATAATTACTTTTATATACATAATCCCTTCGGCTACCAAAATAATAATATAGATACAATAGTAGCATCGTGAGACCATACTACCCACACATGTGTATCTACGAGCCTCTACTAGAGTACTAGACATATGGGCGGGACAAGACCACGCCGTGCCCAAAATACATATACACACACACACACATACATATATATATATATACACACAAAAGAATAAACCAAATAGCACCTCCGGAATAATGGAGTGCTCTCAAGTCAGCTAATAGCTCCTACGAGTCTGAATCACCTCCCTGTCTACCTGTGGGCTTGAACACAGCGTCCAAAGAAAACGGACGTCAGTACGAACATTTTACTAAGTATGTAAGACATGAATGAAATGAACATAATAGAAGAATCATAAGCTATGGGAGGAAGATATAACCTGTGAGTGTTTTATGGGTGAATACATTTCTTACATATATCATATTTGTATATAATCATAGTACATGTATCATCATAGCAAAAACATCATCGTATCATGTAAATCATCATCATTAACCCGCGTCCGGGTAACCATCATATGCCGGCCACTAGTGGTGATCATGTCCGGCCTTCTAGGCACGATGGAATCATAAGCAGCCCTCCTTAGCGATGACATGTCCAGCCAAATAGGCACGGTGGAATAATAAGCAGCCCACCGTAGCGATGACATGTCCGGCCAAACATGCACGATGGAATAACAAGCAGCCCGCCGTAGCGGTGACATGTCCGGCCAAATAGGTATGGTGGAATAACAAGCAGCCCGCCATAGCGGTGACATGTCCGGCCAAATAGGCACAGTGGAATCGTATCGTCATATAACCAATCATAAACTCATAGGCATATCATAACTGAATCATAACTTAGCATCATCATAGATTTATCATCAAAACATACATTATAACTTGAAGGCAACTATGGCTATATCGGGGTGACATAAGGTCGTGAACCCCTGATTATATTATCGAGTAATCATATTCATCATATCCCACCTTGAAGGAACTAACATCTTAAGGTGAGTGTACACAAGGAAAAACATCAATGGAGCCATACTTAGAATCATTAGCTCCATGGACATCTTATTTTACTCTAGGATTCTTTATACTTAGACTCATCATCATCATTATCTTGCTCGTCGTCATATCTCCTTTCTTCATCGTATGCGTATGTAGCTCTTTATAGTCACGAACTCATAATTTCCGTTATTTAGAAAGATCATGGAAAAATAGGGAGATTTATGTCGTTGGAGTCATGCCATAGAAAGAAAGGATTAGCCTTACATACCTCTTTGCTTTTCTACTCTTTCGCTTGATCGTTCTCCTTCAACGCTCACATCTCTACCTTTAAAGGAATTCGCTTGAACATTAGCTACTTGACTATATAAACGTGCTTAATAAAGCTAGAGAAAATTGGGGCAACATTTCCTTTGTTTATACAACTTTCCTCATTTTACATATCAACTCCAAAAATCCATCACAACATTCACAATATCATACACAAAAATCATCATTCATCTACGTTATCCGCATTTCACAATTTCATTTCAATTTCTCCATAATTGTGGTTATAGTTCACATATAATACTTACCCCATGTTCTAAATTTCATTTATATCGTACTTATAATCAACACATATCAATATTCATGATTCACTCCAAACTACTACTCAAAATGGCACTATTCCCTTATTCGTGACCCATTTTTTATGTCCTTTTACAATCCAAGTGTTTCAACTTTCAAATACCTTAAACAACATGGAAATACCATAAATCTTAACTTAGATGGTGTAGGAATGAACCTTGGGTGAAAACTCCTCACTTGAGCAAAACCCTAGTTTCATCTTCACTTGGATTCCTTGGCTTGGATGAACTTTAATGTGCTTCTTGCACTTGATTCACTTAGATTGATGTATTTGATCACTAATTTTTCTTGAATTCTTGTGGGAGAAATGTTCTAGAGAGTTCTAGAGAGAAGTGGTGTGAAGGGGAAAATGAAATGAAATGAAACTTGGTCCCTCATTAAATACGCAAAATCTGTCCCGACCAGTTTATACGGACCAACAAACAGTCAGTATAAATTATACTGACCGTATGTCTGGTCGTAGATTTGGTCCAGAGAAGGTTTCCTATCTGGTCTAAATATATGGCCTAACATACGGCCAGTATAATTTGTACGGCCAGTATGTTGGGCCGTATAATGCCCAGATATCCCGATTTCGTTCTCGTCGACTCGTTTGACCTCCAATCCTTATGTAACCTTCTTAACACTTGTTTAACACCTCATTAAAAATATAAGGGATGTTATATCTCTTCTCCAAAACATCATTAAGTCATCATTAATTCGTTACTCATAAATCCTTTCCGATACATAACGTACACCTTGCCTTTCTTGGCAAACTTCCTTCTATTACCTCGAATGCCTTCGAAATCTCAATTAGGATCATCCAATGCTATTTCTTAATTGTTGAAACATCGTATACTTCGTTCTCTTCATTAGTATATCCACTGTGCATCAATGAAAATTTTTCCGAAGTGTGACATTACTACTCCCGGCGGGGGTTCACAGACTAGGGTTGGGGCACAGACCCCTGAGCAAGGGACCTACACGGGTGGCACATCCCACCGCCGCTATGGCTCCTCGCATTGATACTATACCCGCCCCTGGTGAATATTTCAGGCCCATGGATGGCTCTGTTATGACTGTTGCTGATCAGGACCTGGTGGGGAGATTCAAGAAATTAGAGCCACCAAGGTTCTCTGGTACTTCATCTGAGGATGCCTATGAGTTTATTCTTGATATAAATGAGTTACTGCACCGTACGGGGATAGTGGAGCCCCGCGGCTTTGATTATGTGTCATAATAGTTTCGCAGTGATGCGAAGATGTGGTGGAGGTATTCCGTGGCGTGCAGACTTGAGGGTTCTCCCCCTTTGACTTGGACTCAGTTCTACATGGCCTTCCTTGAGAAGAATATGCCCTGATCTTTGAGAGACGCTCGTAGGGAGCAGTTTTTACACCTTGAGCAGGGGACATGTCCTTGGAGTCTTATGTGACCCGTTTCCTCTATTTGGCCCGATACTCTAGTCCGTTGATCCCTACCGAGGCCGATAGGATCACGCGCTTTGTGGGAGGACTAGTGGGCTCTCTACAGATTCCTCATCTTCAGATGGAGTCTATAGGGGATTCCTTTTAGTCCAATACTGAGCATGATTCTATGGTTGAGGGCGCCAAGGCCCTTGCTTTTAGTGGTGGTGACAAAAGGCCACGTCAGACTGGTAGTTTTGGGGGTTCCAGTATGAGGGGCGCGAGTCAGGTTTCGAGGACACCTCAGCCCTATACCGGTCATCCCATGCATTCAGCATTACTGGCTTCCTCTAGTGAGCCACCTAGGTATAGAGCTTCTAAGAGTTCATTCTCTAGACCAGTGGACAGGGTTGCTTCATCCGGGTCTTCAGCTTCCGTGTTTTAGCACTCGACTCCTCTTACCTATTTCTCTTGTGGGGAGGTTGGGCATGTTACTAGGAGATGTCCCCGACTTAGGCGAGATTATTACCTGCTAAGGACTCCTATATCATTCGGTGGTCGAGGAGGGACTTCTCATAGAGGCGGTGCTCAGTCAGGTCGCGGTACTTCCCATGGTTCTAGAAGTGGGTCCCAGCCAGCTAGAGGTAGTACTCAGAGTACGAGAGAGGGATCGTAGACTGGGCATGGTGGATCCTATTGTTACTTATTTCCTGGTCGGCCCGAGGCGGTGGCCTCCGATGCTGTGATCTCAGGTACCATTTCTGTCCATCATAGAGCAGCATCTGTGTTATTTGATCCTTGATCCACTTATTCATATACATCTGCATTTCATGCCGTTGGTTGGTATTTGCCATATAATAGCATTGATATACTTGTTCATGTGTCTACTCCGGTCGGAGATTCTGTGGCTGTTCATTGAGTCTACCGGTCTTGTTTAGTTATTTTTATGGGGTACGACGTAGATTTGATGATTATGGATATGGCGTACTTTGATATTATATTGGGTATGTCGTGGCCATCTCCTTATCATACGATCTTGGACTGTCACGCCAAGACAGTTACTTTAGCAATGTCAGGCATTCCTAGGCTTGAGTGGAGAGGTACTCGTAGTCCCGCTCCGAAGAAGATTATTTCTTTCCTTCGGGGGAAGAAGTTAGTAAGTAAGGGGTGTTTAGCGCATTTGGCGCATGTTCGTGATATGACTATTGCATCTCCACCCCTATTGTGAATGGGTTCGCGGAGGTGTTTCCATCAGATTTGCCGGGTATGCCACCCTATCGCGACATTGATTTCTGTAACGACGTGGACCCGGACATTCACCCTATTTCCATCCCACTACATCGGATGACACCTGCTGAGTTGAAGGAGCTTAAGGAACAATTGTTGGATCTATTGAGCAAGGGATTCATTAGACGGAGCGTCTCCCCCCGGGGTGCTCCAGTGTTATTTGTGAAAAAGAAAGATGGGAGCATGAGGATGTGTATTGATTACCGTAAATTGAACAAGGTCACTATTCGGAACAATTTCCCTATGCCTCGTATTGATAATCTGTTTGACCGGCTTCAGGGTGCTTCGGTGTTTTCTAAGACTAATTTGTGTTACGGCTATCACAAGTTGAATATGAGGGTGGAGGATATTTCGAAGACAACATTTCAGACGAGATATATCCACCATGAGTTTTTATCGATGTCTTTTGGGCTTACCAATGCCCCAGCTGCATTTATGACTTTGATCAATGGCATTTTTACACTGTTCCTTGATTCCTTTGTGATTGTGTTCATTGATGACATCTTTGTGTATTCGAAGAGTAGGGCAGAGCATGAGAGTCATCTTCGCACCGTTCTTGGGTTGTTCAAGAAGTATAGCTTGTTTGCTAAAATTTTCAATTGTAAGTTCTAGTTGGAGTGAATAGCATTCTTGGTCCATATGGTGTTAGAGGAGGAGATTATGGTAGATCCACAGAAGATTGAGGCTGTGAGGGGTTGGACGAGGCCCACTACAGTTATCAAGATTCGTAATTTTATGGGTTTGGCCAGTTATTACCGTCGCTTTGTGAAGGGTTTTGCTGCCGTTGCTTCATCCTTGACCAGATTGACTCAGAAGGATGTTCCCTTCCAGTGGACAGATGATTATGAGGAGATCTTCCAAAAGCTCAAGCTTCTTTTGACCACAGCCCCGGTCCTAGCCTACCCGTGAAAGGTAAGGACTTGGCAGTATATTTTTATGCTTCCCGTATGGGTTTGGGTGCGGTGTTGATACATGAGGATAGAGTGATAGCTTATGCTTCCCATCAGTTGAAAGTTCACGAGAATAGTTACCCTACCCATGATTTGGAGTTGTTGGTCGTAGTCTTTGCCTTGAAGCATTGGAGACATTACCTGTACGGTATCCATTGTGAGATTTTTACCGATCACCGTAGCCTTCATCATGGTTTACCTAGAGAGATCTTAATTCCAGGCAGCGTCGATGGATGGAGCTCCTGAAGGACTATGACATCTCTATTTTGTATCACTCTGGTAAAGCCAATGTGATGGCTGATGCCTTGAGTCGCAAGGTAGTGAGTACGGGGAGTTTGGCTCGATTGATTGTTTCCGAGAGTCCGTTGTCCATGGAGGTTCAAACTATGGCCAACAATTTCTTCCGTCTTTATATTTCAGCCCAAGGCAGGATTTTGGCTTGTATAGTGGCGAGGTCATCGTTATTGGATCGAATCAAGGCTCATCAGTTTGAGGATGTTTAGTTGAGTAAGATCCGAGATAGGGTTTCGAAGGCTGAGGCCAAGGAGGTCATGATTGATTCTGGGGGCATACTGAGGATTAGAGGACGCGTAGGCGTTCTTCGTGTTGGTGATCTGATTCAGTAGATTTTATCTGAGGCCTATAGTTCTTGCTATTCCATTCATCCGGGAGCGACCAAGATGTACCGTGACTTGAGACAGCACTATTGGTGGTGTCGTATGAAGCGAGATATAGTTGATTTTGTCACTAGCAAGTAAAGTATGAGCACCAGCAACCCGGTGGAGTGCTTTAGAGGATGCCCATTCCCGAGTAGAAGTGGGACAGGATTACTATGGATTTTGTCACGGGTCTTCCAAAAACACTTGGCAAGTTTGATTCTATTTGGGTGATAGCGAATCAGTTGACTAAGTATGCTCACTTTGTTCCGGTTCAGGTTTCCTATACCGCAGAGAAGTTAGCCAAGATGTCTATTTGGGATACTGTAAGATTACATGGGATCCCTATTTTTGTTGTATCTAATCGGGGTACTATCTTCACTTCCCGATTCTGGAGAGCCTTTCAGGAGGAATTGGGTACCCGATTGGAGTTTAGTACAGCTTTCCATCCCAGACCGATGGCCAGTCCGAGCGGACCATTCAGTTACTCAACGACATGTTGAGAGCGTGTGTTATTGACTTTGGTGGTCATTGGCATCAACACTTTCCCTTGGTAGAGTTTGCATACAATAACAGCTATCATTCGAGTATTGGTATAGCGCCTTGTGAGGCATTATATGGTAGGAGGTGTAGATCTCTGATTGGTTGGTGCGATAGGTTTGAGGCTCGACCTGGGAGCACCGATCTATTGAGGGAGTCCCTTGATAGAGGGAGAGTTATTCAGGCCATGCTCTTAGCAGCTCAGAGTCGACAGAAGATGTATGCGGACCGAAAAGTCCTGGATTTGAACTTTGTTATTAGTGACCAGGTTCTATTGAAGGTTTCACCCATGAAGGGTGTTATAAGGTTTGGTAAGAGGGGTAAGTTGAGCCCCAGGTATATTTGTCCATTTGAGATTGTGGACTGTATCGGTGATGTAGCTTATGAGTTAGCATTACCGCCGGGCTTAGTGGGAGTTCATCCGGTCTTTTGTGTTTTGACGCTGAAGAAATACCATGTCGATGGTACCTACATTGTCCGTTGAGATTCTATATTACTTGATAAGAATTTGACTTATGAGAAGGAGCCTATCGCGATCTTAGGTAGGCAGGTTCAAAAGTTGAGGTCAAAGGAGATTTCTTTCGTGAAGGTGCAATGGAAGCACTGTCTTGTTGAGGAGGCTACCTGGGAGACTGAATTCAATATGCGTAGCCGTTATCCACAGTTGTTCACTGATTCAGGTATTTTCCTACTTTTCTTTGCTTGAGGACGAGCAACGGTTCAATTGGTATCTAATGTAACGACCCATTTGGTCGGTATAGTTCTTTCGACATTTTCATCCATTCCTGAGCATTGATTAGCTCACTTTTGACCCGAGGGGACCATTGATTCGCTTCCTGGGGTGCCTAGACCGAATTCGGGCAACTTTGGTGAAAGTATAAGCTTAAAGTGAAAAATGGTTGACCTAAAGTTGGCTTTGGGCAAACGGACCTTTTCCAGAATTTTGTCAATTTCGAGAGGTACAGATAGTCATTTAGAAGCTGTATGAGTTTTTGGTTCAGTTCCCAATGCATTCGGATCCATTTCGGGACTTGGAATGGGAAATTGGAATTAAGGCATCGGGGGTTGACTTGGCTAACGAGGCCTCCGTTAGAAATTTTAAGACCACGAGCGCGTTCGCAACATAATTTTGTATGGGTTTGGGTGTTTGGTTTTTGAGCAGATGGCCTCGGGAATAACCCGGGATTTCGATTGAAGATTTAAAAATTCGAGGATTTCTGGTGTCTGGTGCCTACAATGGTGGCACCAGAGCCGCCCCAGCGGCACCGCTGTGGCAGTGGCATGACTGCTGGGGTGGCCATGTGTAATGTTGGCCCTACCGCTGTGGCGGCATCCCAACAGCTGTTTGAGCTTGGAGAAACTGTTCTTGGAGATAATTTGAAGAAATTCTTGGAGGTAAAACTTGCTTAATCCTTTATCCTTCCTTAATTACAATCATCATAGATTTTCCCTTCCCTTTAACAATCCCTTCGCGATGGAATTTGAGAGAGGGTTTTGGAAGAACATTTCCCTAGATTATTAATGATAAATTGATGATGGTTATTCTAAAACATGACCAATCTAAGCCTATTAATCACGTATCTTCCACTTTTAACGTTGAATTTCAAATTTGGAGATTTAGGGTTTATACCCAATTTGGGGGGTTTTTGCTTGAAATAAGACTTAGGCTAATCCTTGAGTTAAATCAACAATTAGTTGTTGCGTTATGACCACCTAGTACTTAATTTGGTATTTTACCCCCGAATTTCCCGTTTTGCCCATGTGGGCCCGTTTTCCCGAATTATAGGGTTAAAGTTGACCTAATTGATATCATAGTAATATTAGTATCATTCTTCATGATTTCTAATATAGAATTTGATTATGCTTATACCACTTTGGTTCTGAGCTTCAGAGGAAGGGCAAGGCAAAAGAGTGACTTGTTGGTGTTGCGGTTCTGCAGTCTAGGTAGGTTATGGTTTACCTTTAGTGAGACTCCGTATAGTGAATCACGTATTTAGAATATAATGTCAGAGACACCATGTGAACCTTCGGGTATGAAGTTGGGATGGATATGGCCTTAGATTGGGCCTTGATGTGTGTTGGGACTAGCCACCCCGTTATGTGTGCTTGATTGTTTAATTGTGTTGGCTTGATGCCATGTGTAGTTGGTAGATATCGAGTTCTATTTTGTTGTCTTGATTTGGATAGAATTGACATATCCGTTGTTGGTATTTGTACTTGATATGTGTTGGCATACCTATTGTTGGTACTCGAGTTATTGATATATGTTGGCATACCCACTGTTGGTATTGTGATGTGATACATTTTTTGCATACCTCGTTGTGGTACTTGTGATATTGAACCTGATTGCTGATGATTGACATATGCATTACACGCATCCTCTCATATTCATGCATAGCTGATACCCAGTGATGATCTGGTATCGTTGATTGGGCGAAACGGATGTTTGATAAACTGTTTTACTTGAGTGATTGTGGAAAGGCCGATGTCCGAAGATCCATTACGGAATCGTTGATTGTATGAAATTCATATTTGATGAACTCTTTTACTTGAGTGATTGTGAAAAGGTCGATATCCGAGGTTTAATTCTGAAATCGTTTATTCGTGTGAAACTGATATTTGACAGACTCTTTTATTTGAGTGACGGTGAGGAGGCTGATGTCCGATGAGCTATTTCTGGCATTGTTGTTGCATGGCTGATTCTAATGTTATCCCTAAATCGTTGTTAGTGCATGGACTCCACGGGTACCCCAGGGTGGTGCCGGTGAGACTCCCCATGTGAACAATTAGCTAGGTTCCCGTCTGTCTGTTGGGGAAAGATCCGCGATGGGTGGCACTTAGACTTCGCGAGTCACGCTGGGTTGTGCTACCGACACGTTGATATTTCCGTCTGGAGTACATGTGTACACCTCACTTGCATGGCATAGCATCATATTCATATCATTATCGCAGTGCATTGCATCATAAACTCAGGCTTGACATATTCGGGTTTAGATGTTTTACATAGGTGATGGCGGATACTCTTTTGCGATTATATTGTATCATGCTTGGTTGGTTTATTTACTTATCTGCTTTATTTTCTGAATTGTGTTAACTATCCTCAGTCGGCCGATGATGCCTACCAGTACTGTTGTTTGTACTGACCTGCACTTTGCCGCATTCTTTTATGAATGCAGAGTACCAGGTCGGATTTACTTCTCTGACCCTAGGCTAATCGACTCTTCAACTTTTACTCGAGTTTCTAGGGTGAGCATGGCGTCCGCTAACCTTGTAGACTTTCCTATCACATGTCTTACTTTTATTCCAGAGACATAGATATTATGTATTAGTACTTCCAGATTGTATTATTCTCCCTAGATGCTCTTGTATTATTTAGCCTAGACCCTGGGGGTATTTATTGTCTTCCGCACTTTTTACTATCTATCTATATATATCACGAGACTTACGTACCTGTTATTTCCGCTACTTAATTTTCTTCAATATTATGTATTGGTTCTTTATTGGGATGAGGGTTTGCTTACTGAGGTAAGAAGGTAAGAGCCCGCACGACCTAGGTTAAATGGGCCACGACAACTTAACTGCCAAGGAATCCTCAATCAGCCGCGAAGGGAAAAGAAGCAAGATAACAATCACCTCGGGATACCCGACATTTGATTTGTGTTGTTTTCTTTGGATTTCACTCTTGGGTGGTTGGGGATCACATAGAGATCATTTAGGGGTGTTTTCTGGTCTGGTTTGGTGAGAAATAATGAAGAAATAGAGCTGGAAAGGCTTAAATACCCTTAAAGTGTCGGCAACCGCCTCAAGTGGGTCCCAAAGGGTCTGTCTGCGCATGCTCATGAAAAACGTGGACACCTTTCTACTCCGATGTTATATTGACAAATGGTGTAATGCTTAGAAACTAGACTTGTAGACCTTTTGTTTGATAGGTGTATCACTCCGTAACTCTATGTAGATTGGGAGAAAAGCTTAGTGACATCTGACCTAAATTTAAGCAAACTTATGAACGTAACTTGTGATGACTTTTATTTTACAACTCACTTGACTTCAAAACTTAACACACAACTATCATATAACTAAAATACCTCATGAAATGACCTTCTTAGCATGTTAATAACCCCTATATTACCCCGAAAGTACGGGTTATAACATTCTCAACTTGCCGAGTTTCGACGAAACTTATTCTTTCCGATTTATTTGACGTCCAACCTTCCCAACACTTTCCAAACATGATTAGAAAGTCTGATATACATAGGATGATCATGTAGAATCTCTTATGACCTCGACAAAAATTTCTCTTTCTCAATCTATGTCGATTAACTTAAGATGAAACTCAATGTGTTAAAGTACGGGGTGTAACAATGTGACACCGTGGTAAGGAATTTGTTTTGGGGTGCGTTTGTTTTGGGGTGCTTGTCATGGGTCTTCGGTTACTTGGTGGAACATAGGTGTATGAAAGGAATTTGAATAGATCATTCTCAGTTATTGGATGAGCACAAGTGGTTGATGTGCTCATCTGGCAATTAGTGTTTACAGGTGATTTACTATTATGGAAATGACCGGGTATAATCCTTTAGTAAAGGTCGGGTTTGCAGGTTTGCGTGATAACTCGTTGGTTTGATGGTAAGAGGTCATTTTGAGCTACGAGACTGTCGGTTTTGTGAAACTGATTTGCCTATGAAGCTATTGCTTAAGGGACGTAAATTTATCGGTAAGTTTGACTACATCGTAGGCTTCTATAAGAGACAGTGATCGGTTAATAAGAATGAATCGAGCGAGGGATTGTATGATATAAAATGAGTATGTTTTTCATAGGCGGGCTCAGTTCGGGTCTATACTCGTCCGTGGGTCCCGCGACGCCCTTTATGTAATTTCGCTAACTTTGGGAAGAGAACGTTGCAATTATTGTTCCGATTTCAAATATGACTATTTTACTTATCTTTTGGATTTATGATAATGATTTTATGCATATGATTCCTCACTACTCCGCTCGTGCCCTATGATATCGTTCGCCGGTTCCCGGGCCGGTTCGGTTGTCGTGCGTATTATGATACATTCCGGTGTTATGCTGTGTTTATGGTTCGCCGAGTTCCTCGCTCGAGGGCCGGGTTCCATATATGTTTGGCGTTATGCTGTGATTGGCGTTATGCTGTGTTGTGATGTGTGCCGGGGATTCGGAGATTTGAAACTTTCTGGTGTTATGCTGTGTTATGGCGCCATCGACAGGCGGGCGACCATATTTTCCTGTGCCCTATGCATAATTTATACTTTGGAAATAAACATTTTGATATTTTTGGATATGTATTATTTTCCATACTTCTGATTCGATTACTGTTCAAGACTTATTTCTGTACCTTCTGCTTTGCATACTAAGTACATATTTCGTACTGACCCCCTCCTCCGGGGGCTGCGTTTCATGCCCGCAGGTACAGACGCACAGCCTGGTGATCCACCGGTTTAGGACACCCCCTTCTGCTATTCGGAGTGCTCCTCTCATTCCAGAGCTTATATATTTGGTATATATATTTGTTAGTGCATTTATATATATTCGTTCATGGGTACGGCGGGGCCCTGTCCCGTCATATGATTCTGTCGGTCTGTTTAGAGGTCTGTGGACATGTTTGTGGGTTGGGGTCGTTTCTGTACGGATGCGTGTATATATTGTGTTTGGGCGATCCCATTCGCCGCGGCGGCCGGTCCGCATATGTTTAAATATTGCTTTGTTGGCCCTGTGTGGCCTTTGTTGGTATTATCTGTGCGCAGGGTTAATTTGGATAGTCTGTAAAACAAAGGAAACTCTGCCGAAATTTATCTGGAAATTATCTAAATTTGAAACACCACCTTGTCGGCTTCTGCTATATACTTGAATGCGTTTGATAAAATTTGAGATAGCATTTGATAGATGTGTTTGGGTGCCCAGATCGGGCACTAGTCACGGCCTACGGGGTTGGGTCGTGACAGAAGTGGTATCAGAGCGGTTTGTCCTCGGAATGTCTACAGAGCGTGTCTAGTAGAGTCTTGTTTATCGGTGTGTTGTGCACCACATCTATAAACAGGAAGCTACGGGACATTTAGGGTGTTTCCTTCCTTTGAATCTTAGATCGTGCGATAGAGCTGTGCTATTAGGATGATTCTGTTCTGATCCGTTGTTTTTTTTTTCAGTGATGCCTCCGAAGAAGGCGATGGCCGCCCAGAAGAAAAAGGGCGTGGTAGGAGAGACCAGCCGGGCTCAGAAGGGTGCTCGGACCCTTGCTCAGATGATGCGTGATATTGCGTCCCGGCCAGCAGACTCTACTACGTCTTCATCGTCAGAGGAGTCTGGAGCACCAGTCGCTGCCACTAGGGGTCGGGGGGCGGCTACACCATTAGCTCCAGAGGCTCCAACGGCCGCGCCTCCTGTTCCCCAGCCAGGGGCGGACGATGGTACCCTGCGAGAGGCAGTTCAGCTATTGACTCGACTGGTAGCAGGGCAGGTTCATAGACAGGGAGGAGGAGATGGTCGGGCAGACAGGCGCGACAGTTCGAGGGCCCGTGATTTTCTAACCTGTGGCCCCCAGAGTTCTTCGGGTCAAAGCCCGCAGAGGACCCTCATGAGTTTATTCGACAGATGCAGCGGACCCTGCGACTGATTAGTGCTTCTGATACAGAGTCAGTTGAGTTGGCGTCATACCGGTTGCACGACGTAGCAGCCAATTCGTACGAGTCTTGGATGCTGTCCAGAGGTGAGGGTGCCCCTCCAGCTGTATGGGATGAGTTTACAGAGGCCTTCAGGGCCCACTTTCTACCTTCGGAGGTAAGGCGCGCCAGGGTATACCGATTCCTGCTGTTGAAGCAGCGGGGCAGGCCGATTCGGGAGTACAGCTTAGAGTTTGATTCACTGGCCCGATATGCGCCCACATATGTAGCTACCATGACTGACCGGATGCACCGATATATAGTGGGGCTGGATCTGTATTACGTTGACAGTTACCTGGTATTGGCGGCTCAGCACGGTATGGATATTGCCCGAATACAGGCCCACGCCCAGGGCATGGAGGATAGACGCAGGGGGCGCCAGCCTGACAGAGTTGATGATAGGGGCCAGCCTAAGAGGGCTAGATCGTCCGGGTATTCTGGGGATTTCCGAGGCAGACAGCCTCAGCAGCAGCAGCAGAGCAGATATCCTTCTCAGTCATCACGGGGTACACCCCCACAGTTTACCGGCAGGAGATCTGAGGGTGTCAGATATTCAGGGGCAGGCCCGAGCTCCAAGGCTTCAGGTTCACAGTTGGACAGAGGTTCCAGCAGTCAGATGAGGCCACCCAGACCTTCGTGTTCCTACTGTGGGAGACAGCACCCGGGGGAGTGTTTCCGAGCTACGGGTGCATGCTTTGTTTGCGGCCGTCAGGGCCATCAGATGAGAGACTGTCCGGCTAGAGGTGGTGCAGGCGGCGCAGCTCAGTTTACCGGGTCATCCGGCGGTTCATCGTCGGCCTCAGTAGCTATGCGCCCTGCGGGGCGGGGTACACCAGCATTTATGCATTAGCCAGTCGACAGGACCAGGAGGCGTTGCCTAATGTCGTCACAGGTATATTACTGGTTTTCTCTCGATCTGTGTATGCATTGATTGATCCTGGTTCGACTTTATCATATATTTCCCCACTTGTTGCTAATGAGATTGGGATAGAATCCGAGCCGATAGAGCCTTTTGAGGTAGCTACACCTGTAGGGGATTCTATTATAGCCAGACAGGTTTATCGGGATTGTTCTGTTATCATATCTGATCGTTGTACTAAAGCTAATTTGATAGAGTTAGATATGCTAGAGTTTGATGTTATTGTGGGCATGGACTGGTTAGCGTCCTGTTATGCTAATGTTGACTGCCAGCAGAAGGTAGTTCGTTTCCAGTTCCCAGTGGAACCAGTTATAGAGTGGTCCGGGAGTACAGCGTCGCCGAGGGGTAAGTTTATTTCATACCTCAAGGCTAAGAAGATGATTCAGAAGGGTTATATTTATCACCTGGTCCGTGTACACGATACTACAGCCGAGGCACCTACTTTGCAGTCAGTTCCGGTTGTCAATGAATTTTCAGATGTATTTCCAGATGAGCTTCCGGGTCTCCCGCCTGAGCGGGAGATAGACTTTGCTATTGATTTGTTGCTAGATACGCAACCCATTTCTATTCCTCCGTACAGAATGGCACCAGCAGAATTAAAAGAATTGAAAGAACATCTGAGAGATCTATTGGAGAAGGGTTTCATTCGGCCTAGTGCGTCACCCTGGGGAGCTCCGGTATTATTTGTGAGGAAGAAAGACGGCTCGCTGCGGATGTGCATTGATTATCGGCAGTTGAATAAGGTAACCATCAAGAATAAATACCCCCTCCCCAGGATTGATGATTTGTTTGATCAGCTGCAGGGTGCCAGGTACTTCTCGAAGATAGACCTGCGGTCAGGCTATCATCAAGTACGGGTACGAGAGGCTGATGTTCCCAAGACAGCATTCAGGACCCGATATGGGCACTATGAGTTCAGAGTCATGTGTTTTGGGCTGACAAATGCCCCAGCAGTATTTATGGACCTGATGAATCGGGTATTCAGACCGTTCTTGGATATGTTTGTGATCGTATTTATCGATGATATTCTGGTTTATTCTCGGTCAGAAGCAGAGCATGCAGACCATTTGAGGACGGTACTTGGCACACTTCGGCACCAGGAATTATATGCTAAATTTTCTAAGTGTGAATTCTGGTTATCTTCAGTGGCATTTCTGGGACATATTATTGGGGCTGATGGCGTCCGGGTGGATACCCAGAAGATCGAGGTCGTAAAGAATTGGCATAGACCTACGACGCCGACAGAGGTGCATAGCTTTCTGGGATTGGCTGGTTATTATCGGAGATTCGTGGAGAAATTTGCTTCCATTTCAGCGCCTTTGACAAGGCTGACTCAGAAGGGAGCTAAGTTTCAGTGGTCAGATGCTTGCGAGCGTAGCTTCCAGTTGCTGAAAGAGAAGTTGACTACGGCTCCAGTCCTGACTCTTCCCGAGGGTCCAGATGGGTATGTGATTTATTGTGATGCCTCTGGTATTGGTTTGGGATGTGTGTTGATGCAGCACGGCAGGGTGATAGCTTATGCTTCCCGGCAACTCAGAAAACATTAAAAGAATTATCCTACTCACGATTTGGTGCTGGCCGCGGTCATTCATGCTTTGAAGATGTGGAGACATTATTTATATGGGGTTCACGTTGATATTTATACAGACCATAAGAGCCTTCAGTACATCTTTAGGCAAAAGGAGCTGAACTTGCGACAAAGGAGGTGGTTAGAGTTGTTAAAAGATTATGATGTTGATATTCTCTACCATCCGGGGAAAGCTAATGTTGTGGCAGATGCACTTAGTCGCAAGTCTATGGGTAGCCTAGCAGACGTGCCATCAGGGAGGAAAGAAATGGTTCGCGATATTCATCAGTTGGCTAGTCTTGGAGTTCGCTTGGCTGATTCTGGAGATGTTGGGGTTTCGGTTCGAGGTATTGCTGAGTCCTCTATTACAGAAGATATTAAGCGGCATCAGTATGAGGATCCTATTCTGGCACAGTACAGAGATGCAGCTCTGGCATAGGAGAAGACTCCGTTTGAGATTTCACCTGATGGAGTGTTATTTCACAGAGGCAGATTGTGTGTACCTGACGTTGCAGGGTTGCGGCGACAGGTTATGGGCGAGGCACATTATGCCCGATATTCTGTTCACCCAGGGTCGACGAAGATGTACCATGATCTCAGATGCCTATATTGGTGGGACGGTATGAAAAGAGATATAGCAGAGTTCGTTTCTCAGTGTCCAAATTGCCAGCAGGTTAAGATTGAGCACCAGAAGCCGGGTGGGCTATTGCAGGAGATGGAGATACCGACGTGGAAGTGGGAGATCATTAATATGGAATTTATTACAGGTTTACCTCGCACTCCATGGAGGTACGACTCCATTTGGGTTATTGTTGATCGGCTGACAAAATCAGCCCATTTTCTTCCAGTTAGGACTACATACTCAGCTGAAGATTATGCCAGGCTATATATTAAGGAGATTGTGAGACTGCACGGAGTTCCTGTTTCTGTTATTTCCGATAGAGGTGCCCAGTTTACAGCTAAGTGCTGGAGATCATTTCAGGAGGGATTGGGGACCCAGGTGAGCCTGAGTACAGCCTTCCATCCCCAGTCCGACGGACAGGCCGAGCGCACTATTCAAACATTGGAAGATATGTTGCGTGCCTGTGTTATTGATTTCAGGGGTAGCTGGGATGACCATTTACTGCTTGTTGAGTTTGATTATAATAACAACTACCAATCCAGTATTCAGATGGCACCATATGAGGCTTTGTATGGCAGGAAATGCAGATCTTCGATCGGTTGGTTTGACATGGGTGATACTCAATTAATGGGCCCAGATGTAGTCCAGCAGGCGGTCGATAAAGTGAAACTGATTCGAGAGCGACTATTAGCGGCCCAGAGCCGACAGAAATCTTATGCCGATAAGCGACGTCGACCGTTAGAGTTTCAGATTGGCGATTGGGTGTTCCTGAAAGTGTCACCGATGAAAGGTGTTATGCGATTTGGCAAGAAAGGAAAGCTCAGTCCGAGATATATTGGGCCCTATCTGATTATTCGCAAAATAGGCAAGGTGGCCTACGAATTGGATTTTCCAGCTGACTTGGGAGCGGTACACCCGGTATTTCATGTTTCTATGATTCGTAAGTGTATTGGTGACCCTTCCAGAGTCTTTCCTGTAGATGATATTCAGGTCACAGAGGAGCTATCTTATGAGGAGCAACCTATAGCCATATTGGATCGCCAGGTAAAAAGGTTGCGGAACAAAGATATGGCTTCTGTTAAAGTGCTGTGGCGGAACAATAACCGAGAGGAAATGACCTGGGAAGCTGAGGAGCATATGAAGAAGAAGTATCCTCATTTATTTTCAGAGCCTACAGGTAATCCAATTCTCTATTTAACTATGTTGTTTGATAAATGAATCGTTGATCAATGATTGTATTGTTGTGATAGTTGGTAAGGAAACTCCCCCAAATTGAAGTATAACCGGTAAGGTTAATCTTACATTCGAGGACGAATGTTCTAAAGGGGGGAAGGATGTTAGAACCCGTATTTTTGTACAGTGGAATAATCCGGATTTATTTATGATAAGCTAAGGACAAAATTATTTTGGGATACAAAGTCAGGATTTTTGACCTTCGGATTTATTTTGAGATATACGCTGTGCATGAATTTTTTTTTTTTTGGTATGGAACAATTAGGAAATTTGGGACCAAAAGTGAAAAATTGGAAGAAGAAAATCATCCACAATTTCCATGGTTGGCCCACACAAATGGTGTTCAATTTTAATTGGGACAACACATTAATGTGGGCCAAGGGACCTTGACCAAGTCCTTCTAACTTAAAAAAGATGACCACTAGTCATCTTTAGCTCATTTCAACACTTGCAAAAAAATATTGAAGACCTCTCCATTGAAGGAGGCTCACGGCCAGCCCCTCCCCAAAATTTACCTCCATTTCTTGTCCTTCAAAAATTATTCCATTGGTACAAACCCACCATATTGAGGTCCCTAAGTATCGTGGAGGCATCGTTGGAGCGATCAACCTATTATTTTTCATCTTTTGAAAACCCTAGGCTATTGGAAGTAGAAGAGAAAAAGGTAAGATTTGATCTTGTTTTTGTGTTATGAAGGTTATATTCATGTTGTAGTATCTTATAATGGAGGAAAAATCATGAAATATGGAATGTTGGAGATGAGTTGGGTTTGGGTGCTTGAGCCGTGTGGTGTGTGTGTGAGTGATGTGATATTAAATTGATGAATTAATGCTTAGTTAGTTTATTATGATCATTGTAAGATGAAGAACAATTGGGAATCATCCATATATGTGTATGTGTAGTGTTGATTGAAATGGGTCACATTATATGGCAATGAATAAATTAATGTCGCCTAATGTTTTAGTCGTCGTCGTTATGAATTCGATGTTGGAAATGAATGCTTAATGATTCAAAATGATGTTGTTAATGTTGCGGACTGTTTTGGAGGTTATTGTATGTTTAATGTAATTGGTATATTGATGAGATAGCATTGTTAGAATGTAAATTGTAGATACAAACCATGATTTGGAAATGAAGAAAAAGTTAGAGGGGCTGTCTCGGTTAGGGGCTGTTTCGGGTAGCTTGGGAAAATTTATGGATTGTTGGAAAAGTTGTATAAATTGCTAAGAATGTCTTGAAATGTTTTGGTATGGGTTCGGGTTAGTATGTGAGCATATAAGCGTCGATTTTGGCTTGAAGGTAAGTCGTCGAATTGAATTTATGAAAGTTGATAAATGATGGCAAGAGAGCTATTATTGTTGAATTACCTTTCGGATTAATTATTAATGTTGTTACGTTGGTTGTGGTGGTTGTTGTTGATTGATATGGCCGAGTTAAATTCTCGGGGCAGCCTATTTACAGGAGAAATGCTGCCCGAATTTCTGTAGAATTAAGGGCGAAATTGGAATTTATTGCCCAATAAGTCTTTAGCTGATGTTTGGCATTTTATGGCTTATTTTTAGATCGTCGGCAGCCCGAAGCCTAGTTTGGACTTAGCTTGAGTTGGATCATATTGGAGAGCGTTTGAGGTATGTAAAGTAACCTTTCTTTTTGGCATGCCTTAGTTAAAGTAGGCCATGATACGAGCCTCTAGGAAACTCTATTCTCGCAAATCCGAGCTTGTCTATGATTCGTATTTGTTTCCTTGGTATTCTTGGGCGCATATGCCATAACATTGATCCTTATATCCTTGGAGTTTATAATTTGTAAAGATTTCATGAAAGTTGATTTTTGGTTTCAAAGCTTGTTCTTTAGCGATTCCAAAAGTTCAAACGCCCATAACTTCCTCAGAAAAGCTCGGACTGCTTTGAAATTTTCGTAGGAATTTGTATGATATAAAATGAGTATGTTTTTCATAGGCGGGCTCAGTTCGGGTCTATACTCGTCCGTGGGTCCCGCGACGCCCTTTATGTAATTTCGGTAACTTTGGGAAGAGAACGTTGCAATTATTGTTCCGATTTCAAATATGACTATTTTACTTATCTTTTGGATTTATGATAATGATTTTATGCATATGATTCCTCACTACTCCGCTCGTGCCCTATGATATCGTTCGCCGGTTCCCGGGCCGGTTCGGTTGTCGTGCGTATTATGATACATTCCGGTGTTATGCTGTGTTTATGGTTCGCCGAGCTCCTCGCTCGAGGGCCGGGTTCCATATATGTTTGGCGTTATGCTGTGATTGGAGTTATGCTGTGTTGTGATGTGTGCCGGGGATTCGGAGATTTGAAACTTTCTGGTGTTATGCTGTGTTATGGCGCCATCGACAGGCAGGCGACCATATTTTCCTGTGCCCTATGCATAATTTATACTTTGGAAATAAACATTTTGATATTTTTGGATATGTATTATTTTCCATACTTTTGATTCGATTACTGTTCAAGACTTATTTCTGTACCTTCTACTTTGCATAATCAGTACATATTTCGTACTGACCCCCTCCTCCGGGGGCTGCGTTTCATGCCCACAGGTACAGACGCACAGCCTGGTGATCCACCGGTTTAGGACACCCCCTTCTGCTATTCGGAGTGCTCCTCTCATTCCGGAGCTTATATTTTTGGTATATATATTTGTTAGTGCATTTATATATATTTGTTCATGGGTACGGCGGGGCCCTGTCCCGTCATATGATTCAGTCGGTTTGTTTAGAGGTCTGTGGACATGTTTGTGGGTTGGGGTCTTTTCTGTACGGATGCGTGTATATGTTGTGTTTGGGCGATCCCATTCGCCGCGGCGACCGGTCCGCATATGTTTAAATGTTGCTTTGTTGGCCCTGTGTGGCCTTTGTTGGTATTATCTGTGCGCAGGGTTAATTTGGATAGTCTGTAAAACAAAGGAAACTCTGCCGAAATTTTTCTGGAAATTATCTAAATTTGAAACACCGCCTTGTCGGCTTCTGCTATATACTTGAATGCGTTTGATAAAATTTGAGATAGCATTTGATAGATGTGTTTGGGTGCCCAGATCGGGCACTAGTCACGGCCTACGGGGTTGGGTCGTGACACTAGAATGATGATGATGTTATTTCTTCCCTGCACTCACTTCATGTACTAGTCCTTTCAAGGTGAGTCATAATGTCTATGATGACTTCATAATGTAATCGGGGGATCACGACCTCAAGTCACCCCGATAGAGTAAAGTTGATCATAAGTCATGTACACGCATTATGATAAGATAAGTATGTTATGATAAGCATATTACTAGGAGCATTACATTGAGCATGTCATGAGCATTTCACACCGTGCCTAGTTGGCCGGGCATTCACCGCCAAGGCAGGCAGCTATACGGATACACCATGACCTTCGGGCATGGGCAGACACCACTAGTGGGCAGCATGAGATGGTACCCTGGACGCGGGCTAATGATATTGATGATTACACCGTTCCGACACGGACGGGCAGCTTGCATATGATGCATACAGGTTATGATGATGAGTATGAGTACGATAGCATGCAATACTGCATTTATGATTACCAGTCAGATCCATATGTTTTATGTTGATGTTTTCCTTCTTTATGTATGCCTCTCATACTCGGTACAATATTCGTACTGACGTCCTTTCTTCGGACGCTGTGTTCATGCCCACAGGTAGACAGGAAGGAGAGCTTGGCCCAGGTCATCAGTAGCTGTCAGCTAGAAGATAGCACTCCTTTGTTCGGAGGTGCTTGTGATTACACTCTTTTGATGTACACTCCTATATGTATATTCTGGGCATGACGGAGTCTTGTTCCGTCTACGTATTCCTTATGTTAGTAGTGGCTCGTAGATACTCAGTGTGGGTTAGATGGTCCCATAAGACGATTTCCTATGTATGTATATTATTTTGACGGCCAATAGGCCAATGTATATGAAGTATGTATGTTTTAAATAAAATATGATTTTCTCACAATTAGTGTGCAAAATGTATAAGAGAGTATTAAGTGAGCAGAATAAGCAGTAGAAAGAGCGGTGCCCGGTAAATTCTCCGGGTACCCGTCGCGGCCCCTAGTCGGGTCGTGACAAAAGTGGTATCAGAGCAGTTCGTCCTAGGAAGTGTCTACGAGTCGTGTCTAGTAGAGTCTTGTTTATGGTGTGTTGCGCGCCACGCTAATAAACAAGAGGCTACAGGGCATTTAGGAAAATGACCATCTTTCTTCTCCTGAGATCGTGCGATAGAGCCATGTCTAGGATTATATCATTCCTAAAAGTGTGTTATGGTTTCAGAAAAATGTCGCCGAAAGGAAAAGCTACAGCTGCCCAGAAAGGCAAAGCTGCGACGAAGAAACGGGCAGAAAGGGATCCTCCGGCGGAGGTAGAGGAAAGTGAATCGCAAAGTGAGGCCGCACCCAATGTAGAAGAACAGGGAGGAGCCTCAGCTCCTATTCCTCCACCGGGTGTTTCGGGACAACAAGTGTCCGAGGCCATACAATTACTGACACAGTTGGTTGCCGCTCAAGCACAGCGACAGAATACGGGCCCAAGTGATCGTTCAGCTAGCACAAGAGCCCGTGACTTCCTTACTCTAAATCCTCCAGAATTTTTCGGGTCAAAGCCGGATGAGGACCCACAAGGTTTTATCGATGAAATGCTGAGGACGTTAACACTTATGCATGCTTCTGAGACTGAATCTGTAGAGTTGGCCTCTTATAGACGTCGCGACGTGGCGGTACTATGCTATAAGAATTGGGTGATAACAAGAGGGGAGAATGCATTACCTCCCGTGTGGCAAGAGTTTGTAGATGCCTTTATTCGTCACTACTTGCCGCCTGAAGTCCGCCGATCTAGAGCGGACAAGTTCCTGAACTTAAAGCAAAGGGGTATGAGCGCCCGAGAGTATAGCATGCAATTCAACTCATTGGCTCGATATGCTCCGACTATGGTGGCCGACATGGGAGACAGGATCTATAGATTTGTGAGTGGTCTGGGGCCACATTTGTACAGAGATTGTTTGACGGCCTCCTTGCAAGACGGGATAGATATTTCTCGGATACAGGCTCATGCCCAGAGTCTTGAGGAGCGACAGCAGCAGCAGAGAAGTGAGTGTGATGGTGACAGAAGTAGAAGACAAGGTAAGAGGGCTAGATCTATGGGAGAGAGCAGTGAGTATAGAGAGGGACCGAGACAGACACATCCCAGGCACTCAGGTCAGTCCGCGACTAGTGCGCCTCCCAGATTTTCAGACGGAAGGTTCGATCACTCTTTCCAGTCAGGGCAGGGTCAGAGTTCGAGGGCCCCAAGTTCTCAATATCAGGGAGATTTTAGTCAGAGGAGACCTCCAGTACCGCGGTGTAGCCAGTGTGGCAAATTACATTCCGGGCGGTGTCGTCAGGGTTCAGATGCTTCTTATGCTTGCGGGCAAGTTGGTCACATGATGAGAGATTGCCCCTCAGCGAGAGATAGAGCTGGGACTCAGCCTACAGGTTCAGCAGCGGGTTCTTCTTCAGCACGCCTGACAGCACAGACTCATCAGACTACAGCAGGTAGAGGCAGAGGTAGAGGGGGAGCATCTACTTCAGGTGTTGTTCAGCCCGTGTGTATGCTTTAGCGGGGCGACAGGATCTTGAGTCTTCCCCAGACGTTGTCACAGGTACCTTAACTCTATTGTTCCGTGATGTATATGCTCTGATTGATCCGGGTTCTACCTTCTAATATATTACTCCGTATATCACTGATTGTGTTGGGGTGAGACCTGAGCAAATTAAACCTTTCGAGGTATTCACTCCGGTTGGTGATCCCATGATAGCGAGACAAGTATATAAGGACTGTGTAGTGGTTATATGTGATCGTCAGACGAGAGCTAATTTGATTGAACTTGAGATGATAGATTTTGACGTAATTATGGGTATGGACTGGTTGGCATCGTGCTATGCTAATGTTTGTTGCCGGACAAAAGTAGTTCGATTCCAATTTCCGGGAGAGCCCGTACTTGAGTGGAAGCGCAATACAGCTTCCCCAAAGGGTAGGTTTATTTCCTACCTTAAGGCGAGAAAGATGATAGCCAAAGGTTACATTTGTCATCTAGTTCGGGTTCATGACACGGAGGCGAAAGTGCCAACTTTCCAGTCGGTCCCGGTAGTGAATGAATTCCCAGATGTGTTTCCCGACGAGTTACCAGGTCTTCCTCCAGAAAGGGAAATTGATT
Organism: Lycium barbarum; assembly: GCF_019175385.1. Classification (NCBI taxonomy): domain Eukaryota; kingdom Viridiplantae; phylum Streptophyta; class Magnoliopsida; order Solanales; family Solanaceae; genus Lycium; species Lycium barbarum. The sequence goes on along the minus strand of NC_083340.1, from coordinate 89,788,168 downwards.
TTGCCATCGATGTATTGCCGGACGCCAAGCCTATCTCTATTCCTCCCTATCGAATGGCTCCTGCAGAGTTGAAGGAGCTAAAGGCACAGTTGAAAGACTTGCTCGAAAAGGGTTTCATTAGGCCCAGTTCATCACCATGGGGAGCACCAGTCTTGTTCGTGCGGAAGAAAGATGGGTCGCTACAAATGTGTATCGATTATAGACAGTTGAACAAGGCGACTGTGAAGAACAGATATCTCCTCCCCAGAATCGACGACTTGTTCGATCAATTGCAAGGTGCTAAATGGTTCTCCAAGATAGATCTGAGATCGGGTTATCATCAGGTGAGAATTAGGGAAGCAGATATTCCCAAGACTGCCTTCAGGACAAGATATGGTCACTACGAGTTTCGAGTAATGTCGTTCGGGTTGACGAATGCCCCGGCAGTGTTCATGAATTTGATGAATAATGTGTTCAGGCCGTTCTTAGACCTTTTTGTGATAGTGTTTATAGACGATATCCTGGTATATTCTCGCACAGAATCAAAACATACAGATCATCTAAGAATTGTTCTTGGTGTTCTTCGAGATCGGGAATTGTATGCAAAGTATTCAAAGTGCGAGTTTTGGCTAAATTCTGTTGCATTCCTGGGTCATATTATTTCAGATGATGGTATTCGAGTCGACACTCAGAAAATAGAAGCTGTGAAGACTTGGCCAAGGCCTACGACGCCCACAGAAGTTCGTAGTTTCCTTGGGTTAGCAGGATATTATAGAAGATTTGTAGAGGGCTTCTCATCTATTTCAGCCCCGTTGACAAGGTTAACCCAGAAATCGGCTAAATTCCAGTGGAGTGATGCCTGTGAGCGTAGCTTTCAAGAGTTGAAAAACAGGTTGACCTCAGCACCAGTGCTAACACTTCCAGAAGGATCAGATGGCTACGTAGTATATTGTGATGCCTCCGGTATGGGATTAGGTTGTGTATTGATGCAGCATGGGAAAGTCATTGCATATGCCTCAAGACAGTTGCGAAAGCATGAACAGAATTATCCCACTCATGATCTTGAATTAGCCGCGGTCATTCATGCATTGAAAATATGGAGACACTACTTATATGGTGTGCACGTGGACATTTATACAGATCACAAAAGCCTTCAATATATTTTCAAACAGAAGGAGTTGAACCTGCGGCAAAGGCGATGGTTAGAATTACTGAAGGATTACGATGTGAACATTCTGTATCACCCAGGAAAGGTGAATGTAGTGGCAGATGCACTTAGCCGCCGATCGATGGGTAGTTTATGTGGAGTTCCTTCGGAAAAGCGAGAAATGGTTCGTGAGGTCCATCGGTTATCAAGTCTTGGCGTACGGCCAATTGATTCAGGAGATGCAGGTATTAGCGTTAATAACCCCACAGTTTCATCATTGAATCTAGAAGTGAAGGAACGACAATATGAAGATCCTCAGTTAAGCCATTATTGAGATCTAGCTCATGAAAAGGGAAAGTCTCCATTCGAAGTATCCATAGAAGGGGTCCTTAGATATCAGGACAGGTTATGCGTACCGGATGTGGCAAACTTACGCCAACGGATTTTAGAGGAAGCACATTATTCTCGGTATTCTATTCATCCAGGTGCAACCAAGATGTACCACGACCTTAAGTTGCTATATTGATGGGATGGCATGAAGCGAGACATAGCATGGTTTGTAGCCCAATGTCCAAATTGTCAGCAAGTGAAAGCCGAACATCAAAAGCCAGGAGGTTTATTGCAAGCAAAGGAAATTCCTACGTGGAAATGGGAAGAAATTAATATGGATTTTGTGGTAGGATTACCCCATACGCGAGGGAAGTGTGACTCTATATGGGTGATCATGGATAGACTCACGAAATCAGCTCATTTTCTCCCCGTTAGAACCACATACTCCGCGGAAGATTATGCTAAATTGTATCTCAAGGAGATTGTACGACTTCACGGTATTCCTTTGGCCATTATCACAGACCTCGGGCACAGTTCACAGCTAAGTTCTGGAAGTCCTTTCAAGAAGGTCTAGGTACCCAAGTCAAGCTCAGCACGGCGTTCCATCCGCAGACCGACGGACAAGCCGAGCGCACTATTCAGACCTTGGAAGATATGCTAAGGGCATGTGTAATGGATTTCGGTGGTAGTTGGAATGAGCATTTACCTCTTATTGAATTTGCCTATAATAACAGCTATCATTCCAGCATTCAAATGGCCCCGTATGAAGCCTTATATGGAAGAAAGTGCAGATCTCCAATTGGATGGTTTGAAACCGGAGAAGTACAACTGATAGGCCCCGACTTAATCCAACAAGCGGTTGAAAAGGTTAAAGTGATTCGAGACCGACTATTAACAGCTCAAGGTCTCCAAAAGTCCTATGCGGACAACCACCGACGAGACTTGGAATTTCATGCCAACGATTGGGTATTCCTGAAAGTTTCACCAATGAAAGGAGTAATGAGATTCGGTAAAAAGGGGAAGTTGAGTCCAAGATATATTGGACCTTATAAAATTATCCGCAAGGTGGGTCGAGTAGCCTACGAATTGGACTTGCCTTCAGAGCTCGAATCTGTGCATCCAGTGTTCCATGTTTCGATGCTCCGCAAGTGTCTGGGAGACCCAATGAGAATAGTTCTGATTGCTGATGTGCAAGTAACAGAGAAGCTAACATACGAGGAAAGGCCCATTGCCATTTTGGATAGACAAGTACGAAGACTACGGAACAAAGAGGTTGCTTCAGTCAAAGTCTATGGCGGAATAACAATCGGAAAGAAATGACTTGGGAAGCGGAAGAGAAGATGAAAATCAAATATCCGCATTTTTTCCACTCCCTGGAAGAAACTCAAGAAGAAACGTCGACGATATAAGGTATGTATACTTTAGTTATAATGTTTTTGGTCGTGCGTGGCCGTGTATGTGTTGATATTGTGATATAGCCCTGTGAGGCGGTGATATTATGGGTCGTTGTGGTAAATTAGTAGTGCCCAATTTACGAAGGAACCTTTGGCAAAATTTTTCCAAAATCCCCAAGTGTCGAACATCCGAGGACGAATGTTCCTAAGGGGGGGAGAATGTTACACCTCGGAAGTTTTTCCGTACTGGTATGATGAGTGTATGGTGTTTCACTAAGTCGGGAATGGCTAATTACGAATCTCGGAAAAAATTATAAAGTTGCAGAGAAATTCATTGCCTGTGGTCGTACGTGGCACTATACGGACCGTATAGTGGTTTACGGACCGTATAGTGCACTCGTCCTTCAACCTGCCAAAAATCTCAACTTTCTGGAAATTGTTGAATATGGTTAAATACGACCCAGTTTACGGCCCGTAAACTGGTTTACGGACCGTACACCAGGTCGTAAACTGCCCTGTCCACCAGCCAAACTTTCTGTTTCTTGGAACGCTTAAATACGTTCACTGGGACAGACCGTAAATCAGAATACGGTCCGTAAACTGCACAATACGGTCACCGTTCATCCCGACAGAAATTCATTAAACATTAGCTTTTGAGTTATTAAAAGGAACATTGGCCTCATTTTATTTCATTCATTATTCATGCAACTCAGGAGACCTCTAGAACTTTCCAAATACTTTCTCCACAAGAATTCAAGAGAATCACAAGGAACATCAAGATCAACACCACCAAACTTATGAAATCAAGTGTAAGAACACCATAAAAGATCATCCAGGTCAAGAAATCCCACAAAGGGTGGAACTAGGGTTTTGGCTAAGTGAAGAATTTCAACTCAAGGGTTGTTCAACCACTATCCAAGGTGAGTTTCATGATCATTCTATGTTGTTTGAAGTATTGAAAAGCTTAGACACTTGAAATGTAGAAGAACATAGAAATGGACCATTACTGAGTGAATAGTGCCATAAATGAATGATAGTGGGATTGAATTATGAATGTTGAAGTGTTGTGAATACAAATACATTATGAATGATGTTTACATCATGAAACAAGCGTTAAACGCATGAAAACGCAATGACGAGTCATAAGGCTAAAAATGGGGAAATTGGAGGAAAATGGTGGATTTGCTAAATGTACGTAAATGACGATGGTCGATTGTGATATTATGAGTAATGTTAGGAATGATAAGAGTTGAGATAAAACATGAGAAAAATAGTATAAACAAGTGAAGCGCTGTCCGACTTCTCCTAGAATTAGCGACGCATTCTTGTAGTTAGTATGCTAATGTTGATATGAATTCTTATGAAGGTAACGACGCGATATTGAAGGAGAACGAGTGAGCGATATCTTAGCTAAACGACCAAGGTATGTGAGGCTAGTCTTTCTTTCTAATGGCATGAATCTTTTGATGTAATTTCCTATTCCCTTCATGAGTTCTCACTGCCTAAGAAGTTATAAGCCTATACCTATGAATGTCCATATGAGATAAGCTATTGATATGATGACACTAGAATGATGATGATGTTATTTCTTGCCTGCACTCACCTCATGTACTAGTCCTTTCAAGGTGAGTCATAATGTCTATGATGACTTCATAATGTAATCGGGGGATCACGACCTCACGTCACCCCGATAGAGTAAAGTTGATCATGAGTCATGTACAAGCATTATGATAAGATAAGTATGTTATGATAAGCATATTACTAGGAGCATTACATTGAGCATGTCATGAGCATTTCACACCGTGCCTAGTTGGCCGGGCAGTCACCGCCAAGGCGGGCAGCTATACGGATACACCATGACCTCCGGGCATGGGCAGACACCACTGGTGGGCGGCATGAGATGGTACCCCGGACGTGGGAGGCCTGGACGCGGGCTAATGATATTGATGATTACACCGTTCCGACACGGACGGGCAGCTTGCATATGATGCATACAGGTTATGATGATGAGTATGAGTACGATAGCATGCAATACTGCATTTATTATTACCAATCAGATCCATATGTTTTATGTTGATGTTTTCCTTCTTTATGTATGGCTCTCATACTCGGTACAATATTCGTACTGACGTCCTTTCTTCGGATGCTGTGTTCATGCCCACAGGTAGACAGGAAGGAGAGCTTGGCTCAGGTCATCAGTAGCTGTCAGCTAGAAGATAGCACTCCTTTGTTCGGAGGTGCTTGTGATTACTCTCTTTTGATGTTCACTCCTATATGTATATTCTGGGCATGACGGAGTCTTGTTCCGTCTATGTATTCCTTATGTTAGTAGTGGCTCGTAGATACTCAGTGTGGGTTAGATGGTCCCATAAGACGATTTCCTATGTATGTATATTATTTTGACGGCCAATAGGCCAATGTATATGAAGTATGTATGTTTTAAATAAAATATGATTTTCTCACAATTAGTGTGCAAAATGTATAAGAGAGTATAAAGTGAGCAGAATAAGCAGTAGAAAGAGCGGTGCCCGGTAAATTCTCCGGGTACCCGTCGCGGTCCCTAGTCGGGTCGTGACAGTGATCAACATGGATTTCATCGTGGGATTACCCCGTTCCCATGGCAGGTATGATTCAATATGGGTGATCGTGGACAGACTCACAAAATCAGCTCATTTCCTCATAGTTAGAACCACGTATTCGGCAGAAGACTCTGCCAGGTTGTATAAAAAAGAAATTGTGCGAGTTCATGGAATTCCTTTGGCCATCATTACAGACAGAGGGGCACAGTTTACAGCCAAGTTCTGGAAGTCCTTTCAAGAAGTTCTAGGTACTCAAGTTAAGCTCATCACGGCGTTTCATCCACAGACCGACGGGCAAGCCGAGCGCACTATTCAGACCTTGGAAGATATGCTATGAGCATGTGTGCTGGACTTTGGTGGTAGTTGGGATGAGCATTTTCCCCTGATTGAATTTGCCTATAACAACAGCTATCATTCCGGTATTCAAATGGCTCCGTACGAAGCTTTGTATGGAAGGAAATATAGATCTCCAATTGGATGGTTTGAAATCGGAGAAGCACAATTGATAGGCCCCGACTTGATCCAACAAGCAGTCGAAAAGGTTAAAGCGATTCGAGACCGAATGTTAACAACCCATAGTCGTCAAAAGTCTTATGCGGACAACCGCCGACGAGACTTGGAATTTCAAGCTAATGATTGGGTATTTTTGAAAGTCTCACATATGAAAGGAGTAATGAGATTTGGTAAAAAGGGGAAGTTGAGTCCAAGATACATTGGACCTTATCGAATCATCCGTAAGGTGGGTCGAGTAGCCTATGAACTAGACTTGCCCTTAGGGCTCGAGTCCGTACACCCAGTTTTTCATGTTTCAATGCTCCGCATGTGTATCGGATACCCCACAAGAATAGTTCCGGTTGATGATGTCCAGGTGACAGACAAATTGACATATAAAGAAGTGCAGGTTGCTATCCTAGATAGACAGGTGCGAAGGCTTCGGAATAAAGAGGTCGCTTCAGTCAAGGTTCTATGGCGAAACAACAACAAGGAAGAAATGACTTGGGAAACGGAAGAGAAGGTGAAGGCTAAATATCCGCATCTATTCCAATCTCCAGAAGAGGTTCGTGATGACACGCCGAGATCGCAAGGTATGTATACTTACTTTTACGTTTTTGGTCGTGTGTGGCCATAGATATGTTGATATTGTGATGTAGCCCTATAAGGCGATGATATTATGGGTTGTTGTGACAGGTTGGTCGTGTCAAATTACAGGGGAAACTCTGGCGAAATTTTTGTAGAATCCCGAGTGTTTAACATTCGAGGACGAATGTTCCAAAAGGGGGGAAGAATGTTACACCTTGGGAAATTCCCCGTACATGTACTGTGAACAAGACAACGAAGGTCAAGGCGTATACGACATGTCGATGAGTGAGGAATAGTATTTGATAACCCCAAACGAGATTTCAAAACCATCCGAGATGAGGGAAGGAAGTTGTTAAGGAAAGTGAGTCGTATGTTGTATATCGGATAAGAATAACGAGCAACGATGTGGTGAGGGAATAATGGTGTCATAGAGACATGCAATGACGTCCCTTAGATTGGTATTGAAGTGTTAAACAAGTGTTAAGAAGGTTCCATAAGGATCGGGGATCAAACGAGTCGACGAGAACAAAAACGGAACCACTGGGTATTATACGGTCCAATCTACGGACCGTATAAATTATACCAGCTGTAGATTTGGCCGTATAATTGGCCAAAGGAGGGACCAGCCACTGGACCAAATGTACGCCCATACATACGGTCCGTATAAATAGTACGGGCCGTATGTTGGTCCGTATAAGTTGGCTCGGCCAGCTTTTAAGTTTAAGTGTAAGGGTCCATTTTATTTCATCCATTTCATTTCCTCCACTCTCCAACTCAAGAACTCTCTAGAAAAGTCTCAAAACACTTCCACCACAAAAATACCAAGGAAATCAATGATCAACAACATCAAATTCATGATCAAAGTGTATGAAACCTAAGTAGAGTTCATCTTCCTCAAAGAAAATCAAAGGAGGTGAGATAGGGTTTTGGTGCTAGAGGAGTATTCTCATTCAAGGCTTGTTCAACTATCATCTAAGGTTAGTTTCATGACTTTAGCATGTTTTCTAAGGTATTAGAAGGCTAAGAAGCTTGAATTGTAGAAGGACATGTAAAGTTGGTCTTGAATGAGTGAATAGAGTCACCATTGAATGATAATGGAATGGAATCATCAAAGTTGGTGTGACATCCGTTGTTTTCATGTGTTGGAAAGCGTACGAGTTAAATGACATTATTAATGAAAACGAGGTTATCCCCCAAGCTTATAGATGGTTAGACTAATGGTACGGATGTGTTGTAAATAGAAGTTAAACAAATTATAGAAAATAAGTTTGGTCGAGGTTTGATATTTATTAGAATGAAATATGGTCCAAGCTATAATATTCCGTATTTTGGGACTAGGAAATTGAATCGTCCAAATGTGAGAAAATTTACTTGAGGTCGGAAGATTTAGTCACATTCAAGCATGAAAATCAAGAACTCGGTGTATACAAGGAATAAAGTGCTAAAATAATTTAGGACTTAACAAGTGTGCCGATGGTGATTGGGAATAATATTTGGTATATGTATAAATAGGCTATGGACTAGAATTATACCACATGATCGTGATAATGAGTATATGTAGAGTGTAAACAAAAATTGGTATTATATAAGTGAAGTAGAAATAAAGATATCAAGTGAATTGTTGAGTATGTGACAAGTGGTACAAAACCTTTCCACGTGTCAAAATAAAGGAAAGCATGTTATGACTGTGCATTATATTATATACGGTGTCACATTGTAGTTGAAAGAAATTATAGGGAAAGAGTTTAGTTATATAGGTAGACCCCATGTTATTTACTAAGATAGCTTTATGAAAGTATCATTTGTGTTGAAAATTTAACAAAAGGAAATGGGCAGCAAGTTCATTTCCACGAATATAAGTGGAATTTTGTGGCAGCCTCTCTCTTGGAAAATTAAAGTATGTAACAAATTATTTTGGAAACAGCAACACGAATTACTTTTGGCAAACAACGTTTTTCCTATTTTATGCGGATCGGAGATTTCTTCGAAGGGAAGTAAAGTGGAAGAAGATCATTTCTTGGCATATAAGGTATGAATTCTCCTCTACTAGATATATTTAAATTCATCCCGGTCATAGCTAAATGAAGAGATGGGAACTACGAAATTAATTAAGGGAAATCGGATGAACGGTTATTGTTATCATATGGACTGTTTGGTGGTTGTTATAAATTGTTTGGTGTGCTGGAATATCGCGAAATTGGCTGTAGTTGTTGTTATTGTGCTTGTTGTTATACTGTGTATATACGAAAATAAAGAAGTGTATACAAGTATCGATATACGAATTGATGAAATAAACGCGATCTTACAAATAGAATTGTCATTTGATAGATTTGGAGTTGTGGGTTGTTTTTCTTGTTAATTATATGATATAAAGCTGAGATTTGTGGTAAATGATGCCCTTATCATATTGAGAATATTTTTAAGGTTAAGAAGAAAACATACGAAAAGGAGCCATGGAGTATACGGATTGTAATTCGAGCTTGTCACTCGTTATAGAGTATTATGAAGTTGTTATGGACATGCATGTTGTGTTTTGGAATTTATTTGTTGTTGGGCTATTGTGGTGATATACCAAATTGGGAGATACTAATGATATGGGGGAGATGCTGCCCGTTTCGTTTTAGAATTAAGTTATCAATTAATATATATGATATGCAAAAGTCTTCTTAAGTCACGTGCGTATTCTTACAATTATAGGTCTGGCATATTAATTGTGGAAATTCACAGTTGGACTGAGTTCTTGAACGACGTAAGGTATGTAAAGTTGTCCCTTCTTTCTTTTGGCATGTCTTAGATATAAGTGACGTATGATATGAGCTTTGGGGTAACACTATTCATAAGTTCGAGTGTGATTCATGATTCTTATTCACTTCTTGATATTAGAACTCTTAAAATAATTGAGCTTGCCTCTCAAGTTTTCCATACTTTGGATAGTAGTCGGTATATATAAGCTCCCATTCTTAGAAACTCTACGATGACTCATGTCCTTGATTTCTATAAGCTATTTCATATTATCTTGATACATGTCTATGATTCCTGAGGCTCTATTTGATATAGCCCATAGTGACATTTAAAGGTACTTAACATGACTATCGCCTTTGATACTCGAGTGTTAGTTATTCTACTTATTCTATTGAGTCTCAGATGATGATTTTGTTGCATATGGCTGCTCATGATATTCTACTCGTGCATACTGTTATTGTATTATTCACCGAGTCCCGGGCCGGGTATGTTATCGTGCACAGTGTCACTGCATTATTCACCGAGTCACTTACTAGAGGGCCGGTATGGCATATGTATATGATGATATGATTATGGCACCGAGTCCCATGATGGGCCGGGTATGGTATACGTGTACACGACTTTATTCACCGAGTCCCTTACTAGAGGGCTGGGTACGGTATATGATAATGATATGCATGATTTTGTTTCGTAAGGCACAGGTACAGTGATTTCTTGATTATCATACTTGTTTCCTGGAAGCTCTACTTCAGTTATGATCCTTCTTATTGTATTTCATGCTTTATATACTCAGTACATATCTCGTACTGACCCCTTTTCTTCGGGGGGGGGGGGGGGGGGGGGCTGCGTTTCATGCCCGCAAGTACAGATACTCGCTTTGGTGATCCTCCAGCTTAGGATTTCCACTCAGCTGTCTTGGAGTGCTTCATTGTCCCGGAGCCTAGACTTTTGGTACAGATCCTTTTTGATGTATATATATGTTTATCCAGGGGTACGGCGGGGCCCTGTCCCGTCATATGTCACTATTGATACTCTTAGAGGTCTATAGACATATGTGTGGGTTGTGTATAAGTTTTGTTCAGCTGTATCTATACGATGTGCTATGGATATGTTCGCCTGTTGTGGCAGCCTTGTCGGTTTGCGTATGGTATTGATATGTAGTGGCAGCCTTGTCGGCTTGCGTATCATATTGACATGTAGTGGTACCTTGTCGGCTTGCGTATCATATTGACATGTAGTGGCACCTTGTCGGCTTGCGTACCATAATATCTTTTGATTGGTTGTGACTCCTCAGGAGACAGGTTACCTTGATATATACATGTGACGTTCTGAGATAACGTTATGTTTTCACAAAGCTTCCATATTATGTTTAGTTTCAGTTTGATGATGTCTAACAGATATGTATATGAGTGTCTAGCTCGGGCACTAGTCACGGCCTACGGGGTTGGGTCGTGACAAAAGTGGTACCAGAGCAGTTCATCCGCGGAGTGTCTACAGACCGTGTCTAGTAGAGTCTTGTTTATCGGTGTGTTGTGCACCACATCTATAAACAGGAAGCTACAGGACATTTAGGATGTTACTTTTCTTTCATATATAAGATCGTACGATAGAGCCTAGTCATAGGAAATGAAATTCCTTATACTAACCCTTGATTTCAACTGAAGAACGGCATTGACAGAAGAAATTGACTGATGATATTGGAAGTTACAAAGTACGCAGGTAAGCTACGGTACGAAAGATGTATGTCGGGTAAGGTATTTGGAGTACGATTGAAATGTAAAGTTTAAGATTGAAAGGGAAAGTAAACGGGAAAGTGTAACAGGTGCAGTTTGAGTTGGACATACGGGGTAAGTCCATCATTTTCATACTGTTGTTGATATTCGGGGCCCTGTGTGCTGTGATATGATATGATATATATAAACATATATATGTTGGCCCTGTGAGGCATTGTTGGTATTTCCTGCGTCCAGGTTTTGAGATAGTAAGAAATACAGGGGAAACCCTGCCAAACTTTTTCTAGAAGTAAAAATAGAATGAGATATAGGTTTGTAATATGTCTTGAAAGGTCATGTCGATAGTAATGATAGGATTTGACTAAGTTACGAGTATGGCTGACCTCGAGAAATAAGTTAACTGCTGAATTGATGGTAATAACAATCAAGAGTTCGATATCGATATGAAAAAAAAAAGATGGGGATTTGAATTTGGAAAGGGCTTGTGATACTAAGAGATGATTTAGAAAAGGCTGGCAAATCTTGATAAAGTATTATATTAAGGAAACGACTGGATTGATAAACAGGGATAAATTATGACGAGTTTATAGTTAAAAGAAGTAATAGTATGATTAAGACAAGAGTATAGAGGAAAAAGAATTGTGACGGATATGAATGTATTGATAAGACAGCTTGTGAGATATTAAGGATAAGATTGACCAGAAAGGGTAAAAGGGTAAGAAGTGTTACGCTATAGGATTGATTGCGAACAAGATGTAATATGAATATCATAAGGGTTGTTATGGAAATGAGTAAAGCCTAGCGAGGAAGTGACTAAAAGATATAATGTGATCTATGTGATTAAAGTATAAAGGCGAGCTATAGAACGAATAACAAAGACCTACAAAGTCCTATAAGGAAAGTTCAGAATGGAGATTATGTGATAATGAAAATGAAAACGAGCACAAAAAAAGAGAAGTTAATTGAAAGAAGGAAATAAGAAGAAAGCGAGCGGGATAACGGTGTAGCAATGAGTTATGACCCGTATAGCCAAGCAAACGAGTAATATAAGTGACAGAACTGTGAAAGACCAAACTATAGAAAGATGACCAACAAGGTAGAATGAGTGCTAGAAAATGACTGGGATGATAAGAACAAATAAGGATGAACAGAATATGTTTTGACAATGAAAAAGGGGTTATGTAGAAGTAGTGTTTTCCGAAGGATACAGGAGTAGCATGAAATTCCTTGTGCACAAAATAAAAGATGGACATAGACTAGAGAAATGAAAGGAATACTAAAGGAAGCACCCAAGACAGACGTAACAAATTGAGTACGAGTATAATATAAAAGGGAAAAATATAGCTACGAACTTAAGGGTGTAATGCGGAGACAAGGTGATAAGACAAGACCACCATTAAGAAGAACTTGATATGATTTTAAGTAAGTTAGAAGTCAGTGTTGGGTACACAACAAAAGTAAGGAGCATAAGACATAAATGAGTGCTGCATATATATGACTTTACCTCGAAAACAGTGAAATCCGTAAAGGACAAGGACTGTAGGCCGGAGGAACAAATAATGCAAGGTAAATTTATTACAGGAAACATAAGATACAGGTTGGGATAAAAATAATTTTACAAGAGAGCCTTAGATACTTATCATCAGAATATAAACGCTACCTAATTGAGAATTTGGAATGACTACAAGCACTAGTTAATTATGGATTGGAGTAAGTGGAATGTGGCCGTGGGTGAATTGCTACATTGATTACATTACTCGAGTACAAATTATCAAATAATATTTTGTACTATACATCGAAAGGTTCTCGTCGCTTCCTAACTTTGATTAAGGTTTCGTACGTGGATAATCGATGTTATAAATTATAAAGAAAAGACATGGAGATGGTACAGTATACCAAGTGAATTGGAAAAAGGATCAGATGAATTCGAGATTGGAAATGGGGACATAGAGATGAATATAAACAGATAATCGTATAAGTACACCTTTAAGGGAGGAAACGGGTGAGAGAAATGCAGGTGTAAGATGGAAACAATTGATATTGAAATATATTTGATATAGGTGCTTAAATTTCAATTGAGATCCCTTGCTGAAACAAGTTAGTAATATCTGAAAGCCAACAATAAATGGGTAGAAGTCAGGATGGTATTTGAGACAGTGCTGAGAATCATTTGTAAAGGTCTTGAATGATATGACATTGGAAAGTGGATGCTTATAAAAAGAAAGAATACAATAAGAGAATGGAAACGAGTAACTTAAGAGATATTATAAAGGATAGCAATGGTATACTAGATTAGAGGCTAAGATGTTAGCAATAGATTTGGTAGCCAATGATATTGTGACTTACAAGTAGCAAAGGAGAAGGGACAGGAAATCTCCTATAGTAGGATATGAGAAAATCAAAGGGTGAATACAGGAAGGGAAAGGAGTATGATAAGAAACGACATGACATAATGTGCCTAAAGTGTTATAAGTTGGATTAAGGGAAATTGTGAAATGGTTTAAGTGAAACGATCAGAACGAGCTGGTTACTAGAAGACAATGAATTTAAAGAGAACGAACAAAAGGACGGGCACCTTAAGTTTGGGGTGTAACAGAAGGATTAGTTGTGAACTATATTACTAAAAACGGCTAATGCGTAAGATGACCTATGGGTCTCAATGAATTTGTGGCAAAGAACACTATGACAAAGGAATCTATCCTATGATGAGATGGTTATAGAGATTAGACAACGAAGGGAAAATGACCTTCGATATTATAAGGTGATACGACAAGCATAGACGTAAGAATGAAATGGTAAGAGGTATGGACCGAAGGACAAAAGGGGGACAGAAAGTTCAAGATAGCACTTCGTAAAGTGATGCAAACTGTGAAACAGATTTGAAAAATGAGCATATGACAGAAGAGAGATATTACCTTAATGTGATGATAGGGGTGCTATAGGGAAAATTACCTATATAAGTATTCACTCAAGATGGGATATGAGTATTTACCTCAAAAGAGTGCTTTCGAGAGATTCATTATGGGACATGATTAACATGGGATTTAAAACCCCTTAAGATCATTATGTATTTTAACCTTTGTTTAGATATAAGTGAAGCGAGAAGAGACACCCGAAGAGGATTCTGAAGAAAAGAAGAAGGTTCCTAATTATTATGTAATCGCGAGAGGTTAAGAGATGACATGGTATCAGTATGTAACAAAGGATTCACATGGTTGATTTAATAATGTGGGTATAAAGGTAATGACTATAGGGAGGAGTAACGATAAGGACGAAAGGTTTCTAGACTATTGAGGTAAAAAAAAAAGGGGGATCGACGAGTTCAAGTATCAAGGAGAATCATATCAGGAGAGTGACTTACTTATATCTCTTGAAAGGATATTCCTAAGGAATCAAGGAAGTATTGCAACTGAGAGTCATAAACTCGTTTTCAACTATTCAAAGGGAATAGTATAGATAGTGCATGTCAGAGGATTAAAATGATAACTCCAAGAAGGAGGTACGCTGCGGACTATGTGACCTACACATAGAGTGGAAGTAGACCTATAAGAATGAGAAGACAGAACTGGAGGAACCAATATGCGAGGGTAAACATACCCAAAGGAAAGACAACTCCTATTCTATAGTGTTACTGAGAAGATGATTCCAAAACAAGAAAAACAAAACTTGACTTAAGTTTCAAGTATAGATGGATATAGTAAGTTGCAGTCAATTATGGAAGTAGCTAAGCTATGACCACTTTCTTTGGAAATTCAATATTAACTGAAGTCAGGTGGAGAATGGTATTAAGTCAAGCAAGGAAAGGCATAGCATGATAAAAGCGTAATTGATTTGTCATAAGATAACCATAACCAGTATACTTATATAGGACTAGTTTAACATTCGAGGACGAATGTTCTAAAGGGGCGAAAGATGTTACATCCGTTGTTTTCATGCGTTGGAAAGCGTACGAGTTAAATGACATTATTAATGAAAATGAGGTTATCCCCCAAGCCTATAGGTGGTTAGACTGATGGTACGGATGTGTTGTAAATATTAGAAGTTAAACAAATTATAGAAAATAAGTTTGGTCGAGGTTTGATATTTATTAGAATGAAATACGGTCCAAGCTATAATATTCCGTATTTTGGGACTAGGAAATTGAATCGTCCAAATGTGAGAAAATTTACTTGAGGTCGGAAGATTTAGTCACATTCAAGCATGAAAATCAAGAACTCGGTGTATACAAGGAATAAAGTGCTAAAATAATTTAGGACTTAACAAGTGTGCCGATGGTGATTGGGAATAATATTTGGTATATGTATAAATAGGCTATGGACTAGAATTATACCACATGATCGTGATAATGAGTATATGTAGAGTGTAAACAAAAATTGGTATTACATAAGTGAAGTAGAAATAAAGATATCAAGTGAATTATTGAGTATGTGACAAGTGGTACAAAACCTTTCCACGTGTCAAAATAAAGGAAAGCATGTTATGACTGTGCATTATATTATATACGGTGTCACATTGTAGTTGAAAGCAATTATAGGGAAAGAGTTTAGTTATATAGGTAGACCCCATGTTATTTACTAAGATAGCTTTATGAAAGTATCATTTGTGTTGAAAATTTAACAAAAGGAAATGGGCAGCAAGTTCATTTCCACTAGTATAAGAGGAATTTTGTGGCAGCCTCTCTCTTGGAAAATTAAAGTATGCAACAAATTATTTTGGAAACAGCAACACGAATTCCTTTTGGCAAACAACGTTTTTCCTATTTTATGCGGATCGGAGGTTTCTTCGAAGGGAAGTAAAGTTGAAGAAGATCATTTCTTGGCATAAAAGGTATGAATTCTCCTCTACTAGATATATTTAAATTCATCCCAGTCATAGCTAAATGAAGAGATGGGAACTACGAAATTAATTAAGGGAAATCGGATAAACGGTTATTATTATCATATGGACTGTTTGGTGGTTGTTATAAATTGTTTGGTGTGCTGGAATATCGTGAAATTGGCTGTAGTTGTTGTTATTGGGCTTGTTGTTATACTGTGTATATACGAAAATAAAGAAGTGTATACAAGTATCGATATAGGAATTGATGAAATAAACGCGATCTTACAAATAGAATTGTCATTTGATAGATTTGGAGTTGCGGGCTGTTTTTCTTGTTAATTATATGATATAAAGCTGAGATTTGTGGTAAATGATGCCCTTATCATATTGAGAATATTTTTAAGGTTAAGAAGAAAACATACGAAAAGGTGCCATGGAGTATACGGATTGTAATTCGAGCTTGTCGCTCGTTATAGAGTATTATGAAGTTGTTATGGACATGCATGTTGTGTTTTGGAATTTATTTGTTGTTGGGCTGTTGTGGTGATATACCAAATTGGGAGATACTAATGATATGGGGTAGATGCTGCCAGTTTCGTTTTAGAATTAAGTTATCAATTAATATATATGATATACAAAACTGTTCTTAAGTCACGTGCGTATTCTTACGATTATAGGTCTGGCATATTAATTGTGGAAATTCGCGGTTGGACTGAGTTCTTGAACGACGTAAGGTATGTAAAGCTGTCCCTTCTTTCTTTTGGCATGTCTTAGATATAAGTGATGTATGATATGAGCTTTGGGGTAACTCTATTCATAAGTTCGAGTGTGATTCATGATTCTTATACATTTCTTGATATTAGAACTCTTAAAATAATTGAGCTTGTCTCTCAAGTTTTCCATACGTTGGATAGTAGTCGGTATATATAAGCTCTCATTCTTAGAAACTCTACGATCACTAATGTCCTTGATTTCTATAAGCTATTTCATATTATCTTGATACATGTCTATGATTCCTGAGGCTCTATTTGATATAGCCCATAGTGACATTTAAAGGGTACTCAACATGACTATCGCCTTTGATACTCAAGTGTTAGTTATTCTACTTATTCTATTGAGTCTCAGATGATGATTTTGTTGCATATGGCTGCTAATGATATTCTACTCGTGCATACTGTTATTGTATTATTCACCGAGTCCCGGGCTGGGTATGTTATCGTGCACAGTGTCACTGCATTATTCAACGAGTCCCTTACTAGAGGGCCGGTATGGCATATGTATATGATGATATGATTATGGCACCGAGTCCCATGATAGGCCGGGTATGGTATACGTGTACACGACTTTATTCACCGAGTCCCTTACTAGAGGGCCGGGTACGGTATATGTATATGATGATATGATGATATGATTATGGCACCGAGTCCTATAATGGGCCGGGTACGGTATATGATAATGATATGCATGATTTTGTTTCGTAAGGCACAGGTACAGTGATTTCTTGATTATCATACTTGTTTCCTGGAAGCTCTACTTCAGTTATGATCCTTCTTATTGTATTTCATGCTTTATATACTCAGTACATATCTCGTACTGACCCCCTTTCTTCGGGAGGGGGGGGGGGGGGGCTGCGTTTCATGCCCGCAGGTACAGATACTCGCTTTGGTGATCCTCCAGCTTAGGATTTCCACTCAGCTGTCTTGGAGTGCTCCATTGTCCCGGAGCCTAGACTTTTGGTACAGATCATTTTTGATGTATATATATGTTTATCCAGGGGTACGGCGGGGCCCTGTCCCGTCATATGTCACTATTGATACTCTTAGAGGTCTGTAGACATATGTGTGGGTTGTGTATAAGTTTTGTTCAGCTGTGTCTATACGATGTGCTATGGATATGTTCGCCTGTTGTGGCAGCATTGTCGGCTTGCGTATGGTATTGATATGTAGTGGCAGCCTTGTCGGCTTGCGTATCATATTGACATGTAGTGGCAGCCTTGTCGGCTTGCATACCATAATATCTTTTGATTGGTTGTGACTCTTCAGGAGACAGGTTACCTTTATATATATATGTGACGTTCTGAGATAACGTTTTGTTTTCACAAAGCTTCCATATTATGTTTAGTTTCAGTTTGATGATGTTTAACAGATATGTATATGAGTGTCCAGCTCGGGCACTAGTCACGGCCTACGGGGTTGTGTCGTGACAGTTGGTACGTTATGATGGTGAATATGCTATAAATGATGTTTAGACCATGAGATAAGTATTATACATGAGAAAATGCGATAGCGAGCTAAAACCAGTAAATGTGGAAAAAATTGGAGAAAAATGCTAGATTTCTCTTAATGTGTATGAGCGAGGAATGTTGATACTATAATGTGAGTGTTGTTGTAAATTTTTGGGAGATGAAATAGAACATGGGAAAAGTAGTAGAAACAAAGGAGATGCTGCCCAATTTTCTCTAGAAATAATGATGCGTTCTTATGGTCGATTGACTAATTATAATGCGCATTCTCTCGTGAAGGTAGCGACGTGATACTCAAGGGAGAACGAGTGAATGATAGTGAAACTAAGCGAGAAAGGTATGTGAGGCTAGTCCTTTCTTTCTAATGGCATGAATCCTATATCATGAATTCCTTTCCTCTTCAGGAGTTCCTATATTCCAGAAAGCTAAAAGCCTATATCTATAAGTGCTCATACAAGATAAAGAGATATGATATGATGATGTCATGTTGGTAATGATGTTATTTATTACTCACACTCACCTTATGTATTACTTCCTTTAAGATGAGGCAGAATGTTCATATATGTCCATAATGGAATCGAGGGTTCACGACCTTACTCTCTTTTCTTTCTTCTTTCGTGCTACTTGATTCCAATTGGTATCTGCTGACTCAAATTGGTATCTAACTATCCTTCATTCTCTCGCAGATGGCGAGAACACGCGTGGCCGCAGCTAGAGGTAGAGGTGGAGGGAGAGGGGCGGCCCCAGCTAGGCGTGGCATCCCTGTGGTTGACCCCGTGCCTCCAGTGGTTCCTATCGAGGCAGCGGGAGTTACAGTCGCACCAGCCCAGCCAGCAGCAGTACCGGTTCCACCAAGAGCTACAGCTACTCAGGGTATACCAGATGTTATATCCCGTGTTTTCATACGTTTGGAAAAACTTGTCACATATTGGATTTTTGAGATATAAGGTCAAATTTGATATTTCGTTAGACGTAGGAGTTATGCATGAAAGAATAGAGTCATGAAAGTGTGGGACAAGGTTAAGGGTAATTTTGGAATTTTGAAAATTAGTTTCGGGAATTACAAAATATGATTCACAAGTCATTGGGCTCAAAAATTAAATTGAAATTTAGGCCCAAATTAAGGGACATGGCCGGCCACTTAAGGCCATGATCCAAGCCCAATTTAGTTGGTCATGTGCTTGGTCATGTGACCAAGCACTACAATTATATAACTAGAAGATGAATACTTGGATAAGCATAACACAAAACAAATCAAGAACAAGAGATAGAGAAAGTGAGGCTCTCGGCCTTGAGGGCAAAAATTAACCCCCAAAAATATTGTTCTAAAAATTCATGTATTGTGGTTTTCCTACTAAGATAAGGTTCCTTTGTAACTTGGTATAGTTAGATTGGAGTGGGGAGCATTAGAATCATCAAAGTGACTACATCTCCAAGTGAAGAAAACTTGAAGAAAAGGTAAGAATTTCTACCTTTTTATTGTGTTATGAAGTTTTGATTGTGTTGTGGTGTATAGAAATGTGTTGATTGTATGGAAAAATGGAAGTTTGCAATGTGGATTAGGAATATGGCTTGTAGCCGTGAGTATACATATGTTGTATAGCCAAAATGTGTTGAAATTATGTTGTATTCTAGTTATGAATGTGACGGAATTCATGTTGAGAAGGAAAGTGGAATAAATTTGATTGAATTGCTAAAAATAGCACTTGGCTGTGTGGTGTATTTGGCTTGGGAACGAAATGGATTAAGTTTGTTTAGTGTATTGGAGTGTTGTTGTAATGCTTGATATGTGAATGAAGTTAGAATGATATAAGTTTGTATTGAATCGGAATGTAAACACTTATGTCGTTTTAGTATGATTTTCCGACATTAAGGAAATGAAGTCGTTTGGTTGTGAATTATGATGATCATTGATGAATTTGGAAGTTGGAAACTTGTTATGAAATTGTATGCCAAAGATTTGATGTTTTGCATAAGTTAAGACTTTGGCGGAAAGTTGTATATTATGTATATCGAGTGTATACCTTAAGGAAAATGAAATGAAATGTCTCTAAATCTATATTGTGATGATCTTGAGTGATAATGGATGTGAAATCATGATGTTAGTTCGAAAGTTTGGGTTGAATTGAAGGTTATGTCAACTTGTGAGAAAAATGACTAGTCGAAGGATATTTGTGTTTTTAATGATTCATTGTTGATATTGATGTTGTCGTTTGGGTTGTTGTTGATGATTTATAGCCGAGTTGAATTCTCGGGGTGCTATATGTATAGGGGAAGTGCTGCCGAAATTTCGGTAGCCAAATATGCATTAAGTTAAGACTTTGATTTTCATAGCTTACAATTGGTAAACTTGACCAATTGCAGTTTTTCGACGAAACGGGAAGTGAGTTTGGAAAGGCTTAAGGAGCGTGAAAGGTATGTAAAGCAACCCCAATTCTTCCCTTGGCATGCCCTTAGTGTGTTAGGGTCGGATCCGGGCCTCGAAGGACCTCTTGGCCCTCGGAATCCGCAAGAGAAAATCTCAGTTTTCCTTCAGTGGAATTGAACCACTTTAGTATGTTTTTCCGGAAAATTATGCAACTTTGCTCCAAATTACTTGGAAAGTCATAGAATGCTTGTAGAACCTTTTTAAGTGATACTATAAGCTTAGAGGGCACAGTTTGAGCCCGTCGCCTTATTTGTCCCGAGGCGGGCCCACTATTTCCGGCTTTGCCCTTAATGTGCTAAAGCTTCCTTTTTAAGCGATTTTTGAAAGAAATGTTTGATTACCCTACTAATCGCTTAACAAATATTGTTTTAAATGTTCTATTAAATATTATAAATTATTTTGACAGTCGGAATGACTTCAGGAAGGTTATATTTCTGTAAGTTATTATGATATCCGAAATGCATCTATTATGATCCCGTCCGACTTCATTGGATTTGTTTATCTTTGATATGCCTCATCGAGTCTTTGAAACCATTTATGATATTTTTGAATTGCATTGGTCTCTCACTACTCCATTCGTGGATGTCCCAATGTTTCCCACACTAAGCCCGGGCTAGGATATGTTGTCAAGCGTGACTCTCTGCATTGTTCGCCGCGTCCCGATGTGAGGGGGCAGGTATACGCGTACATGGGTCTGTGGAGTATGATGTGCCATGTCCGCCTATTCTGATCTGATCTGTTATGGCCATTTTCATATGACATTTTATGATACGGGGCCACCCCCCTTTTTCGGATTCCTCTGTATTGTGGCACCAGTGTCGGGAAGGTGGCCACGTTCTGTCTACTGAGTCCCGTGGCAGGGACCGGATATGATATGACATATGTTTCTGTACACATTCTGTCTGTTTTGGAAATATGCATTTGACACTCTGCATTTTGTACTCATTTTCTGAAATCATTATGATTTGACTTCTGTGATTCCGCTTTACATATTCAGTACATATTTCGTACTGACCCCCTTTCTTCGGGGGCTGCGTTTCATGTCGCGCAGGTACAGACGACAGGTTCGCTGATCCACACGTTTAGGATCCCATTTCTGCTATTTTGGGGCGCTCTCATCTACAGAGCCCATCTTTTGGTACAGTCTGTCACTGCTATCTGGATATGTACTTTGTTCAGGGTATGACGGGGCCCTGTCCCGTCTTATGATTATGATATGTTCTGTAGAGGTCTGTGGATACATCTGTGTGGGTTCTGTACATATGTTTGGGATACTTTGTTCTATGATGGCCTTATCGGCCTTTGTGTGCCAAGTCTGCTTTTCTGTTAAATTCTGTAGCGTCCACTGATACTATTATTATATTATTATTCTGTTAATATGCTAATTTGGATATCGGGTACGTATAGGTGCCCAGCTCGGTCACTGGTCGCGGCCCACGGGGTTGGGTCGTGACACCAGATGCCATGGCACTAGTGCTGAATTGGTTGATTGGGTTAGCACAGGCCGAAGCTATACCAGTGGGTTCAGTAGGTAGGGGCGCAGAGGTAGCGGCCGCAGATCTGGACTAAGCACAGGCTCCGGGGGTTCAGCATGCAGCAGCGGTGGCACCTTGCTTGGATGAGGTTACGCGTTTTGAGGCCTTCCCGAGAGCTGTTGCAGGGCCAGTGATGACTGGTGAAGAACATGATCTGTTTTGGATGTTCACTAAAATGAAGCCTCCTGTGTTTTATGGTACTCAGTCGGAGGACGCATATGAGTTCATCATCGACTATCATGAGAGGCTCCATAAGATGGGGGCCGTGGATAAGTACGGGGTAGAGCTTGTGACGTTCCAGTTCTTGGGTGATGCCAAGCTTTGGTGGAGCGCTTATGTGGAGTGTAGGCCAGCTGGGTCTCCTCCGTTAACTTGGGTCCAATTTTACTCTGTGTTTCTGGACAAGTACGTTGCGCGTACTCTGAGGGACCGAATGAAGGATGAGTTCGCTACTATTCGTTAGGGGAACTCCTCTGTTGCTGTGTATGAGTCCCGTTTCCACTCTCTTTCTCGTTATGCTCTTCAGTTGCTACCTACTGAAGGGGAGAGAATACGGCGGTTTGTGAAGGGGTTGAACACCGGACTGTAGCTATCGGCTCATCCGCTCGTAGCCGCTGGGGCTTCATTTTTGGAGATAGTGGAGCATGTCCATATCATTGAGGGGATTAGGCATGAGAGTTATACAAAACAAGTGGAGAAGAAGGCCCGTAAGGGTGGGATGTTCAGTGATTTCTTCTCGAGGGGTCAGAGTTCGCAGGCATATTCAGGGCGTCCGGTTCAGTCCGCATTGCAGGTGTCAGCTGAGGGCCCATTAGGGGCATGTTACTAGGTTTCCAGTCAGCATGGAGGCTACACTGCTTCATCAGCATCTGTTCAGCGGCTTACGCTGGACCGTGCTTGCTTTGAGTGTGGTGAGATAGGGCATATTAAGAGGTATTGACCCAGACTTAGATAGAGTGGACAGGGGACTCAGTATCGAACTCCTCGAGCTCCATTTGCACCAGATCGAGGGGGTAAGGTTCGCGCACCGGCAAGGCGGGGCGGCCACACCGCGGGTAGGGGTGGTGCCCAGCCTAACCGATGCGGTCCTCAGGCAGGTAGAGGCGGACAACAGCCTAGCAGGGGCGGGGCTCTGACTGGAAATGGTAATCGCGGTGGCACACAGGCGACAGGGAGGCGCGGTCATTTGTATGCCTTCCTAGGTAGACCCGAGGTTTAGGCCTCCGATGCAGTTATCACAGGTATTATCTCTGTTTACTATCGTATGGCTTCTGTTTTGTTTGATCCGAGTTCTAGTTTTTCCTCTATATATACCTATTTTGCTGTGGGTCTGGATATGATGTGTGATACTCTTGATACCTCTATTTTTGTGTCTACTCCTGTTGGGGATTCTGTGGTAGTAGATAACGTCTACCCTTCGTGTGCAATTTCTTTTATGGGGTATAGTACTTGGGCAGATTTGATGATCGTAGACATGGTAGACTTCGATGTTATTTTGGATATGAGTTGGTTGGCCCCGCATTATGTTATACTTGATTGTCATTCTAAGACTGTTACACTAGCCATCCCCGGGGCACCCAGACTCGAGTGGAAGGGTAACCTTAGTCCTCTCCCTAAGAAAATAATATCCTTTGTTCGTGCTAGGAAGCTAGTAGAGAAGGGTTGTTTAGCTTATCTGGCACATATCCGTGATAACAGTGCAGATGCTCCATCCCTTGATTCGGTTCTCGTGGTATGCGAGTTTGCGTACGTGTTCCTCGCGGACTTGCCTGGTATGCCACCGGATCGTGAATTTTGACTTCAGAATTGACTTAGACCCAGGGACTCGTCCTATCTCCATCCCACCTTATAGGATGGACCGGCAGAACTCAGGGAATTGAAAGAGCAGTTGCAAGATCTTCTAAGTAAAGGGTTTATTCTCCCGAGTGCCTCTCCGTGGGGTGCTCCTGTGCAATTTGTTAAGAAGAAGGATGGGTCAATGCATATGTGTATTGATTACCATCAGCGGAATAAGGTAACTATCTGAAACAAGTATCCCATTCCCTGTATTGATGACTTGTTTGATCAGTTAGAGGGAGCTTCGGTGTTCTCAAAAATTGACTTAAGTTCAGGGTACCATCAGTTGAAGATTCGAGCAAAGGATGTTCCTAAAACTGCTTTTCGGACCAGGTATGGGCACTATGAGTTCTTGGTTATGTCTTTTGCGCTAACCAACGCCCCAGCTGCATTCATGGATTTGATGAACAGTGTGTTTAAGCCCTATTTAGACTCATTCGTAATAGTGTTCATTGATGATATCCTGGTGTACTCTAGGAGTAAGGAAGAGCATGAGAAACATTTGAGAATTGCTCTTGAAATATTGCGAGAGAAGAAGTTGTATGCTAAATTCTCTAAGTGTGAATTCTGGGTGTCTTCTATGTCGTTCTTGGAGCATGTTAATTCGAAGGAGGGTATTATGGTGGATCCTCAGAAAATTCAGGCAGTCAAGGAATGGGCTAGGCCCACGTCAGTGACCGAGATCCATAGTTTTGTGGGTCTGGCTAGCTACTATCGTCGGTTTGTGAAAGGGTTTGCCTCTATTTCTTCTCATATGACCCGTTTGACCGAGATAGAGGTGCCGTTTCAGTGGTCCGACGAGTGTGAGGAGAGCTTTCAAAAACTCAAAACACTGTTGACCACAACACCAATTCTAGCATTACCTGCGGAGGGCAAGGATTTTGTTGTTTACTGTGATGCTTCACATTCTGGTTTGGGTGCTGTTTTGATGCAGGAAAGAAAGGTGATTGCTTATGCTTCTCGGCAGTTGAAGGTGCATGAAAACAACTATCCTACTCATGATCTAGAATAGGTAGTGGTGGTGTTTTTGTTGAAAATCTGGAGGCACTACTTGTATGGTGTCCATTGTTAGGTGTACACAGACTTCGCAGTTTGCAGCATGTGTTCACTCAGAAAGATCTAAACTCTAGACAGCGGAGATGGATGGAACTATTGAAAGACTATGACATCACCATTTTGTATCACCCTGGTAAGGCTAATGTAGTAGCTGACGCATTGAGCAGGAAGTCGGCTAGTATAGGAAGTCTGGCTCGTTTGATTTCCTTTGAGCGTCTGTTGGCTAGAGAGGTGCAGACTCTAGCTAACAGTTTTATGAGACTGGATATCTCTAATACACATAAGGTGTTGGATTTTTTTTTTAATGAAAACCACCAAAGTGGTGTATATTTACTGATTAAAAAAACACAAAAGTTTGTGCAGAACTAGCAAAGCAACTAGTTAGGAAATAACAAGAAACAAAGATCCAATGATAAAATATACATAAAACAACGCTAGAATTCCTGTAGTCTTGACTTGCATCCATCTATCTCATCTCCAAGCTCTCACCAGATGAAGTGGATTCAAATTACTTGGAATTTTATTCAGACTGCAGGTTTGTAGCCTCACTTCCTGTAATTTCCGGCTGCAAATGTAAAAGAACATATCTAATGTGTGTTGTCTTTGGTATATGAGCTGCATTTAGCCTCATCTATTTAAGTTATCCGGCATGGGGATGAGCATGCATGCACACTAATACCACTCATCCTAAACTTCTCAAATAGCTTGACTAGATGCAGGAACAACAGTCCCACAGCCTTGCATCATACACATGCTAAAGAAAGCAATTTATAAGCAAATCAGTTGCTTGATCTAGTGTCTGATGCATATCTGATTCTCAGATTTGGAATCTGAGCCTTATCAATGTTCAATAGTTTCCTAGCAATAGAAGGTAGCTCCTGAAAAGTGTTAAATTGTTGTGTACCTGCAAAATCAAAAACATAGTTAGCTAAAAAATCTGCCAGGCAGTTTCCCTCCCTATATATATGCTCCACTTCAACAGTCTGCCCTCTCATCAATCTGTTGATGTCCTTTAAGATCATACTAATACACCATGGAACTTCCCATGTTCCTCTAATGAACATCTTCATGGATAAGGAATTAGTTTCCACCAATAAAGGATACAAATGATGATCCATACAATACTGAATTCCTTGCTTGATGGCCACAACTTCAGCAACCAAATTATTCCCATCTACAATCTTTTGAGCTGCTGCATAAAGCAGATCCCCATTGTCATCTATAATGCAAAAGGCCACTGAACTAGGACCCGGATTTCCTCTTGAAGCACCATCACTATTGCACTTATACCAACCACTTGCAGGCACTCTCCATGTCACAATTGTGCACTTCAGGCTTGGTCTAAACTATTCAAAGTAATTTATAATATCAGGCCACTTATGAGGGATGTTCTGCCAAGCTGGATACCTTACTTTGCATAGCAAGTGAATGTTCTGAGAAATTTCATGGATCACCCTATGCATAGACATTGAACCTCCATGGAGCTTTGTGTTTCTCCTTTTCCATATTTGCCACATGATCATTCCTGGTACTGCTTTTATGATAGGTTTCAACTTATAATGACAATTAATGTTCCACCATATTTGCACTACTTGTTTCACCTGAGAGAAATTCATTTGTATACCAGCAGCACTGCTAAAAACCTTCCAGATATATTGTGCAACTTCACCATTCAGAAATAAATGATCAATAGTTTCCTGCTATGGTTTCCTGTAGCAACAGCGCCTAGATACTACATTTATTCCAATGCTAACCAGCACTCCATCAACAGGTAGCTTAAACTTCCATAATCTCCATAAGAAAAAGGATATCTTGAAAGGGACCCCTTTTATCCATAGCTATTTATACACTGTAGAGATATGGGCTTTTTGTCTAAGCAGATTCCAGGCACTTGACACGGTAAACATCCCAGAACTAGTCATCATCCACCATGCCTTGTCCCACAAAGTTGAACTTTCTTCCATCAGAAGCTCCTCTTGAATATAATTAACAATTTCACCTGGAAGTAGTTGTTGTAGCTTATGGACATTCCAATCATTTCCATCTAGTAGTTCAGATACATCTTCCACACTTTCATCTATGTCTTGATCAGGCAACGTATAGTACAAGGTTCCTAGTCTTGTCCAGTTGTCAAACCAGACATTTTCAGTTTCACTCTTAGTTTCCCACCATATTTTCTGCTCTATACTATCTCTTGCTTCTAACCTCATCTTCCAAACCTGTGTACCTCCCTTCCATTGGACATATTGAGGGTATTGCTTCTTGTAGTATTTGTTCCATAGGTAATTGGCCCATAGTGAGTTTGAGGCTCAAAAATTCCGCCATAATTTAGCATATAATGCCTTTGATACATCAAACAAAGATCTGAAGCCCAAACCACCCTCATCCTTAGGCAAATACATATTAAGCCATGCAGCCCAATGCCTAGATTTGACATCTTCCTTATTACTCCAAAACAATTTTGCAAAAATCTGATGTATTTCCTTGATAACACATTTTGGAGATTTCAATGCAGATAATAAATGTATAGGAACACTTTGAAGTACACTTGATATCAGCACAGCCTTTCCTCCAGGTGATAGCAACCTCCCTTTCCAAGCTTGCCGTTTATCCTTCAACTTTTTAATAAGTTCAAAATAATCTGTTTTCGTCTTCATCCCATGAGAAATTGGGCATCCTAAGTACCCAAAAGGAAATAAACCTCTTGAAAATCCTGTAGTTGTTGCCACCCCTTGTACAATATTCTATGAAACTTTAGAAAACATGTAAAAAGAACTTTTCCTTTTGTTAATCAGCTGACCAGACACCTTCTCATACTCTTGTAACACCTTCATGATCAAGTTTAGTGAATCATTGTCTGCTGTGGCAAAGATTATGGTGTCATCTGCATATGCCAAGTGGTTAAGATTGGCACACCATTTTGGCATCCCATAACCTTAAAACTCAGTGATTTCAATAAAAGAATTCAAAGCTCTTATCAGCACCTCTGCTGATAAAATGAACAAAGCAGGTGACAATGGGTCATCCTGCTTGACACCCCTAGTTGAGTGAAAGAAGCCATGAGGTTTACCATTAACTAGCACTAAATACCAGTTATTAGCCAACAATCTCCGTACTAAGTCCACACTCCTTTCTGCAAACCCCATCTTCCTGAGTACCTTAGTTAAAAATAACCATGATACTCTATCATAGGACTTAGTCATATCAAGTTTCAAAACTACATTTGCAGGTTTTCCTCTCAATCTGATGTCAGAAACAATTTCCTGGGTTGTTACACCTCTCATGTTATTTCAAGTAGATTTGGACTTATTAGTGGTGTATACCCTCGGTTTGGTAGTCTGCACCAGAGCTTTGCTCACGAGATACTCTACATTGTATGTTTACGGGAATATAAGTAGGCATCCTTGACATTACAGGGGAGTTGGATGTGAAACGAATCGAGTTGGAGCAAAGCGAAGCAGTTCAGGCGACTGCTGAAACCAGTCAGCATCGACGGCCAAGTCGACGAGTCGTTGACACGTCGACGAGCTGTCTACTGGTTCCTTCGACAGGGTTCAGAACTCAGACATTTCAGGTAGCGGTTCGATGGCGCACATCGACGAGCCGTCGACCCTGCTCGTCGACCCGCCGATTTGGAAGTTTCCAGCCCTGTCTATAAATATAAGAACCCACATTTTGTTTCATTATTTCCCACAAAAAGAAGATTCTATAGCTCTCTAGAACCCTCCATCTATTTTCACAACAATCTATACCAAAAAGCCAAGAATTAAGAGATTCAAATCCTAGGAAGCCTACTAGGGTTTGTGGAGAGTGAGGAATCCTTTGGCATACAAGTGGGGGATTCCATTCTAATGGAGTAGAGTGACTCAAGACCTATTTCCAAGTGATTAAGGTAAGTTTTATGATTCTTCCATGTTATTTAAACCATTGAAGGGTTAAAAGACTTAAATTATGGAGAAAAAGGGAACATGAGGTGCAAGTATGAAAATAAAGATATTTTTAAATCATGACTTGACTTGAATAATAGTTCTTGATATGTAATGAGTGAAATCTTGCTATGAATGGTGGTAAATATGTTGTAGAGGCATTGTATGAGGATGGACACAGATGGTGCCATAGCTAGGGTTATAAAGGAGTGATAGGGAATGTTGGGATTGATAATGCCTAGCTTGATGAAATTGTGGATTAAGATAGGGTGGTTGTTGTTATGATATTGGGAATTATTATTATCTTCATTATTATTATTTTGTGGAGGAAGTTATCAAAATAAAGGAAGACGTTAACCGATTTTCATTAGCTTTAGTTAGGCATAAGTATGTCTTCGATTATCTAATTTTGGTACGAATAGAGAAGCATCCAAGTGATAGAGTTAGCGAATCATTAAGGTATGAAAGGCTAGTCCCTTCCTTCTAAGGCATGATTCTCATGAAACGAATTCCCTTTTTCCTTCCATGACTTTCTTACATTCTGGGAAATATGAGTCAACATTATATAGAGATTCTAAAGCCCATGGTATGACAATAATTATTATTAATAGACCCACCTTATGATACAAGTTCCTTCAAGGTGAGGTAAGATGATTATGATTTCCCCATAATAGAATCGGGGGTTCTCGACCTTACGTCACCTTGATATGGTCATAGATTATCATGGGACTCAGTATGTTTTATGATGAGTTTATATAATGTATGCGATGATAGGATTCTACCGCGCCTAGATGGCCAGACATGTCACCGCAAATGCGTACTGCATATGATTCTACTGCGCCTATATGGCCGGACATGTCACCGCAAATGCGGGCTGCATGTGATTTTACCATGCCTAGAGGGCCAGACATGACACACCTAGTGGGCGGCGTATGATGGTACCCAGACGCGGGTAAATGAGGATTATATACGTGATAGGTTGATGTATGTGATATGTTTAAAATGAATTTATTCTTAAAGGCTAAGCAGGTTATGTTTTCACCTCATGTTTCAGGATTTCTTTATTAAGCTCATTTTAATTAAGCCTTACATACTCAGTATAATGCTCTTACTGACGTCCTTTTCTTTGGACGCTATGTTCATGCCCACAGGTAGACAGGGAGGTGATCCAGACTCATAGCAGCTATCAGCAGTCTTGAGAGTACTTCATTATTCCGGAGGTGCCATTGCTTATGATTTTGTGTATATATCTATTTCGGGCACGACGGGGTCCTGTCCCGTCTATATGTCTAGTACTCTAGTAGAGGCTCATAGATACGCATGTGTGGGTAGTATGGTCTCAAGATTTTTCCCATGTGTATATATATATGTATTATTATTTGATAGCCAGAGGGCTTGTGTATATAAAAGTAATTATGTTTCAAATGAAAATGGTTTCCCTATGATTATGAGCAGGTTATTAACGAATGATCGCAGAATGAGTATGATTACGAGTAATATGAGCGTTGCTCGGTGGTTAGCCCCGGGTACCCGTCATGGCCCTTAGTCGGGTCGTGACATGGGTCAACAAGACATTTTCAATGATGTTTCTCCCCTTAACAAAACCAGACTGATTAGCTGAAATGAGCTTAGGAAGAAAATGATTAATCTTGTCATGTGACACCCTAGAGATTATCTTATTTATGAAGTTGCTAAGACTTATTGGCTTCATATCAGAAAAAGTCTCAACTTCATTCTTCTTAGGCAACAATACCAGATTTCCTTAGACTTAGGAAGTGTATAGCCCTCAAAGTAAGCCACCACCATATTTCCCATACCTCATTCATATATATATATATATATATATATATATATATATATATTATTACACCTCAAAAATTTTCACGTCATGTGCATTTTGAGTAAACTAACGTTAGTTCAGAGAGGTCATGGAACCCTTATAAGGTTAATGAATACTCTTAACAAGTGTTAAGCAAGCGTCTAAAGGTTCTGGGATCAAGCAAATCGAATAAAATAAGTTTGTCGAAAATTTGGAAAAAAGGTTGATCGAATTTTGGGTCAACTTTGGAGGGTGTATCACGTAGTATATTAGGAGTTTTAAGGTGTTTCAAAAGCCTAAAATGAAGCTCGTCGAGTGTAGTTTCCAACACAACAAACTGCTTGTCGATACAACATCAGAGTAGAAAATTATGGACGTTACAAGTTAGGCTGACAAAGCAGAAATGCGCGCTACAGTAACCGACGTGCTACAGTAGCCGCGCTACTACACTAACTGCTACAGTGCACGAACCGACCTTATCATCTATAAAAAGGTCAAAACCCTATTTTTTCACCAAAATCAGATCTAAAGGCTCAGCAACATATAGGGTCATTTTGGTCATAAAAAATTGAGGGATTTGAGTGACTTTAGCTAATCAAGGCTCGGGTGGTGCATAGTTATGACTATAGCATCGTTTTGTGGTGGAATTTGGTGTGGATTCAAGGTGAACATCGGAGATATTGCTGTTTTAATAAGACTAAGGTATGAATCTTTCCTTATTAATGTTGCCTTAGGTTTATTTACGAAGGTAGAGCGATTAAATGATCGTATAGTTAATTTATCGGTTAGGAAATCGGATAAACATCATATGAGATGTCTTATGGCGTATGTTGATGTTAGTGATGATGTTGTTGATGTTGGTATTGTTGTTGCTGTTGTTGGTTGTTGGTAATTGCGATTTTGGGCTAGGGATAGAAACAGGGGAGATGCAGCCAAAATATCGGCAGATTCTAGAAAGAGCTAGTTTGAGGGCTTAAGACAGGCCTACGAAGATGAGTCTAACGATAGTATAAATTTTCTTGAATATAGATTTAAGAGTCTGGGAGGCCAAGCGTTGAGTAGTTAAAGTTAAGGCGACCAAAAAGGTATGTTAAGGCTTTCTCTTTCTTTCTTTTTGGCATGATCCTATGATATGAGCAAACAACGAGTAAACGAGCTTCCATATTACTCTACTCTTAGAAGCACTAGGAGTACTTCAGTCTTTGATGTTCCTATACCCCTCTGATCATTGTCCCTTCTGTTCATAGGTCCTGAGTTTTGTATCATGATGTTATATCCCGTGTTTTCACACGTTTGGAAAGACTTGAATTATATTGGATTTTTGAGATATGAGGTCAAATTTGATGTTCTGTTGAACATAGGAGTTATGCATGAAAGAATAGAATCATGAAAGTGTGGGACAAGGCTAAGGGTAATTTTGGAATTTTGGAAATTAGTTTCGGGAATTACAAAATGTGATCCATAAGTTCTTGGGCTCAAAAAAAATTTAAGTGAATTGGAGCCCAACCCATTGAAGTGGCCGACCATGGTAGGCCTTGGCCCAAGCCCAATTAATGTGGTCATGTGCAAGACATGTGACCACTAATTATAAGAGAAGACCAAGTCTTCATATTAATCCATTAGAAGCAAGAACAAGTAAGAGCAAAAAAAATAAGAGAGAGAGAGGAGGGTTTCGGGTTTGCCCTCCAAATTTAACCATCCAAAATCTTGCTTCAAAAATTCATTTCTTGTTAAATTCCTACTAATTCAAGGTTCCTTTGCATCTTGGTATAGTTGGATTGGAGTGGGGAGCACTAGAATCCCCAAGGTGATCATATATTCAAGTGAAGGAGACTTGAAGAAAAGGTAAGAATTTCTACCTTGTTATTGTGTTGTTGAGCCTTATTTGTGTTGTAGTATGTGGAAATGTGCTTATTGTATGAAGAAATGGAAGTTTGCAAAGTGGGTGTGTGTGTGAGTGTGTAGCCGTATGTATATATATGATGTATAGCCACAAATGTGTTGAAATTATGTTGTATTCTAGTTATGAATGTGATGGAATTCATGTTGAGAATGAAAGTGGAATAAATTTGATTGAATGGCTAACAATAGCACTTGGCCGTGTGGTGTATGTGGTTTGAGAATAAAATGGATTGAGTTTGTTTAATGTTTTAGAGTGTTGGTATTGTGATGTTTGTAATGTGAACGACGTTAGTATGATATAAGTTTGTATTGAATTGGAAGGTAGGAACTTATGTCGTTTTAGTATGATTTTCCGTCGTTAAGGAAATGAAGTGTTTGGTTGTGAATTATGATGTTCATTGATGAATTTGGAAGTTGGAAACTAGTTATGAAATCATATGCTAAGGATTTGATGTTTTGCATAAGTTATGCTTTTGGCGGAAAAGTGTATATCAAGTGTATATCCTAAGAGAAATGATATGAGATATCTTTAGATTCATGTGGTGATGATCTTAAATGATAATGGATGTGAGATTATAATGTTAATTCGAAAATTTGGGTTGGATTGATAATTAAGTTAACTTGTGAGAAAAATTGCTAGTTGAAGGATAATTGTGCCTTTAATGTTCATTGTTGGCATTAATGTTGTTGTTTGGGTTGTTGTTGATGAATTATAGCCGAGTTGAATTCTCGGGGTGCTATATGTCTAGGGGAAGTGCTGCCGAAATTTCGGTAGCCAAATTTGCATTAAATTGAGACTTTGGTAATTATGGCTTACAAATGCTAAACTTGACCATTTGCAGTTTTTCGACGAAACGGGAAGTGACTTTTGGAAGGCGTTAGGAGCGTGAAAGGTATGTAAAGCAACCCTATTACTTCCCTTGGCATGCCTTTAGTGAGTTAGGGTCGGATCCGGGCCTCGAAGGACCTCGTGGCCCTCGGAATCCGCAAAGGAAATTTTCCATTTTTCCTTCAATGGAATTGAACCAATTTGGTGCCCTTTGCTTGAA
The DNA here is from genome assembly GCF_019175385.1 of Lycium barbarum. Lineage (NCBI taxonomy): Eukaryota > Viridiplantae > Streptophyta > Magnoliopsida > Solanales > Solanaceae > Lycium > Lycium barbarum. The sequence continues at coordinate 89,754,573 of NC_083340.1, read as the reverse complement.
ATAAGGCACCTTTTCTTCAAACTACTCGAAACGTCGTCGAATGTCCGTAGAACCTTTTTAGGTGACTCCATATGGTTAAAGAACACTGTTTGAGCCCGCCGCCTTGTTTGTCCCGAGGCGGGCCCGCTAATTACGATTTTGCCCTTATGAGTCAAGGCTTCCTTTTTAAGCAAATTTTTGAAAGAAAATGTGTTGACTACCTTTAAATTATCTAAAGAATGTGGTTTAAATATTCTATCAAGCCTAATGAATTATTTTGATACCCGGTATGACTTCGGGAAAGCTATACTTCCGTAATTTATTTTGACATACGAAATGTGTTATTCTGATCCCGTTTTATTCCATTTGATTTATTCGACTTCGATACGCTTCGTCGAGTCTTTGAAGATAATTATGACGTTTTAAAATTGCATTAGTTTCTCACTACTCTATTCGTGGATGTCCCAACGTTTCCCACACTGAGCCCGGGCCAGGATATGTTGTCAAGCGTAATCTTCTGCATTGTTCGCCGCGCCCCGAGGTGAGGGGGCAGGTATACGCGTACATGGGTCTGTGGAGTATGATGTGCCATGTCCGCCTGTTCTGATCTGATCTGTTATGGCCATTCTGATATGACATTTTATGATACGGGGCCACGCCCCCTTTTTCTGATTCCTATCTGTTGTGGCACCGATGTCGGGAGGGTGACCACGTTCTGTCTGCCGAGCCCCATGGCTGGGGCCGGATATGATATGACATATGATTTTGTACACACTCTGTCTGTTTTGAAAATATGCATATGACACTCAGGATTTTCTACTCAGTTTTCTGAATCTGTTATGATTTATACTTCTGTGATTCTGCTTTACATATTCAGTACATATTTCGTACTGACCCCCTTGCTTCGGGGGCTGCGTTTTTATGCCGCGCAGGTACAGACGACAGGTTTGTCGATCCACACGTTTAGGATCCTACTACTGCTATTTTGGGGCGCTCTCTTCTTCAGAGCCCATCTTTTGGTACAGTTTGACACCTCTATCTGGATGTGTACATTATTCTGGGTATGACGGGGCCCTGTCCCGTCTTATGATTATGCTGGGTTCTGTAGAGGTCTGTGGATATATCTGCGTGGGTTCTGTACATACGTTTGGGGTATTTTGTTCTATGACGGCCTTCTCGGCCTATGTGTGCCAAGCCTACCTTTCTGTTAATTTCTGTAGTATTCACTAATGTTATTATATTATTATTCTGTTAATTTGCTAATCTGGGTATCGGGTACGTATAGGTGCCCACCTAGGGCACCGGTCACGGCCCACGGGGTTGGGTCGTGACAAAAGTGGTATCAGAGCGGTTCGTCCTCGGAATGTCCACAGACCGTGTCTAGTAGAGTCTTGTTTATCGGTGTGTTGTGCACCACGCCTATAAACGGGAGGCTACAGGGCATTAGGATACTACCCTTCTTTCTGTCTTAGATCGTGCGTTAGAGCTGTGTTATAAAGATGACTCCTCCCTAACGAATGGTTACATTTGCAGATATGCCTCCGAAAAAGGCAACAGCGGCCCAAAAGGGCAAGTTAGTGGCCGTAGGAGAGACGAGCCGGGTCCAGAGGACTACCAGGGCCCAGACATATATTGCTCCGGAGACTTTGCCCCAGACAGAGGGTTCGTCTACACCGCCGCTAGTAGAGGAGATTGGTGCAGCCGTAGCTGCAGATCGGGGGACGGCTCCTCCGCCAGCTCCTGCAGTTCCAGTACCTGAGCCTCCAGCTCCACGGCCAGGCACTGAGGATCAGTCCATGAGGGAGGCGATTCAGTTATTGACCAGATTGGTGGCAGGACAGGCCCAGGGCCACGGACTGGGAGGCGACCGGATGTATAGGCGTGACAGTTCGAGGGCCCGGGAGTTCTTGACTTGTGGTCCTCCAGAGTTCTACGGGACAAAGCCCGACGAGGATCCCGAGGAGTTTATCAGGAAGATGCGGCGCACTCTAGAGCTGATTAATGCTTCCGAGACAGAGTCAGTCGCATTGGCTTCGTACCGGTTATATGACGTGGCAGCGAACTGGTATGAGTCGTGGAAGCTATCCCGAGGGGACGACGCTTCCCCAGCAGTTTGGAGTGACTTTTCTCAGGCCTTTCTTGGACATTTTCTGCCCCCAGAGTTACGACGAGCCAGGGCTGACAGATTTTTGTTATTGAGACAGAAGGGCCGCAGTATCCGGGACTACAGTTTGGAGTTTGATTCCTTGGCCCGATATGCGCCTACTGTGGTGGCTACGATGGCGGACAGGATACACAGATATATTATGGGGCTTGATCGCTATTTTATTGATAGTTGTTTGGTATTGGCGGCTCAGCCCGATATGGATATTGCCCGTATTCAGGCGCACGCCCAGGGCATGGAGGATAGGGGCCGAGGGGGACAGCAGGCCGATAGGGGCCAAGACCGGAGACCGCCCAAGAGGGCCAGATCATCGGGGTATTCTGGAGATTTTCGGGGCAGGCAGCCCCAGCAGCCGCAGCAGCCTAGCAGATTTTCATCACAGCCGGCACAGAGCGCACCTCCCCAGCCTACAGGTCGCAGATTTGATGGCCCAGGGTATTCAGGAGCAGGCCAGAGCTCCAGGGCATCAGGCTCGCGGACAGATAGGGGTTCTGGTCAAATGAGGCCACCCAGAGTTCAGTGTTCTTTCTGTGGTAGATATCACCCGGGCGAGTGCTACAGAGCCACCGGGGCATGCTTTTCTTGTGGCCGTCAGGGTCATTCGGTGAGAGATTGCCCATATAAGGGCAGTGCGGGTGGTGCAGCGCAGCCTACCGGATCAGCCGCTGGGTCTTCATCTTCATCAGTGGCTATGCGCCCCACGGGGCAGGGTACTCCGGCACCAGCAGGTCGCGGCAGAGGCCGTGGTGCAGCTTCTGGTATTGGCGGTCCTTCGAACCGCATCTATGCTTTGGCCAGTCGTCAGGATCAGGAGGCATCTCCTAATGTCGTTACAGGTACTTTATCGGTCTTCTCTCGATATGTGTATGCATTAATTGATCCAGGTTCGAATTTATCATATATTTCGCCCCTTGTTGCTGGTAAAATTGGTATTATGTCTGAGCCTATAGAGCCATTCGAGGTGGCCACACCGATCGGAGACTATATTGTAGCGAATCAGGTGTATAAAAATTGTTCTGTAGTTGTATGTGACCGTGACACTAAGGCAGATTTGGTGGAGCTAGATATGATTGAATTCGACGTTATTATGGGTATGGATTGGCTAGCTTCCTGTTATGCTCATGTGGACTGCCAGAATAAGGTAGTCCGTTTCCAGTTTCCCGGGGAGCCAGTTGTAGTGTGGGCTGGTAATACAGCATCGCCGAAAGGTAAGTTTATTTCATACCTTAAGGCAAAGAAAATGATCAGAAAGGGCTATATTTATCATCTGGTACGGGTACAAGACTTGACAGCAGAGACGCCGGCACTTCAGTCAGTCCCCGTGGTTAATGAGTTTCCAGATGTTTTTCCCGACGAGCTTCCAGGTCTTCCGCCAGAGCGGGAGATAGATTTCTCTATTGATTTACTCCCAGGTACTCAGCCTATCTCTATTCCTCCGTATAGAATGGCGCCGGCAGAACTGAAGGAGTTGAAAGAGCAGTTGAAGGATTTACTAGATAAGGGCTTCATCAGGCCCAGTACTTCGCCTTGGGGAGCTCCGGTATTATTTGTGCGTAAGAAAGACGGGTCGCTGCGTATGTGTATTGACTATCGGCAGCTGAATAAGGTAACTATAAAGAATAAATACCCCCTCCCCAGGATTGATGATTTGTTTGATCAGCTGCAGGGCGCTAAGTGCTTCTCGAAGATAGATCTTCGGTCCGGTTATCACCAGGTACGAGTTCGCGAGGCTGATATTCCTAAGACAGCTTTCCGGACCCGATACGGGCATTATGAGTTCAGGGTCATGTCTTTTGGGCTTACTAATGCCCCCGCGGTATTTATGGATTTGATGAACCGGGTATTCAGGCCGTTTTTGGACATGTTTGTGATTGTATTTATTGACGATATCCTGGTTTATTCTCGGTCTGAGGCGGAGCACGCGGATCATCTCAGATCGGTATTAGGGGTACTCCGACATCAGAAGCTATATGCGAAATTTTCTAAGTGTGAATTCTGGCTATCTTCAGTGGCTTTCTTGGGCCATGTTATTGCAGTTGATGGTGTCCGGGTGGACACACAGAAGATCGAGGCTGTGAAGAATTGGCCCAGACCCACGACGCCTACAGAGGTACGCAGTTTCTTAGGCTTAGCAGGTTATTACAGGAGATTCGTGGAGAAGTTTGCTTCGATTTCAGCGCCTTTGACAAGGCTGACTCAGAAGGGAGCTAAGTTCCAGTGGTCTGATGCTTGTGAACGAAGCTTCCAGTCGCTGAAGGAGAAGCTGACTACAGCCCCAGTTCTGACTCTTCCCGAGGGACCGGATGGGTATGTCATCTATTGTGACGCTTCTGGCATTGGGTTAGGCTGTGTATTGATGCAGCACGGCAGAGTTATAGCGTATGCTTCCCGGCAGCTCAAGAAGCATGAGAAGAATTATCCTACTCACGACCTGGAGCTCGCAGCGGTGATTCATGCTCTGAAGATATGGAGACACTATTTATATGGCGTTCATGTGGATATTTATACTGATCATAAGAGCCTCCAGTATATTTTCAGACAGAGAGAGCTTAATTTGCGGCAGCGGAGGTGGTTGGAGCTTCTGAAGGATTATGACGTGGATATTTTGTATCATCCGGGTAAGGCTAATGTTGTTGCGGATGCGCTCAGTTGGAAGTCCATGGGCAGTTTGGCAGACTTACGGCCGGGCAGGAGAGAGATAGCCCGTGATATTCAGCAGTTGGCCAGTCTTGGGATTCGTCTGGCCGATTCTGGAGACACCCGGATTTCTGTTCGAGGGGTTTCTGAGTCCTCCATCAGAGACGATATTAGGCGGCATCAGTTCGAGGATCCTGTCTTAGCTCGGTACAGGGACACAGCTTATGATAAGGAGAGAACCCCGTTCGAGTTTTCGCCGGACGGCACTTTATTATACAGGGGCAGGTTGTGTGTACCTGACATTGCAGGCCTTCGGCAGCAGGTTATGAGCGAGGCACATTATGCTCGCTATTCAGTCCATCCGGGGTCTACGAAGATGTATCATGACCTTCGATGTTTTTACTGGTGGGACGGTATGAAGCGGGACATTGCAGAGTTCGTCGCTCAGTGTCCTAATTGTCAGCAGGTCAAGATTGAGCACCAGAAGCCGGGAGGACTGCTACAGGAGATGGAGATTCCGACATGGAAGTGGGAGGCTATTAATATGGACTTCATTACGGGTTTTCCTCGCACTCCACGGAAGTATGACTCCATTTGGGTCGTCGTGGATAGGCTGACGAAATCAGCCCATTTTCTTCCCGTCAGGACTACTTATTCCGCCGAGGATTATGCCAGGCTCTATATTAAGGAGATTGTGAAGCTTCACGGAGTTCCTCTATCAATTATCTCTGACAGAGGCGCCCAGTTTACGGCGCATTTCTGGAGATCTTTTCAGGAGGGTCTAGGGACTCAGGTGAGCTTGAGCACAGCGTTTCATCCTCAGAGCGACGGTCAGGCCGAGCGCACTATACAGACGCTGGAGGATATGTTGCGGGCCTGCGTTATTGATTTCAGAGGCAGCTGGGACGATCACTTGCCGTTGATCGAGTTTGCATATAATAATAGTTACCATTCCAGCATCCAAATGGCTCCGTACGAGGCTTTATATGGCAGGAAGTGCAGATCGCCGGTTGGCTGGTTTGATATTGGCGAGACAGAGTTAATCGGCCCAGATATGGTCCAGCAGGCTGTGGATAAGGTGAAACTTATTCGAGAGCGACTGTTGGCAGCCCAGAGTCGACAGAAGTCATACGCGGATAGAAGGCGTCGACCGTTAGAGTTTCAGGTAGGCGATTGGGTATTTCTGAAGGTATCGCCTATGAAAGGCGTGATGCGGTTCGGAAGGAAGGGTAAGCTCAGTCCGCGTTATATTGGGCCTTATCAGATTGTTCGGAAAGCTGGGAATGTCGCCTATGAGTTAGATCTGCCATCTGATTTGGAAGCGGTGCATCCGGTGTTCCACGTCTCTATGCTTCGTAAATGCATCGGAGACCCTTCCAGAGTATTCCCTGCCGATGATATTCAGGTGACGGAGCAGTTATCGTACGAGGAGCAGCCCGTATCTATTTTGGATCGCCAGGTAAGGAGGCTCCGAAATAAAGATGTGGCCTCCGTTAAGGTACTGTGGCGGAATGATAACCGGGAGGAGATGACCTGGGAGTCGGAGGAAGAAATGAAGAAGAAATACCCTCATCTGTTCCCTATGGCCACAGGTAACCTCAAATCCCTGCTCAATTTCATTTCAAAATAAATCGTATGAAATTATATGTTGTCTGTAAGCATGAACTCCCCCAAATTGTTCTCAAACCCTATAAGATTAATTTTACATTCGAGGACGAATGTTCTAAAGGGGGGGGAGGATGTTATATCCCGTGTTTTCACACGTTTGGAAAGACTTGAATTATATTGGATTTTTGAGATATGAGGTCAAATTTGATGTTCTGTTGAACATAGGAGTTATGCATGAAAGAATAGAATCATGAAAGTGTGGGACAAGGCTAAGGGTAATTTTGGAATTTTGGAAATTAGTTTCGGGAATTACAAAATGTGATCCATAAGTTCTTGGGCTCAAAAAAAATTTAAGTGAATTGGAGCCCAACCCATTGAAGTGGCCGGCCATGGTAGGCCTTGGCCCAAGCCCAATTAATGTGGTCATGTGCAAGACATGTGACCACTAATTATAAGAGAAGACCAAGTCTTCATATTAATCCATTAGAAGCAAGAACAAGTAAGAGCAAAAAAAATAAGAGAGAGAGAGGAGGGTTTCGGGTTTGCCCTCCAAATTTAACCATCCAAAATCTTGCTTCAAAAATTCATTTCTTGTTAAATTCCTACTAATTCAAGGTTCCTTTGCATCTTGGTATAGTTGGATTGGAGTGGGGAGCACTAGAATCCCCAAGGTGATCATATATTCAAGTGAAGGAGACTTGAAGAAAAGGTAAGAATTTCTACCTTGTTATTGTGTTGTTGAGCCTTATTTGTGTTGTAGTATGTGGAAATGTGCTTATTGTATGAAGAAATGGAAGTTTGCAAAGTGGGTGTGTGTGTGAGTGTGTAGCCGTATGTATATATATGATGTATAGCCACAAATGTGTTGAAATTATGTTGTATTCTAGTTATGAATGTGATGGAATTCATGTTGAGAATGAAAGTGGAATAAATTTGATTGAATGGCTAACAATAGCACTTGGCCGTGTGGTGTATGTGGTTTGAGAATAAAATGGATTGAGTTTGTTTAATGTTTTAGAGTGTTGGTATTGTGATGTTTGTAATGTGAACGACGTTAGTATGATATAAGTTTGTATTGAATTGGAAGGTAGGAACTTATGTCGTTTTAGTATGATTTTCCGTCGTTAAGGAAATGAAGTGTTTGGTTGTGAATTATGATGTTCATTGATGAATTTGGAAGTTGGAAACTAGTTATGAAATCATATGCTAAGGATTTGATGTTTTGCATAAGTTATGCTTTTGGCGGAAAAGTGTATATCAAGTGTATATCCTAAGAGAAATGATATGAGATATCTTTAGATTCATGTGGTGATGATCTTAAATGATAATGGATGTGAGATTATAATGTTAATTCGAAAATTTGGGTTGGATTGATAATTAAGTTAACTTGTGAGAAAAATTGCTAGTTGAAGGATAATTGTGCCTTTAATGTTCATTGTTGGCATTAATGTTGTTGTTTGGGTTGTTGTTGATGAATTATAGCCGAGTTGAATTCTCGGGGTGCTATATGTCTAGGGGAAGTGCTGCCGAAATTTCGGTAGCCAAATTTGCATTAAATTGAGACTTTGGTAATTATGGCTTACAAATGCTAAACTTGACCATTTGCAGTTTTTCGACGAAACGGGAAGTGACTTTTGGAAGGCGTTAGGAGCGTGAAAGGTATGTAAAGCAACCCTATTACTTCCCTTGGCATGCCTTTAGTGAGTTAGGGTCGGATCCGGGCCTCGAAGGACCTCGTGGCCCTCGGAATCCGCAAAGGAAATTTTCCATTTTTCCTTCAATGGAATTGAACCAATTTGGTGCCCTTTGCTTGAAATAAGGCACCTTTTCTTCAAACTACTCGAAACGTCGTCGAATGTCCGTAGAACCTTTTTAGGTGACTCCATATGGTTAAAGAACACTGTTTGAGCCCGCCGCCTTGTTTGTCCCGAGGCGGGCCCGCTAATTACGATTTTGCCCTTATGAGTCAAGGCTTCCTTTTTAAGCAAATTTTTGAAAGAAAATGTGTTGACTACCTTTAAATTATCTAAAGAATGTGGTTTAAATATTCTATCAAGCCTAATGAATTATTTTGATACCCGGTATGACTTCGGGAAAGCTATACTTCCGTAATTTATTTTGACATACGAAATGTGTTATTCTGATCCCGTTTTATTCCATTTGATTTATTCGACTTCGATACGCTTCGTCGAGTCTTTGAAGATAATTATGACGTTTTAAAATTGCATTAGTTTCTCACTACTCTATTCGTGGATGTCCCAACGTTTCCCACACTGAGCCCGGGCCAGGATATGTTGTCAAGCGTAATCTTCTGCATTGTTCGCCGCGCCCCGAGGTGAGGGGGCAGGTATACGCGTACATGGGTCTGTGGAGTATGATGTGCCATGTCCGCCTGTTCTGATCTGATCTGTTATGGCCATTCTGATATGACATTTTATGATACGGGGCCACGCCCCCTTTTTCTGATTCCTATCTGTTGTGGCACCGATGTCGGGAGGGTGACCACGTTCTGTCTGCCGAGCCCCATGGCTGGGGCCGGATATGATATGACATATGATTTTGTACACACTCTGTCTGTTTTGAAAATATGCATATGACACTCAGGATTTTCTACTCAGTTTTCTGAATCTGTTATGATTTATACTTCTGTGATTCTGCTTTACATATTCAGTACATATTTCGTACTGACCCCCTTGCTTCGGGGGCTGCGTTTTTATGCCGCGCAGGTACAGACGACAGGTTTGCCGATCCACACGTTTAGGATCCTACTACTGCTATTTTGGGGCGCTCTCTTCTTCAGAGCCCATCTTTTGGTACAGTTTGACACCTCTATCTGGATGTGTACATTATTCTGGGTATGACGGGGCCCTGTCCCGTCTTATGATTATGCTGGGTTCTGTAGAGGTCTGTGGATATATCTGCGTGGGTTCTGTACATACGTTTGGGGTATTTTGTTCTATGACGGCCTTCTCGGCCTATGTGTGCCAAGCCTACCTTTCTGTTAATTTCTGTAGTATTCACTAATGTTATTATATTATTATTCTGTTAATTTGCTAATCTGGGTATCGGGTACGTATAGGTGCCCACCTAGGGCACCGGTCACGGCCCACGGGGTTGGGTCGTGACACATGATTATGTTAGTTCACATTTATGCATTGCATTCATTTACATATATGCATATTGACCCGTGACCAGAAGGCGTTATATACGTGCATATTATATGTATATGGGGTATGGGGAAAGGGTGAGGAGTTATATACGCATTACCACCTGATCAGTAGGAGTTATATACGCATTACCACCTGATGATGATTTTGATGCCCGAAGGGGCCTATACGATATATGGATCGGGTCGTACGTTCCTCGCAACTACTATATGATATATGGATCGGGTCGTACGTTCCTCGGCAATATTATATAGGATATGGATCGGGCTGTACGTTCCCCGGCACAATGACCTATGTATGTGATACGCCGCCAGAGGCATTTTCAGTAAGCAGAGATATACAAATATGTTCAGATAGTCAGACATATAGATGCATTCATACAGATGTATTGAGTCAGTCAGTTTAGCTTTTGATTTTTCAGAGTTTCTTCATGACACCTATGTGTATGTTACTCTTCTGCCTTACATACTCAGTACATTATCCGTACTGACTCCCTTATTGTTCGGGGGGGGGGGGGGGGGGAGGAGGTTGCGTTCATGCCCGCAGGTTCAGATATCCAGGAAGACAGTGTTACACTTCGCAGTTCGAACATTGAGTTCCGTAGGTGTTAACTGATTAATTGCGAACACTGAAGTGATATGTACTTATTTTATGGTTGTAAGGGTTTAAGATCATGTATGAGAAGTACTGAAAGGATTGTCGGGCAAGTGAATCTAGGAAATTATGTTTGTCGGACTTTGGAGAAAATATGACGAGCAATTTTGGTCCAACTTGGCGGATGAATATCTCTTAGCATATGAAGTGTTTTAAGGTGAAACAAAAGCCTAAAATGAAGTTCGTCGAGTCTAGTTTCCGACACAACAAACCACCTATTGATTGGACTTCGGACTAGAGAATTATAGACGTTACAAGTTCAGCTGATAGAATAGAAACGCGTGCTACAGTAACCGGCTTGCTACAGTAAATTACTACAGTGCCCCCGACCCGAATTTGACCCTTATAAAAAGGGTAAGAACCCCTTTTTTCATCAGATTTTCCTGGAAAATTCCAGAAATTGAAGAGAGAGAGAGGGGGAAACAAAAAGTGAGCAATTTTCAAGTATCGGAGTAGTAGTTTAGGTCCGGGTAACGAATGGTTGTGATGCTAGTGTTGTTTGGCGGTGGATTTTAGCGTGGATATTGAGGATATTGCGGTCTTAACAAGAAAGAAGATATGAATATTTCTCTTTTGGTATTATTTAAGACTTATTTACGGAGATAAAGTCATTAAATAATTGTGTAGTAAGTTGGTTAGTTATGGAAGTTGGAAAAAAGTGTGTGGGCTGTTTTATGGTACATATTGGTGTTGATAATATATTTGTTGATGTTGGTATTGTTGTTGTCGTTGTTGGCTGCTGAATTGAGATTTTGGGCTAGGCATATAAATAGAGGAGATGCTGCCGATATTTTGGCAGATTCTAGAAAGATTTATTTTGAGGCTTAGGATGAGTATATAACAACAAGCCTAACAATAGAATGAATGGTTTTATATGTAGATTTCAAGACAGGAGGTAGGTTGGAAAGTCGAGAAGCGAGCTTCCAGGTATGTTAAGGTTAAACCTTTCTTTCAAATGCATGATTCCTATGTTTTGATTCCATACATGACATCCATAATATTTTTACCCCTAGAAATGCCAGAAGTCTATAGTTTCAGAAAAATCTTACGATGACTCCATTCCTAGAGATTTTCAAGCCTAAGTTTCTAGATGATTTCATGACGCGACTGAGTGTGCTATATAATATATGGCCTCTGCTTATATCTGAGTGTGCTATGGCCTCAGCTTAGGTCTGAGTGTGCTATGGCCTCAGGTTATGTCTGAGGGTGCTATGGCCTCAGCTTACGTCTGAGCGTGCTATGGCCTCAGCTTACGTCTGAGCGTGCTATGGCCTAAGCTTACGTCTGAGCATGCTTTGGCCTCAGCTTACGTCTGAGCGTCCTATATAACATATGGCCTCAGTTTATGTTATGGATCATTCAAACTGATACATGATAGTGGTGGTGATTATGGTAGTGATGAAGGTCCTTATCATCTAAACAAACCCAGCAAATAAACGAACTGCAAAGACTCTATTCCTAGACAGTATAGGAGTATTTGTATCTTTGACCTCTTGAGTCCCGAAGGGGCATCCATAAGTTGTGCAATTTCATAATGTTGTCTAATTCCCGAAGGGGACATTCAAATGGTTTTCTCTTTCCTATGCATTTTACATTTAAATTTTGGAGTCTCGAAGGAGACACATGAAAAGGGGATGAAGTTCCCGTTTTGCGTTAAAATTGCTCCGAAGGGAGTCTTTTGATGTTTTTCAAATATTTTCATGCACTTGCATATTTTTACAGACATGCATGACATCATTTCATGGGGAAGGGAAAAGGGCTAAGGCGTTATATACGCAAACCACCTGATCAGCTGGTATACGATGATTATGATACCCGAAGGGGTTGCTCGAAGGGGCCATTATGCTATTATGCCCGAAGGGGCTGCGAGCAGCGTGAAGGCATGCATTATATATATATATATATACATATACTCATGCTGCATCAAAAGTTCATATGCACGTACATATTTATCCGAATTGGTTACAGGTACAGGTTGAGTCTGTTACTCTTTTATCATCCGAGTCGAGATATTATTTCAGTTCTGCCTTACATACTCGGTACATTGTCCGTACTGACGTCCCTTTGCCTGTGGGCACTGCGTTTCATGCCACGCAGGTGTATGCAGATGAGTAGAAGACATTTGGCTATAGGATGTTTCCAGGCTATCAGCTGGATTGGTGAGCTCCATCTCAGTTCGGAGTGTTGCTGAGTGAAAGTACTTATATTATGGGATTTTGTATATGTTAGAGACTTTGTAGACAGTGTCCTGTGGATAGTGCATCGAGGAGTCGATAGTTGTGTAAGGCGACCATATAGGTCGATGTGTCTTTATGCTTTGTTTCCTTTGTATGTATTTTATTTGTGACTAAAGGTTTTCTTGAATTAACGATAAGGGAGAAGTCCCTGATTTGACAAAAGAGTTTTATTGAAATTTTTTTTGTACCTGACGGAAGCGTCATTTCATAGATTAAAGGTTCACAAAAAGTTGTGACTCATGGATGGAATGGTAGTATGACACTCAGCCGAGTAGGGTCTTGGGTGTTAGTTGCGGCCCTCCGGTTTGGGTCGTGACAGAAGTGGTATCAGATTAGTTCGTCCTAGGGGTTGTCTGCAAAGTCATGTCCGGTAGAGTCTTGTTTATTCTGTGTTGCGAGCCACATTTATAAACAGGAGGCTACAGGGCAATTAGGATGGTTACCCTTCTTTCACATCTAAGATCGTACGATGAGAGCCAAGTCATAGGAAATGAAATTCCTTGCACTAATTCTTTATTTTAGCAGAGGAATGGTATCGACAATGGAAGTGAATGATGATATTGGGACTACAGGGACAATAGAAATTGAGGGAATCAGCACAGAGGTAAGTATTGGTAAAAAGGATAATGAGTCGGATATGGTAAGGGTGTTGCAAGAATGATTGAAATGTATAGCTAATGAATGGAAGAGGAAATGACTAGGAAAGTACAAAAGGACGAGTGATAAAAGTTGATTCTTTTAGACAAGGAGACAGGGTACGAGTACGAGTACGAGTAAAGGGTTCTAAGGAAAGCTATATTGTTGGGATTCACAGTTAGGATGTAGAAAGGTATGCTAGGAAGACCTACATATTTAGACATACGAAAAGGGAATATGAGACACCAGACTAGCCCGAGGGAAAATTTTGAGCATATGAGCTTTGCAATTAGAATTTTGAAATGATTGTGAGGCATGAGTCTGGCTAGTAGGTCAAAAGAGGAGAGATATATTAAAGCTACAAATTCAGGACAAAATCAAATGGCAACGGGATGATAAGTCACAAGTGGCTACATCGACTATTATGTATACCCTTATGGTCGATGTTATGACATGTCAAAAGTATTGATTGTGTTGTATGTCAAAATTGAGGTAGCAAACGCTACAGAGGGAATAAGGATTGGGTTTTCTCGGGGATTAAAGTTAGATAGCGGTAACTTAACTGACAACATAAGAAGGAGCATTAGGAAAAAGGAAGGTTATGATATCAAGGAGGAGGGAGAAACTTGGACAAGGAAAAACGTATATCCATTGAGGATTAAATAATACATAATTGAGGAAAAGGTTAGGATGAAAGTAGGAAAGAAGACGATAGGATCAAGTTTAAATAAATCAACAGGATATAGAGTAAGGTTGTACGTGGCCAATGGAGAATGTGAGGACTCCGGAACGGGCCTATACGTCCTTATAACCAGAACTAAGAAGGTTGTAAATAATGGGCACTCTGGCAAAGGAGGACAAGGACCAAAGATTTAGGAGATCACGAAGATTATACGTCTATGATGGTTACAGATTGATTAATGGAATGATAAGATGAAGATGACACTACAAGTGGACATTGGGCGTTAATTATTGGAGTAAAAAGTACTATTCCTGCTGGACAGATAATTGAGTACATCATCGTTTCGAGTATCCCGAGGGATTATTATAGGCAAGATTTGAGATTTAAAGTAGTATTTTTGAGTAACGATAAGTAGGGCACTTGAAGGATTCGTAAGTGAAAGAACAAAAGCGGTGACGAAGGGATTATTATGGGAGGAAATTTCGATCGAGAATGGCAATGGAATACAACACCATAAGGTAAGGCCTTTAAGGGGGGAAGTAAGTAAGCTTGGGTACGAGCACAAGGGCTGACTAAGGTGTTGGAGGAATTATGACACCCGACAATGGGAAAATCGAGAAGTAATAGGGAGTTACGAAGCAAGATGAGGTAAGGAATGCAGGGAGAAGCCATGAAAGTAGACGGAGATAAGATGGTAAGAAAAGGATTCAAGGAAAGTAGAAGCCTTTTATTGGAACTTCTTATGTGTGTATGATTATTGCAAGATACCATTGATAGTAGACAAATGGAAGTTTAAAGGGACCGATAACCAAGGTACTTATAGATAACGGCGGCTAAGAAGTTTTACCGCTACAAGGAGTCTTAAAATTAGGAATGGAAAGCAGTTGTATGTGTTAGTTGATAGCTTGTCATCCAGAGTTCCAAAAGCTAAAACAACATTTGCCTGGTCAGTAAAGTGAGTGAATTTTCCAATTCGGAGGAGGTACATGATCGGAAATTTTTCTTGGGATCCGTTAGAACTTCAACTTGATTTAGGTCACGTGATAAAGGCCACGCAGTAGGATGGATGTGATCATACCAGCACTAATGCACCTGATCCCATCAGAACTTCGAGGTTAAGCGTGCTTGGGCCAGAGTAGTAATAGGATGGGTGATCCCCCTGGGAAGTGTGCTAAGGAGACCTACAGGTTTAGACATAAAGGGAGGATGAAGAACTAGAACATTTTGAGGGAAATTAGAAGCGTGTGAACCTCACGATTGGAAATTCTAAATGATTGCGAAAGAAGAGGTTGACCAACCTATGTTAAAAATAAGGCGATCAGAGTATAAGAGAAGGACAGTCACTTCAAGACATCAGTAAAAACGTCATGGATTGTAACTACAACATTCGAGGACGAATGTTTTTAAGAGGGGAAGAATGTTACACCTCGCAGTTCGGACATTGAGTTCCGTAGGTGTTAACTTCTTAATTGTGAACACTGAAGTGATATACACCTATTTTATGGTTTTAAGGGTTTAAGATCATGTATGAGAAGCACCGAAAGGATTGGCGGGCAAGTGAATCAAGGAAATTAAGTTTGTCGGACTTTGGAGAAAATATAAGGAGAAATTTTGGTCCAACTTGGCGGACGCATATCTCTTTTCATATTGTGTGTTTTAAGGTGAAACAAAATCCTAAAATTAAGTTCGTCGAGTCTGGTTTCCGACGCAACAAACCTCTCATCGATTGGACTTTGGAATAGAGAATTATAGACGTTACAAGTTCAGCTGACAGAACAGAAACGCATGCTACAGTACCGGCTTGCTACAGTCCCCCCGACCCGAATTTGACCCTTATAAAAAGGGTAAGAACCCCTTTTTCATCAGATTTTCCTGGAAAATTCAAGAAATTGAAGAGAGAGAGAGGGGGAAACAAAAAGTGAGCAATTTTCAAGTAGCGAAGTAGTAGATTAGGTCCGGGTAACGCATGGTTGTGATGCTAGTGTTGTTTGGCGGTGGATTTTAGCGTGGATATTGAGGATATTGCGGTCTTAACAAGAAAGAAGATATGAATATTTCTCTTTTGGTATTATTTAAGACTTATTTACGGAGATAAAGTCGTTAAATAATTGTGTAGTAAGTTGGTTAGTTATGGAAGTTGAAAAACAGTGTGTGGGCTGTTTTATGGTACATATTGGTGTTGATAATATTTTTGTTGATGTTGGTATTGTTGTTGTTGTTGTTGTTGGCTGCTGAATTGAGGTTTTGGGCTAGGCATATAAATAGAGGAGATGCAGCCGAAATTTTGGCAGATTCTAGAAAGATTTATTTCGAGGCTTAGGATAAGTATATAACAACGAGCCTAACAATAGAATGAATGGTTTTATATGTAGATTTCAAGACATGAGGTAGGTTGGAAAGCCGAGAAGCGAGCTTCCAGGTATGTTAAGGTTAAACTTTTTTCAAAGGCATGATTCCTATGTTTTGATTCCATACATGACATCCATAATATTTTACCGCTAGAAATGCCAGAAGTCTATAGCTTCTGAAAAATCTTACGATGACTCCAATCTTAGAGAATTTCAAGCCTAAGTTTCTAGATGATTTCATGACGCGACTGAGTATGCTATATAATATATGGCTTTGGCTTATATCGGAGTGTGCTATGGCCTCAGCTTATGTCTGAGTGTGCTATGGCCTCAGCTTATGTCTGAGTGTGCTATGGCCTCAGCTAACGTCTGAGTGTGCTATGGCCTCAGCTTATGTCTGAGTGTGCTATGGCCTCAACTTATGTCTGAGTGTGCTATGGCCTCAGCTTATGTCTGAGCGTGGTATATAACATATGGCTTCAATTTATGTTATGGATCATTCAAAGTGATACATGATAGTGGTGATGATTATGGTAGTGAAGAAGATCCTTATCATCTAAGCGAACCCAGTAAATAAACGAACTCCAAAGAATCTATTCCTAGACAGTATAGAAGTATTCGTATCTTTGACCTCTTGAGTCCCGAAGGGGCATCCAAAAGTTGTCCAATTTCATAATGTTGTCTAATTCCCAAAGGGAACATTCAATGGGTTTTATGTTTCCTATGAATTTTACATTTAAGTTTTGGAGTCTCGAAGGAGACACATGAAAAGGGGAAGAAGTTCCCGTTTTACGTTAAAATTGCTCCGAAGGGAGTCTTTTGATGGTTTTCAAAGATTTTCATGCACTTCCATATTTACATACATGCACGACATCATTTCATGGGGAAGAGAGAAGGGCTAAGGCATTATATGCACAAACCAACTGATCAGCTAGTATACGATGATTATGATGCCCGAAGGGGCCATTATGCTATTATGCCCGAAGGGACTGCGAGCAGGGTGAAGGCATGCATTATATATATATATATATATATATATATATATATATATATATATATATATATACTCATGATGCATCAAAAGTTTATATGCACGTACATGTTTATCATAATTGGTAACAGGTACAGGTTGAGTCTGTTACTCTTTTATCATCCAAATCGAGATATTGTTTCAGTTCTGCCTTACATACTCGGTACATTGTTCGCACTGACGTCCTTTTGCCTGGGGGCGCTGCGTTTCATGCCACGCAGGTGTATGCAGATGAGTAGAAGACATTTGGCTATAGGATGTTCCCAGGCTATCAGCTGAATTGGTGAGCTGCATCTCAGTTCGGAGGGTTGCCGAGTCAAAGTACTTATATTATGGGATTTTGTATATGTTAGAGACTTTGCAGACTGTGTCCTGTGGATAGTGCGTCGAGGAGTCGACAGTTGTGTAAGGCGACCATATAGGTCGATGTGTCTTTATGCTTTGTTTCCTTTGTAAGGATTTTATTTGTGACTAAAGGTTTTCTTAAATTAACGATAAGGGAGAAGTCCCTGATTTGACAAAAGAGTTTTATTGAAAAGTTTTTTTTGTATCTGACGGAAACGTCATTTCATAGATTAATTGTTCAGAAAACGTTGTGACTCATGGATGGAATGGTAGTATGGCACTCAGCCGAGTAGGGTCTTGGGTGTCAATTGCGGCCCTCCAGTTTGGGTCGTGACAGCCCGATCGCATCCGTAGGCTGCTTCTTTAGCTGGACAGCGGAGCACTCCTCTCTTGTAGTTGTTACCGTCTAGATCGGGTATATGTTTTGATGTATATGGGTAGGGCAGGGGCCCTGTCCCATCCATAGCATGTCCAGTATGTCAGTTGAGGCTCATAGACGCTAATATTCAGTCAGACAGTATGGCCCGCTCAGCACATATTTCGTTACATAGTTTTATCGGGTAGCTTTGTCGGCTTGTACCCCGGTTCAGTTTACTGATGCATGTATATATATATTTTGAGGGCTGTGACCCTCCAGTTGATGATATCTATCAGGCAGCTGAGCACCCTCAGGTGGCCCAGAATGAGCATGAGCAGGTATGTTAAATATGTTTTGTGGAATCTAGGAAGTCTCTAGGTGTCCGTCATAGCCCTCTTGTTGGGATGTGACAAAAGTGGCATCAGAGTAGTTCGTCCTAGGGTTGTCTATGAGCCGTATCTAGCAGATTCTTGTCTATGGGTGTGTCATGCACCACACTTATAGGCAGGAGGCTGTAGGATATTTAGGATGGTCATCTTTCTTTCTGATTATAGATCGTGCAGTAGAGCTAATGATAGTAAAGCTTGTTCTTGGTACGATTTTTGTTAAATTGCAGGATTGTATTAGAGAAGAGGACAAGTTCAGTTAATGGGAGTGTATGTAAGGCTCCAAAGGTGGACATCAGACCCGTATCACCCGTCGACTCAGGATCGAGGATGTCAAGAGGTATAAGAAAGAGCATCAGCTATTCCATTGAGACGGACCCATCGGAGGATTTGGCTCCAGTAGAAGGAGACCCGACTGAGAAGTCATATGACAAAGACCCGTTTAAGGGTTCACGAGACTCCTGTGGACGAAGACACAATTGATGAAGTATAGAGCTTGGCACATCCAGATTTTCCCCTACGTTTTAGCATTATGTTAGGCCAGGTTCTGATGTTAGTATCACAAAGGTACCTAGTTCTCTATCTTGGGATTTAGTTAACCAAGAGTTACCCACAGATCATGGGGAGTACGAGATAAAGGAAGAAGAGAGTCAATTAAGGAGCAGTGCTTCTAATAAGGACAAAGGGAATGTTACACCTCGGAAGTTTGGGTTGCTGGGCGGTGAAGGGACTAACGAAAGTTAAGGTGAACATGATGTCCCTACAAGTAAGAAGGGATACTTAATAATCCTAATTAAGATTCCAAAGAAGTTAAACGCAAGGGGGAAAAGCTCGTTAAATGAAACTTCACCGTAGTTCTGCGAAAGGGGGGTTCGATAGTCGTTCTTTGTACCGTCGAACGAGTCGACGCTCCGTCGATCGTGTCATAAATTTTAGCTGGAGCGAAGACCATTCAACGAACAGGTCGACGCTCTCACCGTCGAATGAAAGGAAATGACAGATTGCTCACTGGAAATTTAACGGCTTCGACGGCCAGATCGATGCCTCGTCGATCCAATCGACGCTCCGTCGATCGCACCGTACATCATGGTCGGGACTGATTTCATGAATTAATATAAGGACCCTCCTCCATTTTATTTCGTTTCATCTTCCACTCTCCTTTTTCCAAGAACCTTCTCCATCATTCACCCATAAGAAATCAAAGGAAAACCTTGGTCAACTACACCAAATCCATGAAATCAAGTGTAAGAAACCCATTAAAAGTTCATCTAAGGCAAGAAAACTCAAGAGAAGTGAGTTAGGGTTTTGGTGCAAGAAGAGAAGCTCCACTTGAGTGTTGTTCATCCATCATCTAAGGTAAGTTTTATGACCCTTTTATATGGTGTGAGTGGTTGAAAGTTGTAACACTTGGATTGTGGAAAGACATAGAAATTGGGTCATGAAAATGTGAATAGTGTCATTGTTGAGTAGTAGTTTGGGGTGGGTGATGAATATTGGTATGTTGTGATTGTAAATGTGTTATGTACGACATCTAGAATATGGAATAAGTATTATTTGTGAAAAAGTGCAATAATGAATTATGACCATAGTTGTGGAGAAATCAAAGAGAAATGGTGAATTATGGGAAGTGTAGGTAAATGATGATTGTTATTGCTATATTGTGAATGTTGTTATTAACGTTTGGGAGTTGATATAGAATGTGGGAAAATTAGTATGAACAAAGGAATATTGTCTTGAAGGCCAACTATGGGTGAAAATAGCATACTGGTGGGTTTAGGTAGGCCCACCAGCCTAAACTCTTTCTTTTATATTCATATTGATGTGAAAAAATGTATTTGTAAATACATGATAATTATTGAAACCCATGTGAATGTTAGAACTTAGGGAACACATATTATTTTAGGAAAGTAACCTCAAACATCTTTAAACTTAATCATTCTTTCTTAAAATTCATGAGAATTGAAATACTTAACTTAATGTGGTTAAACTTAAAACTGTTTTAATGACAAGGTTAAACGATCTTCAAAAAAATGACTGAGTAGTAATTTTTGGGCTTCCACTCTTTTTGTTGAAATTTGATAAATGTCTTGTTTTGGGCCTTAAGCCCGTGATTAAGTGGAACTACGCAATGGGTCTTTAAAAAATTGAATCTAAGTTAGCACAAAAACTGATTTCAAAATGCGTTGCAAAAATAATATGAGGTAACTTTGAAAATCTGGGTTAATCAATAAAAGAGGTACCAAATTTTGATACTTTCAAAACGTTAAAGAACGATTTTTGACGTGAAATGAGTTTTGGGCAGCCTGAGAATTGGACTTGGATATAATTCTGGAGAAAGGAATGATCTTTGGGCCTGGAAGCCCAACACTGAATTTGGACTGAAAAATCCGACTTATTGGATTGAACTTGAGGGCAAGATGGATTTGGACCTGGAATATTATTAACCTGGTGGGCTTCAATGTTAAAACCGGACTTAAACTAACAACTTATAGTTTTCTTTATCTATATATATGTATAAGAAACGGAGATATACTCAATATTTTGTATATACGTATAATAAAACCCGTAAGAACTAAACTCATATTATTAGGGCTAGAATAGCAGTGACCTTACTCGAGAAAAATCTTGGGTGTGTCCTAGTCCGGCAATAAAGTGAGTTGAACACTTGCGCGAATTTTTAAACCCAAAGCCCCCTTTTCTAAGGGAAGGTGCCAAATCTTTTCTTTAGTTTATGATAGAAATGAATGACATTTTTAGCAGATAATACATAAATCACACATTGAAGCAGATAATACATAAATCACACATTGAAGCCCGTAGGTCAACCGTATTCTACGGATCTTTAATACTAAAACCTTCCCTAGGGGATCATCAGAACCCTTACCTCGAACTTTGATCAAATAAGATTTTTTCTCTTGCTTGAAAAGCTCTTTGAACCTGGTTTTTCTTAATTTCCCTTAATAAATTAGGTGGCGACTCTTAAAAAAAACATAAAATCCAATTTAGAGCACCAACAACCTCTTAATAGCTTTTATTCACCCGTGTAAAGGTGAACTGTAACAACCATTGGTGCATTGACGGAGAAAGGTTCGTCGATAGGTACCGTTTGAACCATGGTTACACTCCTAACCCAGAGTAAAATGGTAACACCGTTGTGCCACGATGTTAAATCAAGCGCTTCGTGGGAGGCAACCCATGTTCACATTCATGCATTTCTTATTTTTTATACTGTTTTGATGTTTTCTTGTGTGTTAGGACTAAAATGTGCAGAAACAAGTTAAATAAGAGAGGAAAGTATGGGCCATATTTAATTATACGAACCGTACATTTGCATCGTATCAAGGAGGGTCGAAATGTCTCTCACTTTTTTGGTGACATCAAAAATTCGGCGGGATGTACGAGCCATACTTAAATGTACGGTTAGTGATACAACCCATATTTATACATGCCACATCATTAAAGCCACTAGGTAAGTTTAGATAAAATACGGACAATACTTAATTGTACGGACCGCATTTGCTGTCGGAAATTCTAGGAAGGGTTTTAAAACCTAACCCGCCTTTCCCACTTCCCACTTCAACTCAAATTAAATCTCTCTCCCCTTTCCTCTCCCATAACTGACACACCATAACTCTCATTGACTCCCCATAACCCATCACTTTATCATTTATCTTCACAATCCATATGCACGCAACCCTCTACCTCAAGCACCGCATACAGAGCAAAGTTTTATTTTCTCTTACTGTTCATAATCTGTGTCATCAAGATCATCACTCACAGGTATGTTAATGTTCTAATTACCCTTGCTTTACACAATATGGTATGGTTGATCTTGTGGGTTGTTAATCACCATTGAACTTAGGTTTTAATGGAGTGGAATTTTTTTTTGCTTAATTTTGATTGGGGGTGAGCAATTGTTATGTTATGTTGTTGTATAAGACTTATAGGGATGAGTATAACAAAATCCCACTGAGTCGGAGGGCATTTCGATTGACGATTTCAATTTTAAAATTCGAAATTGTTATGTCCGCCAATTGTTCGATAAAATGCCAATGGTAATAAATTGTTAAAAATGGGTGAATTCTGAGTAACCTGATACCATATACCCCATCTATGAGGAAGTGAAACCATTGAATATGTGTGTATGTGTGGTGTGAACTTGTACAGGTCAAATTGAAAGAACATTCAAGTAAGGTATATGGTACGAACCGTTCCATAGATCATATTTAGACTAAAATTGAAGTCTCAATTCATATAAGGTGATACAATCCAAGGTACAGGCCATAGAAAATTGTAAGAACTGTCCTCTTGATCGTATTGAGTTGAGCCAAAGTTGATGTTTCTGTTTTAGAAGCACATTTGAAAGTACGGACCGTACTTTATTGTACGGGCCATATATTATGCCATTTTTCTAAAATAGAAATAATATGGCCAGCTTGCACGGATCATATATTATTATATGACCCGTATTATTTTATATGACCATCTATCTAAGAAATGTCCAGTTGCAGGCGAACATTCAATTTTCTTCTTATTTCTTTCTTTTGCTTTATTTCATAGTGTCCTTGTTACTAATGATGTCCCTCCATATGAATGCCTCCGAAAAACACCAGTAGGAGAGGTGGTGGGTCCCAAACAACTGACAGTGAACGAGGTCGAGACAACACAACCATACGAACCCGACAGGGGATGTTCTTTCCGACCAAGACGAGGAGGAGGTCATGCCACTCAAGAAAACAAAGGGTGCTACAATATCCGCACCCGCAAATAGGACACCGTTGCCTGATTGCTCCTAGTCTGAAGAGGAGGAATCTTTCTCATCTAACTCTGGTGATGAGAATACTGAACAGGAAAGCAGCTCAGCCACCAAGCCTTGTACTAATCCTCCACTAAATCCTCAGATCAAAGGTAGTGAAGAAGAACTCAGAATGCTGGAAGTGAGGAGTAAACAAATGTCGGAGCAGAGCCTGCGGTTTGAGGTCGAGGAATCCAAAAAATTGTTCGACCAGGGGTTAGAACTAACGAAGAAAGGGGGAAAGCCACAAATAAGCATTTGTGATGAGCGACAAATTACTTTCGAGGGACTAGATACTAACCCTCGCACTGCTGAGGCATCCGCATTTATAGGTTCGAAGTCTTTGGTAACCCTGCTAGTGAATATTTTTCAGTCCTTGTTCGTGAATTTTATGCATCACATGGGACTTTTCTGATGCAAATGCAAAAACTAAGCCAGCCCATATAGCGAGTCCCAACACCAGATAATGTTACAGTCTGAAATGTCAAAGTAGATATCACCAGCAAAGTTATAAGCAGAGTCTACTTTGGCGATCATTTTGCGGCACCACCCAATGAGGCCGAATATGTGAGTAAAATAGAGAGACGAGGAACAGACACTGTGCTCAAGTGGATAGCCATTGTGACAGCAAGGGCCAATCCGTCGTGGCTGATGAATCAGAACACAATGATTATCAAGAAGACTCTCACACTCGAAGACAAATTTTGGTAGAGTTTGGTGAAGTACAGGCTACTCCCCACATAAAATAACAATACCCCTATATCTGCCTAGGTTGTGATAGTCGTAGCTTTGATGTATCGGTATCCAATACATATGGGGCGACTGATTGTTGAGGAGATCAGAGAGAGAGAGCATCACAGCCAGCAGCCACCTCATTGGTAATCCCTTGCCTCAGTACTGAGTTATGTCAAAGAGTAGGTGTGATGAGCATTCCACTTCGTGATCATTGTATTCGGACCTAACATATTGCTGACCGGAGATAGGGCAAAGATGATGATATTGATGATGCATTTTTAGTGATGCCTGCTGACTATGGAGAGCCTCTGGCTGAGTCTAGTCTTCGGGCCACAAGGGATGCCACCACAGAGGCACCTCCCACTTCTACTGCCCCAGTTACCACTAGTGTTGTACAACCTACCACTACAGTCCCCACTGCTTTCGTGGACCCCACCTCATCTGCTACTGTGCCACCTGCTAAATCTGCACCTACTTCTTCAGTAGGTCCCACTTCTTCAGTTGTTCCTCCCCCTACAGTACAGAGAGGGGCTGACCCTTTTGCATTTAACAAGGAAAACTTCAGATAGATTGCAATCAAAGCAACAAAGGCCAATAAGCAGGCTTCTATTATCATGGAGTAGATCCAAAAGTTTGTTGAGAACGATATTTAGGATGCTATAGTACCGGTGGAAGCAGTGACTGAGCGGTCTCATGAGGTCATCCATGCGAGACTTAATAGGTTTAAGACATGATTGGTTGCATTGGAGAGGGCAGGACTTGGGCGTGATTTGGGACCACTTCTGGATGAGCTTAATAAGATGAAAGATGATGTTTAGGCGCTACATGCGAGAGAGTAGGTTGACTTGGAGGATCCCACTCCAATGATGCAGTTGGATATATCGTCACTCATATATGTCAAAAATTTGATAGAGGAGAATGATAAGGATGACATCCCGATTGAGAACAAAGGTAAAAGGAAGTGGGACGACGTGGATCCATCTGGTGAAAAATCCAGAGGAGGTGTCTAGGAGGTTGCGCCTACAGGAGGATGAGAACATGCAAGATCGCCGTGCAAAGGTCTCTGTTTGACAATCACTCCGTCCCACTTACTAGTGATGTTGCTGGTGCCTCTCCCAGCTAGCCCACCCTGCCGGTTGAGCCCATTGTTCCCCATACTACTGAGAGAGTTACTACCAACACTGATGCTGCAACTCCTACTTCGGAGGCGACACAGTCTCCTGATGATCACAGTGCCTTGTGCACCTCAGGTACCCCTTACCCTCACTTGTGCTTATTTTGATGCATTGGGGATAATGCATTATATTTTTGTTGGGGGTAGGGATATTTGGTTATTGTTGTAACTTGTAAATATGTGTCTAGGAACCCTTTCGACATTTCTTTTCTAATATTCTTTTCCTAAAGGGTTTTATTTCTGTTGAATCTGACATGTATAGGTTGTTTAAGTAAAATAGTGTAATTTTGACATATATAGTAGTGGTTTTGAACTTATGTCATGGTTGGTTGAAATTGAAGTGAATTAAAGTGTCCCCTCCAATTTTTGAAGCATGCTTAGATAGTGCTAGTGAATTAACATGTATGACACTTTTTGTGATATTATAAGTATTAGGGTATTTTGTGTGATGAATAATCGCCTGGGAGGATACATTCGACTTAACAAAAGAGATCCTTATGCCATTGTGTGTGTGAGTTGTTAGTGATTGTTCATGCACTGCATTTGTAATCTAGAACTTACCCCGTTAGTTGTGCTCGATTTCTAAGGTTAATTTGGTTATTGAAATGATCTTAGTCTTTCTTTGAATGATTTTTGTGTAGCATTATTCCTTTAAGCCTACCCGTTCATATAAATAATCCCCAGTCTCCCATTTTAAGCCTTTTGACCTTTTTCTTGACTAACCGCAAACTGACCTCTACTCTGATTTAAATTCTCCCCATTTTGCACCCGTTCCCTCCTTGACACTCTGAGAATATTAAATTGAGGCTAAAAGCCTATGTTGGGGGTGACAGACATGACGTGGGTAATGAGGCATGCAGCCTAAGTTTGGGGTGGTAGTGAGTTTGCATTGTAAAGAGAATCGGTGTGGAATATACTTGCTTGCATCAGATAATTATAAAGAAATTGTGTTGTCTGTTATGTAGGAAATTATGGCAGTAAATGTAGACCACACTGAGGTTAAAATATGGAGAGAAGAGAAAGGAAGAAAATGAAAAAAAAAGGAATAAAGGCTAAGAGATGGTGTTCAAGGGGGTGAGTCACTATTATCTAAATATTTATCCTACCCACCCCTAAATCTACATTACAAGCCAAGAAAAGGACCAAGTGTGATCGCAACCGAATCAACTAAAGTTCACAGCATTGAAAATAAAGGTAAGCATATGGCGTTTGCATATGTAGTGCATGAATTTCTTTGTGAGTACGAACGTTTTCTTTTTTTCTTTTTCTCTGTCCCAGTTCTTCTTGTGCATATATGTTTTGGACATTCTTTGGTCTATGTGAGGGCGTAAGGGTTGAATGTATAAAAGGGAGTGACGACCCGAAGCGACATTTATACGTACATTAATATTTCTGATAATGTGATGTCACAGATTGAAGCGTCATTATGAGTCAGAGAAAATCTAAGTCATGTGTTGTGTTCGTTATTTTAAAATGTGAGGTGGTTATATGTGAGAAACATGTATGCGATTGTTCGAAACCAAAACCATTGTAGACATTTTTACTTTGTGATATCTAAGGAATAGTTTAGAATTGTGAATTGTTTTAGTTGCTTGAGGACAAGCAAAGAATTTAAATTGGGGATTTTGATGTGCCGCTGAATTACGGCATATTTGATACTATTTGACGATAAGTTTTACTTGTTTTTAAGAAAGTTTGTGTTGCTTTGATGTGTTTTTGTTGTGTTTAGGTAATTGATGGTTCAAAGGACAAAAGCAAGGAAATTGCATTAACTGGCCACAAATGAGAGAAATACTGATCATACATATTTGTACGGGCCATACTCCTGATCGTATTCAGAAGGGCAAGAAACAGAAAGGGGACATTGGAAAATGCTAGATACGGTTGACTTTTATAGACCGTATATATCAGGCCGTATTTGGTCTCGTACTTTGAAGATGAAGAACCGAAGGAAGACAAGCACGAAGACATATACGGCCCATATGTCATTGTACAGGCTGTATAAGAGGGATGTATATGTTGACCTAGAAGATCAGATTGAGTGACCGTACTTTGTTATACGAATTGTACTTCATTGTATGGGCCATATCTAATTTTGCCAGGGGCACTTTTGACAGATATAATTCAGCATTTGTGGGACCTTATAAATAGTGTATCCTAGGGTTTTGTGTATTATTCTTAGTCAGATTTTATTCCCTTTCTTCTTGGAATTTAATAATTTATTGTTATTGAAGCTTTTGAGGACAAGATTACAACTTTTAATCTTTTATATTCAATACGTAAGCATTATGAGTAGCTAAATCTAATACTAAAGTTGTGAACCCAATGATGGGTGTTATGTGATTGGGTGATTGAGATTGATATACGCATAATGGGTTGTTAGGGTTTACTTCTTCTTTATTCTTCAATGTTAGTTGATGGTTGCAAACATTAACTTAAGCCATAAACCTTGCTTTATTTGGGAAACTAAGTTAGGGTTTGGTAAGAACAAGTAACAAGAATTCGGGGTGTTAACCCTCATTTAATAAATTCACTTAGGAGTAAGAAAACTTTACTTGGCACATATTAACCGTTCTTCATATCAACTCTTATAGTTGGGAAAAAAATAAAGATAAATACTTTCTAACTATTAGGAAATATTAGGAAGTCAATTAGAGGTTGAGTGCATTCGTATAACAATCCAATAGAATTATATAAAGATCAATACCCATAGCATTAGACTTCATCTAAATGGGACACAACTTGGTTTTTTTATTCCCGTTAATTACAATCAAAGAAAAATAGTTAGTAAACAAAACAATCTATTGCAAACTCATTGGGATACGAAATTAGACTTTAAGTAAGTACCAACTATCTTAGTAACCTTTTCACACCCTATTCCCTGTGGGATTCGACCCCAACCTAGTTGGGTTACTATATTTGTGTCGCGACCAAAACCGTCATGACCGGCACCCACATCAACTCCTAGTGGGCGAACCAATTCGTAAGCCATCTACTCATTCAAGTCCATTTTATATTAGCCATTTCAATCATTTATTAATCATTCAAGCACAAGATAAATCAAATTGAGTCATGCCATAAAATAATGAAGTAAATGTGGAAGTCCTAACTATTACAACCCCAAAATCCGAAAATCACCGTACAAGGACTCTAATCCAAAACATGTCTAAGGAATTTAAGGTATCAAAATAAATAACAAAAAATGTCTAGAATAAAAATAGACATCATAAAAGAAGATCTTTGAACGGCCTGGCATGGATAGAAGCTCACCCTAAATTTGTTAGTAAAAGGCCTCAACGCTAGATATGAGGTCGGGTAGCAGTCTTTGTATCAGAATCTGCACTGAAAAGAATGCAGCAAGTTAGTATCAGTACAAACACTATGTACTGGTAGATATCATAGGCCGACTAAGATTAGTATCATGCATAAAATCAATAAAATAGACTAGCCAGCCAATAACACATAATCAACTCAATCAACTCCATAATCAAATTATCATTTGTATCTCAATTCCACCAAGAAGATCATATTAACTTCTCATCACAACCCTATCACCTTTAAGTTCCAAGCCAACGAATAGTGGCCCGAAGCCTACATAATCACTCAATCAATGGCATACAGGAAGTCAACCAGACACAATCATGTTTGAAGACTAAACGTGCTTTCCCATATCAATTTCACAACACATACAATCAACTAATCAATGTCTAACTCAAGTTGACCGTAACCTACCTCGAATGTAGAGCTGGAACAATGCAGATTACTCCGCCACAGCTTTTCCCTTTCATAAATCCTTGAACGCTCAAAGTTTGGCAATTAGAATGCTCAATGAGTCATAATTAGTCTAATCACAAAATAAATTCAAGAACACCCTTCCCTTTAGCCCCATTCAAATGGGTGAATGATTTCTAGGTATAACTCAACCTAACATTTGCCTTAGCAACCACCAATTCTCAATTTATAAGGATGTTTAATCAAAACATCTATTACAAGCAGTTTTCATGGTCAAGCTACCATTTTTGTGAAACCCTAAGTCTCAATTTACTTAGTTCATGACTTTAATGGTTCAATTCTTGATTAAAAGAGGATAACCCAAGCCATTAGATGATAACCATATGATAACAATCATAACCCATCAACTATAGAAGGTCTATTAGGTTCTAGGGTTATTATTTCTAATTCACTATTGTAGACCCATGTAAGGGATGATAATCATGAAGATGATAACGTAATGATGGAAGGAATGGTTGATACTTAGCGCTCAAGGTTATTATTTCCCTTGCTTGGAAATTCTCCCTAGGTGCTTGTGGAGAACTATTTTTGAGTTTTATGAATAAAGAATTCGGAACTAAGTATTAAAAGCCGACATTTTGTTCCCGTCGACCGCTGCAGCGGCCAAATCACCCCTGTAGCGGTCTCGCTATAGCGGCCGAGTGCCCATTATAGCAGACCACACTATACCTATCCTCTGCCATGGCTGGCCTGATCCCGCTATAATGACATCGCCATGGTGGTCCAGTGCCCGCCATAGTAGACACAATGAAACCAACTGACCGCTGTGGCGAGAGGATCACCAATGTGGCAGTCTCGCTGCAGCGGGAGACTAAAACAATAAGCTCTCAATTTTTCTTAGGTTTTCAACTCTACCCCCTAAAATTTCATCCGAGGCCTCACAAACACAAACAAAACATGCACATTGACATAAAAACACCATACAAGAAATCACCCTTGGCCTCGGAATTCCCAACGTCACCCCCAATGAACTAAACACAAACAAACAAAATTACAACACAAACCAAGTTTTCAGTTCTTAAACTTATATAATCGAGTTTCTATTAGCTCGTTCTACCCTTGGGAAGGTTCTTTTTGGTAGGGTAATCCTATATTGTCCATAACTATCGAGAGGTTCATTACACCATATACTAATTAAAACACCATTCATCCTCGAACGGACAAAGATGGGGAATCTAGGAAAAGTTACCTGACTTGGCCAAAAGCTGAGGATACTTGCTACGCATATCTGATTCTGTTTCCCAAGTAGCTTTCTCAACCAGGCTAGTCTTCGATTGAACCTTCACAGAGGCTATTTCCTTGGACCTCAACTAGCGAACATCCCTATCAAGATAGCAACAGGCTCTTCCTCATACGTCAAGTTCTCATCTAGCAACACCAAATCCCAACGGATTATGTATCAACCATCTCCGTGATACCTCTTCAACATTAAAACGTGAAATACCGGATGAACGCCTGATAGACACGGAGGTAAAACTAACTCATAAGCCACCTCTCCCACATGCTTAATAATCTCAAATGGCCCAATGTACCTCGGGCTAAGCTTACCTTCTTCCTAAACCTCATCACACCTTTCTTGGGTGCGACTTTCAGCAATACTTGCTCTCCCTCTCCATACTCAAGATCTCAGACCTTACGGTTTGCATACTCCTTTTGCCTACTTTGTGCTGGCAGGAGCTTAGCTTGAATCACCTTCACCTTCTCTAAGGACTCTCTCAGAAGGTCCGTACTCCAAGGTCCTACCTCAAACGCATCGAACTAACCAATAGGAGACATACACCTCCTCCCATACAATGCCTCAAGTGGAGCCATGTCGATGCTTGAGTGGTAGCTATTATTATATGCAAACTTGGGCAATGGTAAGAACTGGTCCCAACGACCACCAAAGTCTATCACACAAGCCCAAAGAATATATTCAAGAACCTGAATAGTCTGCTTGAACTGCCCATTAGTTTGAGGGTGAAAAGCTATAACAAGGTCCAACGTAGTACCCAATTCCTCGTGCAAATGCTCCTAGAATTGAGATGTGAAAGTTGTGCCCCAGTCAGATGCGATGGAGATAGGAACCCCATGTAGCCTTACCACCTCATGAATGTAGATCTTGGATAATTTCTCCGCGTCATAAGTTACCCACACCGGAATAAAGTGGGCAGACTTAGTCCACCTGTCAACAATAACCCAGATACAATTAAACTTCCCCAATGTTTTTGGAAGACCAACCACAAAATCCATCGCTATTCTTTCCCACTTCCACTCGGGAATGGGCATCCTCTGAAGTGTACCCCAAGTTTCAGGTGATCATACTTCACTTGTTGGCAGTTCAAACACTGAGCAACAAACTCCACTATATCACGCTTCATACTAGTCCACCAGTAGTGTTGTCTCAAATCGCGGCACATCTTAGTAGCGCTAGGATGAATGGAATACCTCGAGCTGTGAGCCTCTATCAGAATAGTCTTAATCAAATAACCCACACGTGGCACGTACACTCACCTTTTAATCTGCAGCACACTCTCTTCGTCAATCACGGCCTCCTTGGCCTCACCACACAACACCTTGTCACAAATTTTACATGACTTAGCATCCTCAAACTGCTTAGCCTTAATATGCTCTAGAAATGATGACTGAGCCTCGACACAAGCCAACACCCTGCCCGTGTTAGAAATATCCAGCCTCATAAAACTGTCAGCCAGAGTCTGAACTTCTCTATATAACGGATGCTCCGAAGAGATCAAATGAGTCAGACTTCGCATACTAGCCGACTTCCTACTTAATGCATCAGCCACCATATTTGCCTTACTAGGATGATACAGAATGGTGATGTCATAATCTTTCAGCAGTTCCATCTATCTCAGCTGCTTGGAGTTCAGATCCCTCTGAGTGAACGCATGTTGCAAACTGCGATGGTCAGTGTACACCTCACAATGGACACCATTCAAGTATTGCCTTTAGATTTTCAGCGCGAACACCACTGCTGGCAGTTTTAAGTCATGAGTAGGATAGTTCTTCTTATGTACTTTCAACTACCGAGAAGCATCAGCAAGCACTTCTTTTCCTGCATCAAAATACTACCAAAACCAGAATGTAAAGCATCACAATAAATTACAAAATTCTTGCCCTCCATGGGCAATACTGGAATAGGCGCTGTAGTCAGCAATGTCTTGAGCTTTTGAAATCTCTCTTCACACTCGTTCGACCACTGAAATGGTACCTCTTTCTTTGTCAGACGTGTCAAATGAGAAGCAATAGAGGTGAACCCTTTCACAAACTGACAATAATAGCTAGCCAGACCCATGAAACTACAGATTTTAGTCACTGATGTGGGCCTAGCGCATTACCTGACTGCCTGAATTTTCTAAGGATCCACTATAATACCCTCTCTCGAAATTACATGCCCCAAGAAGGACATAGAAGACAACCAAAAATCACACTTGGAGAATTTGGGATATAGCTTTTTCTCCTCCAATACCCCAAGAACAGTCCTTAAGTGTTTCTCATGCTCCTCCTTACTTCTAGAATACAACAGGATATCATCAATGAACACTATTACGAAAGAGTCTAAAAAAGGCTTAAAACACTATTTATCAAGTCCATGAACGCAGCTGGGTATTCGTAAGCCCAAAAGACATAACCAAGAACCCATAGTGCCCATACCTGGTCCTGAAGGCTGATAATTGGCCCCTGACGGGCCCCCAGAAGCCACCTGCATAGAGGCCTGAACCAGACATCCTGAATACACCTGTGAACTCTGACCCCTCGAGAAGGAGTTCCTGAAATTCCCACCCTTTTGGGATTCCTTCTCTATCTGCTTTGTATGACTCTCCTATTTAATCCCTTCAACAACACAGACATGCTTCACTACCACTTGGAATGAAGCCCAGTGGCTACAAGCTGAAGTCCAGTGTTCAATCCCTTTAAAAAATGCCTAATCCTCTCCTCCTTAATAGGCAGCAACTGAAGAGCAACGTGACTCGTAAATAGTAACAAACGAGTTCCCCTGATCAATATTAGAAAACTCATCCTTCCTTCTGTCTCTCAGAGTATACGGAGCATACTTATCTAGGAACACTGAATAAAACTGAACCCAAGTCAGCGGAGGTGATCCAGCTGGCCTGTATTCCACATATGCCCTCCACCATAACTTGGCATCACCCAAGAACTGGAAGGTCAAAAACTCAGCCCCATACTTGTCCACAACCCCCATATTATGGAGCCTCTCATGACAATCTATAATGAACTCGTACACATCCTCTGACTTAGTACCATAGAAAACAGAAGGCTTCATTTTACTGAACCTCTAAAATAAATCATGCTCCTCACCGGTCATCACCAGCCTTGCAACTAGCCTCTAAAAAACCTCAAAACCTGAAACTTCATCCAATCCAGGTGCCACTGCTACGGCATGCTGAACTCCCGGAGCCTGAACTCTATCCGGACCTAGGGCTGCTATCCCTGCGCCCCTACTTGCTGGAACGGCTAGTATACCCCGGTCTGTGCTAACCCATGTAACTAGTTTAGCACCTGCGCCATTGCATCTCGTATACCAGGAGCAGCTGCAGCCCCTGGCGGAACTGGTACTGCTGTTGGCTGAGCTGGTGTGGTTGCATCTCCCGTGGCGGCCTCATCAGGAGCCACTGGTGGTACGGGATCAACTGCTGGGATTCCGCCCCCAGCTGGTGCCGCCCCTCTACCTGCTCTCTACCTCTACCTCTGCCTCTGGTTGCTGCCTCACGTGTCCTTGCGATCTGCGAGAGAATGAATGATAGTTAGATATCAATTTGAATCATCCAGATACCAATTGGAATCAAGTAGCACGAAAGAAAAAAAAGACAAGAGAATTCTCCTAGTGTCCGGTAGCCTCTCAAAGATAAGTACAGACATCTCCGTACCAATCTGTAAGCCTCTACTAGACATGTCTTTGTACAATAAGATCGACGACCCTAAAGTTCTGATACCGACTCTATCACGACCCAAACCGCCATGATCGGCACCTACACTAACTCCTAGTGGGCTAAACAATTCATAAGCCATCTACTCATTCAAATTAATTTTTTTATTAACCATTTCAAACAGTTGTTAACCATTCAAGCACAAGATAAATCAAATTAAGTCATACCATAAAATAATGAAGTAAATGTGGTAGTCTTAAATATTATAACCCCAAAATTCAAAAGTCACCGTACAAGGACCTTAATCCAAAACATATATAAGGAATATAGGTTGTCTAGATAAATAACCAACAATGTCTGGAATAGAAATAGGCATCATAAAAAAAGATCTTTGGGCGGCCTGGCATGGATAGAAGCTCACCCTAAATCTGTCAACAAACAGCCTGAACGCTAGATATAAGGTCAGGTAGCAATCTCTGGATCACAATCTGTACTCAAAAGAATGTAGCAAGGTAGTATCAGTACAAACACTATGTACCAGTAGATATCATAGGATGACTAAGATTAGTGTCATGCATACATCATAAAATCAATAAAATAGACAAGTCAGCCAACAACACATAATCAATTAACCCCACCAACAAGACAACCAAGGATATTAACAATCAAGTCACCCAATGATATCAAAAGTCAAATCAACAGAAGCAAGCAACGGAAATAAGTCTACCAACAATATCCATATACATGCTGTACACACATGCTAACTGGTGTCATTGCTCAGTATTCATGACCTACAGGGGACCCATGGTGTCCATGTAAACTCACTCCTCGGACCTGATCTCACAACTAGGCCACATCCTCACCTCCGGTCAAATGTCTCTGTTCATATCTAGGCCTCATCCTTACCCCCGATCAAATGAGCCTTTGCATATATATATATATATATATATATATGTAGTGTCACATTGTTTTCCATAATCAAGCTAATATTTGTATCTCAATTCCATAGAAAAGATCATATTAACATCTCATCATAACCCCCATCAACCTGTAAGTTCCAATATAATGAATAGTGGTACGAAGCCCACATAATCACTTAATCAATGGCACACAGGAAGTCAGCCACATACAATCATGTTTGAAGTCTAGACATGCTTTCTCCTATCAATTTCACAACACATATAATCAACTAATCGAATTCTAACTCAAATAGACTGTAACTTACTTCGAATGTAGAGCTGGAACAATGCAGATTACTCCGCCACAGCCTTTCCCTTCCGTAAAGCCTCGAAACGCTCAAAGTCTAGCAATTAGAATGCTCAATGAGTCATGATTACTCTAATCACAAAATCAATTCTAGAACACTCTTCCCTTTAGCCCCATTCCAATGGGTGAATGATTTCTAGGTGTAAATCAACCTAACATTTGCCTTGGCAACCACCAAATTATCAATTAATAAGGCTATTTAATCAAAACATCTATTACAAGCAGTTTCCATGGTCAAGCTACCATTTTTACGAAACCCTAAGTCCCAATTTACTTAGTTCATGACTCTAATGGTTCGATTCTTGATTAAAAGGTGATAACCCAAGCCATTAGATGATAATCACATGATAACA
Organism: Lycium barbarum; assembly: GCF_019175385.1. Classification (NCBI taxonomy): domain Eukaryota; kingdom Viridiplantae; phylum Streptophyta; class Magnoliopsida; order Solanales; family Solanaceae; genus Lycium; species Lycium barbarum. Next base: position 89,719,338 of record NC_083340.1, on the reverse strand, counting down.
ATCATAACCCATCAACTATAGAAGGTCTATTAGGTTCTAGTGTTATTATTTCGAATTCACCATTGTAGACCCATTTAAAGGATGATAATCATAAAGATGATAATATAATGGTAGAAGGAATAATTGAGACTTACCTCTCAAGGTTATTCTTGCCCTAGCTTTAAAATTCACCCTAGGTGCTTGTGGGGAACTGTTTTGGAGTTTTATGAATGAAGGATTCGGAACTAAGTGTTTAAAAGCCGACGTTCTATTCCCGTCGACCGCTGCGGTGGTCAAATCACAGTTACAGCGGTCTCGACATAGCGGCCAAGTGCCCGCTATAGTGGACCACATGGAAGGCCTGATCCCGCTATCGGGGTCCAGTGCCCGCCATAGCAGATATAACGAAACCAACTGACCGCTGTAGCGGTCCCGCCACAGAGGAACATCCCTCACTGCAGCGGTACCACTGCAATAGTAAGCTCACAATTTTTCTCAGTTTTTAACTCTACCACCCAACATTTCATCCGAGGCCTCACAAACACAAACAAAACATGCACATTGACATAAAAACATCATACAAACATTCACCCGTGGCCTCGGAATTCCCAATGGAGTTCTAATTCCCTACGTCATCGCCCAATGGACTAAACTCAAATAAATAAAATTACAACGCAAACCAAGTTTTCAGTTCTTAAACTTATACAATCGAGTTTCTACTAGCTCGTTCTACCCTTGAAAAGGTTCTATTTGGTAGGGTAATCCTATATTTTTCATAACGATTGGGAGGGTCATTACACCATATACTAATTAAAACACCGTTCATCCCCGAACGGACAAAGATGGGGAATCTAGGAAAAGTTACCTGACTCGGCCAAAAGCTGAGGATACTTGCTACACATATCTGATTCGGTTTCCCAAGTAGCTTTCTCAACTGGGCGATTCTTCCATTGAACCTTCACAGAGGCTATTTCCTTGGACCTCAACTTGCGAACATCCCTATCTAAGATAGCAACAGGCTCTTCCTCATACGTCAAGTTCTCATCTAGCAACACCAAATCCTAATGGATTATGTACGAACCATCGCCGTGATACATCTTCAACATCGATATGTGAAATATCGGATGAACGCCTGATAGACACGGAGGTAAAGCCAACTCATAAGCCACCTCTCCCATATGCTTGAGAATCTCAAATGGCCCAATGTACCTCGGGCTAAGCTTACCCTTCTTCCCAAACCTCATCACACCTTTCATGGGTGACACTTTCAACAATACTTGCTCTCCCTCTACAAACTCAAGATCTCGAACCTTACGGTCCACATACTCATTTTGCCTACTTTGTGCTGGCAGGAGCTTAGCTTGAATTATCTTCACCTTCTCGAAGGACTCTCTCAAAAGGTCCGTACTCTAAGGTCTTACCTCAAATGCATCGAACTAACCAATATGAGACATACAATCCAATTCCCTATGTCACCCCCCAATGGACTATAGACAAAAAAATAAAATTAAAACACAAGCTAAGTTTTCAGTTCTTAGACTTATACAATCGAGTTTCTATTAGCTCGTTCTACCCTTGGGAAGGTTCTATTTAGTGGGGTAGTCGTATATTTTTCATAACGACCGGGAAGGTCGTTACAATTTGACAACGTCTACTTTACGTCTTTTAGTAGGTGTAATCTGAGCATATCCAGTATGAACCTCCCTTCCAGTTGAAAGTTTCTTAAATTTGTCTATATTGCCAGTCCATCCCAATTAGCCATAATATGCCCTCCAAAAAAAACAACCTTGAGGTACCCTGTACCAAAAACCCAAGATTGCACAACCCCTCCTTATTTGCAAGTCCATATCTATTGTTCGGTAGACACCTCAATCCATACCCAGTGATCACCAATAGAGAACTCCCACAGTTAAACATGGTAAAAAAATTGAAATATTTGTTATTATGGTGAAATAGAATTATATGTAGCCATTTTACTATTTGGGTCTTATGACTTAATATGGTGCATGAAAATATTCCTACTAAGGTTTCGTCATGTCCTAAACCTGGGCCTGGACGTAACAAGGCACTCGGTGCATGACTCCATGTAACTGAGCAAACCACATAGCTTATTAAATCAACATGGGACATGTACTGACGCGGAATATGAATTAAAATATGAATAGTCTGAAGAAACACATGACATCATAATGTAATGATCCGTTAGTTCGTTTTGATGATTTTTCCTATTTTTGCCCAACCGACCTTTACTTTAGCTATAGTTTAGCATTTTTGACTCGCGGGGATGGGTGGCAACGTTATCATGGCAATCTGATTAGTATTGTAAAGCAAAATCCATGTTTTGAGTTCTTAAGTATGGTTTTGGGAAAAGCTTCGACCAATAGTTGACTTTTGGGTAAACGTATCCGGAATAGAATTCTGATGGTTATGTTACGCTCCAAACACGATTTTTTACATGGTAGCATAGTTGGTTTAGATCCCGAGCATTTAGGTGAGTTTTGAGTTGTTGTTGGGATTAAGAGAATTTATAGTTTTGGAGTTGACCTTGATCGACCCCGATTCAAAGACGACATCTTTTGGAAATTTTGAGTGTACAAGCTAGTCTTAATATGTTTTATGACTGAAACATATGTTTAGTTTATGTTCATGGAGCTCCGAATGAGTTTGTAGTTTTGGATCGTGAATTTGTGAAAAATTAGAAAATTTGTTTCAGCTGGTGTCATCGCATTTGCAATGACCAGTTCGCAATTACGAGAGTCGCTTTTGCGAGGTCATGTTTGGAATTCTAAAATAGGTCAAGGCTGGGTCTGTCTGCATTTGTGATGGGTTTCACGCAAATGCGGAGTTCACATTTGCGGACTAAGGGTAATATTTGCGAGGCCCCTGGCAGTGTAAATATCTCAAAATCAAGAAAACATTTCATTCCTCCATGACTCAAGTTCTATAGCTCGGTTTTGGGTGAAATCAAGTGCTAAGTTCATGATTCTTCTTTGGGGTAAGTTTCTAACCACTTCCTAGGGATTAATCATGATTCTATCCATTAATTACTAATTCAATTCATGGTTTAAGATTGTAGAATAAGGGCTTTTTCTATAAAATGCATTTAAGGAAAATCAATGTAATTGAAGGATCATTTGTGAATTTACTCCATGATATTTAGGTTTATGATTTTTTAGACTATGGGTAAGACGAATTTAAGTTAAATTTCCAATTCTACCCTTGGGGCTCAAGTTTGTTATTTTGGGTTCCGAACTAAAGTATAACAATATGGGTATTGTCCGATCTGTATGTCCTCGTAGAGTACTATTTTGACTATGTTGAACTCAATTTCAGAATAAAATTACCATTTTGACCTTCGGTTTCGGGATGGGGTTTTGGGCTGACTTTTTAGACCCGAATCATTTTTATGGCATTATGGATATCCTTTGAATCGTTTGTTAATGTAAGGTTGTCTTTAATAGACTTTTCTCGTTCAGATACGCTTTGGAAGGGGAAAGCTTAGGTTTGTGTGTTTGTGGCACCTACTCGGCTTTCGATGTAGGTTACAGTTTACTCTTTTAGACTTCGACTGGAGAGCATATTTAGTTCATAATATTGGGCGTGTAGGGGATCCTACCGTTGTGTTTGTGGTGAACAATTGGGTGGGTACTGGTGTATTCATTCGGGTAATTATAGCAAAGTAGATTCTTGTGACGGGAAAACATGATTAAGCCACTTAGATTGGTATGGCTGTTTCTTTTTTGGGCTATGATGGTGAGGTTTGAATATTATGTGTACAAATTGATCCATTTGCATTTAGCACTCCATATTCAGTCTAAATCATGAAAATTGCATCATTCTTGACCCTGAGTTGATATTATGTGATTCGTAATGTATGACTACTCATCCCATATTTTATGACCTTGGTTGCACATATTACCTTACATGTCGTACTTTTCCATGCATGCACATATATTATGTTCATTGGAGTAAGGCATTACATTAGATATGAACGGTCTGGCGAAATCGAAAACAGGTAAGATTGATTTGTTTAAGCCTGAAGGGAAATTGCGCGGATAAGATATGATGTGATGTGATAGGGATCTCACCTAGCGTAGGGGTACATACCGAACAGATTTGCGAGGTATATGGACCTCGGGAGTCCTCCATGGGTCATGACTAGAGAAAATGACCACTAGTATATGTGTACCAGGAAGTGTTATTGGCCAGTGTATTTCATCACATTCATGCATTTATCATGTCTTATTTGAACAAGTTTTCTTATTTGTTGACACTTCAGGAGACATGATTCCTTTTTCATTATACTTACATGAGATATAACTGCCTGGTCTTATAAGTGTTATGTGTTCAGTCTTTATATGCTAAATGTGTGTTTTTTATCGTTGTCGGCCTATGATACCTACGGGGTACTAGTATTGTACTCATACTACACTTCTGCACTATTTTGTTTGGTGCAGATAGCAATCCCTGTTCGAGTTTGATACTTTGTGGACGACCTCGAGGCGCTGTATCTGAGAGTTTTAGGGTGAGCTGCATGGCTTACTAGTTGCCCCTAGACTTCTCTTTTTATTTACTTTCTATTCATCTCCAATAGAAAGTTTTATTTCTCTTTTCAACTTGTTAATATTTATTAGAGCTCATGGCAGGGCTTGCTATGAGTGTGGTGATCCCAGTAGAGCTCTCAGGTACAGGCACCTAAGCCTCCAAGTCAGACAGCTAAAGGAGGCACATATTCTGCTAAAGAGGGGTTGCAGAAGTGGGTTCAGTCTAGCCGTGGTGGTCGAGGTGGTACACAGTCTGATGACGGACAAGTTTATTTCTATGCTTTCTCTAGTAGGCTAGAGGTCGAGGCTTCTGATACGGTTATCACAGTTACTATTTAGGTTTGACATCAGTCAATGTGACATTATTTGATATAGGCTCTACCTACTCTTATGTGTCTACTCCTATTACTATTTACTCCTGTTGGGGACTTTGTAGTGGTAGATCGAGTGTATCGATCTTGCGTTGTTACTCTGAAAGCATATGACACTTGGGTTGATTTGAAGATTTTAGACATGTTAGATTTTGACAGTATCGTAGGCATGGATTGGTTGTCTCCTTATCATGCTATCTTAAACTGTCACGCCAAGATGGTTATGCTAGCCATGCTAGGAATTCATAGGTTGTAGTGGAAAGGAGCCATTAGTAATATGCCTAAGAGTATTATATCTTACCTTAGAGCTCGACGGATGGTCGAGAAGGGGTGTTTGTCTTATTTGGCCAATGTTCGGGATATTAGTTTAGATACTGCTCCACTCGAGTCAGTGCTAGTGGTGAGGTAGTTTCCTGATGTTTTTTTGACAGACTTACTGGGTGTTCCATCGGATCGTGATATTGATTTTTGCATTTATTTAAAGCCAGCACCAAGCCCATTTATATTCCGCCATACCGGATGGCGCTAGTGGAGTTGAAGGAATTGAAGCAGCAATTGCAATATATATAGAGTAAGGGATTCATTAGATCTAGTGTTTCATCTTGGGGTGCCCCTGTGCTATTTGTGAATAAGAAGGATGGGAGCATGCGCATGTGTATCGACTATCAGTAGTTGAACAAGGTTACAATCAAGAACAAGTATCACATACCTTGTATTGATGACTTATTTGATTAGCTTACGGGTGCTTCGGTCTTTTCTAAGATTTATTTGAGGTCTGGGTATCACCAGTTAAAGATTGGGCGGAGGATATACATAAGACAGTTTTCAAGAACCGTTGTAGTCATTATGAGTTTTTGGTTATGTCATTTAGGCTTACCAATGCCTCAACAGTATTTATGGACTCGATGAATGGTGTTTTTAGACTGTAGTTAGATTCTTTCGTCATCATTTTCATTGATTATATTCCGATATACTCTCAGAATATAGAGGAATACAAAGTAAATTTGAGGATTATACTTAGGATTTTGAAGAAGAAGCAACTCTACCCTAAGTTTTCAAAGTGTGAGTTCTGGGTTAGTTCTGTGGCATTTTTGGGACATGTAGTGTCAAAAGATGGTATCATGGTGGGTTCTAAGATGATCAAGGCTGTCCGCGTTTGGGTTAGGCTTACTTCAGTCACCGAGATTTGGATTTCATAGGCCTTACCGGTTATTATTGACATTTTATAGAGGGTTTCTCATCTATTGCCTCTTTTTTGAACAAGTTGACTCAAAAGAACGTGCCTTTCCAATGGTCGGATGAGTGTGAGGTGAGCTTTCAAAAGCTCTAAATTTTATTAATTTCAGCCTCGATTTTAACTTTAACAGTGGAGAGAGATAGCTTTACAATATATTGTGACGCTTCACGGATCAGGCTTTGATTTGTTTTGATGCAGAAAGGCAAGGTCATGGCCTACACTTTGAGGTAGTTGAAGGTGCACGAAAAGATTTATCCCACTCATGAAGTGGAGTTAGCAGTAATGGTCTTTACATTGAAGATTTGGAGACATATCTCTATGGTGTGCATTGTGAGGTGTTCATAGATCACCAGAGTCTTGAACACATATTCAATCAAAAGGATCTCAATTTGAGGCAACAAAGATGGTCTGAATTGCTTAAGGACTATGACGTGACCATTTTTTATCACCAAACAAGGCCAATGTAGTGGCGGATTCCTTGAATAGAAAGTCAATGAGTATGGGTAGCCTAGCTTGTTTATAGGTTGGAGAGCGTCATTTGGCTATGGATGTTCAGTCTTTGGGAACTAGCATGGTGAGACTTGATATTTTGGAACTTAGCAAGGTACTAGCTTGTGTTGAGGCACGGTCTTCCTTATTGGAGAAGGTTAGGACTTCATAGTTTGATGATACAAAGTTGTGTAAGATTCGAGACAAAGTGTTACAAGGTAATGCCAAAGAGGCAACTCTAGATTATAAGGATTATTTGAGGAATATGTTCCCCAAGTGGGGATTGATTGGTTGATCATGGAGGAGGCTCATAGTTAGAGGTACTCTATTCATCTGAGGGCTACGAAGTTGTATCAAATTTGAAGCAGTATTATTGGTTGTGTAGTATGAAAAGAGATATAGTAGAGCTTGTGTCTTGCTGTTTGAATTGCTAACAAGTGAAGTACGAGCACCAAAGCCTGGTGGGATTATATATAGGATGCCCATTCCCAAGTGAATGTGGGAATAGATTTTTATGGACTTTGTGGTAGGATTACCACGAACCTTAGGGAAGTTTTATGCCATTTGGGTCATTGGGGACTGTTTAACTAAGTCCGCTCACTTCATACCAATTCAGTCTACTTACAATTCTGAGAAGTTAGCAAAAATCTACATCAAGGAGATAGTTTGTTTGCATGGAGTGTCCATTTCTATCATTTCAGATCGAGAGACGCTTTACATCTCATTTTTTAGGTCTATGTAGAAGGAGTTGGGCACCTGGGTTGAACTCAGTACAACATTTCACCTTCAAACTAATGGACAGTCTGAGCGGACTACTGAGGTCCTTAAGGATATGTTACGAGCCCATGTGATTTACTTTAGTGGTCATTAGGATCAGTTCTTACCCTTGGTAGAGTTCGCTTACAACATAGTTACCATTCGAGCATTGAGGTGGCCTGGTTTTAGGCATTGCATGGTAAGATGTGTCGTTCGCCGGTTGGTTGGTTTGATGCATTTTGAGGCTAGGACTTGGGGTATGGATTTCCTACAAGATTCCTTGGACAAGGTCAAGTTGATGCAGGAGAGGCTTCTGCCGGCTCAAAGCAGGCAAAAGAGCTATGGGGATCAAAAGGTTCGTTAGTTGGATTTCATAGTTGGTGAGCAAGTTCTATTGAAGGTTTCACCTATGAAGGGTGTGATGAGGTTAGGAAAAAAGGGCAAGTTGAGTCTGAGGTACATTGGGTTGTTTGAGATTGTTCAGCATATTGGTGAGGCAGCCTATATGGTGGCTTTGCCACCTGGTCTATCAGGTGCTCATCCCGTGTTTCATGTGTCGATACTCAAGAAGTACCATTTGGATGGTTCTCATATGATTCAGTGGGATCTGTGTTGCTTGATCATAATTTGATCATTGAGGAAGAGCCGATTGCTATTCTAGACAGACATATTAGGAAGCTAAAATCCAAAGAGATAGCTTCGGTGAAGGTTCAATGGAAGCATCGTCCAGTTAAGGAGGCTACTTGGGAGATGGAGTCAGACATGCATAAAAGATATCCCCAATTTTTCGTTAATTCAGGTACCTTCTTTCTCTTTACATTCGAGAACGAGCATGCGTATAAGTTGTGGATAATGTAACTACCTATCAGGTCGGTTTGATGAGTTTCCTATTTTTTTTTCCAAACAACCCTTCCCTTAGTGTTAGTTTGGTGTTTTGGACTTACGGGATGGGTGGCACAGTTATCGAGGCAATAAAATTAGTATTGGAAAGGAAAATCCTAGTTTTGAGTTCTGAAGTTTGGTTTTGGGAAAAGCTTTGATCAATAGTTGACTTTTCGATAAACGTATCCAAAATCAAATTCTAATAGTTCTGTTAGGTCCGAGAAGTGAATTTTAACTTGGTATGATAGTTGGTTCGGATCTCGAGGCGTTCAGGTGTGTTTTGCGTTATTGGTTGGGATTGAGAGAATTTTTAGTTTTGGAGTTGACTTTGGTCAACCTTGGGTCAAGACGATTTCTTTTGGAAATTTCGAGTGCGTGAGCGAGTTCGTAACGTGGTTTATGACTAAAATGTATGTTTGGTTTATGTTCGTGGAGGTTCGAGTGTAGGATTGGGAATTTGTGAAAATTCAAAGAACCTATTTCAGCTAGTGTCTGGTGTCATTGCTTTTGCGATTACCAGTTCATAATTATAAGGGTTGCTTTGCGGGTCCTGTTCGCAATTGCGAAACTAGTCGGGGCTGGGCTGTCCGTAATTATGATGGGTTTCTTGAAAATGCAGAGCTTGCATTTGTGGACTAGGGGTCACATTGGCAAGGCTCCTAACAATATAAATATCTCAAAATTGGGAAAACATTTCATTCCTCCATAACTCAAGTTCTAGAGCTTGGTTTTTGGTGAAAACAAGTGCTAAGTTCAAGATTCTTTTTTTGGGGTAAATTTCTAATCACTTCCTAGGTGATTAATCATGATTTCATCAATTAATTATTAATTGGAAAAGTGTCAAATTTACCGCTCTACTATTAGAAAAGGATCAAACTACCCTTTGTTATACTTTCGATTTAAAAATACCCTTAACGTTAACCAAGTGGATCAAATATACCCCTCATCTGGTAAATTTGTCCATGGTGGAGGCCTAATCACGTGCGGCACTGACATTTTAGTTACGTGGACACACGTGGCCTGCCACCCACCACCCCAACCCATTTACCCCCTCTTTTCACTTTTTCGTATAGCACTAACACCTCCACTTCTTCCACCATAGTACCGCCATGATCATTGATGTCAGGAGATTAGATTTTCACCATTTCTTCAAAGATATCATTTTTACCATTTCTTCTTAGTGCTTTCACTGATTTTCAAGCACCAGATTGAACATAATCTACAAGCTCCATAAGTGATTGCCTCTTGATTTCTGTCTCCCTAGCCATTTTCATCCTAAAAAACAACACTTGACGTTCGGATATCAGTAGGTCACAAAACATTGATAACCCACCTAAAATTAAAGGATTGAGGATGGGAATCTTAAGGGAGCTGAGAAAAAAAAAATTGAATCCAGCGTATATTCCTGCCCGTTTGAGCCTCTTTCATTTCAATATGAAAAGTTGAGAACCATGAGGAAACAATAGCACTAAAAACAATCATGTCCATGAACCAAGAGACAGTAAATCCCTCAATTAACACAAAATATGCTTGCAAGAGAGCAAATGCGGAGACCTATATTATTAACAGCAGCATTATGGGTTGGTTGAATCAGTGATAACAAATTCTAGCATAATGCAAATTGAAGACACCAAAATCAAGATAACTAAAGACCAAAGTCCAACCATATACCTACCCCAAACTAATTTCTTTTCTTCACAGTTTTATTAAAACAATTGGACCCAACAGAAGCACAGAGTTACATGAAGATGCAAACTTTATCACAAAACTAATGGTGAAAGGAGTGGAGGTGCTAGTGGTGGAAGAAGAAGTGAATGGAGGGGGTAAATGGGTTGGGGGTGGTGAGGTGGAATGCCACGTGTGTGCACGTCACTAAAATGCCAGTGCCACGTGGGATTGGGCCTCCACCTTAGACAAACTTAACAGATGAGGGGTATATTTAATCAACATTGTTAACATTAAGGGTGTTTTTGAACCGAAGTATAACAAAGGATAAATATGATCCTTTCCTAATAGTATAGGGGTAAATTTGACCCTTTTCCAATTACTAATTCCATTCATTGTTTAAGATTGTAGAATAAGGGTTTTTCTATAAAATGGGTTTACGAAAAATCAATAAAATTGAAGGATCATTTGTGAATAGAACTCCATGATTCTTAGGTTTATGATAGTTAGACTATGAGTATGATGAATTTAAGTTAAATTTCCAATTTTACCCTTGGGGCTCGGGTTTTGTTGTTTTGAGTTCATTTTGGATTTCAAACTAAAGCATAGCAATATGGGTATCATTGGATTCGTATGACCTCGTATTATTCTATTTTGACTATGTTGAACTTGATTTCACGATAAAATTACCGTTTTGGCTTTCGGGGTTCGGGATCAGGTTTTGGGTTGACTTTTTGAACTCAAATCCTTTTTGTGGCATTATGAGTATCCTTAGAATCATGTGTTAATGTAGGGTTTTATTTGTTAGACTTTGCTAGTTTGAAGGCAGTTCAGTAGGGGAAAGCTCAGGTTTGAATGTTTGTGGCACCTGCTCGGTTTCGAGGTAGGTTAGGGTTTACTCTTTTAGGCTACAATTGGAGAGCGCATTTAGTTCATAAATATTTAAAGGGCATTGGGCATGTAGGAAGTCCCACCTTAGTGTTTGTGGTGAACACTTTGGTGGGTACTGATATATTCATTCGAGTAATTATTGCAAAGTAGATTCTTGTGATGGGAAAGCATGATTAATCCTACGAGCACTGGTAGTGGTGGTAAATCCACTTAGGTTGGTATGGTTTTTGCTTATTTGGGCTATGATGTCCATGTTTGAATGTTATGTGCATAAATTGATCCATTTGCATTCACCACTCCATCAAGCTCCGATAGTGGTCTGAACCGTATCTACGCCTTAGCAGGGAGACAAGATCTGGAGTCATCACCTGATGTAGCCACAGGTACATTGCCTTTCCCATTTAGGTATGGATGATTTATGTATTGGTGGAATTAGATGCTAAATCACCTTTTTATCGACTATAAGTTTAGTAGGAAAACTGAGTTAGTAAATAAACTCTTAGAGGTAGTTACCCCCATAGATGACTTCGTAATAGTTGTCAAGGTATATAGGGATTATGAGAAGGAGTATTGCGAGCTAGTGGACCCATTGAACTAGAGGCGTCGATAAGTGTTATGATATCTTAGAATTGATTATGAGTCCCAACCTGTATGTAAATAGAAAAGGTAATATCCCGACATTTAAGAGTAGCTTATTAGAGTTATCAAGTTAACCTTAGAGAACTATGGGTAATAACCATTAAAGGGTGAAGAGGAAAGATAGTATGTTTTTGCATCTAGAATGAGTGTAATAACGCCATATAGAGTTTATTACGTGTGTTTGAAGGAACAAAGAGTGTCCAAGGAATGATTAGGGAAGCTGAATAAGGTATATGACATTTAGGAAATCGTACTTGTCTTCACTTTCTGAAGGAAACCAGATTAGGATATTACTATTCCCAAATACGTCAGATGCCAGTAGTAGTGCCAATTGATCGTTCAAGGCCCTGTTATAGTTGTTTGATGTGGCCCTGTGTGGTATTATTTTGGGTTGCTGTGTACAGGATTGGATGGGTATAATTACAGGGGAGACTTTGCCAAAATTGCTATAGCCGATGACTTGTATGAACATTCGAGGACGAATGTTCCTAAGGTGGTGAGAATGTTACACCTCCCGTTTTCGTCGCAAATAAGTCTTTGGATTATTGGTGTCTTATAACCTTAGTATAGAAACCCGCACCCGAGGTTTTGAGATATTAAGTGCTTCACCTTGCGTGTACCAAAGTATGGGTAAACATCACTCACAATACTATAAGATTGGAAGTTAAACGAATCGAATCATCGCAAGTGGAATGGACTTAGGGAACTGGCAGAACCAGTCCCCTTTGACGGACCGTCGATGTGTCAATGGTGGCATCAATCCAGCCGTCGACATGCCACCCCTCTCTGATTCTCAGGTGGCAAATTGATAGTGCCAGTCGACGGACCGTCGACGTGTTGATGGGCCATCGACCCGCACGTCGAACCACCCCACTGGAACCTTCTTGATCCATATATATATATATTCAGCCCTTATTCCACTCCCAAACAAGAGAAACCCCTTAAATATTTCCCCTTTATAATTTCTATCAAATTGGAGGAGTTTTAGTAGGATTCGAACCTATAAAACTCGAGCTTGTGAAGAAGAAGGTTGTTCCTAGGGTTTCATTAAAGGCTTGAAGCTTGGGAAGTTGTAGTTGAAGTTGATCTTTGGAATCTTAGACCCCTCAAGGTATGTAAATGATTTTTACCTTTGTACTTAAGTTAATTACTAAGAGTTTTAGAGGTTTTAAGTAAAGAGATGATAGTTATGAAAGTGGTAAATTGATGAAGGGTAAGATGGTGATTTGGGGTTGTTTTAAGAGATGATTGAGAATGGATTTGATTATATCTTCATGTGTAAGTGTTGTCGTTGTTGTTATTGATATTGTGGTTGGTGTTGGATTGAATTGGAAATTGATGGATTGTTAAGTTTACAAGGGAAATTATGTCCACAATTCGTTAAGCTCTTTTTGTATTTAAAATGGTTAGTAAGTGAGGTAAATAGTATAACTAAGGCCTATGTTATCTTAATTGTAGACTTACGAGTTCGAGAAGTAGACGTTGGACGATTAGATATGTTTCAAGGTATGTAAGGCTAACCCTTTCTTTCAAAGGCATGAATTCTATTTTATGATTCCATATGTGCTCTCCACATTACTTTTACTCCTAGAAATGCTAGAAGTTCCTCATTCTCAGGAGTCCTAGGATGACTCCATGATTAGCAGAATCCAAGCCTAAAGCTTAGACGATTTTACGATGTGAATGAGCTTACCATATGATTCTTTATTTCGTTCTCCACAACTGGCCTTACTTTATGTTATTGTTTGTTCAAAGTGAGATAGGAAGATAATGATTATTATGTTAAGGATTCCAAATCAGAGAAGCCAAGTTTAAAGCTCTTGGTGTTTTCAAGTCACTATTGAGGCTGTCACTTGATTATCGAGCTTATGTAGCTGGGTATGATATCTATTGCGCGTAAACCACTGCAGTTGGGTACAAACAATATCGAGCCTTGTTATGCTCGGGTACAGGTAAGACCAAGCCTTATTATGGCAAGGTATAGACAATAACGAGCCTCGTTACAGCCGAGTATGGATAACACCTAACCTATATGACCGAGTATGGTATCAGTATATGTACATGTATGAAATGTTTTCTTCAAAGGAAGGGTAAGTAAGTATAATGGACATCTTAAGAGATATTGTGATGTATAAATGAGTCATTCCTTTTATGTTATTCTTCATACTGTTTACATGTTACCATTCATGTCTTACATACTCAGTACATTATCCGTACTAACTCCCCTATTGCTCGGGGGGCTGCGTTCATGCCCGCAGGTACCGATAGACAGACAGACGATCCAGCTCAGTAGGACTTTCCCTCAACTGTTGTCGGCGCGCTTTACTTGATTTGGAGTTGCGGACCATTTTGGTATGCTATTTTGAGACGTATATGTTACATATGGGTATGGCGGAGCCCTGTCCCGTCCTTTCTACAGCTTTCTGTTCTATTAGAGGTTTGTAGACAGTGGTACGTAGTTAGTAAGTGATATAGCCTTTTTGCCTTTCATTCTTTTGTTGTATAGCATATGTAGCGGCCTGGTCGGCCTGCACCGTTCTTTTCAATATACTTATATGTAGGCATATATGCACAGATATTTGGTAGTTTTTGTTGTTGTTCTGATATGTGCTAGCATGGTTCAGTTACGAGTCATATAGGCCCTGGTTGTTCAGTATTATCTAGGAATGAGTACAGGGGTGTTTAGTCATTAGGGATCAGGCACTCGTCACGGCTCACCGACGTGGGTCATGATAGCAACCCAATTCAATAATATGGATAGATGAAATAACATGAAATCAGAAATTTAACTGTATGTTTTAACTGAAACTGTAACTGTAAGCTTTACTGAACAGGGACATCACTACAAGAAATGTGAGTTTTTGTGGCGACTATAAGTGGCGATCTATTTTCTCGCCACAAAAGGTGACGATTCAGTGGAGACTTGGGAATGTCGCCATAAAAGGTTATTGTTTTAGTGGTGACCCCTATAATCGCGACAAAAAAAACATCACATTAGCGGCGACCCCTATAATAGCGACAAAAAATAACACATTAGCAACGACTTAATCCTTGTCGCCACAAATAGTTGTAATGAAATATCGTTAGAAAACCAATCGGCAGCGACGAAAAAAAGTCGCTACTAAAGGTAATTTGCAGCGACTCCGTCGCCCCTAAAGTGGCTTTTACTGTGGCAATGTGTGGGTCACAACTAAATATGTTGGTTTTATTTATCATTTGTGTGTAAGTTCAAAATTTTATTACTAATTGTTTTAAAGATGCTTATGTACATGTTTGGTCCATTGTTAGTACTAAAGAAGTTCATCTAAGCAGGCATATGTAATGACACTTGGTGTATACGGTAAAAATCGAATACGCGCAAGACTGGTGACACCAGGGCTGGGGGTAAGATCAAATGAGCACGAGTATGATCAGTCTTTTCGTTAAACCGGGGTTTGCAACAGATGTGGCTGATCCGAGAAAAGAGAAGTAAATCTGTTAGTCCGGTGTCTCCGGACCAAACTCTGCGTTGCCGTTATCCCGGATTCGCCAAGTCAAGTTCTCGTGGCCATTAGCCTGGTTTCTCTGTATTCGGATTGAACGTGGTCGTTAGTCCTGTTTACCAGCTGCAGAACAGCCACAGATCAAGACCGTTCTGCCATTTTGTACTAACAACCGTATGGGTGTCAGACCGTACGATCCTATCTTATCCTTTTAGGGTTTCTTTATTCCAAAAGGGCTTTGTGTAGCATGAAAGGCCCATGAGGCAAAACTATAAATAGAGGACATTTCCCTACTTTTAGGGATTAGCTTTTTGAGATCTAGAACATTGTAATAGCAAATATATATTAAAGCATTATGTCACTCTCTCTCTTTAGTCCGAATCAGTGGATCTTTGTGGTTTTTGCTTATTCTCCTAACACCATTAGCTTAATCCTCTAGAGCAATATATTCATTCAAAGGAATTGATATATATTCATAGATACATATTATATCATGCAAATCCATAAATATTTCTCATAAACCCAAAATAGATTAAAGTTATCCGCATATCCTATACCTCACTTATAAATTCAATTTTTACCTAAAATCGGGATAAACAATTTGGCACCCACCATGGGGCTAGGATAATAGTGGTTTTTTAATCTTGGCTTTTATCTCCTACCCATTGGATTAAGAAATCTTTTGCTGATCTCGGTGAAAACGGACCAAATGGCAAGCAGTGAGCAATCTGGTCATGTCAACAATAACGAAATTGTCGCCGAAAATGAGAACAGTGGGCTACGAGACCTACCAGTAGATCCCATCGACCCAAATTCTGTTGATTCGAGGGAAGGGCTCAACCGGCAGAACACCGTGAACTAGGAGAATGCCACCTAGCCGGCCACCGATCCCGTAAATACTAATAATTCGATTACTTTATCCCGGGCACAAGGCCGGAAAGTACCGGATATCCCGAATGAGGTTAACTTACATTTAATTTTTGAAATGTTGCAGGAACATAGAACCGCTATCGTCGAACAAGGAATCGCAATAGTTCAGCTGCAAAGTAAAAATGATAAGGCGGCCCCGGAGAGGTCGAAAGTGGTCAACGAATCAAGAAGGGAAGAAACATGGATAATCGAGAGTAATGGATCGGGAGACGGTTCATCTACCGAAGTTCTGAGAATGCTCGAAACATTGGCAAAGCGGGTAGACTCAACTCAGAAGAGGGTGGAAATATATAACTCTCGGGTGGATCAGATCACGGGGGCTCCACTTATTCTAAAAGGACCGAATTCAAAAAGGTACATTCAAAGGCCTTTTCCTCTAAGTGCGGCTCATAAATTGATCCCGAAGAGGTTCAAAATGCCAGATATCCAGAAATATGACGGCATAACGGACCCACAGGAGCACGTGACTTCATACACCTGTGCCATAAAAGGCAATGACGTCAAAGAGGATGAAATTGAGTCCGTGTTGTTGAAAAAGTTTGGGGAAACCCTATTGAAGGGAGCATTAACTTGGTACGACCATCTGCTCGAGCATTCAATCACTTCTTTCTAAATGCTCGCAGATATTTTCATAAAAGCCCATGCTGGAGCTAAAAAGGTGCAGGCCCGGAAGGTGGATATTTTTCGTATAGCCCAAAGGGACGATGAGAGTTATGTGAATTTTTCAACCGGTTCCAAAGGGAACAGATGGAGCTCCCTCCAGTTCCGGAGGAATAGGTTGCACAAGCTTTTACCAAAGGGCTTAATCCTCGGAGCTCGACGGTCTCGTTCAAACTAAAAGAAAACTTGCTGGAATACGAGGTTGTGACCTGGGCAGATGTCCATAACAAATACGAATCAAAGATTCGGGTAGAGGATGACCAACTTAAACTTCCCCCGGGGCCCGTAAATATGAGCAAAAGCTG
This sequence comes from Lycium barbarum, assembly GCF_019175385.1. NCBI lineage: Eukaryota > Viridiplantae > Streptophyta > Magnoliopsida > Solanales > Solanaceae > Lycium > Lycium barbarum. The sequence continues at coordinate 89,702,508 of NC_083340.1, read as the reverse complement.
TGAGAGATAGAGGAAAATTATGAGCCGGAGTCAAGACCATCGAGGGAAAGGTATCGACCATACTCTCATTCAGAAAAGCCAAGCTTCAGGTCGGAAAAATCAAGGATTGGCCCCTGTCAATTCTCCGATCGGCGTGATAAACGAACTAAGCACCGTCGAAGAGTTGAGGTCTATCATTTAGAAGTGATGTCGGGATTGCGACTAGCAACAAAGACCTACAGAGGATATCGGAGTACAACTTCAGCATCAATACCTCGGATCTTGTCTCGGCCATTGGCCATATCGCAGAAGCAAGATGGCCTAGACCACTAAGATCAGATCTAGTTCAATGGGACTCAGGCGTGATGTGTGATTACCATGGAACTCATGGGCACAGAACTGAACACTGTCGCCAATTGAGGGAGGAGGTGGCTCGGTTATGGAAAAATGGCCACCTTCGAGAATTCCTGAGTGAACGAGCTAAAAGCCACTACAAGGAAAGGGAGTCACACAAACGGGCCAAACCGGTGGAACCTCAGCATATAATTAACCTGATAATTGGAGGAACAGATGCTCTTCAAGGGCCGGTGATGAAACAGACAAAGGTTACCGTTGTGCGTGAGAAGCGCAGCCAAGATTACGTGCCCGAGGGTTCCATTTCTTTCAGCAATGAGGATGCAAAAAGCATCATTCAACCACACAATGATGCGTTGGTAATTTCTATTCTTATTTTTAAATCACAAGTTAAACGTATTTTGATTGACCCAGGTAGCTCGGCCAATATCATCTGGTGAAGAGTGGTTGAACAGCTAAGGCTACTCGATCAGATTGTACCGGTAGCCCGAGTTCTTAGTGGGTTCAATATGGCGAGTGAAACCACGAAGGGAGAGATTTCTTTGTCGGTCAACATTGACGGCACCATTCAGCAGACGGTGTTCTATGTCATCGAATGGGATATAAAGAATAATGCTTTTCTTGGCAGACCGTGGATACATAGCATGAGGGCAGTCCTATCGACATTATATCAGCTGTTGAAATTCCCAACACCGGAAGGGATAAAAACCATCCGAGGTGAACAACCCGCTGCAAGGGAGATGTGCGTGGTCGAGGAAGCGCCACTCTTTCCCAAAAAATCGGATCCAAAATATGATGAGTCAGCTGATGGCAAGGACTCTAAATAGCAACTAAAGTGTACGGTTTCGACAGCGGAGCAGAAGGGGTCTGACTCGGGGAATGAAGAGGATGATTTCGGTGTACCCAGATCATTCGTCTTGCCGGATGACTTGGATGCAACCAATTTACAGTAGAGGAGCTGGATCAAGTCATCTTGTTCAAATATCTACCGAATAGAAAGGTATACCTGGGCAAGGGATTAACCTCGGAGATCTGGAACATGTTAATTAAGTTTCTTCAAGCTAATGTCGATTGTTTCGCATGGTCCCATATAGATATGACAGGTGTGCCACCGGAAGTGACGACTCACAAGCTCAGGCTTGACGGGAGATTTCCCCGATGAAGCAGAAGAGGAGGTCTATGGCAGAGCCAAAACACGCCTTCGTAAAGGATGAGGTAACAAAACTTTTGAAAATAGGCTCTATCCGGGAGGTAAAATACCCGGACACCCTAGCTAACATAGTGGTGGTGCCGAAAAAAGGTAATAAATTTAGAATGTGCGTTGATTATAAGGATTTAAATAAAGCATGCACGAAGGATTCATTTCCGGTGCCTCACATCGAAAGAATGATCGATGAGACGGCCGGGCATGAGATGTTAAGTTTTCTCGATGCTTACTCCGGGTACAACCAAATCCGGATGCACCCGGAGGATCAAGAGAAAACATCCTTTATTACCCAGTATGGGACTTACTGTTATAATGTCATGCCCTTCGGATTAAAAAATTCCGGTGCAACTTACCAACGCCTAGTTAATGGGATGTTCGAAGAATAGATAGGGAAAACAATGGAAGTTAATATTGATGACATGGTAGTCAAGTCCCTGGAAACAGAGGACCATTTAAAATATTGGCAGGAAACCTTCGATGTACTCCATAAATACAACATGAAGCTTAACCCGGAGAAATGTGCCTTCGATGTCCGATCGGGCATGTTCTTGGGTTTCATGGTGTCCAACCGGGGAATTGAAATTAACCTAGACAAGATCAAATCCATTGAGGATATTGAGGTGGTAAATAACGTCAAAGGAGTGCAGAGGCTCATCGGAAGGATAGCAGCGCAGAGTCGGTTCATATCGAGATCTTCGAATAAAAGTCACCGTTTCTTCTCCTTATTAAGGAAGAATGACTTAATTTTGACACCAGAATGCTAAATATCCTTGCAGGAATTAAAAAGGTACTTGTCCAGCCCACCTCTGCTACACACACCGAAGGAGGATGAGCAGTTGCTTCTCTACCTTGCCGTATCCGAGGTAGCGGTAAGTGGTGTTTCGGTCTGAGAAGAATCAGGTACGCAATTCCCTATCTATTATGTGAGTAGAACTTTAGTAGATGCGGAGACCCGTTATCCCCACTTTGAAAAGTTGGCTTTGGCATTGGTAAGTGCTTCAAGAACGCTCAAACCTTACTTTCAATGCCATCCAATATGTGTAGTAACTACTTATCCTCGAAAGAACATCATGCGTTAATCAGAATTGTCAGGTAGACTGTTACACCTTCGAAATTTTCCGTTGGTACGCAAGTAAATGGACTAATGATGTGTGCGAGGAGTGTTAGTGTATAATGTTTCATGATCAAGGTGCGTAAATGGATGAGAATGATTAGAATGAAAAGTCGAGAAATGAGAAAAATTGAAAGTTGGCAAAACTGCCCAGTGGTCGTATAGTGCAAAATACGGACCGTAAAGTGCAATACGGTCCGTAAACTTGACGTCGTAAACTGGCATGTCTAACTTCAACTTTCTGCCAGCTGAGGGAATGGCTAAAATACGACCTGGTGGACGGACCGTAAAGTGATTTACGGCCCGTAAACCATGGTCGTAAATCACCATGCATGCAGGCCAAAGTTTTTGGTTCTGCTTAAGCTTAAAAATGACCACGAGGGACGGTCTGTAAACTGAAATACGGACCGTAAACCTCAATGGACGACCACTGTTCACCCAGCACAGATTTTTCAATTCATTAAATATGAGGATCAAGACTTGTCTTATTTCATTTACAACAGTACACCACTTCTCTCTAGAACTTCCCTCTACATTTATTTTATGAGTTTTCAAGGATTATAAGTCATCCATAACATTAAGACAAGTAAATCAAGGACAAGGGAATCATCAAGGATCATCCAAGTCAAGAAATCCAAATGGAGAATATCTAGGGTTTTGCTCAAAGAAGAGTATTATCAACCAAAGCTTGTTCCTACAACTTCTAAGGTAAGATTCATGATTTTTACAAGATGTTTGAGGTATTGGAGAATTAAAATACATGGATTGTAGAAAATGTGGTCAACTAGGTCATGAATGATGAATAGTGACATTTTGAGAAATAGTTTGAATTGAGTTATGAATGTTGTTGTGTTGTGATATGAATGTGTTATAAATGGTATTAAGATCATGAACTGAACACTTTAGACGAATGGACGAAGATGGGTGTTATAATCATGAATGTGGCTGAATTAGAGGAAAATTGAGGAATTCTAGATAATGTGGATAATGTGAATGACTAATGGCCATTGTTATGATATTAATGAAGGTATAAATGCTAGCATTGGAAGGGAACGTGCAAGCATAGAATAGTTCGACGGAAAGGTATGTAAGGCTAACCCTTCTTTCATAAGGCATGGTTCTTGGCCAAATTCCTAAATTCCTCTATATGAGTATGTTGTCTTCACATGGTTGACATTCCGAGCTCATAAGCTCACGACCCTTGATATGTACTATGCTTATACTACGTTCCTCGTATGACGAGTAAGTCTATAATGTAAATGTAACGATAATGATGAGGATAGAAATGATGATGAGAGTAAAATGAGACTAGAGATGCTTACGAGCTACGATATATGTGTATGTGTGCCTATGAAGGGCTATAATAAGACCCCGACCTTATGATGCCGGGTAAGACTATATGTATATGACTATGTATAAAGTATGTATACGATTATGAAACGCGCGCACACCTCTGCAGAGGGTACGGATAACCCTGATGCCTTGGTAGGGCCAGGTATGTATGACCTTGAGCCTTGGTTGGCCAAGTATGTATAAGACACCGATCCCATGAGGTCGGGTATGCTATGTAAATGCTATGTTTATGAAATGATTATGTATATAATATGAATATGAATGTGAAAAGACTATGTATAGGAATACGAATAAGGACATGTATACGAATATGAGCACAAGTATGGTACGAGTATTATTATGGGATACGAACGACGGTGTATGCAAGTAAGCGACATGATGATGATATTACTGTCTCCCCTCCTATGCTATCTTCATATGATATCTATTATGCTTTTATATTGATGTTGATCATGCTTTACATACTCAGTACATTCTTCGTACTGACGTCCTTTTGTTTGTGGACGCTGCGTCATGCCCGCAGATGCGCAGGGAGACAGATTTGATCCTTAGCTGCTTATTCGGAGATTTCATAGAGAGCTCCATTTCCTTCGGAGCCATATCTTTCGGGTACTCAATCTTTTGTGTATATAATTATGGGCATAGCGGGGTCCTGTCCCGCTAATGTGATATGTTATACTCTTAGAGGCTCGTAGACATGTGTGTGTGTGGGTAGATGTGTTTGGCCTTGTCGGCCTATGTTTTGTATATCATTTTGTCGGCCACGTTGGCCCATGTATATTGATGTGGCATGAATGCCTATGATGATATAAATGTGCGGTTGTCCATATGGGACTAGTTGACGAATGAATGGAAATGCATGTATGATTATGGGGATCACCTAGATGTAAGTATAAGAGTAAGCTAAGAGGGTGCTCGGGTGGGTTAGCACTGGCTGCTCGTCACGGCCCCGAGTCGGGTCGTGACAAAAGTGGTATCAGAGCAGTTCAGTCCTAGGATGTGTCTACGAGCCGTGTCTATTAGAGTCTTGGTTATGGGTATGTTGCACGCCACACTTATAAACGAGAAGCTGCGGACATCTTAGGAATATATGACCTTCTTTCTTCATAAGAATCGTGCGATAGAGCTATGATGTAAGAAATTCTTGTTCCTAAATCGTGTGTTGTGTATTTCAGAGATGCCTAAAAAGAAAAAGGCTACAGCAGCCCAAAGGGGCAAGACGGTGGCAGAAAAGCGGGCTGAAAGAGCACCACCACCGGTAGTAGAGGAAGATGAGTCCCAGAGTGCGGCTCAATCTCAGTCCTCCCAGACAGTGCCTATTACTGAGGAGCACGTGGGAGCCTCAGCCCCAGCTCCAGCTCCTCCACCGAATGCTTCAGGCCAAGATGTGAGAGAGGCCATTAATTTGTTGACTCAGTTGGTTGCGGCCCAGACTCAGAGGCCAAGCGCAGGGCAAGGTGACAGGACTGTTAGTGCTAGGGCCCGTGACTTCATTGCTTTGAAACCCCCGGAATTCTTTGGGTCGAAACTGGAGGAGGATCCCCAGGACTTTATTGATGGTATGCTAAGGACGCTCCAGTTGATACATGTTTCAGACACCGAATCGGTGGAGCTAGCGTCATACAGATTGAGGGATGTCTCAATCCAGTGGTATACGGTTTGGATGGCTTCGCGGGGAGCCAATGCACCTCCGCCGGTATGGCAATAGTTTGTCGATGCTTTTCTCCGTCACTACATGCCTCCAGAAGTTCGGCGAGCTAGGGCTGATAAATTCTTGAATCTGAGGCAAGGTAGCATGAGTGCTACAGAGTATAGTCTCCGCTTCAATTCCTTGGCTAGGTATGCTTTGGCCATGGTAGCGGATATGGGCGATCGGGTGCACCGGTTTGTGAAAGGCCTAGGGCCACACTTGATGGATAAATGTTTGACTGCGTCCCTTCAGGATGGCATGGATATTGCACGCATTCAGGCACATGCTCAGGAATTAGAGGAACACCTACAGCAGCGGAGAAATGAACGTGAGCAGGATAGGGGCCATAACAAGAGGGCCAGACCTTCGGGTTCGAGGAGCGAGTCCAGGGGCGGACACAGACAGCAGTTTCCCAGCCATTCAGGCTATTCTATGACCAGTACACCTCCACAGTTCACGGGGCAGAGATTTGACAGATCTACTCGTTCCAAGCCGAGTCAGGGTTATTCGGGGTCTCAGTTTAGAGGTGATTCAGGCCAGCCAAGGCCACCTGTACCATGATGTTCTCAGTGTGGAAAGTTGCATTGGGGTAAGTGCCGATCAGGTTCAGACGCTTGCTATTCATATGGTCGGCCAAGCCATATTATGCGTGATTGCCCCTCAGTACAGGGTAGAGGCAGGACCCAGCCATCAGGGTCGGTAGCCGGATCTGCTGCGTCTGTACGCCCTACGGGGCCAGGTTCACATGCGCCAGTCGGCCATGGTAGGGGTAGAGGCAGAGCTCCCAGTACTAGAGGTCCTCAGCACCGTATTTATGCTTTGGCTGGACGCCAAGATCTTGAGTCTTCTCCTGATGTGGTCACAGGTATATTATCGGTATTCTCTCATGATGTATATGCTTTGATTGATCCGGGCTCCACATTATCAGATGTTACTCCATACATTGCGGGTCAATTTATAATTGAGCCGGAGTCTATCAAACCTTTTGAGGTGTCTACACCCGTGGGTGAATCGGTAATGTCACGACCCAACCCCGTAGGCCGTGACTAGTGCCCGATTTGGACACTCATATTGCCTGTTAACTGTAATCATTTATAACTAGCATGTCATGAACTTGTTTGTATGTAAAGGTAGGGTGTTATTTTAAAGCTGTCAAAATTTTGTATGTCGTAGTCACCTGTCTCCTGAGGAGTTACAATTTTTAAACAACACATATATATTTCTACGCAAGCCGACAAAGCTGCCACGATATGCAACATACCATAGTGCGCACGATCACCAAACCGGCCCGGGAATCGGTGAACGATATCATAATAATGGGCACGAGCAGAGTAGTGCGGAAACTAATGCAATTTACATATCAAAACATTTATGAAACTGGACATAATCATATGACAACCCGTTAGGCAAACTAGTCCGGACAACTGATCAATACGGAGTTTATCTCACAAAAGTACTTCTGAAATCGTATTCATAGTTCAAAATGTAAGTCAGAATATCATGGAGTAATCAAAACATTATTGTTTAATAGCTAAAGTCATAAGCAAAAGTCTCTTTTCAGTATCGAACAAAGTTAAGTCAATTAGGGCAACGAAGGAGACTCGGGGCTAGAGGGCCCACCTTGGTCCAAGTCGAGGCGGCGAACAAAATTTACAGACATTTGACCTTATGGAATCAACCATGAAAGCTTAGGGGTGATTCGATCATGTTTACGAAAGTTACGAATGTTTGAATGTTTCTTTTCAACAAAGCATAAGTTTCTAATTCAATTTCACTGAATGGAATAGTGCTAAAAGTAAACTCGGATTTCTATGAATAGAATGATCCCCGAGGTTCAGACTCAAACCTAGTACATCTAGGACATGCCAAGAGAAGAAATGGGATAGCTTTACATACCTCGCTTGCGCCTTACGCTCGTCCAAACTCAATCCCCGTTTCGTCCAAAATCTACAATTGGTCATAGTTGCCAAATATGAGTTTCACGCTTTTAGAATTTCAAGTCTTAAATTCATATTGTCTACAGGAATTTCGGCAGCATTCCCCCTATAAATTCAACGTCCCCAAGAATCATCTCGGCCCAAAATATCAACAACAACAACACCACAATACCAAGAGCATCAACAATCATCACAAAACGCACTATAACATAAATAATCCTCTTTTCTACATAAGGCGACAATTTCCATTCCAACTTCAGAATATCAAGCTAATATCAACATTCTCATATTCATTCACTAACTCAAGGTTATTCAAACATAATTCAATAACACTCCAATCAATACCCAAGGATTTAAACAATTCCGCCAATTCCACATTCTATCCAAAACTTCAACGAATGCAACAACACTATCAACTCGCATTGTTTTCTTCCAAATTCATTAACAACAACCATAATTCACATTTAGAATCTCACTCTCACCATGATATAAAAATCATATAAAAATCACATAATTTCTCATAATAAGATACAACCAATTTCCATGCCAACTTAATCCATTTTACCTTCGTTTACCTCATAAGGGTCACAACAACACAACTAACATACTAAACAAAATTAATCCATTTCCATTCTACCTCCCTACACCACACGGCTACATTCCATATTTCCAACCTCAATCAAATTTATCCCACTTTCATTTCCAATATGAATTCCACCATAACCACAACTAGAATAATACATAAAATTCAACTCATCTTAACTACACAACAATACACACACACGGCCACATGGACACATGCACACCCATTTTGCAAACTTCCACATTTCCATAAATTCTACTCATTTCCACATACCACAACATAAACAAACCTTCACAACATGATAAAAAGGAATTAATTCTTACCTTTTCTCTTCAACTTCTTCACTTGACCAAAGTGCGGAAACGATGAAACGGATGAATTATCTTCCGAAATAATTGCACCACGTTGAAGAGGACCCTTGAATTAGTGGAAATACCACAAGAAAATAATTTTTGGAACAAGATTTAAAGTACCTAATTTCCAAGGGTCTTGGCCGAATAGCCCCTTTCTCTTGCTCTTCATCTTTTGTTTTCTCCTTATCTAACTTTTCTTGAAGTTTCTAAAAGATAAGGTCCCTTATATAATTTATCACATGGACAAATTTATCCTTTCCATGGGTTGGGCTAGCATGGCCGGCTACCCCTAGTGGAATTGGGCCTCATTTTTCTCTTTTATTTTTGAGCCCAACAATTTAAGGATCTTATTTGCAATTCCCGAAACAAATTTCCAAAATTCCAAATTTTGCCCTTGGCCTTCCTCCGTATTTTCGCAACAATATTTCTCATAAATATCACACACATATGTTAGATAAAACAAAAACATAGCCTTATTTCCTACAAGGCAAGATTATTCCAACTTTTCCAAATGCGCAAAAACGCGGGATATAACATTCTCCCCCCCTTTAGAACATTCGTCCTCGAATGTTAGATTGGCCTTATAGGGTCCCACAAGCATTTCGGGGGAGTTTATTTTAATGAGGCGATGAAAACTCTCGACCACATAGTACAAAATCTTATCTGATAGCTGGTCCTCAAATAACATAATTGACGTAGCAATTTATCTTTTAGCAATCATATCCTTCCTCCATACCCGCTCCTTATCTGTCGTTCTGTTTTCTCGATAATTGAATTACTTGGTATTCACATGATTCATCATTCCATACCATAGGTTTCCCTTTTTCCCTGCACTATTACATTCCAGTTCCTTTTTGCAAATAATTTCGTGCTTTGCCCGTCGGCTCTTTTTGAGGCTCTGCTTACTTACGTTTCTTACTTTTCACCTTTCTGACATTTTGATCTCCTTATCTTCCACTTAGTTACTCTCTTTCCTTTTTATAAATTTGGAAAAATTTGGGCAGAGGTTCCTCTGTACTTCTTACTATTCCAACACCTGCACGCAGAAATACCAACAATGCCTCACAGGGCCAACATATATACGTACGTATCATATCATATCATAGCCACACAAGGCTAATAATTTCAAATAAAAGCATAAAGATGTCGAGACTTACCTCACATGTCCAACTCAAACTGCACCTATTACACTTTTCTGTTTATTTTCCCTTTTCGATCTTCAACTTTATATTTCAATCATACTTCAAATGACTTCCCCAACATACATCTTTCATACCTTTGCGTACCTGAGTACTGTGTAGCTTCCAATATCATCAGTCACTGTCTTCTGTCGATACCGTTCTTCGGCTAAAATCAAAGGTTAGTAGAAAGAATTCATTTCCTACGGCTGGCTCTATCGCACGATCTAAGATTCAAAGAAAGGTAACACCCTAAATGTCCTGTAGCCTCCTGTTTATAGATGTGGTGTACAACACACCGATAAACAAGACTCTACGAGACACGGCCTGTAGACATTCCGAGGACAAACCGCTCTGATACCACTTTTGTCACGACCCAGCCCCGTCGGCCACGACTGGTGCCCTACTTGGGCACCCAAACGGACAAACATACCAAATCGTCATATTAAAGCTAGGTCAATTTTCAAATTCATCATTTTAAATAGATCTGAAAATCATTGTCATCTGAAGCGGTCACGTGTACAGAGATATCATATCAGAACAAAAAGGGGCAGCGGAATACACATCGCCGAATATATACACACATATACGAACATACAGGCCATTTAGGCGGCATCAAAATCGGATAGATTGGCGGAATGTACATCGCCAGACACAAATATCACACGCTGCCTCAAATTATATCAAACTGTCTCGGACACATTTCAAACACAACCATATATATACATATATATCAGAAGCCGACAAGGCTATCAAATGGCGCAACGACCCAAAACATATACAAATGCACGCCGACAAGGCGGCCATGGCGAGTGGGATCATACAAACACACCTGGCCAGAAGTAGGCACAACCCACATATACGACTACAGACCTCTAAACAGACCAACCGAATCATATGGCGGGACAGGGCCCCACCGTACCCCTGAACAAATACATACATATGTAGCGAATGAAGATATATACCAAAATGTAGGCTCCGGAATAAGAAGAGCACTCCAAATAGCAAAAGAGGGTGTCCTAAACAGGTGGATCACCAAACTGTGCGTCTGTACCTGCGGTCATGAAACGCAGCCCCCCCCCCCCCCCCCCCCCCCGAAGAAAGGGGGTCAGTACGAAATATGTACTGAGTATGCAAAGTAGAAGATACAAAAAACAAATCTGAGGCATAAACGAAATAGAAGTATAGAACAAAAGTGCAAACCCAAAATATCAAAATGTTTACTCTCAAAAAAATAAGTCATGCATAGGGCACAGAGAATATGGTCGCCCGCCCGTCGATGGCGCCATAACACAGCATAACACCAGAAGGTTTCAAATCTCCGTATCCCCGTCACACATCATCACAACATATCATAAGCCATATCACAGCATAACTCCATAAACGGAACCCGGCCCTATGGCGAGGTCTCGGGAACCGTAACACAGCATACTGCCGAATATATCATAGTGCGCACGATCACAAAACCGTCCCGGGAACCGGCGAACGATATCTTAATAATGGGCACGAGCAGAGTAGTGCGGAAACTAATGCAATTTACATATCAAAACATTTATGAAACTGGACATAATCATATGACAACCTGTTAGGCAAACTAGTCCGGACAACTGATCAATACGAAGTTTATCTCACAAAAGTACTTCTGAAATCGTTTTCATAGTTCAAAATGTAAGTCAGAATATCATGGAGTAATCAAAACATTATTTTTAATAGCTAAAGTCATAAGCAAAAGTCTCTTTTCGATATCGAACAAAGTTAAGTCAATTAGGGCAACGAAGGAGACTCGGGGCTAGAGGGCCCACCTTGGTCCATGTCTAGGCGGTGAACAAATTTTACAGACATTTGACCTTATGGAATCAACCATGAAAGCTTAGGGGTGATTCGATCATGTTTACGAAAGTTACGAATGTTTGAACGTTTCTTTTCAACAAAGCATAAGTTTCTAATTCAATTTCACTGAATGGAATAGTGCTAAAAGTAAACTCGGATTTCTATGAATAGAATGATCCCCGAGGTTCAAACTCAAACTTAGTACATCTAGGACATGCCAAGAGAAGAAAAGGGATAGCTTTACATACCTTGCTTGCGCCTTACGCTCGTCCAAACTGAATCCCCGTTTCGTCCAAAATCTACAATTGGTCAGAGTTGCCAAATATGAGTTTCACACTTTTGGAATTTCAAGTCTTAAATTCATATTGTCTACAGGAATTTCGGCAGCATTCCCCTTATAAATTCAACGTCCCCAAGAATCATCTCGGCCCAAAATATCAACAACAACAACACCACAATACCAAGAGCATCAATAATCATCACAAAACGCACTATAACATAAATAGTCCTCTTTTCTACATAAGGCGACAATTTCCATTCCAACTTCACAATATCAAGCAAATATCAACATTCTCATATTCATTCACTAACTCAAGGTTATTCAAACATAATTCAATAACACTCCAATCAATACCCAAGGATTTAAACAATTCCGCCAATTCCACATTCTATCCGAAACTATCAACTCGTATTGTTTTCTTCCAAATTCATTAACAACAACCATAATTCACATTTAGAATCTCACTCTCACCGTGATATAAAAATCATATAAAAATCACATAATTTCCTATAATAACATACAATCAATTTCCATGCCAACTTAATCCATTTTACCTTCATTTACCTCATAAGGGTCACAACAACACAACTAACATACTAAACAAATTTAATCCATTTCCATTCTACCTCCCTACACCACACGGCTACATTCCATATTTCCAACCTCAATCAAATTTATCCCACTTTCATTTCCAATATGAATTCCACCATAACCACAACTAGAATAATACATAAAATTCAACTCATCTTAACTACACAACAATACACACACACGGCCACATGGACACATGCACACCCATTTTGCAAACTTCCATATTTCCATAAATTCTACTCATTTCCACATACCACAACATAAACAAACCTTCACAACATGATAAAAAGGAATTAATTCTTACCTTTTCTCTTCAACTTCTTCACTTGACCAAAGTGCGGAAACGATGAAACGGATGAATTATCTTCCGAAATAATTGCACCACGTTGAAGAGGACCCTTGAATTAGTGGAAATACCACAAGAAAATAATTTTTGGAACAAGATTTAAAGTACCTAATTTCCAAGGGTCTTGGCCGAATAGCCCCTTTCTCTTGCTCTTCATCTTTTGTTTTCTCCTTATCTAACTTTTCTTGAAGTTTCTAAAAGATAAGGTCCCTTATATAATTTATCACATGGACAAATTTATCCTTTCCATGGGTTGGGCTAGCTTGGCTGGCCACCCCTAGTGGAATTGGGCCTCATTTTTCTCTTTTATTTTTGAGCCCAACAATTTAAGGATCTTATTTGCAATTCCCGAAACAAATTTCCAAAATTCCAAATTTTGCCCTTGGCCTTCCTCCGTATTTCCGCAACAATATTTCTCATAAATATCACACACATATGTTAGATAAAACAAAAACATAGCCTTATTCCCTACAAGACAAGATTATTCCAACTTTTCCAAATGCGCAAAAACGCGGGATATAACAATATCTCCCTTTTCATCATCTTCCCCATATACATATACATATACATATATCATATAAGCAGCATGCAGGAGAGCCCAAAGAAAGTCATGTATCCATCGGAGTGACGTAAGGTCGGTAACCTCCGATTACATTATGGAATAACCATGGCCTCTTTGTCTCACCTTGAAGGAACAATTATTATAAGATGAGACGAGCAACGAATAACTGCATACATAAACCGACACCTAAAGGCTCAGAAACAAGTTTCGGGTCAATCCAATTTAGTATAAAAAAGTTATGAGCGTTTGAAGTACAGAACCTTCTATGAACGTTTTGGGAGCTATTTTTTGAAAATCAAAGCAATAATCATAACCAGTACCTTTAAACATGAAATCATTCTTATCATAGTCATCATGGAAACATTCTCATCCTTGACATTATCAATGTCATTGTAAAACATATCCATCGTTATTGTCATAAAATCTTACAAAATCATAAACCTCTGTTTTGGTAGAATACAGACACTTTGGAAAAACATTTACGAGTTATTAGGAAGAGAATCATGCCTTGGAATCATAAACATCTAACTTTTGAAAACAAGGAAATATGGAAACAATTACGAAATCATAACATCGGAATCATGCCTTGAAAGAAAGGGACGAGCCTTAACATACCTGTTCCACGTCCTATTCGCTACGCTTAATTGTCCAAGCTCGTTATCGCTAGTCTACATTCAAGAAGATTGACGCAATCATTAGATTCATCACCATATACTTGTCTTAATCCTTCAAATGAATTCATTTGTAATCTGCCGAAATTTCGGCAGCATCTCCCCTGTATATACACCATCCCCGAGAATCTAACTCGGCCCAAATCATCAATCAACAATCCGAGAATTCAACTCGGCCAAACTATCAACAACAATACCATCAATCATACCAACAACATCAATAATCAATTCAAGACGCATTCTAACATTAACAACCTTTGTCATACAATTTAACGACATTTCATTTATATTCAATTCAATTCCCATAACATTCAAAACGACTCAATCAACATACTACTTCACCTGAAACCTTCTAATTCCAACAAGAACAATAGCAACCTATTTCCTTCTTTCAAATTCAATCACAACAACCCAACTTACAATCTTCCAAACAAATGTCTCACTTCCAAATTCGTGAATTCCACCAACATTTTACATTAACAACTTCATTCATACAAATATAAGAATTCATGCTAATGTCACATTAACTTCCACAATGACACCACAACGATTACAACTTCATTTCAAGCCATTAAATCCTCATTTTACATCATGGAATCCACAACACAACAATCAAACTACTAAATAAAATCAATTCATTTGTTCTACACAATGCAACTATATTCGGCCAACACCCCCAACATACCAAATTCATGATTTTCATCCATTTACACACACTACAACATACACAACCATCCATAACATATGTAAAAGAGAATTGAACACATACCTTTCTCACTCAACTTCTTGGCTTGGCTAAGGTTTCCAACTTACACAACAAATGGTTTGCTTGCTCCAACAATCACTCCATGTTAATTAGGGCCTTCAAATTGGTTGAATTACTAGAAGAGAATTATTTTTCTTGACCAATTTTTCATGACCTAAGTTCGGCCATATCATGGCCGAATGACTCCTCTTTTTTTTCTCTTCTTCAAGCTTTCTTATATTGTAGAAAATGATGAAATTTCTAGATGATTTTTCTTGCAAACACATATATATATACATAGCTCCTTAAAATAGTAGGTGGACACATGTCCCTTCTCCATTTTTCTTGAAATTTCTTAAAAATAGTCAAAGAAGACTAATTGTCTTCTTAAGCAAGCTTTGGTCCATATATCTTTATAATTTATAATTAGCCCCCATTTAATAAAATATGGCATGTGCCATACGGCCAACATGGCCCTTTCAAGAACCTTCTCGAATATTTTGTGAAATTTCCATTTTGCCCCTAGCCTTCCACAATATTATCATAAGCCACTTTGCGAATTTCCCTTTTTTCCCTTAGCCTCTCTCAATATTTGCATACTAATAATGTTCATAAATAATATTCATAACCAACTTGTACATTAGAATAATTTTGGAAGATGGTCATTCCCCTTAACTTACTACGACTACCTTGAAATATCCGAACGTACAAAATACGGGATATAACATCCTCCCCCCCTTTAGAACATTCGTCCTCGAATGTTCAACTGGCCTCATGGGGTGTTATAATACTTCGGGAGGGTCCCTTTTATAGTTGTCCTTTTGTGAAGTCTTCGTTTGTACCTCACTCCTCGTCTCTCTTTCCAGCTCTGTGCATAACGTATCGAAACTTCTTACCACAAGTTGTCCTTTCATTTTGCACCTATATCATCATTCTTATCAATATTCCCTTATCTTTCCATCCACTATTAATTTTTCCCCCATTTAGCTTACTAACTCGTGATTCTTCTTAACTACGCCTTTACGTTGCAGCTGTGCGTCCTGCTACTATTACTCTTAGCATAGGATCCTTACAGGTTACACTTTGTCTATCTACGCTCATTAAACCTTTAACTATATTTATGATGTTATGACCGAGCGGTCTCCCCTGCACGTTCCTTGTATTTCATTTCCGTCTCCTCTAAGATCAAATCTTTCAGACTCACATGAATTCTCGCTCGATACCATTAACCTCCAAATCCACAGTGTCAACCCATCATCCTTATTCTTTCCTTGGTGCGTACTCGGGTTCCTACCGCTAACTTGTTAAGGTATCTTCCTTCTTACGCCTATGGTTAGAGGTTTCCAATTATTTTGTTCCCAGATGTTCTCCTCTTCCTTCGACTAATCCGTTGGTATACTCTTCCTTAGGTTCCTTCTTCCTCGAACATTTTTCTCCTCTTGCCATTTGTGGCATCGGCTCTGAAGTTCGTGAAATTTTCCTTTTTAACGCACAACTCTGTCCTATTCTCAACTCACCCTCTCAGGAAAGCTCCTCCATGTCCGAGGCAACCACATTAATATGGCTACACATTTATTCCTTTATATACCTTTTAAGGCCAAAGTCTTATAACATCGTCACTAAGCTTAGTCATTCCTTCTCTCACCTCACATTCCTTGCCGTGGTTACTATTTCCTTAGCCCTACTTATTGGAATCGGTCCTGGAACTTCATACACTCTTCTCCTGTTTCCTTTTTACCACACTCTATCCCTTTTCACATACCTACTTTGAGTTCTTACCCAAATAGTCTCGTGCCTACCCTTGAATCTTTACCCAAGTAATCCCATGTTTTGCCGGTAGTTCCTCTCGGGGCTTCCCCCACAAGGTTTCTTACCTTTCATCTTTTTCCGACATTTTGATCTCCCTGCCTTCCATTAACTCACACTCTTTCTTTTCCAAATGTCGTTATACTAGAATTTCCAATCTTAACCTATAATAATAGCAGCTTATCTTGCAACACTTGTACCATTTATTCTTGCTGTCACTCAAACTTCGGTACCCTTACTTGATTAACGCCTTCTTTACCGTAGCGCCGGTTGCTGGAACTCACATGTCCACCGATACAATCATATGTGGGATATCTTACACATTCATATATATATATTTACTTTCAACTAGCCCATAAAATACTTTCAAACGCTATTCAAGCCTATTCTGATTCCCGAGCTGTGACGCACTCTCTGTCTCTTCACTAGTCTGGTCTGCCTCGTCCTGCACGACTTCTTATGGTCTCCAACTATCCCGTATACTCTAGGTTCCCTTAGGCCGCTCTAGCTTCTCATTTGTCTCTTATGTCTAGATACATAGAATTTCTTGCATACTTCCCAGGGGGTCACCCATCCTAAAATTCCTCCCACCGTAGCACGCTTAACCTCGAAACTTTGATGGAATCCGGTGCCTTAATGCTGATATAATCGCGTCCACTTCCTCGCATGACCTTTATTACATGAACTGGAGCAAATCGAGGTCTCACGAATTTCGAGACATTTTCGTAACACATTCTTTCTTTTACAATTACTATTTTACCCTTTTCACTTCCCAATGTTCACCTCCCACCTGTGTGTATGACTACTTCCTGTCCTGGGCTTCCAGATTCTCGATGGTAGTGATCGCACCTTTATCGTCATGCCAAATCCATAACCTTTCTGAAACAACGCATCTCACTTATTGCCTATTTACAGTATTTCCTTTCCATGCTTCTTCCTGTTAGGCGTATCCATTCTGGCAGAATCTCCTTTACCATTCCTACTTTTCAAAATCTGTGCGTAGTAAATATTGGAAATACTCCACAGAACGTACGGCTATATAACATATGGCTATATAACACATTCTAGCCATCCGGGGCTTCCAGTTCCAGGTAACAGAATAAATATATCAGTACTTACCCCTGTGTCTTTCCATATCGCCGCTCATCTTCTTCCGTCGTATGTAAGGCTTATATAAGGAATTTCTTTTTCCTATGACTTTGCTCTAACGTACAATCTAAGACAGAAAGAAGGTCAACAATCCCTTAATGCCCCGCAGCCTCCTGTTTATAAATGTGGCCGGCTTCACACCCATAAACAGGACTCTACCGGACACGACTTTGCAGACAACCCCTAGGACGACCTGCTGTGATACCACTTTGTCATACCCTGATCTTACTAGGGTGTGATGGGCACCCGACCCCATATTTGGAGCCGAGCGAACCCTCTGACCCTTATCACATACTTAATCTCTTTTGATTCTTACATCAATAAGAAATGAAAAACATAGTTAAGCCTTCAGAATCTTCTTTCGTTGTTCTCAAATCAAACAAAATCTGCGGTCATGTGGAATCTGTAACATAAAATATAAAGACACATCGGCTGGTGAAGCCGCTTTCAAGACTGACATACTACACCCACGACTCTGTCTGCAAAGTCTCTAACTTCGGACAAGACATCATAGCATAGTACTCTGACCCGGCAACACTCCAGAGCAAATGGAGCTTGCCAACTCCACTGGAACATCCTCTATCATAGCTTCAACTCAACTGGGTGTACTTGCGCGGCATGAAACGCATCCCCCGAAGAAAAGGGGTCAGTACGAGCAATGTACTGAGTATATAAGGCATGAATAATAACATATGAGGGACACATAGCATGGGTAATGACACAAAGGAAATATAGGGCATATGGTGAGATGAAAGAGTAACCTGTACATCTGAGTGCCTCTTAGGGCGGATGCCATGCATGGTTGGCTTTCTTTGAAAAACATTTCTTTCCATATATAAAGAAAATAGAACATATCATATCATAGCGCCGAATACGTCGGCTCCCCTACATATGTCCCGCGTCCGGGATGAAAGTTACGCGAACTGACCAGGTGGCAATGCGTCTATAGCGCAACATATCTCCCTTTTCCCCATCTTCCCCATACACATATACATATATCATATAAGCAGCATGCAGGAGAGCCCAAAGAAAGTCATGTATCCATCGGAGTGACGTAAGGCCGGTAACCTCCGATTACATTATGGAATAACCATGGACGCTTTGTCTCACCTTGAAGGAACAATTATTATAAGATGAGACGAGCAACGAATAACAGCATACATAAACCGACACCTGAAGGCTCAGAAACAAGTTTCGGGTCAATCCGATTTAGTATAAGAAAGTTATGAGCGTTTGAAGTACAAAACCTTCTATGAACGTTTTGGGAGCTATTTTTGGAAAATCAAAGCAATAATCATACCAAGTATCTTTAAACATGAAGTCATTCTTATCATAGTCATCATGGAAACATTCTCATCCTTGACATCATCAATGTCATTGTAAAACATATCCATCGTTATTGTCATAAAATCTTACAAAATCATAAATCTCTATTTTGGTAGAATACGGACACTTTGGAATCATGCCTTGGAATCATAAACATCTAACTTTTGAAAACATGGAAATATGGAAACAATTACGAAATCATAATATCGGAATCATGCCTTGAAAGAAAGGGACGAGCCTTAACATACCTGTTCCACGTCCCATTCGCTACGCTTAATTGTTCAAGCTCGTTATCGCTAGTCTACATTCAAGAAGATTGACGCAATCATTAGATTCATCACCATATACTTGTCTTAATCCTTCAAATGAATTCATTTGTAATCTGCCAAAATTTCGGCAGCATCTCCCCTGTAAATACACCATCCCCTAGAATCTAACTCGGCCCAAATCATCAATCAACAATCTGAGCATTCAACTCGGCCAAACTATCAACAACAATACCATCAATCATACCAACAACATCAATAATCAATTCAAGATGCATTCTAACATTAACAATCTTTGTCATACAATTTAACGACATTGCATTTATATTCAATTCAATTCACATAACATTCAAAACGACTTAATCAACATACTACTTCACCCGAAACCTTCCAATTCCAACAAGAACAATAGCAACCTATTTCCTTCTTTCAAATTCAATCATAATAACCCAACTTACAATCTTCCAAACAAATGTCTCACTTCCAAATTCATGAATTCCACCAACATTTTACATTAACAACTTCATTCATACAAATATAAGAATTCATGCTAATGTCACATTAACTTCCACAACGACACCACAACGATTACAACTTCATTTCAAGCCATTAAATCCTCATTTTACGTCATGGAATCCACAACACAACAATCAAACTACTAAATAAAATCAATTCATTTGTTCTACACAATGCAACTATATTCGGCCAACACCCCCAACATACCAAATTCATGATTTTCATCCATTTCCACACACTACAACATACACAACCATCCATAACATATGTAAAAGAGGATTGAACACATACCTTTCTCACTCAACTTCTTGGCTTGGCTAAGGTTTCCAACTTGCATAACAAATGCTTTGCTTGCTCCAACAATCAGTCCATGTTAGTTAGGGCCTTCAAATTGGTTGAATTACTAGAAGAGAATTATTTTTCTTGACCAATTTTCATGACCTAAGTTCGGCCATACCATGGCCAAATGACTCCTCTTTCTAGTCAATCGACCATAAGAACGCATCATTATTTCTAGAGAAAATTGGGCAGCATCTCCTTTGTTTCAACTACTTTTCCCATGTTCTATTTCATTTCCCAAACATTTACAACAAATCTCACACTATAGTATCAACATTCCTCGCTCATACACATTAAGAGAAATCCACCATTTTTCTTCATTTTTTTCCACATTTACTGGTTTTAGCTCGCTATCGCATATTCTCATGTATAATACTTATCTCATGGTCTAAACATCATTTATAGCATATTCACAATCATAACGTACCAACTTTCATGATTCCATTCCATTATCATTTAATGGTGACTCTATTCACTCATTCAAGACCCACTTTCCATGTCATTCTACAATTCAAGCTTCTTAGCCTTCTAATACCTTAAACAACATGCTAAAGTCATGAAACTTACCTTAGATGATAGTTGAACAAGCCTTGAATGAGAATACTCCTCTAGCACCAAAACCCTATCTCACCTCCTTTGATATTCTTTGAGGAAGATGAACTCTACTTAGGTTTTATACACTTTGATTCATGAATTTGATGTTGTTGATCATTGATTTCCTTGGTATTTTTGTGGTGGAAGTGTTTTGAGACTTTTCTAGAGAGTTCTTGAGTTGGAGAGTGGAGGAAATGAAATGGATGAAATAAAATGGACCATTACACTTAAACTTAAAAGCTGGCTGAGCCAACTTATACGGACCAACATACGGTCCGTACTATTTATACGGACCGTATGTATGGGCGTAAATTTGGTCCAGAGGCTGGTCCCTCCTTTGGCCAATTATACGGCCAAATCTACGGCTGGTATAATTTATACGGTCCATAGATTGGACCGTATAATGCCCAGTGGTTCCGTTTTTGTTCTCATCGACTCGTTTGATCCCCGATCCTTATGGAACCTTCTTAACACTTGTTTAACACTTCAATACCAATCTAAGGGACTTCATTGCATGTCTCTAAGACACCATTATTCCCTCACCACATCGTTGCTCGTTATTCTTATCCGATATACAACATACGACTCGCTTTCCCTAACAACTTCCTTCCCTCATCTCGGTTGGTTTTGAAATCTCGTTTGGGGTTATCAAATACTATTCATCACTCATCGACATGTCGTATAAGCCTTGACCTTCGTTGTCCTGTTCACAGTACATGTACGGGGAATTTCCCAAGGTGTAACAGCCACATTTGGCTGGTGAATTTTTTACGGCCTCACTTTAGGAGGGTATGGATATTTCTCGTATTTAGGCCCATGCCCAGAACCTGGAAGAACGATAGCAACAGCGAAGGAATGAGCGTGATTATGATAGGGGCCACAATAAAAGTGCCAGATCTTTAGGCGTTGTTAGTGAGTTTGGAGGTAGTCAGAGGCAACAGTATTCCAAACGCTCCAGTTATTCAGCGGGTAGTGTACCCCTGTGGATTGCTAGCAAGAGGTTTGACCGCCCTATCTACTCCGGAAAAGGTCAGAGTTCCATAATTTACACCTCGAAAAATTTCCCATCAGCGTAGAGTGAATAGGCCAACGAAGGGTATGACGTAGATAATGTTTTGATAAGTAAGAAATAGCATTTGAAGACCCTAATCGAGATTTCGAAGACATTTAAGGCAAGGGAAGAAAGTTGTTAAGGAAAAACAGGTTATATGTTGTGTGTCGGGCAAGGATTTCGAGTATCGAATTAATGAGAGTTTAAATACATCTTGGAGAAGAGTTATGATGACCCTTATATTGTTAATGAAGTGCTAAACAAGTGTTAAGAAGGTTCCGTAAGGATCGGAGATCAAACGAAGTGGCAAAAATAAGATCAGTGAAAAAATAGGATATACGGTTGATTATACGGACCGTATAATGTTATACGGACCGTATAATGGACCGTAGAAGTGTCACAGAATGAATTTTCTGAAGGGTTGATTTCACGGTAGATTATACGGACCGTATAAAATTATACGGCCCGTATAATGTACCGTCAAATTGACACAGAAAAGGGTGGTCACTGGAGCAGTTTTACGGTCGATTATACGGACCGTATAAATTTATACGGACCGTATAATAACGTCGGGACAGATTTCAAGTTTTAAATAAGAGACCCAAGTTCATTTATTTCATTTCCATTTTTCATTCTCCACAACTCAAGACTTCTCTAGAAGCTTCCAAACATTTCATATACAAGAATTCATGAAAAATTGATGATCAACCTCATCAAATCAACAAAACTAAGTGTGAGAAACACATTAAAGTTCATTTAAGCCAAGAAATTCCAAGAGAAGTGGACTAGGGTTTTGGTGCAAGAAGAGTAATACCACTCAAGGCTTGTTCCTAAAATATCTAGGGTAAGTTTTATGGTGTTTACATGCTATTTAAGGTATGGAAAAGTTGAAACACTTGAGTTGTAGAATGATATAGGAAATGGGTCATGAAAGTGTGAATAGTGACATTTTTGAGTAAGGGTTTGGATTGAGTCATGACCATTGATGAATTGTAATTTTAAAAAATGTTATAAATGACATTTATAACATGGAATAAGTATTATATGTGAGAAAATGCAATAATGAATCATGACCATGATTATGGGAAATTGAGGTGGAATTGTGAAATGTGGATAATGTAGATAAATGATGATTGTCGTTGCGATATTGTGAATGTTGTTATGAACGTTTGGGAGTTGATGAAGAATATGGGATAGGTTGTATAAACAAAGGAAATGCTGCCCAATTTTCTTTAACTTTAGTAAGCACGTTCTTATAACCGCTTAGCTAATTTTAATGCGAATTCTTTTGAAGGTAAAGACGTGAACATTAAAGGACACTGAGCAAGCAATAGAGTAGTTAAATGACAAAGGTATGTGAGGCTAGTCCTTTCTTTCTATGGCATGAATCCGACATGATTTCTCTTTCCCCTCCATGAATTCTCTATATTCCGGCATAATCAAGAATTTATGATCCCGAATAGCTATATGAGAAAAGAGATATGATACGAGTTCAATAATGATGTGGTTTGGTGTGCACACTCACCTTATATACTATTTCCTTCAAGTTAAGGCAGAATACTATTAAGTTAGTGATGTCAGTTATTGCATACACTCACCTTATGTACTATTTCTTTAAAGGTGAGGCAGAGTACTTATAGATGTCCATAATGGAATCGGGGGATCACGACCCTACGTCACCCCGATAAAGTATAGTTGTCCTTGAGTCTTTATGCATGCATTATGATGAGTATACTATGATGATCATATTATGATGATATTACACCGTACCTATATGGACGGGCAGACATACACACCACTATAGTGGGAAGCTTATACCCCGGACGTGGGAGGCCTGGACGCAGGTTAATTATTATCACACCGTACCTATATGGACGGGTAGCTTATACACTATTGCGTATATGATATGATGATGATTATGAGTAAGTCAGTATGCGTTATTTCTTCATAAGTGATAGCCATATACAGTTGCTCCTTATTGATGCTTCCTCTATCTCATTGATGTATTATTGTTGTTTATGCCTCTCATACTCAGTACAATATTCGTACTGACGTCCGTTTTCTTTGGAAGTTGTGTTCATGCCCACAGGAAGACAGGGAGGTGATCCTGATCCAAACTCATAGGAGCTAGCAGCTGATTTGACAGCACTCCATTGTTCAGAGGTGCTTATGATTATTCTTTTGTGTACATGTATATTTTGGGCATGATGGGGTCTTGTCCCGTCCTTATGTCTAGCACTCCAGTAGAGGCTCGTAGATACGCAGTGTGGGTTATATGGTCTCACGAGGATGCTATTATGTATGTATATATATATATTATCATTTTGACAGCCGAGAGGCTTATGTATATAAAAGTATTAATGTTTTCAAATGAAAGACGATTTTCCTATGATTTGAGTATAAAATTGATAAAAGAGCAATAAATGAGCATGATGAGTAATAGAATGAGCGGTGCTCGGTGGGTAGCACCGGGTACCCGTCGCGGCCCCTAGTCGGGTCATGACACCACAGTTCCGAGTTCTCAGTACAGGGGTGACTCCAGTCAGATTAGACTACCCTTACCACGGTGCACTCAATGTGGTAGGCTATATTCGGGACAGTGTCGTCTAGGTACAAATTCTTGTTATGCCTGCGGACAGACAGATTATATGATGCGTGATTATCCGTTGAGAGGTGACAGAGGTATGGCTCAGCCTACAGGATCAGCGGTTGCTTCTTCATCATCGGTGCGCCCTCTAGGGTAGAGTTCACAGACATCGGCAAGCCGTGGAAGAGGTAGAGGGGGAGCATCCAGCTCGAGCGGCCCTCAGAACCGTATTTATGCTTTAGCTGGGCACCAAGATCTTGAGTCTTCACTTGACTTAGTTACAGGTATATTATCAGTATCTTCCCATGACGTATACGCATTGATTGATCCAGGGTCTACACTATCATATATTACTCCTTATATTGTCGACCGAATTTGGGTGAAATTTGAGTTGATTAAACCTTTTGAAGTATGTACAATGGTTGGTGACCCTGTTATAGCTAGCCGATTATATAAAAATTACATGGTTATAGTTTGTGATCGTTATACCATGGCAAATCTGATTAAGCTCAATATTGTAGATTTTGATGTCATTATGGGAATGGATTAGTTAACTTCTTGTTATGAAAATGTTGATTGTAGAATGAAGATGGTTCGTTTCTAGTTTCCAAAAGAGCCAGTTCTAGAATGGAAGGGTAATACAGCTTCTCCAAAATATAGGTTTATTTCCTATCTCAAGGCAAGGAAGATGATTGCTAAGGGATGTATTTGCCATCTATTTGGGGTTCAGGATATGGAGGCGAAGCCACCAACTCTTCAATCCATTCCCATAGTGAATGAGTTCCCAGATGTGTTCCTGGATGTGCTTCCAAGTCTTCCACCAGAACGGGAGATTGATTTTGCCATTGATATGTTGCCAAATACTAAGCCCATATCTATTCCTCCCTATAGAATGGCTCCTGCAGAACTAAGGGAGTTAAAGGAGAAGCTAAAGGATTTGCTTGAAAAAGGCTTTATTAGGCCTAGTTCGTCGCCTTGGGGAGCACCCGTATTACTTGTAAGGAAGAAAGATGGCTCCTTATGGGTGTGTATCGACTATAGGCAATTGAATAAGGTAACGATAAAGAATAAGCATTCCCTTCCAAGAATCGATGATTTATTTGATCAGTTGCAAGGTGCCAAATGGTTCTCAAAGATAGACTTGAGATCGAGGTACCACCAGGTGAGAGTTAGGGAGAAAGATATTCCGAAGATGGATTTTTGAACCAGATATAGTCATTTCGAGTTTCGGGTGATACGGTTTGGTTGACTAACACTCCGGCGGTATTCATGGATTTGATGAACAGTGTATTCAGGCCATTCTTAGATTTGTTTGTGATTGTATTCATCGACGACATTCTGCTATATTCGCGATCTGAGGCAGAACATGCGAATCATTTACGTACAGTTCTTAGAACTCTCCAAGCT
Organism: Lycium barbarum; assembly: GCF_019175385.1. Classification (NCBI taxonomy): domain Eukaryota; kingdom Viridiplantae; phylum Streptophyta; class Magnoliopsida; order Solanales; family Solanaceae; genus Lycium; species Lycium barbarum. The sequence goes on along the minus strand of NC_083340.1, from coordinate 89,676,697 downwards.
AGGGAGGTATATGCAAAATTCTCAAAATGAAAGTCTTTGTTGAATTCGGTAACTTTTCTACGGCACATTATTACAGCTGATGGTATTCAGGTGGATACCCAGAAGATAGAAGCCGTGAAGACTTGGCCAAGGCCTACAACGCCTACTGAGGTTCGTAGTTTTCTGGGCTTGGTAGGATACTACAGAAGATTTGTGGAAGGTTTCTTATCCATTTCTGCACCACTAACAAAGTTTACCTAGAAAGCAGCAAAATTTCAGTGGACGGATGCTTGTGAACGTAGTTTTCAAGAGTTGAAGAGCAGATTGACTTCGGCCCCAGTCCTGACACTTCCAGAAGGATCCGAGGGCAATGTTGTTTATTGGGATGCTTCAGGCGTTGGGCTATGTTGTGCGTTGATGTAGCATGGTAAGGTAATTGCTTATGCTTCAAGGTAGTTGTCGAAGCGTGAGAAAAACTACCCGACTTATGATTTAGAATTGGCTGTGGTGATCCATGCATTGAAGATGTGGAGGAATTATTTATAAGGAGTCCATGTTGATATTTATACAGATCATAAGAGTCTCCAGTATATTTTCAAGCAGAAGGAGTTGAATCTTCGACAATGGCGGTGGTTGGAGCTTTTGAAAGATTATGATGTCATTATTTTGTATCATCTAGGAAAGGTGAATATAGTAGCTGATGCTCTTAGCCGCAAATCCATGGGCAGTTTATACGTTGTTTAGCCAGGGAAGAAGGAGTTAGTTCATGAGCTTCGACAGCTAGCCAGCCTATGAGTTTGCTTGATGGACTCAGGCAACACGGGATTCACTATCCAAGATTCAGCTACCTCATCTTTAGTAGTTAAGGTGAAAGAGTGTTAGTATGAATATCCCATGTTAATCCATTACAGAGACACATTCCCTTAGAAGAAAAAGTCACCATTTAGAATTTCAGCGGACGGAGCTCTTACATATCGAAATAGATTATGTGTTCCCGATGTTGCAGAATTACGCTGCTAGATATTAGAAGAAGCCCATTATTTCCGTTATTCTGTTCATCCGGGAGCAACAAAGATGTATCATGATATCAAGTCAATTTATTAGTGGAATGGAATGAAGAAAGACATTGCATAATTCGTAGCTCAATGTCCTAACTGTCAACAGGCAAAGATTGAGCATCAGAAGCTTGGAGGATTGCTACAAGCTGTGGAGATTTCGACATGGAAATGGGAAGTGATTAATATCGATTTCATTATCGGCTTACCTCGTTCTCAGCGTAAGTATGATTCTATATGGGTGATTGTGGATAGACTCACAAAGTCAGCTCATTTTCTGCCTGTTAGAACTAGGTACTCAACTGAAGATTATGCAAAGCTTTATATCAAAGAGATAGTACGACTCCATGGTGTTCCGGTATCCATTATCTCTGATAGAGGTACGTAATTTATAGCAGATATCTGGAGGTCTTTCTATGATGGTTTGGAAAATCAGGTGAGTCTTAGCACAGTATTTCACCCGTTAGACTGATGGACAAGCAGAGCGCCCTATTCAGACCCTTGAAGATATGTTGAGAGCGTGTGTGTTAGACTTTGGAGGTAGCTGGGATGATCATTTGCCACTTATTGAGTTTGCATACAACAATAGTGATCACTCCAGTGTTCAGATAGCCCCGTATAAAGATTTATATGGGTGGAAGTGTAGATCACCAATCAAATGGTTCAAAGTGGGAGAGAATAAATTTGTAGGGCCAGACTTGATCCAGGAAGCAGTGGAGAAAGTTAAGCTTATTCAGGATCGATTGATGACCGCTCAAAGTCGATAAAAGTCCTATGCAGACAATCGCTGACGAGATTTAGAGTTCCAAGTCAATGACTGGGTATTCTTGAAGGTGTCACCGATGAAAGGTATTGTGAGATTTGGTAAAAAGGGTAAGCTTAACCCTCGATACATCGGACCATATAGGATCGTGCGTAAAGTGGGCCAAGTAGCCTGTGAGTTAAATCTACCTCCAGACTTGGGGACAGTTCACCCAGTTTTCCATGTATTGATGCTTCGCAAATGTATTGGAGATCTTTCCAGAGTTGTACCTGTAGATGATGTTCAGATTACCGAGCAATTAGCTTATGAAGAGGTTCCCATTGCTATCCTAGATAGACAGGTCCAGATATTAAGGACTAAAGATGTAGTTTCAGTTAAAGTCTTATGGGGAAACAAAAATAAGGAAGAAATGACCTAGGAAGCTGAAGAGAATATGAAGTCCAGATATCCACACCTGTTTCCATTGCTAGAGGAGATTCAGACAGAGACACCATTGTCTTCAGGTGCGTAATGCTTACTTTTTCTGATTTCCTGTTCATGTGGGGCCATCATTATTGTGTTATTGTTGATATTGTTATAGCCTGTGAGCGTTGTGTTGCAAGCCGAGTTGCCTCAAGGACGTTTCGAGGACCGTCCCGTGGAGTAAAAGATTGGATGAAGCATGGGAGGACGGATTGGAGATGAAAGAGTATTAAAGTGGTCAAACGAGCAAGGAAGGCTATGTTTGCCAGAGGCCACATTCGGAAATTCAAGATTTCCATCTCCACAAGACTAGCCAAACAAGGCCGTTGCCTCATTAATGGAATTTATGTAATAATATGGTCTTATTTTATTTAGTTAGTATAAATAGGTAGTCTTTTATTTCATTAGGAGCTTTTGATGAATTGAGGAAATTGTTAGTATGTTTGTGTTGTCTCTAGAGAGAGAAACAATTGAGAGTCTTATGGATATAAGCTCTTGTTGATTTGAGATTTGCTGAGAGGTTGGTTGCAAGAGAATCTAATTCCCTTGAGGTCTTCCTAAGAGTTTGGTGCTTGTTGATGTTAATTAATTGAGGTCTTTAGGTTTAATATACCTTTAGGTTGCTTTTAATTCCATTGTCTTGTGTCAATCTATCTATCCATTACGTTCCTTGTTATTTTATTGCTTCCGCGTAACCGTTCTTGTATCAATTGGTATCAGAGCAAGGTAGAAGGATCATTCTATTGATTCTTCAATCCTTGGTTGAAAAAAAATAAAAAAATGAAAAAAATGAAAAATTTGAAAATCGGTGTTTTGATGTTTGTTTGTTGGATTTGATGTTGAATCTGTGTTTATTGCTATTAAAAACCTTTAGATCTGAAGTTTCAAGTGATTTGATTTAGTTTTGGAAAATCACCATTGAAGACCTTCAAGCTTTTAGAAGAACTCCAAATGGGTCTTAGTGATTGAGGTTAAATTGGAGGTTAATTCTTATTGGGCTTTGTTCTCTAGGTGAAAAGGGGAGTCTAGATCTAAAATTTGGTGGAAAAATAAGTTGATTTGGAGGTGAATGGGATTTTGGGTGTTCTTCATGTTCTTGAGCATCTTCATATCTTCATAGTGAAGAAGAAGACCATAAAGGAAATTTGATCCAAAATAAATTCCCAAAAGTTATAGAAAGTTGTTTTTTCACCCCAAAAAGGAAAGATCCTACATTGAGTGGGCCCAATACATCATCCAAATTCACAAAATTCAGCCAAAAGTTCGAGAAAAACATCCCAGGAGGCTGTGCTTTGTGCAACCATTGCACGGTAGGGCTTGTGCTCTGGCTCTGCGTCGCACAGCCATCGCATGACCAAAAAAAAAAATCTCAGAAAAATCAGTGTGTTGCACAGATTCAGAGAGGGGTATTTTGTACGATCATTGTGCGACGCATGACCATCACACGACTTTGAAAACTCCGAAATATTTTCTAAGTGTTAGATTCAGAGAGGGGTTATTTGTGCGCCGGGTGTGCGACGCACAACCATCACACGACCATCAAAAAGTTGTTCTAAGTGTTTAAAAACGGTTTGATTTCCACTTGCCGCAAACGTAGCCCTCTCGCTTAACTAATTATACCACGTTGGAAAGCGTCCTCAACTTAATAAGAATACAAAAAGAAAGAGATTTTAGGATCACAATTGAAAGACTTGGAATTATTTTTTTCCCTTGGGTTCGGCCAAATGGCCTTGAAATGCTCTCAATTTTTTTTTTTTGTGAGTTTTTCTTGAAGCTTCTAAGTGATAAGGCCTCTTAATATAAATTTAACACATGGGATTTGAGGGCATGGGCTTGGGCCAAGCCATTTGGCCGGCCACCCCTACTATTGGGCCTTAATTTCTCTTATTTTTTTTTTGTGATTTTCCTAGCCCAATTGGTTATGGCCCCATTTTGTAATTCCCGAAACTAATTTCCGAAATTCTAATTTTGCCCTTAGCCTTCCTTAATATTTCCGTACCAATATTCTTTCATGAACAACTCATATATTAAATAAAATAAAAACATGGCCTTATTTTTTACAAGGCAAGATTATTCCAAATTTTCCAAATGCGCAAAAACACGGGATATAACAACACCTTGGAAAAAATGCCCCGTATATGTACAATGAATAGGCTAACAGAGGACATAGCGTATATGATGTTTTGACGAGTAAGAAAGTGTCACGACCCAACCCCGTAGGCCGTGGCTAGTGCCCAAGCTGGACACTCGTACACGCCTGTTAGCTATAATCCATTTGAACTGAACATAATATGGAAATTCTTAGGAACAATGTGTCATCTCAGAACTGTCACACATATATATACACACCAAAGAAACCTGTCTCTTGTGGAGTCACACTATCTGTCACGACCCAGCCCCGTGGGCCGCGACTGGCACCCTACCTGGGTACCCAGACCAAATCGCATATTTATTTCCGAATCTAAACTTATTTCAGAATTTTCAAGAAGTTATATCAAACATAATTTATATCGAAAATATGTCTTAAGCGGTCATATCAAATCAAACTCAAACAAAGCGGCGGAATAGACATCGCCGGTCAAAATACAAATATATACAAAAGGGCCATTTGGGGCCATCATATCAAACAGACCGCTTTAAGACCCGAAAGCAAAATCAGACAATAAACACATAGGACCCTCGCCCCACATATATGACTACAGGCCTCTACGAACTCAAAACAAAGACATGTGGCGAGACAGGGCCCCGCCGTACCCAAATAGTCAGACATACCAAATATATACAAAACAAAAGAGTCTGTACCAAAAGTGGACTCCGGATCGGATAAGAGTACTCCGGAATAGCAAGAAGTGAAGCCTACTGCGGGGGATCACCGATATCTGCACCTGCGGGCATAAAACGCAGCCCCCGAAGAAAGGGGGTCAGTACGAAATATGTACTAAGTATGTAAAGCACGGAGTACAGAATTATAGATCAAAACCGAAAGCAAATCAAATGTCAAAGTGGGGTACAAACTGGTATGTCAAAATCTGTATCGAAATCATATACGTATATACTATGCAAATGAAATCATGCAAACGCTTAGGAACGTGGTCGCCACTCCAACGCTGACGCCACACACAGCATAACACCAGAAGGTTTCAAATCTCCGTACATCCCCGAACATAATCATAATCATCGGTGAGCGTATCGCATCCCGAGCCATATCACAGCATAACTCCAAACGGAACCGGGCCCTATGGCGAAGCCTCGGGAACCGTAACACAGCATACCGCCGAATTTATCATATAGCGCACGAATCAAAACCGGCCCGGGAACCGGCGAACGAAGTCATAATATGGCACGAGCGGAGTCGTGAGCAAACAAATGCAAATCGTCGTTCAAAATAGTGTTTCAGAACAAGGTAAATTCATAATTCATATCGCATTACAAAATAGTCGAATACTTAGTCGACATAAAATTTCATTTCACAAAACGTTTCCAAAATGGTCCATATAATTCAAAACATAGGTTAGCGTATCGAATTGTCCAAACCTACCCCGTAGGAAGATGTTCCAAGGATCCGAAGTAGTATTTACAACTTTATTATCAAAGATGGCCCGAAGGGCAAATCGGGCATTTTGGGGTCGCGGACCCACCTCGAGTCGAAATGAGGTGGCGAACATATTTTTATGAGCAGTTATATGCCAAGGGTCATACATAATCATTCCCAGGTTACCCGACCACATTTCGATAGGTTTCGGACGAATAATGGCATTCTAGCCAAAAGGGAGCCTTTAGGCTTCAATCGAATTGAATGAATAGTAACTTTCCTGTGGATCGGGTTTCGAGGAGCAGAAATGCTCCGGAAGGTCTCATATTCAACTAACACACTAAGATATGCCAAATAAAGAATTGGGAAGCTTTACATACCTCACAAACGTCGTAAGCTCTTCCAAATGTCTCGTCCCGTTTCGTCAAAAATCTGCAAATGGTCAAAGTTACCAAATGAGATCCTTAGGCTTTGAAATGCCTTTAACTTCATAATTGCCTACCGAAATTTCGGCAGCATTTCCCCTATAAATCTAACATCCCCGAGGCGTAGCTCGGCTCCAATTAACCAGCTACAACAGCCCACACATCAACAACCAAAACAAACAGCAATAACACCATTCTAGTTTCAAAGTTTGACATGATTCCTTAAGTTGGCGACTTTTCATTCAAACTTTCACAACTCCAATTCTACATAATTGTATGTATTCCCACATTAAAACTTATACAATCACATTCTAATTACAAACCATGCCATACACGAAATTGCATAAAAAAAAAAAATCCATTATTTCCCAAATTCTTCAAACATCTAAAATGCACTACGAACATTCTAACTCACGTCGTTCCATTCCGAATTCATCAACATCGATATAGATTCATATCTAAAGTCTATAACACCCAAGATATACATTGATATACATAAAGATACCAAGGATATACACTTTCCGATAACATCCAAATTCGTTTTCCACCGCCAATTTAATTCAACAATCAATCATTTACGATATAAGGATCACAACAACACATTAGACCAACTTAACCAAGATCAATTCACACCAATTTTTCCTTCTATGGCTCTCGGCCAAACCCACTACAAACACACACCCACGACTTCCTATTTACGTTAAAATTACGGGATCTCCATCTACTTCTAATGCTTAACACATTCACATCAATTCTATAACATAAAAGGGTAAGAATTCTCACCTTTTCTTGAAACCCCGACTTGTCGAAAACGTCGTCCCCGTGCCAAACAAATTATACCACGTCGGAGAGCGTCTTGAGTACTTCACAAATATGTAGAAACCAAGATTTTTGGATCACACACAAGCTTGGAATTTTTTTTTTCCCTTCTCTCCCTCTTACTCACGGCCGAACCCTCTCTCTCTTTGTGCTCTTGAAATGTTTGTTGATTTATGATAAATTCCAAGTGTAACATAGATATATATCCTTTAAGTGTCATGTGCTATGCACATGACACCAACATAATGGGTTGGGCCAAGCTAAGGCCGGCCCCTCTCTTTCCTTTGGGCTTCCAATTAATTTTTTTTTGGTTTCTTGGCCCAATGCTTAAAAAGTCCCGTTTTGTAATTCCCGAAACTAATTTCCGAAATTCCGAATTTACCCTCGGCCTTCCCCGAGGTCTTAGCATAAAAGATTCCATAACCCACATAGTCATATTCTCACAAATTAATTTATATCCTTCTAACACCCTAGTCATAATTATTTCTCGATTTCCAATTGTACGAAAACACGGGGCCTAACATTCTCCCCCCCTTAAGAACATTCGTCCCCGAATGTTAAACAAATCTTATGAAGGCTCACAAGCATAACGGGAAAACCATTTTTATATAAATAACACACATGGTCCGTCCGTTCATTGGTACAACAAATACAAAAGTCTAGATTACAGGAGGCGTAGGGAATAAATGGGGGAATCTCTTCTTCATCTCATCCTCCGCCTCCCAAGTCATCTCTTCCCGGTTGTTATTTCGCCATAGAACCTTAACCGAAGGCACTTCCTTAGTGCGCAATCTCCTCACCTGACGATCCAGAATAGATACCGGCTGCTCGTCATAAGATAACTGCTCCGTCACCTGGAGATCATCTACTGGGAATATCCTGGAAGGGTCACCAATACATTTCCGCAACATAGACACATGAAACACCGGGTGCACGGACTCCAAATCGGATGGCAAGTCTAGCTCGCAGGCGACTGCGCCTATCCTCCGAACAATCTGGTATGGCCCGATGTACCGCGGACTCAGCTTGCCCTTCCTGCCAAATCTCATAACGCCCTTCATAGGCGACACCTTCAGGAATACCCAGTCACCAATCTGAAACTCCAACGGTCGACGCCGTTTATCAGCATAAGCTTTCTGTCGACTCTGAGCGGCTAACAGTCGATCCCGAATAAGCTTTACCTTATCTACAGCCTCCTGGATCACATCTGGCCCAATCAACTTGGTCTCGCCCACGTCAAACCAGCCAATAGGAGATCTGCACCTCCTGCCATAAAGGGCCTCATACGGGGCCATCTGAATGCTGGAGTGATAACTGTTATTGTAGGCAAACTCTATAAGCGGCAAATGATCATCCCAGCTGCCCCTGAAGTCAATAACGCAGGCCCGTAACATGTCCTCGAGCGTCTGAATAGTGCGCTCGGCTTGCCCGTCGGTCTGAGGATGGAAAGCTGTACTGAGGGTCACCTGGGTCCCTAATCCCTCCTGAAATGACCTCCAGAAATTAGCTGTGAACTGAGCACCTCGGTCGGTAATAATAGATACAGGGACCCCGTGAAGTCTGACTATCTCTCTGATATATAATCTGGCATAATCCTCAGCCGAATATGTAGTCCGGACCGGAAGGAAATGGGCTGATTTCGTCAGCCTGTCCACAATAACCCAAATGGAGTCATACCTGCGTAGAGTACGCGGCAACCCAACAATGAAGTCCATATTAATCATCTCCCATTTCCAGGCTGGAATCTCCATCTCCTGTAGCAACCCACCGGGCTTCTGATGTTCAACCTTGACTTGCTGACAGTTCGGGCATTGACTAATAAATTCAGCAATGTCTTTCTTCATGCCGTCCCACCAATACAAACACCGAAGATCCCGATACATCTTAGTGGAACTAGGATGAACAGAATACCGGGCACAATGTGCCTCGCCCATAATCTGCCGTCGTAAGCCCGCAACGTCCGGTACACAGAATCTGCCGTCGTACAATAGTACCCCTTCAGGCGAGATCTCAAACTGGGTCTTTGTCCTATTAAGGGCCGCATCTCGGTACTGAATCAAAAGAGGATCCTCAAACTGGCGCTGCTTTACCTCCTGAATAATAGATGACTCAGCAACTGGACGAACAGAAATCCCAGAATCTCCAGAATCCACCAAACGAACTCCGAGGCTGGCCAGCTGATGAATGTCACGAACCAAATCTCTCTTATCAGGTGGAACATCAGCCAGACTGCCCACGGACTTGCGGCTAAGCGCATCAGCTACCACGTTGGCTTTCCCCGGATGGTACAAAATATCAACGTCGTAGTCCTTTAGTAACTCAAGCCATCTCCGCTGCCGCAAATTTAGTTCCTTCTGTCTGAAAATATACTGGAGACTTTTATGGTCCGTATAGATATCAACATGGACCCCATATAAATAATGCCGCCAAATCTTCAGAGCATGAATCACCGCGGCCAACTCAAGATCATGAGTGGGATAGTTTTTCTCGTGCGGTCTGAGCTGCCGGGAAGCATAGGCTATGACTCGACCGTGCTGCATCAATACACATCCTATCCCAATACCAGAGGCGTCACAATAGACAACATACCCGTCAGCTCCCTCTGGAAGAGCCAAAACTGGTGCTGTAATCAATCTCTCCTTCAACATCTGAAAGCTGCGCTCGCAAGCATCTGTCCACTGGAATTTTGCTGCTTTCTGGGTAAGCCTCGTCAGTGGTGCTGAAATAGAAGAGAAATCCTCCACGAACCTGCGGTAATACCCTGCCAATCCAAGAAAACTACGCACCTCTGTCGGTGTAGTAGGCCTGGGCCAATTCTGCACAGCCTCAATCTTCTGCGTGTCAACCCGAATACCATCAGCGCCGACAATATGGCCCAAGAATGCCACAGAAGTCAACCAGAACTCACACTTAGAGAATTTAGCATATAACTTCTGCTGACGGAGGATGCCAAGTACCGTCCTCAAATGATCTGAATGCTCCTCGGCTGATCGCGAGTAAATCAGGATATCATCAATAAATACAATAACAAACATATCCAGAAAAGGCCGAAATACCCGGTTCATCAGATCCATAAACACCGCTGGAGCATTAGTCAGCCCGAAAGACATAACTCTGAACTCATAATGCCCGTACCGGGTCCTGAAAGCAGTCTTCGGGATATCAGACTCCCGTACTCGCACCTGGTGATAGCCTGAGCGCAGATCTATCTTGGAGAAGTGTCTAGCACCCTGCAGCTGATCAAACAAGTCATCAATCCGGGGAAGGGGATATTTATTCTTAATAGTCACCTTATTCAGCTGCCGGTAGTCAATACACATCCGCAACGACCCATCCTTCTTTCTAACAAACAATACCGGCGCTCCCCAGGGTGATGTGCTGGGCCTGATAAAACCCTTATCCAGCAAATCTTTCAGCTGCTCCTTCAACTCCTTCAACTCAGCTGGTGCCATCCTATAGGGAGGAATAGATATAGGCTGCGTATCCGGCATCAACTCAATAGAGAAATCAATCTCCCTCTCAGGCGGAAGGCCAGGAAGCTCGTCAGGAAAAACATCTGGAAACTCACTGACGACCGGAACAGACTGAAGGGTAGGTACCTCCGCGGCAGTATCGTGCACACGAACCAAATGATAAATATAACCCTTCTGGATCATCTTCTTAGCCTTGAGGTATGAAATAAACTTACCCCTCGGCGATGCAGTAGATCCGAACCACTCTATGACTGGTTCCCCTGGAAACTGAAAACGGACTACCTTTTTCTGGCAGTCGACATTAGCATAACAGGAAGACAACCAGTCCATGCCCATAATGACATCAAACTCGAGCATGTCTAACTCTACCAAATCAGCCTTAGTGCTACGATCATAAATGGTCACAGAACAATCCTTATAAATCTGTCTCGCTACAATAAAATCCCCAACTGGCGTAGCTACCTCAAACGGTTCTATAGGCTCAGACACTATCCCAATTTTACTAGCAACGAGCGGGGAAATATACGATAAAGTAGAACTAGGGTCAATCAATGCATATACAGATCTGGAGAAAACCAGCAATGTACCTGTGACAACGTTTGGCGAAGCCTCCTGATCTTGGCGGCTGGCCAAAGCATATATGCGGTTCGAGGGACCGCTAGAACCTGAAGCGCCACCGCGGCCTCGACCGCGCCCTGCCGGTGCTGGAATACCCCGCCCTCCAGGGCGTGCAACAGATGGAACAGAGGAAAAACCGGCGGCTGACCCTGTCTGCTGAGCCGCATTACCCGAACCACTGGCCAATGGGCAGTCTCTCATAAAGTGGGCCTGACCACCACAAGTAAAACAAGCTCCCATCGCTCGGTAACACTCCCCGGGATGAGACTTCCCGCAGTGTGGACAACGGGGTCTAGGTGGTCTGGCCTGACTGGGACCCCTGGATACCTGCGAACCTGCCACTCTGGAGCTCTGACCGGCCCCAGACGGTCCCGTACTGTCGAATCTCCGGCTGCCTGACTGAGTACCCCGGCCGGAAGAAGGAAAATATCTGTCAGACTGCTGCTGCTGCTGAGGCTGTCCGCCTCTAGAATCCCCTGAATAACCCGCGGATCTAGCCCTCTTGGGCGGCCTCCTGTCTCTATCTCTGCCAGCAGGATCAGATCTGCGACGGTCCTCCATACCCATCGCATAGGCCTGAAGCCGGGAAATATCCATGTCTGCCTGCAGTGATACGGCCATACAGCTGTCTACCAAATACCGGTCCAATCCCATAACATAGCGGTGCATCCGATCGGACATATCTGCTACCACGGCCGGTGCATATCGGGCCAGAGAATCAAACTCAAGGCTATACTCGCGAACACTCCGACCCCTCTGCTGCAGACGTAAAAACCGATCAGCCCGTGCCCGCCGTAACTCTGGTGGCAAAAAGTGGCGGGTGAATGCTGTCACAAACTGATCCCAAGTGGCTGGAGGGGCTCCCACTCCCCTAGACAGTTCCCAAGTCTCGTACCAATGAGTAGCCACATCTCGGAGCCTGTGTGAAGCCAGCTCAACTGACTCGGTCTCAGAAGCCCTGACCAAATCCAGCGAGCGTCGCATCCCCCGAATAAAGTCATGGGGGTCCTCGTCGGGCTTAGACCCGAAGAACTCTGGAGGGCCACATAGCAGAAACTCCCGAACTCGCAGGCTGTCCCGCCTGTCATCATCATCATCATCCCTCCGCCCGCGTCTGCGAGCCTGCCCTGCTACCAACGTAGTCAGCAACTGCACAGCCTCTCTCAGGGTCCGGTCCTCCGCCCCTGGCTGAGGAGCTGGAGTCTCAGGTGCGGGTACACGGACCTCTGGAGCTGCCGATGGTCCTGCTCCAGGCTGTACTAGTGGGGGTGTAGCAGACCCCTCAGACTGTGGCACATCCTCAGGCAAATCATAAACACGAGCCCGGGTAGCTCGCTGTGCCTGGCTAGTCTCCCCAATCCTCGCCTTGCCCTTCTGGGCTGCCGTTGCCTTCTTCGGAGGCATCACTGCAAACACGAAGGCGAGTCAGATCAAAATCGTCCTAATAGCACAGCTCTTCGCACGATCTAAGATTACAAAGAAAGTAACATCCTAAATGCCCTGTAGCTTCCTGCTTATAGACGTGGTGCACAACACATCGATAAACAAGACTCTACGAGACACGGCCTGTAGATATTCCGAGGACAAACTGCTCTGATACCACTTTTGTCACGACCCAGCCCCGTGGGCCGCGACTGGCACCCTACCTGGGTACCCAGACCAAATCGCATATTTATTTCCGAATCTAAACTTATTTCAGAATTTTCAAGAAGTTATATCAAACATAATTTATATCGAAAATATGTCTTAAGCGGTCATATCAAATCAAACTCAAACAAAGCGGCGGAATAGACATCGCCGGTCAAAATACAAATATATACAAAAGGGCCATTTGGGGCCATCATATCAAACAGACCGCTTTAAGACCCGAAAGCAAAATCAGACAATAAACACATAGGACCCTCGCCCCACATATATGACTACAGGCCTCTACGAACTCAAAACAAAGACATGTGGCGAGACAGGGCCCCACCGTACCCAAATAGTCAGACATACCAAATATATACAAAACAAAAGAGTCTGTACCAAAAGTGGACTCCGGATCGGATAAGAGTACTCCGGAATAGCAAGAAGTGAAGCCTACTGCGGAGGATCACCGATATCTGCACCTGCGGGCATAAAACGCAGCCCCCGAAGAAAGGGGGTCAGTACGAAATATGTACTGAGTATGTAAAGCACGGAGTACAGAATTATAGATCAAAACCGAAAGCAAATCAAATGTCAAAGTGGGGTACAAACTGGTATGTCAAAATCTGTATCGAAATCATATACGTATATACTATGCAAATGAAATCATGCAAACGCTTAGGAACGTGGTCGGCACTCCAACGCTGACGCCACACACAGCATAACACCAGAAGGTTTCAAATCTCCGTACATCCCCGAACATAATCATAATCATCGGTGAGCGTATCGCATCCCGAGCCATATCACAGCATAACTCCAAACGGAACCGGGCCCTATGGCGAAGCCTCGGGAACCGTAACACAGCATACCGCCAAATTTATCATATAGCGCACGAATCAAAACCGGCCCGGGAACCGGCGAACGAAGTCATAATATGGCACGAGCGGAGTCGTGAGCAAACAAATGCAAATCGTCGTTCAAAATAGTGTTTCAGAACAAGATAAATTCATAATTCATATCGCATTACAAAATAGTCGAATACTTAGTCGACATAAAATTTCATTTCACAAAACGTTTCCAAAATGGTCCATATAATTCAAAACATAGGTTAGCGTATCGAATTGTCCAAACCTACCCCGTAGGAAGATGTTCCAAGGATCCGAAGTAGTATTTACAACTTTATTATCAAAGATGGCCCGAAGGGCAAATCGGGCATTTTGGGGTCGCGGACCCACCTCGAGTCGAAATGAGGTGGCGAACATATTTTTATGAGCAGTTATATGCCAAGGGTCATACATAATCATTCCCAGGTTACCCGACCACATTTCGATAGGTTTCGGACGAATAATGGCATTCTAGCCAAAAGGGAGCCTTTAGGCTTCAATCGAATTGAATGAATAGTAACTTTCCTGTGGATCGGGTTTCGAGGAGCAGAAATGCTCCGGAAGGTCTCATATTCAACTAACACACTAAGATATGCCAAATAAAGAATTGGGAAGCTTTACATACCTCACAAACGTCGTAAGCTCTTCCAAATGTCTCGTCCCGTTTCGTCAAAAATCTGCAAATGGTCAAAGTTACCAAATGAGATCCTTAGGCTTTGAAATGCCTTTAACTTCATAATTGCCTACCGAAATTTCGGCAGCATTTCCCCTATAAATCTAACATCCCCGAGGCGTAGCTCGGCTCCAATTAACCAGCTACAACAGCCCACACATCAACAACCAAAACAAACAGCAATAACACCATTCTAGTTTCAAAGTTTGACATGATTCCTTAAGTTGGCGACTTTTCATTCAAACTTTCACAACTCCAATTCTACATAATTGTATGTATTCCCACATTAAAACTTATACAATCACATTCTAATTACAAACCATGCCATACACGAAATTGCATAAAAAAAAAATCCATTATTTCCCAAATTCTTCAAAACATCTAAAATGCACTACGAACATTCTAACTCACGTCGTTCCATTCCGAATTCATCAACATCGATATAGATTCATATCTAAAGTCTATAACACCCAAGATATACATTGATATACATAAAGATACCAAGGATATACACTTTCCGATAACATCCAAATTCGTTTTCCACCGCCAATTTAATTCAACAATCAATCATTTACGATATAAGGATCACAACAACACATTAGACCAACTTAACCAAGATCAATTCACACCAATTTTTCCTTCTATGGCTCTCGGCCAAACCCACTACAAACACACACCCACGACTTCCTATTTACGTTAAAATTACGGGATCTCCATCTACTTCTAATGCTTAACACATTCACATCAATTCTATAACATAAAAGGGTAAGAATTCTCACCTTTTCTTGAAACCCCGACTTGTCGAAAACGTCGTCCCCGTGCCAAACAAATTATACCACGTCGGAGAGCGTCTTGAGTACTTCACAAATATGTAGAAACCAAGATTTTTGGATCACACACAAGCTTGGAATTTTTTTTTCCCTTCTCTCCCTCTTACTCACGGCCGAACCCTCTCTCTCTTTGTGCTCTTGAAATGTTTGTTGATTTATGATAAATTCCAAGTGTAACATAGATATATATCCTTTAAGTGTCATGTGCTATGCACATGACACCAACATAATGGGTTGGGCCAAGCTAAGGCCGGCCCCTCTCTTTCCTTTGGGCTTCCAATTAATTTTTTTTTGGTTTCTTGGCCCAATGCTTAAAAAGTCCCGTTTTGTAATTCCCGAAACTAATTTCCGAAATTCCGAATTTACCCTCGGCCTTCCCCGAGGTCTTAGCATAAAAGATTCCATAACCCACATAGTCATATTCTCACAAATTAATTTATATCCTTCTAACACCCTAGTCATAATTATTTCTCGATTTCCAATTGTACGAAAACACGGGGCCTAACACTATCAACGGATAACGTCGTACATAAGCCGACAAGTCTATCATAACATATGGGAACGTCCCAACCATACATATACGCAAGCCGACAAGGCTGCCACTACATACAACATCCCAAAACATATATATACGCAAGCCGACAAGGTTGCCACTACGAATGGGAACATCCCAAAACACAAGTCATGCTAACACAACTGAACAACATCTATATAAAACCCACACATATGTCTACAGACCTCTAAGAGTATCAACAGTAACATATGACGGGACAGGGCCCCGCCGTACCCCTGAATGAACATATACATATATCAGCAGATCTGTGCCAAAAGTCTAGACTCCAGAACAACGGAGCACTCCAAGACAGCTGAGTAGAAGTCCTAAGCTGGAAGGTCACCAAATCAAGTATTTGTACCTGCGGGCATGAACGCAGCCCCCTGGAGAAAGGGGGTCAGTACGAGATATGTACTGAGTATATAAAGCATGAAATACAATATGGAAGATCATAACTGAAGTAAATATTCCAGGAGACAAGCATAACAATCAATAAATCACTGTACCTGTGCCTTACAAAACAAGTCATGCATATCATTATCATATACCGTACCCGGTCCATCATGTGACTCGGTGGATAGTCATATCATCATATCATCATATACCGTACCCGGCCCACTATGGGACTCGGTGAATAATCATATCATCGTATACCGTACCCGGCCTATTATGGGACTCGGTGAATAATCTAGTAAAATTGTGCATGATAACATACCCGGCCCATTATGGGACTCGGTGAATAATGTAGTAAAACTGTGCATGATAACATACCCGGCCCGAGACTCGGTGAATGATGTAACAACAGTATGCACGAGTAGAGTAGTGAGTAACCACATGCAATTAAATCATCATCTGAGACTCGATAGATAAGTAGACTAGCAAACATTCGAGTGTCAAAGCGATAGTCATGTTAAGTACTCTTTAAATATCATTATGAACTATATCAAAAGGGAGCCTCAGGAATCATAGACATGTATCGAGAAAATGTGAAATAACTTATGAAGTCAGAGACATTAGTCGTTATAGATCCTTTAGGAATAGAAACTTATACATCCAATTATACTATCCAACATATAGAAAGCTCGAGGGCAGTAGCATAACTACTTTAAAAGTTCTAACATCAAGAAGTGAATAAGAATCATGAATCATATTCGGAACTTACGAATGGAATTACCCCAAAGCTTATATTGTTCATCACTTACGTCTACGACATGCCAAAAGAAAGAAGGGATAGGTTTTACATACCTTTAGCGTTTATTCGCCACACAACACGTATATGCTGCCCAATAGTAGCTCAACCTATATTAAGACGTCAAGAACTACGGTTAAGCTACGGGGAGATTCAAAACGTATTCTAACGTTAGTAACTCCTTTCTAGATAATTAGATGATGTTCCTTACATTCAAACCAATTACACATTACTCAAGCCAATACCAATAACTATAATTTCAAGTATTATACCGAAGCTATTCAAGGCAGATTCGGATAGCCCGCACAACATTCCAAACAACCCACATTTACAACATTCGATAACAATCCATATACGACTACTACATATTCAAATTATCCTTAATGACCCATAGTCTTAACATTTTCATCGATACGATCTTCTAACATCCCAACCAATACAATAACATCATGTATAACTTTAGTTACACTTAATCTTCCAAACTCAACAAGAACAACAACGACATATCAAAATAGCCCGTAACTAACAGCATAAACGATGCTCGAAAATCTTGCGAATACCTACGAACACACCAAGCAAACCACATACGATTCTTACACGTTATTTCATACAATCTTTTCATCTAATTTTAGTGAAATACAACAGCAGCCACACGACAACTACATCATCTATTCATATGCAAGTAACCACATTATTATCACTATAATCCTTACAACAACCCACAAACAAATTTAACTTCAACTTCCGTTAAATGCCTCCATTCTCATCATAAAATCCATAACAACAACAACCAAAATGTTACTTAAAATCAATTCACCAATTTCCACCAAAACAGCCCCTACACGGTTTCAACATCAACATACATAATTTCATATATTCAATTCACATCCACCAACATTATAAAAATCTAAACCATCTCTAAATCACATCGAAGAAAATTAAATCTTACCTTAATAACTTGGCTCCTTAATTTGCTGAAATTGGTGAATTTAATCACCAACGTTCTTGCTGCCTCTTCAATGATTAATTCACATTGCTATGACCTCCAATTGGTTGGAACACCATGGAAAATAATTTTGGCATCAATAATTCATGAGCTCAAATTGAACAGCCATGGCCATGAGCTGCCATGGCTGGACTCTCTCCCTCTCTAACTCTTATAATTCACCAAGTGTGAAGATGATGCAATGAATAAAGGGCTGGTTGTGAGTTGGTGGAGCTGCCATGGCTGGCAATGGCTTGGTGAAGCTGCCATGGCTGGCCGTGGCTCTCTCTCTTCTTCACTTGGTGAGCCTCTCTCTCTAAGTTCAACTTGGAAAATGAATATGAACTGATCTTAGTCATTAACTTCACTAATATATGCTGCCTATAATGGTGACACATGTCCAACCACAATGACATGTGTCCCATTATGCCAAACACCAATCAGATTCAGCCACTTATCTTGGTGGGGCCCACATAGTGGTCTAATTAGGCTAATTAATCACTAAGCCCCACTTAATAATCTAATAATGGTTAATTAATCTCTAATCTCCACCAATATTTCTACACCGATTAGAATTTATAAGCAATTCATGCACTAATTATAATCGGGGATTAAAATTCCTTGTCTTATATCCAAAAATAATCTTGTCCTTGGATTTATGCCGATTAGCTTACGAATAATCCGTCGTATAAAAATACGGGATATAACATCCTTCCCCCCTTTAGAACATTCGTCCTCGAATGTTAAACCAGTTCCATAAGGTCTTGTAAAAATTTCGGGGGAGTCTCCTTCATTGCTATGACATGTAGTCTCATCTACCAATCAATATAGTCAAGAGAGGAATTTAAATTACCTGCAGGCGTAGGAACAAGTAAGGATACTTATCCTTCATTTCCTCTTCGATTTGCCAGTCATCTCTTCCCTATTATTTTTTTTCCATGATACTCTGACGGAAACCACATCCTTCGTACGCAACTTTCTAATCTTGGCGATCAAGTATAGCTATAGGGTCCTTCTCGTAAGACAATTCCTCCGTTACCTGAACATCATCTACGGGGAATACTCTAGAAGGGTCACCAATACATTCGCGAAGTATTGACACATGAAAGAATAGATGCACTGCTTCCAAATCAGATGGTAGGTCCAACTCATAGGCAATCTTGCCTACCCTACGAATAATCTGATAAGGCCCAATATATCTCGGGCTAAGCTTCCCTCTCTTACTGTTACACCCCGGAAAAATTTTGCGTTACCAAAACCTGTAGACGGCTTAGAATGGGCCAAAGGGCCAATACAGCGCGAACGCGCTGAACAAAAATCTGAAAATCAATTTCAGAATGAAGGTTGTGTTATAAGAAGGTAATAATAGCATATATATGACATTTGGAGACCATATGGTGTAAATTAGTTCATATGTTAATTGACGAAAAGCCCTCGTTGCTGCAAGCTTAGTGGGGCCCACATGTCAAAGTTTTATTAAGGACATATGAAGATACATACGAGTAGTATATGGAAAGTTGAGCAAATCCAAAAGAGGACCCATAAGCCAAAAATGGGCATAAGCCCTCCAAAAGGACGATTTAAGGAAACGTTTTCGGATGATCTAACTTGAAAGGGCAAAAAAGGCATTATAAGTTTGGAATTTGGGAAAACCACCAGAAATAGAAGTTGTAGATAATTGAAAGAGCTTTCTAACCATAGGTCGTGGACCCTCATACGATATCGGGATCAAGAGTTATGACCGTTTTACTGAACGAACATCCAGTCAGAAAATTTAACCCTGCGCGAACGCGCAGAAGGAGTTTATTTAACCCTACGCGATCGCTCCAGAAGGAAGCGCGAACGCGCTGAGCATTTTTCCAGTAGTTTCTGGCAGCTTCTAAACATCATAAAAATGGGGAAACCCCCCTCATTTTCAGTTGAACCCACGAAAAACACACCCCAAAACTCTCCAAAAATCTGGAGAGTTCTCCCCAACTCCCCAAGCCAAATTTTTGCCCAAACCAGGTATAATTTCCCAATTCCAGTCCGGATAGCGTATAGTTTTCGCTGCAGAATCATATGGCAGGCGTGTGGTGGCCTAAATTTAGCATGGAAAAGTGGAGATTAAGAAATATTAAAGGGAGAAAGGTATGAATCTCTTTCTATTTGTGTTAATACTAGTTTATTTACGAAGAATACGCGATTAAATAATTGTATACTGAGTTAATTAGTTATGAAAGTTGGAAAACAGCGTGTGGGATGTTTTATGAGATATTTTGGAGTTGAAAACATTATAATTGATGTTGGTATTGTTGTTGGTTGCTGAATTAAAAATTTGGGCTAGGCATATAAACAGGGGAGATGCTGCCCGATTTTCGGCAGAATATAAAATAGTATAATTTGAATTATGGTACAAGTGTACGATGAAAAGGCTAACATTAGTGTGAATTATCTTAAATGTAGACTTACAAGCTCGGACACATAAGCGTAGCTAATAGGACGTGGAACAGGTATGTTAAGGCTCGTCCCTTTTCTTTCAAAGGCATGATCCCCAAGTCGTAATGTCTCAAATGTCTTTTTTTATATATCTTCTTTACTTGCAAAAGCTATAAGTCTATGACTCCAAGGTATAAGTCTTTTCCTAAAAGTTCATAATTGTTTTTCTTCAAAATGCCCATATTTTTTCGAAAACCAAGTTTTAAGAGATAGGAAGCTCTTATGACTAAGATGGTGAATATGATCTTATAATGACAACGATGAAGTCAAATATGAGAAAATGTCTATGATAGATATGTTGACGATATGTTCCTACCATGAATATGACAATATGAAAATGTTAAGTTATTTCTTGATTTCTCAATTCTATTATGGATAAGGACTATTTTGAAGGTTCCAAGTATGTGAAACGATGCCTTATGACCCGGTTCTATGTTTTCTCATGATGACACTCTCCATTGATAGTCTCGCCTTATATTAATTGTCCCTTCAAGGTGAGACACGACGTCCATGGCTATTTCATAATATAATCGGAGGGTTACCGACCTTACGTCACTCCGATGGACGCATGATTTTCTTTGGGCTCTCCTGCATGCTTATATGACATATGTATATGAGATATGTATATGTACATGGGGTGGGGGAAGGGATATATGGGGAAGGGGAAGGGACATATGTTGCATTGCCACCTGGTCAGCTGGCGTTATCATCCCGGACGCGGGATATATGGGCGAGCCGACGTATTTCGGCGCTATGTGGGCGAGCCGACGTTGTTCGGCGCTATGATATGACATGACATGATATGATATGATATGACATGATATGATATGATATGATATGACATGATATGATACGACATGACATGATATGATACGACCAGACAAGCATGCATGCCATTCGCCTCCAGGGGCACTCATATGTACAGGTTACTCTTTTATCTTATGACATGTTCTATGTTCCATACAGTTATTACTCCTGCTTACAATTTTACTATGTTACTATTCATGCCTTACATACTCAGTACATTGCTCGTACTGACCCCCTCTTTCCTCGGGGGCTGCGTTTCATGCCGCGCAGGTACACCCAGATGATGCGAAGCTAGCATAGAAGACGTTCCAGCGGGGTTGGTAGGCTCCACTTGTCCTGGAGTGCTACCGAGTCAGAGTATATGTACTATGACACATTGCTCGAAGTTAGAGACTTTGCAAACAGAGTCGTGGGTATCGGGAGTCAGTCTGTCAGCGGCTCCATCAGCCGATGTGTCAGTTTGTATAATGTTATAAGTTTTACACAGTTACAAATGTTATTTGATTTGAAAGCAACAAAAGAATATTTCAGTAAGCTTTATTATGTATACTTGACTTAGAGGTTCAAAAGATGATATATGTAATAGGAGTCGGAGGGTTCGCTCGGCCCTAAGTAAGGGTCGGGTTCCCATCACACCCTAGTAAAGTCGGGGTGTGACACTTACCGAATCTTATTACACCCTTCATGGGTGACACCTTCAAGAATACCCGATCACCAATTTGGAACTCTAAGTGTCGACGTCGATTATCTGCATATGACTTCTGTTGACTTTGGGCTGCTAATAACTTTTCCTGAATAAGCTTCACCTTATCAAAAGCTTGCTGAATCATATCTGGGCCGATTAACTTAGTCTCACCAACATCGAACTAACCAATGGGTGACCTGCATTTCCTGCCATACGAGGCCTTATACAGTGCCATCTGGATACGAGAATTGTAGTTATTATTATAAGAAAACTCGATAAGTTGCTAATGGTCGTCCTAGCTACCTCTAAAGTAAATAATACAGGCCCACAACATATCTCCTAGCGTCTGAATAGTACGCTTGGCCTGTCCGTCAGTCTGAGAGTGAAATGCTGTGCTAAGACTCACTTGTGCCCCCAATCCTTCCTGGAATGATCTCCAGAAGTTAGCAGTAAACTGAGCTCCTCTCTCTGATATAATAGATGTGGGAACCTCATGGAGTCTCACTATCTCCTTGGTATATAACCTCGCATAGTTCTTAGCTGAATAGGTAGCCCTGGCTGGAAGAAAATGGGCTGATTTTGTCAGCCTATCCACAATAACCCATATAGAGTCGTACTTCTGTGGAGTGCGAGGTAAGCCTGAGATGAAGTTCATATTCTGGATGTCACGACCCGACTAGGGGACGTGACGAGTACCCGATACTTGTACCGAGCACCCCTTCACTATCCTGTATGAACAGTGGCACATTTTTTTTTCATTAACATTAGCAGTAAACTTTCTAATATCGCGTTACACCGGGACGCGAACCATTCAAAATACAATAAGTTTAACTGTACATAGCTGACTGTGTATATCTGTCTACGAGCCTCTAGACATAGTTCATTTATACATAGGAAGGGCTGAGTACTGTCGCGCCTGAAAATACATACACAAAATAGTACCGATGATATGAGGCTCCGGAACAACTGGAGCGCTGCCCAATGCTGCAGATAGAGCCCTAGAAACCCGGTCCGTATACCTGCTAACCTGCGCGGCATGAACGCAGCGTCCACAAGAAGGGATGTCAGTACGAATAATGTACCGAGTATGTAAGCCATGGAAAACAATGTAAGCAGTAACATAGAGTACAATCAATAATAATATCACGGAGCCATAGGGTGTATAACGAGGCAAGAACGTAACCTGTACATAGGAAGGCCCCTCTTTAGGCCGGCTGTCATGTAGGCTTGTCTTTTCATCTTTGAAACGTTTATTTTCATGTGCACAGGGGTCAACATTTTTATATTTCTTATTCTCGTGTGCAGAAAACAGTACATTTCAATAATGGTATCTTTCATTCACATTTACAGGCGCCGAATACATCGGCTCTCCCAACCCCCTCCCCAACGGTGACCCAACACATTACATTACATATGTATCATACATCATATATATATGTATATAGTCGCCGCGTACGGCTCTTCCCATATCCCGCATCCGGGCATCCCGCGTCCAGGATGGAATCCAGCTGAATCAGGTGGTGATATAATAGTGGCCCTTCCCTTTTTCCCCACATACACGTACATTTACTCATCCCTTATGCATATACATGTCTTATATACAGTTACTTTGTCATATATATATACATACCCATACACGTATACCCGTTTTATATGTATATGTCATATAAGCGCACAAGAGAGCCAAGGAAAATCATGTATCCATCGGGGTGACATAAGGTCGGTGACCTCCGATTACATTACGGAATGCTAGTGATAGCTTTGTCTCACCTTGAAGGAACAAGTATTTTACGGCGAAACTGTCAACGGAAAATAGTGTTACAGTAACCGAAAATGAAATCTTAGGTATTTTAGAAAATAAAGTTATAACTAGAAAATATAAATATGATTCAAAAATTAGTTTATCGCTTTCATGTTTATATGAAGTACTTGGCTTAGTCGTAGAGTCGTTCCGGTCGTACTTATCATAGCTACATTCTCTTGTCCGACATTGTCATCATCATTATCATCATAGAAACACTCCCGATGGAGTAGTCATAGTACTTATCACTTGGTGACGAAATCGGGATCGAAGGCCCCCTTTGGATTCACTTCAAGTACGTTAACCAAGATTATAGGAAGATCTGCGAGTAACGGGCCCACCTCGGGCCGGACGAGGTAGCGTATACAATTTACCCATATTACGTGTCATAGCGTTACTTGTATGAGTCTTAGGGTAATCGGGTCCCACTTAGGCAAGTTATAGGGGTCTAGAAGGTCTTTTCATCATTTTGCACACTTTTTACTTCAATTCAATTGAACGAGAAGTTGAAAACTTTAGGTGCGGATTCCGGGGATTAGGGTTGTCCCCGAGACTCGTACCCGACTTCTTTTAGTTAAGACATGCCATAGAAAGAAGGGTGGAGCCTTACATACCTCTTTCCGCTCCTTTATCTATTCCAAATTCACGTCACAATTTCGTCAAAATCTGCGAATTGGTCATTTTTACCAAAACTTCCATTAGTATACTTAGAGTCAAAGCCTTAAGGAAACATTTTGCTACCGAAATTTCGGCAGCATTTCCTCTGTAAATATACCATCCTCGACATTCAATTTAGTCAAATTCTCATCAAACACAATCCGGGAATTCAAACCCGGCCAAACTATCAACATAATTCAACAATCGCACTAACAATTCACATATTTCCTTCAATATACATAATCTCCCAATTATCAATACTTCACCAAAGTTATCAACCCTTTATTTGCGATATAACATCTACAACACAACGACTAAGATATTAATTACAACTCGCTCATTATTCTTTCACAACTCACCAATATACAAGACTATACATTAAGTATACACGGCCACATACACACCACACACTACACGGCCATATCATGCACACACAACTACATTCTATCCAATTTCATTCAACTTCCATTTTCCACATATCATTTACAACCATAACAACAATTACCATACTAAGTAAAATTAATTCACCACACCTTTCCATAGCCTACACCATTCGGCCAACACACCCCATATACATATTTTCATGAATTTTCATATTTTCTATACTTTACAACAATAACCAACACACAACATATCACAACACAACACACAACACACAACACACACACACGGCTATACATATAATATACACCACACGCCCACCACCTCTATATTCATGTTCTTCATGAATTCCATTCATTTTCATACCCTACAACATGGACAAGCCTCCATAACATAAAAAAGATTAAACCTTACCTTTTTCCTCAATTCTCCACTTGACTAGAATCCACAACTTGTATGAATATGTGTTTTTCTTGCTTCAATAACCCCTCCACTTTGTTAAGCACCCTTAGATTGGTAGGAAATGATTTTTGGAGAAATTTTTATCAACTTTTCTTGGAAATTTTTTCTATGGCCGAAAGCCTCCAAGGCTTTTGCTCTCAATTCTTTTTTTTTTCTTCTTTCTTGAAAGTTCTTGAATAATGTTAAGTGATAAGCCTCCCTTAATTTATTTATTCACTTGGATTAAATCAAGACATGGGCTTGGGCCAATTTTTGCTTGCCATGGCCGGTTGGGCCTCAATTTTGTCTTAAAAAAAATGTTTCAAGCCCACTTGAATTTTTAGCTAGTTTATGTAATTCATGAAGCATTTTTCCAACTTTCAAATTTGCCCTTCGCCTTTCTCCATATTTCCACTTCAAAATTTTTATAAACAACTTGTACACCAAACAAGATCAAAATTATAATCTTGCTCTTAATCTCCCGCAATTACCTTAAATTATCCGAATGCGAAAAATGCGGGATATAACACTGGAATCTTCAGCCTCATGTATTACTTTTCGACTTCTTTAGAAGACTTTAACTGGTATTCTACCTTTTGGCTCTTAATCTCAATCCTTAAAGTTGGCTACCGAGTAGCGCTGGAATTCCCTCATATAACGACTTTACACAGCTGCTCTGTGCTCTGTCTATTATTGACTGGTATACTCTGAAAGAATTTTTGATTTGACATATAAATTTACTGTCATCTAGTAACGTGCTTGTTCTGATCGTCTCGCTTAAACCATTTTATAATTCCCTTAACTCAACTTGTAGCACTCTGGGCACATTATCTCGTGTCATTCTTTATCTTTAATTCGAATTCTTTTATTGCCTCTTTACTCAGGTTTTGCTCTTAACTTTCCTGTTCACACATTATGTTGCAATCTTTACGAGAATATGCGAAGATACTCAAATTAGCTCAAGAAATACCTTGGCGTCGTTTCACTAATCTTTATGCTTTACCTTGGCTTCTCCTCTCTTTTCTTACAATCGATATCGGGATAGATCTTTGGTTCAACCATGGCCATGTTCTATTTGCCCTCAGTACTAATTCTATCTCGGCAATTTGGCTTAAACCATGTTTACATCATTCTGTAATGTACCCCAAAATATCACAATTGCATTGTTATTACTGAATCCTTACTCCTCTTATCAAGTGCTCACTCACTTGGTCTTACGCTTAACATACAAATATTCGTAGGTTGCATAACTATTCTTGGACAATTTGTATAAGGTAGACACAGTTTTTTTCGTCTCCTGGTTCATTCTGCTTTACATATCTCATTCATACTAAAACTCGCTCGTCCTATTTTGTCATACTCCTTTTCCTTCCTTTATTCACTCTTTGATTTTCTCATTTCCTACCATAGGGTATTTTCTATTCCTTTTTCCTTGTTACTTATAAGTCGCAATATCATTAGCGAACAACTCTATTGCCAACATCTTAGCCTCTAATCATGTATAGCGTTGCTACCCTTCACAATATCTCTTAAATTACTCGGTACCATCCTCTTGTCGTATTCTTTTCTTTTTACACGCACCCACTTTTTAATGTCATATCATTCAAGATTTCTACAAATAATTCTCAACACTGCCTCAAATACCATCCTAACTCCTATCCATCTATTGCTAGCTTTTAGATCTTACTAACTTGTCTCAGCAAGGAATTTTACCTGAAGCTCAAGCATCCATATCAAATATTGTCACGACCCGACTAGGGGCCGCGATGAGCACCCGGTGCTATCCTCACCCGGGCACCCCCCTTGACATGCTTTACATAATATCTAGGTGATCCATAAATCAGTTCATGCATTCTAGTCGTCAATCATATTAGTCCCATTGGACGACAATCATCTTGGATAACATCATAGGCATCTATGCCACATCAAATGTACAAGGCCGACGAGGCCCACAAAATGATATACAAAACATAGGCCGACAAGGCCAAACATATCTACCCACACACACACATGTCTACGAGCCTCTAAGAGTATAACATATCACATTAGCGAGACAGGACCCCGCTATGCCCATAATTATATACACAAAATAATGAGTACCCAAAAGATATGGCTCCGAAGGAAATGGAGCTCTCTATGTAATCTCTGAATAGGCAGCTACGGATCAAGTCTGTCTCCCTGTGCACCTGCAGGCATGACGCAGCGTCCACAAACAAAAGGACGTCAGTACGAAGAATGTACTGAGTATGTAAAGCATGATCAACATCGATATATATAAGTATAAGGAACAACATATGAAATAGCATAGGAGGGGAGACAATAACATCATCATCATTACACTTACTTGCCTTTCATAGGGGCTTCCCATTTTTCATACGTATTTGTACACCTACGTCCTCATCCGTATTCCATAATAGTACTCGTACCATACTCGTGCTCATATTCGTATACATATCCTTAGCCGTATTCTCATACATAGTCTTATCATATTCATATTCATATTCATATTCATATTATATATTTAGTCATTTCATATACATATCATTTTACATAGCATAACCGACCTCATAGGATCGGTGTTTCATACATACTTGGCCAACCAATGCTCAAGGTTACTCATACCTGGCCCTACCAAGGCTTCAGGGTTATCCGTACCATCTGCAGAGGTGTGCGCGCATTTCGTAATCGTGTACATACTTTATACATATTCATATACATATATTCTACCCGGTGTCATAAGCTCGGGTTTCATTATAGCCTTTCATTGGCACATATAAGTATAATAGCCCGTCGGCACCTTTAGCATCATCATTAATATCATCATCGATACTATCGTCATCATTATCGTTACTTCTATATCATGGGCTTACTCGTCGTAAGAGGTGCGTAGTACAATTGTAGCACATATCAAGGATCGTGAGCTTATGAGCTTGGAATATCAATCATTTGGAAACAACATACTGATATAGAGGAATTAGGGATTTGACCAAGAAACCATGCCTTATGAAAGAAGGATTAGCCTTACATACCTTTTCATCGGACTATTCTATGCTTGCACGTCCCCTTCCAATGTTAGCGTTTCTACCTTCATTAATATCATAACAATGGCCATTAGTCATTCACATTATCCACATTATCTAGATTTCTCAACTTGCTTCTAATTCATCCATATTCAAGGTCATCACACCCAACTTCGTTCATCCATCTAAAGTGTCTAGTTCATGATCTTTAATACCATTTATAACACATTCATATCACAAAACAACAACATTCGTGATTCAATTCAAACTATTCCTCAAAATGTCATTATTCATCATTCATGACCTAGTTGACCATATTTTCTGCAATCCATGCATTTCAACTCTCCAATATCTTAAACATCATATAAATATCATGAATCTTACCTTAGAAGTTGTAGGAACAACCTTTAGTTGATAATACTCCACTTTGAGCAAAACCCTAGTTTTTCTCCATTTGGATTTCTTGACTTGGATGACCTTTGATGATGTTCTTACTCTTGATTCACTTTGTTTTATGTTGTTGATGAGTTATGATCCTTGAAAACTTAGATAATAAATGTAGAGAGATGTTTTAGAGAGAAGTGGTGTAATGTTGAAATGAAATAAAACAAGTGTTGGTCCCTTTATTTAATGACTTGCAAAATCTGAACTGAAGTGCACAGTGGTCGTCCATGGGGGTTTACGGTCCGTATTCCAGTTTACGGACCGTCCTTCGTGGTCGTCTTTAACCATATTCGGAACCAGAAACTTAAGGCTGCAACATGGTGATTTACGACCATGGTTTACGGGCCGTAAATCACTTTACGGTACGTCCTCGAGGTCGTATTTAGCAATTTCCTCAACTGGCAGAAAGTTGAAGTTTTGCATGCCAATTTACGACCTGCTAGTTTACGGACCGTATACCAATTTACGGTCCGTCCTAGCACTTTACGACCAGTGGGCAGTTGCAAATCTGTAACTTCCCATATTTCTTAGACTTCTCATTTTAATCACCCACGTCCCTGCACATGTATTGCTCACCTTATATCTCATCTTAACTTAGCCAACTTTCTCATTTCACATCGGATACCTTTGCAATCTCGCCTAAGGTCATCAAACGTCGTTTCTTGCCCATGGACATCATGCACTCATATTCATCACTAGTTCATTCACTTTCGTACCAACGGAAAAATTTCCGAGGTGTAACATTCTCCCCCCCTTAAGAACATTCGTCCTCGAATGTTAAAGTCTTCGGGGATTCTATAAAAATTTTGCCAGAGTTTCCCCTATAATATGGCACTACCATCCGGCTAAAACAACCCATAATATCGATGCCTCACAGGGCCACAACATAATAGCATAAAAATTTGGCCACACACGACCTAAAAGCATAAAAGGAAAACAGGCATACCTTATGATCTTGACGTTTCATCTTGGACCTCTTCCAAAGGCTGAAACAAATGTGGGTATTTGGATCGCATACTTTCTTCCGCTTCCCACGTCATTTCCTCTCGTTTACTGCTTCTCCATAGAACCTTAACTGAGGCCACTTCTTTGTTTCTAAACCTCTGTACTTGCCTATCTAATATGGCAATGGGTATTTCTTCGTAAGACAACTTTTCTCTCACTTGAACATCATTTACTGGGACGATCCTCGTGGGATCTACGACACATTTTCGAAGCATCGAGACGTGGAATACTGGATGGACTGACTCCAACTCGGGAGGTAGATCTAACTCATAGGCCACTTCGCCTATCTTTCGTACAATCTCATATGGCCCAATATACCTGGGACTAACTTTCCCCTTTTTGCCAAATCTCATAACGCCCTTCATCGGCGACACTTTCAAGAACACCCAATCTTTCACTGCGAACTCTAAGTCCCTTCGACGATTATCCGCATAGGACTTTTGACGACATTGGGCTGCTAACAACCGATCTTGTATGAGCTTAACTTTCTCTATAGCTTGCTGGACCAAGTCTGGCCCTATTAACTTAGTCTCTCCGGTTTCAAACAACCCGATCGGGGATCTACACTTCCGCCCATATAAAGCCTCATACGGTGCCATTTGAATGCTGGAATGGTAACTATTATTATAAGCAAATTCAATGAGTGGCAAATGATCATCCCAATTTCCTCCAAAATCTAACATACAAGCTCGCAACATATCTTCAAGAGTCTGAATGGTACGTTCGGCCTGCCCATCGGTCTGTGGGTGTAATGTCGTACTAAGACGTACTTGGGTCCCTAAACCCTCTTGGAAAGACTCCCAAAATTTAGTTATAAACTGAGTTCCTCTATCGGAGATAATAGACACTAGAACGCCATGATGTCTCACTATCTCTTTAAGGTAAAGCCTTGCATAATCTTCTGCCACATAGGTCGTTCTGACCGGTATGAAATGCGCTGACTTTGTGAGTCTATCCACGATCACCCATATGGAATCATATTTATGTCGAGAACGGGGTAACCCTGTGATGAAGTCTATATTAATCACTTTCCACTTCCACGTTGGGATTTCTATAGCTTGCAACAATTTGCCTGGCTTTTGGTGCTCAATTTTCACTTGTTGACAATTAGGACATTGAACTACAAATTCCGCTATATATTTCTTCATTCCATTCAACCAATATATATAATTAAGGTCGTGATACATCTTCGTCGCTCCGGGTTGAACGGAGTAACGGGAACAATGAGCTTCTCTCAAAATCTTGTGGCGTAGAGTTGCCACATCAGGGACACAAAATCTGCCTCTACATCGGAGAACTCCGTCTCCTGAAATATCAAAGAATGACTCCTCCTTCTGAGGGAGTGTATCTCTGTACTGCATTAGCATGGGATCCTCATATTGTCGCTCTTTCACTTCCGCTACTAGCGACGAGACTGCCGAATTCTGAATAGTAGCTCTACTGCTACCTGAGTCCACCACTCAGACTCCTAGGCTAGCTAACTGTTGCAGCTCACGGGCCATCTCTTTCCTTTCTGGTCGTACATCACTTAGACTTCCCATCGACCTACGGCTAAGAGCATCAGCTACAACATTTTCCTTTCCGGGGTGATACAAAATATCAACATCGTAGTCTTTCAGCAATTCCAACCATCATCGTTGCCGCAAATTTAACTCTTTCTGCTTGAAGATGTATTGAAGACTCTTATGATCTATGTAAATATCCACGTGGACACCATATAATTAATGTCTCCATATCTTTAATGCATGGACCACCGCGGCCAATTCTAAGTCATGGGTAGGATAATTCTGCTCATGTTTCCGCAATTGCCTTGAAGCATACGCAATCACTTTTCCATGTTGCATCAACACACAGCCTAGCCCAACACATGAAGAGTCGCAATACACAACGTATCCTTCCAATCCCTCTAGAAGTGTCAGAACTGGGCAGAAGTCAATCGACTCTTTAACTCTTGGAAACTACATTCACAAGCATTTGTCCATTGAAACTTGGCTGATTTCTGTGTCAACTTTGTGAGTGGTGCAGAAATAGAGGAAAAACCTTCAACGAATCTCCTGTAATAACCTGCTAAGCCCAAAAAGCTACGAACCTTTGTAGGTGTTATGGGTCTTGGCCAAGTTTTCACGGCCTCAATCTTTTGACTATCCACTCAGATACCATCAGCTGCAACAATATGCCCTAAAAATGCCACTAAGTTCAACCAAAACTCGCATTTGGAAAACTTCGCGAATAACTCTCGAGTTCGAAGAACTCCAAGGACCATATGCAAATGATCCGCATGTTCTGCCTCGGATCTAGAATACACCAAGATGTCATCGATAAATACTATCACAAATAAATCCAGGTAGGGCCTGAACACATTATTCATCAAATCCATAAATACCGCTGGCGCGTTCGTTAGCCCAAATGACATTACCCGAAATTCAAAATGACCATATCTTGTTCTGAAGGCTGTCTTAGGGATATCTTTCTCCCTAACTCTCACTTGGTGATACTCTGACCTCAAATCAATCTTTGAAAACCATTTGGCACCTTGCAATTGATCAAATAAATCATCAATCCTCGGGAGAGGATATTTATTCTTAATCGTCACCTTATTCAATTTCCGGTAATCGATACACATTATCAAAGAGCCATCTTTCTTTCGGACAAACAATACGGGCGCTCCCCATGGGGATGAACTAGGCCTAATGAAGCGTTTATCAAGTAAGTCCTTCAGTTGCTCCTTCAACTCTTTCAATTTTGCGGGTGCCATTATATAAGGAGGAATAGATATGGGTTTAGTGCCTGGCAATACATCAATGGAAAAATCAATCTCCCGCTCGGGAGAAAGGCCTGGAAGCTCTTCCGGGAACACATCCGGAAATTCATTCACTACGGGAACTGCCTGAAGAGTCGGCGATTCAGCTTCTACATCTAGAACTCCCACTAGATGATAAATACATCCTTTCGTGATCATCTTCCTTGCCTTTAGATAGGAAATAAAACTACCTTTTGGTGATGCCGCATTCCCTTTCCATTCTAAGACTGGTTCTCCCGGAAACTGGAAACGAACCATCTTCATTCGGCAATCAACATTGGCATAACAAGAAGCCAACCAATCCATGCCCATAATAACATCAAAATCTACCATTTCTAGCTCATGCAAATCAATCGTGGTACGACGGTCACAAATCGTGACTATACAATCCCTATATACTCGGCTAGCTATTACCGATTCACCCACGGGTGTGGACACCTCAAAAGGTTTGATCGACTCCGGCTCAACCATAAATTGACCCGTAATATAAGGAGTAACATATGATAATGTGGATCCCGGATCAATCAAAGCATATACATCGTGAGAGAATACCGATAATATACCTGTGACCACGTCAGGAGAAGACTCAAGATCTTGGCGTCCAGCCAAGGCATAAATACGGTGCTGAGGACCGCTAGTAGTGGGAGCTCTGCCTCTACCTCTACCATGGCCGACTGGTGCATGTGAACCTAGCCCCGTAGGGCGTACAGATGCCGAAGATCCGGCTACCGACCCTGATGGTTGGGTCCTACCTCTACCATGTACTGAGTGGCAATCACGCATAATATGGCCTGGTCGACCACATGAATAGCAAACATCTGAACCCAATCGGCATTGGCCCCAATGCGACTTCCCACACTAGGAACATCATGGTATAGGTGGCCTTGACTGGCCAGAATCACCTCTAAACTGGGACCCCGAATAACTCTGACTCGGACCGAGATGAGTAGTCTATCAAGGCTCTGGCTTGAAAATCGTGGAGGTGCATTGGTCATAGAATAGCCCGAATGTCTAGGGAACTGTTGCCTGTGTCCGCCTCTGGACTCACTTATTGGGCTCGAAGATCTGGCCCTCTTGCTATGTCCCCTATCCTGTTCACGTTCACTTCTCCGCTGTTGTAGGCTTTCTTCTAAGTTCTGAGCATGTGCCTGAATGCGTGCAATATCCATACCGTCCTGAAGGGACGCAGTCAAGCATTTGTCCATCAGATGGGGCCCTAGGCCCTTTACAAATCGGTGTACCCTGTCGCCCATATCTGCTACCAAGGCCGAAGCATACCTGGCCAAGGAGTTAAACGGAGGCTTTACTCTAGGGCACTCATACTGCCTTGCCTCAAATTTAAGAATTTATCGGCCCTAGCTCGCCGAACTTCTGGGGGCATATAATGACGGAAAAAAGCATCAACAAACTTTTGCCATACCGGGGGAGGTGAATTTGCTCCCCGTGAAGCCATCCATACCGTATACCACTGAATCGAGACATCTCTCAATCTATATGATGCTAACTCCACTTACTCAGTATCCGAAACATGTATCAACCAGAGCGTCCTTACCATACCATCAATAAAATCCTGGGGATCCTCCTCCGGTTTTGACCCAAAGAATTCCGGAGGGTTCAAAGTAATAAAGTCACGGGCCCTTGCGCTAACAGCCCTATCACCATGCCCTGAACTTTGCCTCTGAGCCTGGGCCGCAACCAAATGGGTCAACAAATTAATGGCCTCTTTCACATCCTGGCCCGAAGCATCTGGTGGAGGAGCCCGAGCTGGAGCTGAGGTTCTCTCACGCTCCTCAGTAATAGGCACTGTCTGGGAGGATTGAGATTGAGCCGCACTCTGGGACTCATCTTCCTCTACTACCGGTGGCGGTGCTCTTTCAGCCCGCTTTTCTGCCACCGTCTGGCCCTTTTGGGCTGATGTAGCCTTTTTCTTTTTAGGCATCTCTGAAATACACAACACACGATTTGGGAACAAGAATTTCTCACATCACAGCTCTATCACACGATTATTATGAAGAAAGAAGGTCAATCATTCCTAAAATGTCCGCAACTTCTTGTTTATAAGTGTGGCGCGCAACACACCCATAACCAAGACTCTACTAGACACGGCTCGTAGACACACCCTAGGACTGAACTTCTCTGATACCACTTTTGTCACGACCCGACTAGGGCCCGCGATGAGCACCCGGTGCTATCCTCACCCGGGCACCCCCCTTGATATGCTTTACATAATATCTAGGTGATCCATAAATCAGTTCATGCATTCTAGTCATCAATCATATTAGTCCCATTGGACGACAATCATCTTGGATAACATCATAGGCATCTATGCCACATCAAATGTACAAGGCCGACGAGGCCAACAAAATGATATACAAAACATAGGCCGACAAGGCCAAACACATCTACCCACACACACACATGTCTACGAGCCTCTAAGAGTATAACATATCACATTAGCGAGACAGGACCCCGCTATGCCCATAATTATATACACAAAAGAATGAGTACCCAAAAGATATGGCTCCGAAGGAAATGGAGCTCTCTATGTAATCTCTGAATAGGCAGCTATTGATCAAGTCTGTCTCCCAGTGCACCTGCGGGCATGACGCATCGTCCACAAACAAAAGGACGTTAGTACGAAGAATGTACTGAGTATGTAAAGCATGATCAACATCGATATATATAAGCATAAGGAACAACATATGAAATAGCATAGGAGGGGAGACAGTAACATCATCATCATTACACTTACTTGCCTTTCATAGGGGCTTCCCATTTTTCATACGTATTCGTACACCTACGTCAACATCCGTATTCCATAATAGTACTCGTACCATACTCGTGCTCATATTAGTATACATGTCCTTAGCCGTATTCTCATACATAGTCTTATCACATTCATATTCATATTATATATTTAGTCATTTCATATACATAGCATTTTACATAGCATACCCGACCTTATAGGATCGGTGTTTCATACATACTTGGCCAACCAAGGCTCAAGGTTACTCATACCTGGCCCTACCAAGGCTTCAGGGTTATCCGTACCATCTGCAGAGGTGTGCGCGCATTTCGTAATCGTGTACATAATTTATACATATTCATATACATATATTCTACCCGGCGTCATAAGCTCGGGGTTTCATTATAGCCTTTCATAGGCACATATAAGTATAATAGCCCGTAGGCACCTTTAGCATCATCATTAATATCATCATCGATACTATCATCATCATTATCGTTACTTCTATATCATGGGCTTACTCGTCGTATGAGGTGCGTAGTACAATCGTAGCACATATCAAGGATCGTGAGCTTATGAGCTCAGAATATCAATCATTTGGAAACAACATACTCATATAAAGGAATTAGAGATTTGACCAAGAAACCATGCCTTATGAAAGAAGGATTAGCCTTACATACCTTTTCGTCGGACTATTCTACGCTTGCACGTCCCCTTCCAATGTTAGCGTTTCTACCTTCATTAATATCATAACAATGGCCATTAGTCATTCACATTATCCACATTATCTAGATTTCTCAACTTGCTTCTAATTCATCCATATTCAAGGTCATAACAGCCAACTTCGTCCATCCATCTAAAGTGTCTAGTTCATGATCTTTAATACCATTTATAACACATTCATATCACAACACAACAACATTCGTGATTCAATTCAAACTATTCCTCAAAATGTCACTATTCATCATTCATGACCTAGTTGACCATATTTTCTACAATCCATGCATTTCAACTCTCCAATATCTTAAACATCATATAAATATCATGAATCTTACCTTAGAAGTTGTAGGAACAACCTTTAGTTGATAATACTCCACTTTGAGCAAAACCCTAGTTTTTCTCCATTTGGAATTCTTGACTTGGTTGACCTTTGATGATGCTCTTACTCTTGATTCACTTTGTTTTATGTTGTTGATGACTTATTATCCTTGAAAAGATGGATAATAAATGTAGAGAGATGTTTTAGAGAGAAGTGGTGTAATGTTGAAATGAAATAAAACAAGTGTTGGTCCCTTTATTTAATGACTTGCAAAATCTGAACTGAAGTGCACAGTGGTCGTCCATGGGGGTTTACGGTCCGTATTCCAGTTTACGGACCGTCCTTCGTGGTCGTCTTTAACCATATTCAGAACCAGAAACATAAGGCTGCAACATGGTGATTTACGACCATGGTTTACGGGCCGTAAATCACTTTACGGTCCGTCCTCCAGGTCGTATTTAGCCATTTCCTCAACTGGCAGAAAGTTGAAGTTTTGCATGCCAATTTACGACCTGCTAGTTTACGGACCGTATACCAATTTACGGTCCGTCCTAGCACATTACGACCACTGGGCAGTTCCAAATCTGCAACTTCCCATATTTCTTAGACTTCTCATTTTAATCACCCACGTCCATGCACATGTATTTCTCACCTTATATCTCATCTTAACTTAGCC
Organism: Lycium barbarum; assembly: GCF_019175385.1. NCBI lineage: Eukaryota > Viridiplantae > Streptophyta > Magnoliopsida > Solanales > Solanaceae > Lycium > Lycium barbarum. The sequence goes on along the minus strand of NC_083340.1, from coordinate 89,639,851 downwards.
AACTTTCTCATTTCACATCGGATACCTTTGCAATCTTGCCTAAGGTCATCAAACGTCGTTTCTTGCTCATGGACATCATGCACTCATATTCATCACTAGTTCATTCACTTTCGTACCAACGAAAAAATTTCCGAGGTGTAACAAATATATTGCAGTGTCGATCGTCTCCATCTTACACTTGCATTTCTCGCACCCGCTTCCCCCCTTAAGGGTGTACTTATACCATTATCCGTTTATACTTTACTCTTTGTCCCTATTTCCAATCTCAAATTCATCCAATCTTTTTTTCCACTCCACTTGGTACTGTACCATATCCAAATCTTTCTTTATAATTTATAACTTGATTATCCACGCACGAAACCTTGACTAAATCACGAAGCGACGAGAACCTTTCCATATATAGTGCAAAATTTCGTCTGATAATCTGTACTCGAGTAATGCGACCAAGGTAACAACTCATCCAAGGACACATTCCACTCATTCCAATCAATAGTTAATTAGTACTTGTAGTCGTTCCAATCTCAATTAGGCAGCACTTATATTCTGACGATAAGCGTCTAAAGTTCTCTTGAAATAGTATCTTTATCCCAACCTATATCATCTGTTTCTTTTGATGAATTTATATTGCACGAATTGTTCATCAAGCCTACCGTCTTTGTCCCTTAAAGATTCCACTATTTTCGAGGTGAAGTCTTGTGCACGCAATACCCTTTTATGCCTTATGCCCTTTTACCCTTATTGTGTACCCAACACAGGCTTCTAACTTACTCAACAACATACCAAGTTCGCCTCAATAATGGTCTTACCTTATCACCATGGCGTCGTACTACACCTTTAAGTTCATAACTATATATCCCCCTTTCGTCCCATACTCGTATTCAATTAATTACATTTATCTTGGGTGCTTCCGTTAGAATTCCCTTATCATTTCTCCCGTCTATGTCTATCTTTTATTCTGCACAAGAGGAATCTTATGCTACCTCTGTATCGTTCGGAAAGCATCGCTTCTGCATAACTCCTTTCTCATTTTCAAAATGTATTTCATTCATCCCTATTTGTTCTTATCATATGTCACGACCCGACTCGGGGCCGCGACGAGCACCCGGTGCTAGCCCACCCAGGCACCCTCTTAGCTTACTCTTATGCTTACATCTAGGTGAGCCACATAATTATACATGCATTTCCATTCATTCGTCAACTAGTCCCATTTGGACAACAACACATTTAAATCATCATAGGCATCTATGCCACATCAATGTACATGGGCCAACGTGGTCGACAAAATGATATACCAAACATAGTCCGATAGGGCAAGACATATTCAAACACATACACGTGACTACGAGCCTCTAAGAAGAGTATAACATATCACATGAGCGGGACAGGACCCCGCTATGCCCATATTTATATACACAAAAGAATGAATACCCAAAAGCTATGACTCTGGAAGAAATAGAGTTCTGCTATGTAATCTCTGGATAAGCAGCTATGGATCAAGTTTGTCTCCCTATGTACCTGCGGGCATGACGCAGCGTCCACAAACAAAAGGACGTCAGTACAAAGAATGTACTGAGTATGTAAAGCATGATCAGCATTGATATATATAAGCATAAGGAACAACATATGAAATAGCATAGGAGGGGAGACAATAACAGCATCATCATTACACTTACTTGCCTTTCATAGGGGCTTCCCATTTTTCATACGTATTCGTACACCTACGTCATCATCCGTATTCCATAATAGTACTCGTACCATACTCGTGCTCATATTCGTAAACATGTCCTTAGTCGTATTCTCATACATAGTCTTATCACATTCATATTCATATTATATACTTAGTCATTTCATATACATAGCATTTTACATAGCATACCCGACCTCATAGGATCGGTGTTTCATACATACTTGGCCAACCAAGGCTCAAGGTTACTCATACCTGGCCCTACCAAGGCTTCAAGGTTATTCGTACCATCTGCAGAGGTGTGCGCGCATTTAGTAATCGTATACATACTTTATACATATTCATATACATATATTCTACCCGGCGTCATAAGCTCGGGGTTTCATTATAGCCTTTCATAGGCACATATAAGTATAATAGCCCGTAGGCACCTTTAGTATCATTATTAATATCATCATCGTTACTATCGTCATCATTATCGTTACTACTATATCATGGGCTTACTCGTTGTATGAGGTGCGTAGTACAATCGTAGCACATATCAAGGATCATGAGCTTATGAGCTCGGAATATCAATCATTTGGAAACAACATACTCATATAGAAGAATTAGGGATTTGGCCATGAAACCATACCTTATGAAAGAAGGATTAGCCTTACATACCTTTTCGTTGAACTATTCTACGCTTGCACGTCCCCTTCCAATGTTAGCGTTTCTACCTTCATTAATATCATAACAATGGCCATTAGTCATTCACATTATCCACATTATCTAGATTTCTCAACTTGCTTCTAATTCATCCATATTCAAGGTCATAACAGCCAACTTCGTCCATCCATCTAAAGTGTCTAGTTCATGATCTTTAATACCATTTATAACACATTCATATCACAACACAACAACATTCGTGATTCAATTCAAACTATTCCTCAAAATGTCACTATTCATCATTCATGACCTAGTTGACCATATTTTCTACAATCCATGCATTTCAACTCTCCAATATCTTAAACATCATATAAATATCATGAATCTTACCTTAGAAGTTGTAGGAACAACCTTTAGTTGATAATACTCCACTTTGAGCAAAACCCTAGTTTTTCTCCATTTGGAATTCTTGACTTGGTTGACCTTTGATGATGCTCTTACTCTTGATTCACTTTGTTTTATGTTGTTGATGACTTATTATCCTTGAAAAGATGGATAATAAATGTAGAGAGATGTTTTAGAGAGAAGTGGTGTAATGTTGAAATGAAATAAAACAAGTGTTGGTCCCTTTATTTAATGACTTGCAAAATCTGAACTGAAGTGCACAGTGGTCGTCCATGGGGGTTTACGGTCCGTATTCCAGTTTACGGACCGTCCTTCGTGGTCGTCTTTAACCATATTCAGAACCAGAAACATAAGGCTGCAACATGGTGATTTACGACCATGGTTTACGGGCCGTAAATCACTTTACGGTCCGTCCTCCAGGTCGTATTTAGCCATTTCCTCAACTGGCAGAAAGTTGAAGTTTTGCATGCCAATTTACGACCTGCTAGTTTACGGACCGTATACCAATTTACGGTCCGTCCTAGCACATTACGACCACTGGGCAGTTCCAAATCTGCAACTTCCCATATTTCTTAGACTTCTCATTTTAATCACCCACGTCCATGCACATGTATTTCTCACCTTATATCTCATCTTAACTTAGCCAACTTTCTCATTTCACATCGGATACCTTTGCAATCTTGCCTAAGGTCATCAAACGTCGTTTCTTGCTCATGGACATCATGCACTCATATTCATCACTAGTTCATTCACTTTCGTACCAACGAAAAAATTTCCGAGGTGTAACAAATATATTGCAGTGTCGATCGTCTCCATCTTACACTTGCATTTCTCGCACCCGCTTCCCCCCTTAAGGGTGTACTTATACCATTATCCGTTTATACTTTACTCTTTGTCCCTATTTCCAATCTCAAATTCATCCAATCTTTTTTTCCACTCCACTTGGTACTGTACCATATCCAAATCTTTCTTTATAATTTATAACTTGATTATCCACGCACGAAACCTTGACTAAATCACGAAGCGACGAGAACCTTTCCATATATAGTGCAAAATTTCGTCTGATAATCTGTACTCGAGTAATGCGACCAAGGTAACAACTCATCCAAGGACACATTCCACTCATTCCAATCAATAGTTAATTAGTACTTGTAGTCGTTCCAATCTCAATTAGGCAGCACTTATATTCTGACGATAAGCGTCTAAAGTTCTCTTGAAATAGTATCTTTATCCCAACCTATATCATCTGTTTCTTTTGATGAATTTATATTGCACGAATTGTTCATCAAGCCTACCGTCTTTGTCCCTTAAAGATTCCACTATTTTCGAGGTGAAGTCTTGTGCACGCAATACCCTTTTATGCCTTATGCCCTTTTACCCTTATTGTGTACCCAACACAGGCTTCTAACTTACTCAACAACATACCAAGTTCGCCTCAATAATGGTCTTACCTTATCACCATGGCGTCGTACTACACCTTTAAGTTCATAACTATATATCCCCCTTTCGTCCCATACTCGTATTCAATTAATTACATTTATCTTGGGTGCTTCCGTTAGAATTCCCTTATCATTTCTCCCGTCTATGTCTATCTTTTATTCTGCACAAGAGGAATCTTATGCTACCTCTGTATCGTTCGGAAAGCATCGCTTCTGCATAACTCCTTTCTCATTTTCAAAATGTATTTCATTCATCCCTATTTGTTCTTATCATATGTCACGACCCGACTCGGGGCCGCGACGAGCACCCGGTGCTAGCCCACCCAGGCACCCTCTTAGCTTACTCTTATGCTTACATCTAGGTGAGCCACATAATTATACATGCATTTCCATTCATTCGTCAACTAGTCCCATTTGGACAACAACACATTTAAATCATCATAGGCATCTATGCCACATCAATGTACATGGGCCAACGTGGTCGACAAAATGATATACCAAACATAGTCCGATAGGGCAAGACATATTCAAACACATACACGTGACTACGAGCCTCTAAGAAGAGTATAACATATCACATGAGCGGGACAGGACCCCGCTATGCCCATATTTATATACACAAAAGAATGAATACCCAAAAGCTATGACTCTGGAAGAAATAGAGTTCTGCTATGTAATCTCTGGATAAGCAGCTATGGATCAAGTTTGTCTCCCTATGTACCTGCGGGCATGACGCAGCGTCCACAAACAAAAGGACGTCAGTACAAAGAATGTACTGAGTATGTAAAGCATGATCAGCATTGATATATATAAGCATAAGGAACAACATATGAAATAGCATAGGAGGGGAGACAATAACAGCATCATCATTACACTTACTTGCCTTTCATAGGGGCTTCCCATTTTTCATACGTATTCGTACACCTACGTCATCATCCGTATTCCATAATAGTACTCGTACCATACTCGTGCTCATATTCGTAAACATGTCCTTAGTCGTATTCTCATACATAGTCTTATCACATTCATATTCATATTATATACTTAGTCATTTCATATACATAGCATTTTACATAGCATACCCGACCTCATAGGATCGGTGTTTCATACATACTTGGCCAACCAAGGCTCAAGGTTACTCATACCTGGCCCTACCAAGGCTTCAAGGTTATTCGTACCATCTGCAGAGGTGTGCGCGCATTTAGTAATCGTATACATACTTTATACATATTCATATACATATATTCTACCCGGCGTCATAAGCTCGGGGTTTCATTATAGCCTTTCATAGGCACATATAAGTATAATAGCCCGTAGGCACCTTTAGTATCATTATTAATATCATCATCGTTACTATCGTCATCATTATCGTTACTACTATATCATGGGCTTACTCGTTGTATGAGGTGCGTAGTACAATCGTAGCACATATCAAGGATCATGAGCTTATGAGCTCGGAATATCAATCATTTGGAAACAACATACTCATATAGAAGAATTAGGGATTTGGCCATGAAACCATACCTTATGAAAGAAGGATTAGCCTTACATACCTTTTCGTTGAACTATTCTACGCTTGCACGTCCCCTTCCAATGTTAGCGTTTCTACCTTCATTAATATCATAACAATGGCCATTAGTCATTCACATTATCCACATTATCTAAATTTCTTAACTTGCTTCTAATTCATCCATATTCAAGGTCATAACACCCAACTTCGTCCATCCATCTAAAGTGTCTAGTTCATGATCTTTAATACCATTTATAACACATTCATATCACAACACAACAACATTCGTGATTCAGTTCAAACTATTCCTCAAAATGTCACTATTCATCATTCATGACCTAGTTGACCATATTTTCTACAATCCATGCATTTCAACTCTCCAATATCTTAAACAACATATAAATATCATTAATCTTACCTTAGAAGTTGTAGGAACAAGCATTAGTTGATAATACTCCACTTTGAGAAAAACCCTAGTTTTTCTCCATTTCGATTTCTTGACTTGGATGACCTTTGATGATGTTCTCAATCTTGATTCACTTCGTTTTATGTTGTTGATGACTTATTATCCTTGAAAACTTGGATAATAAATGTAGAGATATGTTTTAGAGAGAAGTGGTGTAATGTTGAAATGAAATAAAACAAGTGTTGGTCCCTTTATTTAATGACTTGCAAAATCTGAACTGAAGTGTACAGTGGTCGTCCATGGGGGTTTACGGTCCGTATTCCAGTTTACGGACCGTCCTTTGTGGTCGTCTTTAACCATATTCAGAACCAGAAACTTAAGGCTGCAACATAGTGATTTACGACCATGGTTTACGGGCCGTAAATCACTTTACGGTCCGTCCTCCAGGTCGTATTTAGCCATTTCCTCAACTGGCAGAAAGTTGAAGTTTTGCATGCCAATTTATGACCTGCTAGTTTACGGACCGTATACCAATTTACGGTCCGTCCTAGCACTTTACGACCACTGGGAAATTGCAAATCTGCAACTTCCCATATTTCTTAGACTTCTCATTTTAATCACCCACGTCCATGCACATGCATTGCTCCCCTTATATCTCATCTTAACATATCCAACTTTCTCATTTCACATCGGATACCTTTGCAATCTCGCCTAAGGTCATTGTCACGACCCAACCCCGTAGGCCGCGACTAGTGCCCGACATAGGCACTCGTACATACTTATTAACCAAATTTCACTTGCGTTTACATATTATGAATCCCGTGCATGCAAAATCATATACATATTATTTAAACCGTTGCTTATATTATAGTACATAAATCGATCAGGTCAACATGGTTTAGGGGAATGCCGAACACGAACCAAATAACCATCACTGAACAAACATGACCCATGACCCACACACATGTCTACAGGCCTCTAATACAGACAACAGAATCATATGACGGGACAGGGCCCCGCCGTACCCAAAATAGTCATAAATACAAAGATATGTACAACGGAAAGATCTGTACCAAAAGTGTGGGCTCCGGATCAAAGGAGCGCTTCGAATAGCAGAATGTGTACCCTAGGCTGGCGGATCACCTCTATAAATGTCTGTACCTGCGGGCATGAAACACAACCCCCGAAGAAAGGGGGTCAGTACGGAAAATGTACCGAGTATGTAAGGCATGAAATATAGAACGGCGAGTCATAGCCAAAAAATGGAAACTCTACAGAACCAGTAAAACTGTGAAAAAGAATCATCAATACGTTTTCTTTGGTGTAACAAAGTAGTATACCTCAAATCATGAATCATATACGTATACTTATACATACATATATATACAACGTGTCCCGTCCCTTTAGTGAGGGACTCGGTGAATAAGGTTAGACATATCAACATCACATACCGTGTGTACATATAACGTGTCCCGGCCCTTTTGTGAGGGACTCGGTAAATAGAATCATGTATATCAATATCATGTATAGTGTATGCATATAACGTGTCCTGGCCCTTCATTAAGGGACTCGGTGGATAGAATCATGCATGACAGAATCATATACCACAAATACATAACGTGTCCCGGCCCTCTATTGCGGGTCGCGGTGGATAAAGTCATCACGATCCATCCTGGCCGCCATCCCCGTATCATCATATCATCACATACATATACATATAACGTGTCCCGGCCCGCAAGTGAGAGGGACTCGGTGAATAATGCAGAGAAGTGCGCACGATAACATGTCCTGGCCCGGGCTCAGTGAAATCCAAACTAAGACTTGCATGAACAGAATAATGCGAAACCATGTACACGTAAATCAAGACCCGAGATACAACATGCTTATATACAAACATACTTATCGACATCTGAAGGTTCAGAAACAAGTTTCGGGTCAATCGGAATTAGTATACGAAAGTTACGAGCGTTTGAAGTACAGAACGCTCTACAATCGTTTCAGAAGTCATTCTTGGAAAATCAAAGCTGTAATCAGGTCAAGTACCTTTTGGACATCGTTATGGATCAAACCAAATAGAACTCTTGGAATCATACGTACGTATCAAAGTATGTCGAAGACTCGGTAGAATAATCGACGTGCTAGCATTTAATAATCAAACTTTAGTCATATCAATCTACCGACATCATATATCATATACGTGTATAACAGATTCATACATGCATACTTATAGGATATCATACAGTGTGTTGCTGCGAAACGTGCAGCCCGATCCACAGATACAACGTATTAGTGCCGAAATTGTATACAAAAGTTAAAGACATTAGTGCTTACAACATTATCTTAAGGTCATGAATTCTTATACTTAGCTTATTACTCAATTGTGCAATAATCTTAACCATACTACGTATATTCGTATCCATAGACCAATAGGGATCGTAGACAAACTCGGAACTTATTAAATAGAACCTTCGAAGTACGGGGCCTTCTAACAACATTTCGTAAGCCGTATTTGGAAATTCAAGTAACAAACATATTAAGTAACTTTCCAATATCATTATGGATCAAACCAAATGGAGACTTTAGAACCATATGTACATATTGAATTATTTATCAAAGACTTAAGTCATATCGATTTGCTTTCGAACAACGTTCGGAAATATACCAACTAAATTCTTCGAACATCATCATATATATATATACATATCAAACCATATGGAATACTTATGGAAGTCAAAGACGATGGCCATCCTAGTGGCTCTAAGAATAGAATTTTCTTTAGAGACATACATATACGTTATTTGTTCATTACAAAGATCATGCCGAAGGAAAGAAAGGTAAGCCTTACATACCTTGCCCGCTTCCTACGCAAATCCGAATTTAAGTCTTTGGCTCCACACGATCTACAACCACATTAATGCGCGCCAAACATTAGGTACAAACGCTTAAGAATTCAATTCTGACCAACACCTTATTTCTACAGAAATTTCGACAGCATTTCCCCTGTAAATGCGCCATCCCCGAGAATTCAACTCGGCCAAAAATACAACAACAAATCCGAGAATTTAACTCGGCCACAATATCAACAGCGATACCAACAATTATTCTAACAATATCCACCATCGATTCAGAACGCATACTAGCATTAGCAAATTCGTTGTACAACTTCAACAGCGTCTTAATTATATTCAATTCACATTTGATCACACATTCAAGTACTAATCCAAGATCATTCAACACAATTCAAAAGCATTTTAAACAACCTACAAATATTCGAATAATCCCACCAACTCCATATTCCACCCGAAACTTCTACTAATGCAACGAAACTACGACGACGCATTTTCTTCTTTCGAATTCATAAACTACAACAACAATTCATACGTTAGCAATGTTATTCCCACAAATTAAAGAACTACATTAATGACCATGGTGGCTTCCAAATCAGCCCACAATCATCACAACTTCAACTTAAATCATCAAATTCTCATTTTCACCATAGAATACATATTAACAATAACCAAATTACTACATAAAAATTGTTCTTCTTCTTCCCTACACTACACACATACACGGCCACATACACACATCACACCACACGACTTGCACACAACACACAACATTTCTATGATTTTCATTAGATTCTACTCACTATAACATATATAAATCTTCCATAAAAAGATAGAATTTTACCTTTTCTTCAAATTCTTCACTTGCCACCAAAATGTCTTTCTTGCCAAAATAATTATACCACGTTGAAGAGGGTCTTGAGCTGAACCCCTTCTCTCTTATGGCTGAACCCAAAATAGACACCAAAATGTCTTTCTTTTCTCTCTTATGGCTGAACCCCTCTGGTTCTTGCTCTCTATTTTTTTTGTTCTTGAAAGTTCTTGAATAAAAATGAATACTAGCCCGCTTTTTATTAAATTATCACATGGATGAAATTTACATGGGCTTGGCCCATTTTATTTTCTTCTATGGCCGGCCATCCCCTAAAATTGGGCCTTCTATTTCCCTTTTTTTTTTAGCCCAATTACTTGTGGCTAATTTTGTAATTCCCGAAGTTAGTTTCCAAAATTCCCAATTTTGCCCTCGGCCTTCCTCCATATTTCCGCTTCAACATTTTTCATAAACAACTTATATATATTAAATAAAATCAAAATATGGTCTCATCTTTTACAAGTCACAATTATTTCAAATTTTCCGAATGTGCAAGATTACGGGATATAACAGTCATCAAACGTCGTTTCTTGCTCATGGACATCATGCACTCATATTCATCACTAGTTCATTCACTTTCGTACCAGCGGAAAAAATTTCCGAGGTGTAACATTCTCCCCCCTTAAGAACATTCGTCCTTGAATGTTAAAGTCTTCGGGGATTCTATAAAGAGTTTCCCCTATAATATGGCACTACCATCCGGCCACCACAACCCATAATATCGATGCCTCACAGGGCCACAACATAATAGCATAAAAATTTGGCCACACACGACCTAAAACCATAAAAGGAAAACAGGCATACCTTATGATCTTGACGTTTCATCTTGGACCTCTTCCAAGGGCTGAAATAAATGTGGGTATTTGGATCGCATACTTTCTTCCGCTTCCCACGTCATTTCCTCTCGTTTACTGCTTCTCCATAGAACCTTAACTGAGGCCACTTCTTTGTTTCTAAGCCTCTGTACTTGCCTATCTATGTTATGTCCCGTGTTTTCGTATAATTGGAAATCGAGAAATAATTACGATTTGTGTGTTAAAAAGGAAATGATTTAATTTTTGTGAATATGACTATGTTGGTTGTGAAATCTTTAAATGCTAAGACCTCGGGAAAGGCCAAGGGTAAACTTGGAACTTCGTAAATTAGTTCCGGGAATTTCAAAACGGGGCATTTTAAGAATTGGGCCCAAGAAATTACAATGCAAATGAATCCCAAACAAATGAAGGGGGGGCCGGCCATAGTAGTGGCCCAAGCCCATTTTTAAAGGGGCATGTGCTATGCACATGACCCCTAAAGTAGATATATACATGGATTACTCTTGACTTATCACAAAATTAGAAAAAAAAATCAAGAACTCACCAAAAAAGGGGTTCGGCCGAAGTGAAAAAGGAAAAGAAGAGAAAAATTCCAAGCTTGTGTAGTGATTCAAAAATCTTGGTTTCTACATATTTGTGAAGTACTCAAGACGCTCTCCGACGTGGTATAAATAGTTTGGCACGAGGACGACGTTTTCGACAAGTCGGGTTTTCAAGAAAAGGTAAGAATTTTGCCCCTTTTATGTTATAAAATTGATGTGAATGTGTTAAGCATTGGAAGTAGATGGAGATCCCGTAATTTTAACGTAAATAGAAAGTCGTGGGTGTGTGTGTGTAGTGTGTTTGGCCGTGAGTTATGGAAGGAAAGAAATGGTTTGAATTGATTTTGTTTAAGTTGGTATAATGTGTTGTTGTGACCCTTATGTCGTAAATGATTAATTGGTGAATGAAATTGGCGTTGAAAAATGATTTTGGATATTATCGGAAAGCGTATACCCTTGGTATCATTATGTATATCATTGTATATTTAGGGTGCTAGATACTTTAGATATGAACTTATAATGATGTTAATGAATTCGGGATGAAACGACGTGAGTTAGAATGTTCGTCGTGAACTTTTGATTGTTTTGAAGAATTATGGAACATAATGGATTTTGGTGTAATTTCGGGTATGGCTTGAATTGTAGTTAGGTTGTGATTGTATAAGTTTGAATGTGGAAATGAATACAATTATGTAGATGTAGAATTGGAGTTTTGAAAGTTTGAATGGAAGTTGCCAACTTAGATAACAAAGTGGAATTTTGAAGCTAGAATGGCTTGATTGTTGTTTGTGTTGTTTGTTGATGTGTGGGCTGTTGTTGTTGTTGTATTTTGAGCCGAGCTAAGTCTCGGGGATGTTAGATTTATAGGGGAAGTGCTGCCGAAATTTCGGTAGGCAAAAATTGGAGTTAAAGGCATTTTTTTAAGCCTAAGGATCTCAATTGGTAACTTTGACCATTTGCAGATTTTTGACGAAACGGGACTGGACTTTTGGAAGGGCTTACGACGTCTGTGAGGTATGTAAAGCTTCCCAATTCTTTATTTGGCATATCTTAGTGTGTTAGTTGAATATGAGACCTTCCGGAGCATTTCTGCTCCTCGAAACCCGATCCACAGGAAAGTTACTATTCATTCAATTCGATTGAAGCCTAAAGGCTCCCTTTTTGGCTAGAATGCCATTATTCGTCCGAAACCTATCGAAATGTGGTCGGGTAACCTAGAAATGATTATGTATGACCCTTGGCATATTACTGCTCATAAAAATATGTTCGCCACCTCACTTCGACTCGAGGTGGGTCCGCTACCCCAAAATGCCCGATTTGCCCTTCGGGCCATCTTTGAGAATAGAGTTAAACGTACCACTTCTGATCTTTGGAACATCCTTCCACGGGGTATGTTTGGACTATTCGATGCACTAATCCAGGTTTTGAACTATATGGACCATTTTGGAACCGTTTCGCAAAATGAAACCTTATGTCGACTAAGTATTCGACTATTTTGTAATAGGATATGATTTATGAGTTTACTTTGTTTTGAAACACTATTTTGAAATACGATTTGCATTTGTTTGCTCACGACTCCGCTCGTGCCTTATTATGACTTCGTTCACCGGTTCCCGGGCCGGTTTTGACTCGTGCGCCTTATGACAATTCGGCCGTATGCTGTGTTACGGTTCCCGAGGCTTCGCCATAGGGCCGGGTTCCGTTTGGAGTTATGCTGTGATATGGCTCGTGATGCGATACGCTCACCGATGATTATGATTATGTTCGGGGATGTACGGAGATTTGAAACCTTCTGGTGTTATGCTGTGTGTGGTGCCAGCGTCGGAGTGGCGACCACGTTCTTAAGCGTTTGCATGATTTTGGTTGCATAAAATACATGTATATGATTTCGATACAGATTTTGACATACCAGTTTGTACCCCACTTTGACATTTGATTTGCTTTCGGTTTTGATCTATAATTCTGTACTCCGTGCTTTACATACTCAGTACATATTTCGTACTGACCCCCTTTCTTCGGGGGGCTGCGTTTTATGCCCGCAGGTGCAGATATCGGTGATCCTCCGCAGTGGGCTTCACTTCTTGCTATTCCGGAGTACTCCTATTTGATCCGGAGTCCACTTTTGGTACAGACTCTTTTGCTTTGTATATATTTGGTATATTTGACTATTTGGGTACGGCGGGGCCCTGTCTCGCCATATGTCTTTGTTTTGAGTTCGTAGAGGCCTGTAGTCATATATGTGGGGCGAGGGTCCTATGTATGTTTGTCTGATTCCGTTATCTGGTCTTAAGGCGGTCTGTTTGTTATGATGGCCCCAAATGGCCCTTTGTATATATTTGTATTTTGACCGGCGAGGTCTATTCCGCCGCTTTGTTTGAGTTTGATTTGATATGACCGCTTAAGGCATATTTTCGATATAAATTATGTTTGATATAACTTCTTGAAAATTCTGAAATAAGTTTGGATTCGGAAATGAATATGCGATTTGGTCTGGGTACCCAGGTAGGGTGCCAGTCGCGGCCCACGGGGCTGGGTCGTGACAAAAGTGGTATCAGAGCGGTTTGTCCTCGGAATGTCTACAGGCCGTGTCTCGTAGAGTCTTGTTTATCGATGTGTTGTGCACCACATCTATAAACGGGAAGCTACAGGGCATTTAGGATGTTACTTTCTTTGTAATCTTAGATCGTGTGATAGAGCTGTGCTATTGGGATGATTTTGATCTGACTCGCCTTCGTGTTTGCAGTGATGCCTCCGAAGAAGGCAACGGCGGCCCAGAAGGGCAAGGCGAGGATTGGAGAGACTAGCCAGGCACAGCGAGCTACCCGGGCTCGTGTCTATGATTTGCCTGAGGATGTGCCTCATTCGGAGGGGTCTGCTACACCCCCACTAGTACAGCCTGGAGCAGGACCTTCAGCAGCTCCAGAGGTCCGTGTACCCGCACCTGAGACTCCAGCTCCTCAGCCAGGGGCGGAGGATAGGACCCTGAGGGAGGCTGTACAGCTGTTGACTACACTGGTAGCAGGACAGGCTCGCAGGCGCGGGCGGAGGGACGACGATGATGATGACAGGCGGGACAGCCTGAGAGTTCGGGAATTTTTGCTATGTGGCCCTCCAGAGTTCTTCGGGTCTAAGCCCGACGAGGACCCCCACGACTTTATTCGGGGGATGCGACGCTCACTGGACTTGGTCAGGGCTTCAGAGACTGAGTCAGTTGAGCTGGCTTCGCACCGGCTTCGAGATGTGGCTACCCACTGGTACGAGACTTGGGAGCTGTCTAGAGGAGAGGGTGCCCCTCCAGCCACTTGGGATCAGTTTGTGACAGCATTCACCCGCCACTTTTTGCCCCCAGAGTTACGGCGGGCACGGGCTGATCGATTCTTACGTCTGCAGCAGAGGGGTCGGAGTGTTCGCGAGTATAACCTTGAGTTTGATTCTCTGGCCCGATATGCACCGGCCGTGGTAGCAGATATGTCCGATCGGATGCACAGATATGTTATGGGATTGGACCGGTATTTGGTTGATAGTTGTATGGCAGTGTCATTGCAGGCAGACATGGACATTTCTCGGCTTCAGGCCTATGCGATGGGTATGGAGGACCGTCGCAGATCTGATCCTGCTGGCAGAGATCGAGACAGGAGGCCGCCCAAGAGGGCTAGATCCGTGGGTTATTCAGGGGATTCTCGAGGCGGACAGCCTCAGCAGCAGCAGCAGTCTGACAGATATTTTCCTCCTTCCGGCAGGGGCACTCAGTCAGGTAGCCGGAGATTCGATAGTACAGGACCGTCTGGGGCCGGTCAGAGCTCCAGAGTGGCAGGTTCACAGGTACCCAGGGGTCCCAGCCAGGCCAGACCACCCAGGCCCCGTTGTCCTCATTGCGGAAAGTCACATCCCGGGGAGTGTTACCGAGCGACCGGAGCGTGTTTTTCTTGTGGCGGTCAGGGCCACTTTATGAGAGATTGTCCATTGGCTAGCGGTTCTGGTAGTGCTGCTCAGCAGACAGGGTCAGCCGCCGGTTCTTCTTCTGCTCCATCAGTTGCACGCCCTGGAGGGCGAGGTATTTCAGCACCGGCAGGACGCGGTCGAGGCCGCGGTGGCACTTCAGGTTCTAGCGGTCCCTCGAACCGCATATATGCTTTGGCCAGCCGCCAGGATCAGGAGGCTTCGCCAAACGTCGTCACAGGTACATTGCTGGTTTTCTCCAGATCTGTATATGCATTGATTGACCCTGGTTCTACTTTATCATATATTTCCCCGCTCATTGCTAGTAAGATTGGGATAGTGTCTGAGCCTATAGAACCGTTTGAGGTAGCTACGCCAGTTGGGGATTTTATTGTAGCAAGACAGATTTATAAGGATTGTTCTGTGACCATTTATGATCGTAGCACTAAGGCTGACTTGATAGAGTTAGACATGCTGGAGTTTGACGTCATTATGGGCATGGACTGGTTGTCTTCCTGTTATGCTAATGTCGACTGCCAGAAAAAGGTAGTCCGTTTTCAGTTTCCAGGAGAACCAGTCATAGAGTGGTTCGGATCTACAGCATCGCCGAGGGGTAAGTTTATTTCATACCTCAAGGCTAAGAAGATGATCCAGAAGGGTTATATCTATCATTTGGTTCGTGTGCACGATACTGCCGCGGAGGTACATACCCTTCAGTCTGTTCCGGTCGTCAGCGAGTTTCCAGATGTTTTTCCTGACGAGCTTCCTGGCCTTCCGCCTGAGCGGGAGATTGATTTTTCTATTGAGTTGATGCCAGATACGCAGCCTATATCTATTCCTCCGTACAGGATGGCACCAGCCGAGTTGAAGGAGTTGAAGGAGCAGCTGAAAGATTTGCTGGATAAGGGCTTTATTAGACCCAGCACATCACCCTGGGGAGCGCCGGTGCTGTTTGTCAGAAAGAAAGACGGGTCATTGCGGATGTGTATCGACTACCGGCAGCTGAATAAGGTGACTGTTAAGAATAAATATCCCCTCCCCCGGATTGATGTCTTGTTTGACCAGCTGCAGGGTGCTAGACACTTTTCAAAGATAGATCTGCGTTCTGGTTATCATCAGGTGCGAGTACGGGAGTCAGATATCCCGAAGACTGCTTTCAGGACTCGGTACGGGCATTATGAGTTCAGAGTTATGTCTTTCGGGCTGACTAATGCTCCAGCAGTATTTATGGATCTGATGAACCGGGTATTTCGGCCTTTCCTGGATATGTTTGTTATTGTGTTTATTGATGATATCCTGATTTACTCGCGATCAGTCGAGGAGCATTCAGATCATCTGAGGACGGTACTTGGCATCCTCCGTCAGCAGAAGTTATATGCTAAATTCTCTAAGTGTGAGTTCTGGTTGACTTCTGTGGCATTCTTGGGCCATATTATCGGCGCAGATGGTATTCGGGTTGACACGCAGAAGATTGAGGCTGTGCAGAATTGGCCCAGGCCTACTACACCGACAGAGGTGCGTAGTTTTCTTGGATTGGCTGGGTATTACCGCAGGTTCGTGGAGGATTTCTCTTCTATTTCAGCACCACTGACGAGGCTTACCCAGAAAGCAGCAAAATTCCAGTGGACAGATGCTTGCGAGCGCAGCTTTCAGATGCTGAAGGAGAGATTGATTACAGCACCAGTTTTGGCTCTTCCAGAGGGATCTGACGGGTATGTTGTCTATTGTGACGCCTCTGGTATTGGGATAGGATGTGTATTGATGCAGCACGGTCGAGTCATAGCCTATGCTTCCCGGCAGCTTAGACCGCACGAGAAGAACTATCCCACTCATGATCTTGAGTTGGCCGCGGTGATTCATGCTTTGAAGATTTGGCGGCATTATTTATATGGGGTCCATGTTGATATCTATACGGACCATAAGAGTCTCCAGTATATTTTCAGACAGAAGGAACTAAATTTGCGGCAGCGGAGATGGCTTGAGTTACTAAAGGACTACGACGTTGATATTCTGTACCATCCGGGGAAAGCCAATGTGGTAGCTGACACGCTTAGCCGCAAGTCCGTGGGCAGTCTGGCTGATGTTCCATCTGATAAGAGAGATTTGGTTCGTGATATTCATCAGCTGGCCAGCCTCGGAGTTCGTTTGGTGGATTCTGGAGATTCTGGGATTTCTGTCCGTCCAGTTGCTGAGTCATCTATTATTCAGGAGGTAAAGCAGCGCCAGTTTGAGGATCCTCTTTTGATTCAGTACAGAGATGTGGCCCTTAGTAAATCAAAGACTCAGTTTGAGATCTCGCCTGACGAAGTATTATTATATGACGGCAGATTCTGTGTACCGGACGTTGCGGTCTTACGGCGGCAGATTATGGGCGAGGCCCATAATGCACGGTATTCTGTTCATCCTGGTTCCACTAAAATGTATCGGGACCTCAAGTGTTTGTATTGGTGGGACGGCATGAAGAAAGATATTGCTGAGTTTGTTAGTCAGTGCCCGAACTGCCAGCAAGTTAAGATCGAGCATCAGAAGCCCGGTGGATTATTACAGGAGATGGAAATTCCAGCCTGGAAATGGGAGATGATTAATATGGATTTTGTTGTTGGATTACCGCGCACTCCACGCAGGTACGACTCTATCTGGGTTGTTGTTGACAGGCTGACGAAATCAGCCCATTTCCTTCCGGTTCGGACTACTTATTCGGCTGAGGACTATGCCAGATTGTATATCAGAGAGATAGTCAGACTTCACGGAGTCCCGATATCTATTATTACTGACCGAGGTACCCAGTTTACAGCAAATTTCTGGAGGTCATTTCAGGAGGGATTAGGGACTCAGGTGAGTCTCAGTACAGCTTTTCACCCTCAGTCCGACGGGCAGGCCGAGCGCACTATTCAGACGCTCGAAGATATGTTGCGGGCCTGCGTTATTGATTTCAGGGGCAGCTGGGACGATCATTTGCCGCTTATTGAGTTTGCCTATAATAACAGTTATCACTCCAGCATTCAGATGGCTCCGTACGAGGCCCTTTATGGCAGGAGATGCAGGTCTCCTATTGGCTGGTTTGACGTGGGCGAGACTAAGTTGATTGGGCCAGATGTGATCCAGGAAGCTGTAGATAAGGTAAAGCTTATTCGAGAACGATTATTGGCTGCTCAGAGTCGACAGAAAGCTTATGCAGATAGACGACGTCGACCGTTAGAGTTCCGGATTGGCGACTGGGTATTCCTGAAGGTGTCGCCCATGAAGGGTGTCATGAGATTCGGTAGAAAGGGTAAGTTGAGCCCCCGGTACATTGGGCCGTATCAGATCGTGCGAAAGATAGGCGAGGTCGCCTATGAGCTAGACTTACCATCCGACTTGGAGGCCGTACACCCGGTGTTTCATGTGTCTATGTTGCGGAAATGCATTGGTGATCCTGCCAGGATATTCCCAGTTGACGACATCCAGGTGACGGAGCAGCTATCTTATGACGAGCAGCCAATATCTATTCTGGATCGTCAGGTGAGGAGATTGCGCACTAAAGAAGTGCCCTCCGTCAAAGTCCTGTGGCGCAACAATAATCGGGAGGAGATGACTTGGGAGGCGGAGGACGAGATGAAGAAGAAATATCCCCACTTGTTCCCGACATCCACAGGTAATCTAATTCTTTTTTTCAGTTTGTTGTGTTGATTGCCAAAATAAATTATGTATGTCATTATTAAAAAGGGACACTCCTGCCTTGATCATAAGACCTTATAAGATTAATCTAACATTCGGGGACGAATGTTCTTAAGGGGGGGAGAATGTTATGTCCCGTGTTTTCGTATAATTGGAAATCGAGAAATAATTACGATTTGTGTGTTAAAAAGGAAATGATTTAATTTTTGTGAATATGACTATGTTGGTTGTGAAATCTTTAAATGCTAAGACCTCGGGAAAGGCCAAGGGTAAACTTGGAACTTCGTAAATTAGTTCCGGGAATTTCAAAACGGGGCATTTTAAGAATTGGGCCCAAGAAATTACAATGCAAATGAAGCCCAAACAAATGAAGGGGGGGCCGGCCATAGTAGTGGCCCAAGCCCATTTTTAAAGGGGCATGTGCTATGCACATGACCCCTAAAGTAGATATATACATGGATTACTCTTGACTTATCACAAAATTAGAAAAAAAATCAAGAACTCACCAAAAAAGGGGTTCGGCCGAAGTGAAAAAGGAAAAGAAGAGAAAAATTCCAAGCTTGTGTAGTGATTCAAAAATCTTGGTTTCTACATATTTGTGAAGTACTCAAGACGCTCTCCGACGTGGTATAAATAGTTTGGCACGAGGACGACGTTTTCGACAAGTCGGGTTTTCAAGAAAAGGTAAGAATTTTGCCCCTTTTATGTTATAGAATTGATGTGAATGTGTTAAGCATTGGAAGTAGATGGAGATCCCGTAATTTTAACGTAAATAGAAAGTCGTGGGTGTGTGTGTGTAGTGTGTTTGGCCGTGAGTTATGGAAGGAAAGAAATGGTTTGAATTGATTTTGTTTAAGTTGGTATAATGTGTTGTTGTGACCCTTATGTCGTAAATGATTAATTGGTGAATGAAATTGGCGTTGAAAAATGATTTTGGATATTATCGGAAAGCGTATACCCTTGGTATCATTATGTATATCATTGTATATTTAGGGTGCTAGATACTTTAGATATGAACTTATAATGATGTTAATGAATTCGGGATGAAACGACGTGAGTTAGAATGTTCGTCGTGAACTTTTGATTGTTTTGAAGAATTATGGAACATAATGGATTTTGGTGTAATTTCGGGTATGGCTTGAATTGTAGTTAGGTTGTGATTGTATAAGTTTGAATGTGGAAATGAATACAATTATGTAGATGTAGAATTGGAGTTTTGAAAGTTTGAATGGAAGTTGCCAACTTAGATAACAAAGTGGAATTTTGAAGCTAGAATGGCTTGATTGTTGTTTGTGTTGTTTGTTGATGTGTGGGCTGTTGTTGTTGTTGTATTTTGAGCCGAGCTAAGTCTCGGGGATGTTAGATTTATAGGGGAAGTGCTGCCGAAATTTCGGTAGGCAAAAATTGGAGTTAAAGGCATTTTTTTAAGCCTAAGGATCTCAATTGGTAACTTTGACCATTTGCAGATTTTTGACGAAACGGGACTGGACTTTTGGAAGGGCTTACGACGTCTGTGAGGTATGTAAAGCTTCCCAATTATTTATTTGGCATATCTTAGTGTGTTAGTTGAATATGAGACCTTCCGGAGCATTTCTGCTCCTCGAAACCCGATCCACAGGTTTACTTTGTTTTGAAACACTATTTTGAAATACGATTTGCATTTGTTTGCTCACGACTCCGCTCGTGCCTTATTATGACTTCGTTCACCGGTTCCCGGGCCGGTTTTGACTCGTGCGCCTTATGACAATTCGGCCGTATGCTGTGTTACGGTTCCCGAGGCTTCGCCATAGGGCCGGGTTCCGTTTGGAGTTATGCTGTGATATGGTTCGTGATGCGATACGCTCACCGATGATTATGATTATGTTCGGGGATGTACGGAGATTTGAAACCTTCTGGTGTTATGCTGTGTGTGGTGCCAGCGTCGGAGTGGCGACCACGTTCTTAAGCGTTTGCATGATTTTGGTTGCATAAAATACATGTATATGATTTCGATACAGATTTTGACATACCAGTTTGTACCCCACTTTGACATTTGATTTGCTTTCGGTTTTGATCTATAATTCTGTACTCCGTGCTTTACATACTCAGTACATATTTCGTACTGACCCCCTTTCTTCGGGGGGCTGCGTTTTATGCCCGCAGGTGCAGATATCGGTGATCCTCCGCAGTGGGCTTCACTTCTTGCTATTCCGGAGTACTCCTATTTGATCCGGAGTCCACTTTTGGTACAGACTCTTTTGCTTTGTATATATTTGGTATATTTGACTATTTGGGTACGGCGGGGCCCTGTCTCGCCATATGTCTTTGTTTTGAGTTCGTAGAGGCCTGTAGTCATATATGTGGGGCGAGGGTCCTATGTATGTTTGTCTGATTCCGTTATCTGGTCTTAAGGCGGTCTGTTTGTTATGATGGCCCCAAATGGCCCTTTGTATATATTTGTATTTTGACCGGCGAGGTCTATTCCGCCGCTTTGTTTGAGTTTGATTTGATATGACCGCTTAAGGCATATTTTCGATATAAATTATGTTTGATATAACTTCTTGAAAATTCTGAAATAAGTTTGGATTCGGAAATGAATATGCGATTTGGTCTGGGTACCCAGGTAGGGTGCCAGTCGCGGCCCACGGGGCTGGGTCGTGACAATCTAATATGGCAATGGGTATTTCTTCGTAAGACAACTTTTCTGTCACTTGAACATCATTTACTGGGACGATCCTAGTAGGATCTCCGACACATTTTCGAAGCATCGAGACGTGGAATACTGGATGGACTGACTCCAACTCGGGAAGTAGATATAACTCATAGGCCACTTTGCCTATCTTTCGTACAATCTCGTATGGCCCAATATACCGGGGACTAAGTTTCCCCTTTTTTCCAAATCTCATAACGCCCTTCATCGGCGACACTTTCAAGAACACCCGATCTTTCACTGCGAACTCTAAGTCCCTTCGACGATTATCCGCATAGGACTTTTGACGACTTTGGGCTGCTAACAACCGATCTTGTATGAGTTTAACTTTCTCTATAGCTTGCTGGACCAAGTCTGGCCCTATTAACTTAGTTTCTCCAGTTTCAAACCACCTGATTGGGGATCTACACTTTCGCCTATATAGAGCTTCATACGGTGCCATCTGAATACTGGAATGATAACTATTGTTGTAAGAAAATTCAATGAGTGTCAAATGATCATCCCAATTTCCTCCAAAATCTATCATACATGCCCGTAACATATCTTCAAGAGTCTGAATAGTACGTTCAGCTTGTCCATCAGTCTGTGGATGAAATTCCGTGCTAAGGCTAACTCGGGCCCCTAAACCCTCTGGGAAAGACTCCCAAAATTTAGCTGTAAACTGAGTCCCTCTATCGGAGATGATAGATACTGGAACACCATGGAGTCTCACTATCTCCTTAAGGTAAAGCCTTGCATAATCTTCTGCCGCATAGGTCGTTCTGACTGGTAAGAAATGGGCTGACTTTGTGAGTCTATCCACAATCACCCATATAAAGTCATACTTACGCCGAGAACGAGGTAATCCCTTAATGAAATCCATATTAATCACTTCCCACTTCCAAGTTGGGATTTCTATAGCTTGTAGCAATCCGCCCGGCTTTTGGTGCTCTATTTCACTTGTTGACAGTTAGGACATTGGGCTACAAATTCCGCTATATTTTTCTTCATTCCATTCCACCAGTATATGGACTTAAGATCGTGATACATCTTCATCGCTCCGGGGTGAACGGAGTAACGGGAACAATGAGCTTCTCTCAAAATCTGGTGGCGTAGACTTGCCACATCAGGGACACATAATCTGCCTCTACATCGGAGAACTCCGTCTCCTGAAATATCAAAGAATGACTCCTCCTTCTGAGGGAGTGTATCTCTGTACTGCATTAGCATGGGATCCTCATATTGTCTCTCTTTCACTTCCGCTACTAGCGACGAGACTGCCGAATTCTGAATAGTAGCTCGGCTGCTACCTGAGTCCACCACTCGGACTCCTAGGCTAGCTAACTGTTGCAGCTTACGGGCCATCTCTTTCTTTTCTGGTCGTACATCACTTAGACTTCCCATCGACCTACGGCTAAGAGCATCAGCTACAACATTTGCCTTTCCGGGGTGATACAAAATATCAACATCGTAGTCTTTCAGCAATTCCAACCATCGTCGTTGCCGCAAATTTAACTCTTTCTGCTTGAAGATGTATTGAAGACTCTTACCATCTGTATAAATATCCACGTGGACACCATATAAGTAATGTCTCCATATCTTTAATGCATGAACCACCGCGGCTAATTCTAGATCATGGGTAGGATAATTCTACTCATGTTTCCGCAATTGCCTTGAAGCATA
This sequence comes from Lycium barbarum, assembly GCF_019175385.1. Taxonomy (NCBI): domain Eukaryota; kingdom Viridiplantae; phylum Streptophyta; class Magnoliopsida; order Solanales; family Solanaceae; genus Lycium; species Lycium barbarum. Next base: position 89,616,738 of record NC_083340.1, on the reverse strand, counting down.
CGCAATCACTTTTCCATGTTGCATCAATACACAGCCTAGCCCAACTCCTGAAGCATCACAACAAACGACATATCCTTCCAATCCCTCTGGAAGTGTCAGAACTGGGGCAGAAGTCAATCTACCCTTTTACTCTTGGAAACTACGTTCACAAACATCTGTCCATTGAAACTTTGCCGATTTCTGGGTCAACTTTGTGAGTGGTGCAGAAATAGAAGAAAAACCTTCAACAAATCTTCTGTAATAAACTGCTAAGCCCAGAAAGCTACGAACCTCTGTAGGAGTTGTGGGCCTTGGCCAAGTCTTCACGGCCTCAATCTTTTGGCTATCTACTCGAATGCCATCGGCTGCAACGATATGCCCTAAAAATGCTACCGAGTTCAACCAAAACTCGCATTTGGAAACTTTGCAAATAACTCTCGAGTTCGAAGAACTCCAAGGACAGTACGCAAATGATCTGCATGCTCCGCCTCAGATCTAGAATACACCAAGATGTCATCGATAAATACTATCACAAATAAATACAGGAAGGGTCTGAACACATTATTCATCAAATCCATAAATACCGCTGGCGCATTGGTTAGCCCAAATGACATTACCCGGAATTCATAATGACAATATCTTGTTCTAAAAGCTGTCTTAAGGATATCTTTTTCCCTAACTCTCACTTGATGATACCCTGACCTCAAATCAATCTTTGAAAACCATTTGACACCTTGCAATTGATCAAATAAATCATCAATCCTCGGAGAGGATATTTATTCTTAATCGTCACCTTATTCAATTGCTGGTAATCGATACACATTCCTAAAGGGCCATCTTTCTTTCAGACAAACAATACGGGCGCTCCCCATGGGGATGAACAAGGCCTAATGAAGCCTTTACCAAGCAAGTCTTTCAATTTCTCTTTCAATTCTTTCAGTTCGGCGGGTGCCATTCTATAAGGAGGAATAGATATAGGTTTAGTGTCTGGCAACACATCAATAGCAAAGTCAATCTCCCGCTCGGCAGGAAGGCCTGGAAGCTCTTCCGGGAACACATCCGGAAATTCATTCACTACGGGAACTGACTGAAGAGTCGGTGATTAAGCTTCTATATCTTAAACTCGCACTAGATGATAAATACATCCTTTCGTGATCATCTTCCTTGCCTTTAGATAGGAAATAAACCTACCCTTTGGTGACGTCGTATTCCCTTTCCACTCTAAGACTGGTTCTCCCGGGAATTGGAAACGAACCATCTTCATTCTACAATCAACATTGGCATAACAAGAAGCCAACCAATCTATGCCCATAATGACGTCAAAATGTACCATTTCTAGCTCATGCAAATCAATCATGGTACGACGGTCACAAATCATAACTACATAATCTCTATATACTTGGCTAGCTATTACCGATTCACCCACGGGTGTAGACACCTCAAAAGGTTTGATCGACTCCGGCTCGACTATAAATTGACCCGCAATATAAGGAGTAACATAGGATAAGGTGGAGCCCGGATCAATCAAAGCAAATACATCACGAGGGAATACCGATAATATACATGTGATTACGTTAGGAGAAGACTCAAGATCTTGGCGTCCAGCCAAAGCATAAATACGGTGCTGAGGACCGCTAGTACTGGGGACTCTCCCTCTGCCTCTACCATGGCCGACTGGCGCATGTGAACCTGGCCCCGTAGGGTGTACAGATGCCGAAGATCCGGCTACTGACCCAGATGGTTGGGTCCTACCTCTACCATGTACTGAGGGGCAATCACGCATAATATGGCCTGGTCGACCACATGAATAGCAAACATCTGAACCCAATCGGCATTGACCCCAATGCGACTTCCCACACTGGGAACATCGTGGTATAGGTGGCCTTGACTGGCCTGAATCTCCTCTAAACTGGGACCCCGAATAGCTCTGACTCGGCCCGGGATGAGTAGATCTATCAAGGCTCTGGCCCAAAAACCATGGAGGTGCACTGGTCATAGAATATCCTGAATGTCTAGGGAACTGTTGCCTGTGTCCGCCTCTGGACTCACTCATTAGGCCCGAAGATCTGGCCCTCTTGCTATGTCCCCGATCTTCCTCACGCTCACTTCTTCGCTGCTGTAGGCCTTCCTCTAAGTTCTGAGCATGTACCTTAATGCGTGCAATATCCATATCATCCTGAAGGGACGCAGTCAAGCATTTGTCCATCAAATGTGGCCCAAGGCCCTTTACGAATCGATGTTCCCTGTCGCCCATATCTGCTACCATGGCCGAAGCATACCTGGCCAAGGAGTTAAAACGGAGGCTATACTCTAGGGCACTCATACTGCCTTGACTCAAATTTAAGAATTTATCGGCCCTAGCTCGCCGAACTTCTGGAGGCATATAATGACGGAGAAAAGCATCAACAAACTTTTGCCATACCGGGGGAGGTGCATTGGCTACCCGTGAAACCATCCAAACCGTATACCATTGGACCGACTCATCTCTCAATCTATATGATGCTACCTCCACCGACTCGGTGTCTGAAGCGTGTGTCAATCGGAGCGTCCACAACATACCATCAATGAAGTCCTGAGGATCCTCCTCCGGCTTTGACCCAAAGAACTCCGGAGGGTTTAAAGTAATGAAATCACGGGCCCTTGCACTAACAGCCCTGTCACCCTGCCTCGTACCTTGCCGCTAACTCTGAGCAGCAACCAACTGTGTAAGCAATTGTATGGCCTCTTTGACATCTTGGCCTGAAGCATCCGGGGGAGGAGCTGGAGCTCCCTCACGCTCCTCAGTAACCGGCACTGTCTGGGAAGACTGGGATTGGGCCGCACTCTGGGACTCAGTTTCCTCTACTACCGGTGGCGGTGCTCTTTCAGCCCGCTTTTCTGCCACTGTCTTGCCCTTTTGGGCTGCCGTAGTCTTTCCCTGTTTGGGCATCTCTGAAATACACAACACATGATTAAGGAACAAGAATTTCTTACATCATGGTTGTATCGCACGATTCTTATGAATAAGGAAGGTCATTTATTCCTAAAATGTCCGCAGCTTCTTGTTTATAAGTGTGGCGCGCAACACACCCATAACCAAGACTCTACTAGACACGGCTCATAGACACACCCTGGGACTGAACTGCTCTGATACCACTTTTGTCACGACCCGAATCGGGGCCGCGACAAGCACCCGGTGCTAGCCCACCCGGGCACCCTCTTAGCTTACTCTTACGCTTACATCTAGGTGAGCCACATAATTATACATGCATTTCCATTCATTCGTCAACTAGTCCCATTTGGACAACAACACATTTATATCATCATAGGCATCTATGCCACATCAATGTACATGGGCCAACGTGGCCGACAAAATGATATACAAAACATAGTCTGATAGGGCCAGACATATCCAAACACATACACGTGACTACGAGCCTCTAAGAAGAGTATAACATATCACATGAGCAGGACAGGACCCCGCTATGCCCCTATTTATATACACCGCTCAGACGATGTTTAGTAAAATTGGCATAACTCCTAGCACAGAGCTCCGCTGGAGCTAGGCGACCTACCGTTGGAAAGGCATTTCGAAGACCTACAACAGTAATTGAATGTTTTCCCAAATTCCTAATCTATTTTCGTGAAACCGGATTAGAAGTCCAACCTACTGCAATTTAGACGAGTTTGAGAACTCTTATGAACTTCACTATTTGGTTTGACTTCAAAACGACTGCTTAGCTCCCAAATTCATCCCGAATGGATTCATGTTGATAAATATCATCTTATTACTAGTTTTACACCTTCACATCTAACCCGAATATACGGGACGTTACATTATCCCCCCTTAGGATCACTCGTCCCCGAATGAAAATCATGGCCTAAGATTTTTCACTAAACCTCAAATTTAAGAATTTCTAGAGTTCTTTATGAAGAGGATCATTCTCAGAGATAACATGCGACTAAGCACATAATGAATACCTCATTCAAACCTAAACCCATTGGATGAGAGATGCATACCTCTAATCTAAACTTTCATAGGGAATACACAATTAAAAGGTTCAACATATACCTGCAGTAGGGAATAAATGAAGGTAACACGGCTTGAGTGACACTACAACAACTAGATAGAACTACGCCCCTTCGAGTTTATCCCGCATGCCTTAAGATACGACATAAGTCTACCACGAGGTTTTAGCAATATCATTCCTCCACTATATAATGGCTTTATTAGGAAATTCAAGCCTAATTAATTTGATTGCCAATCTAGAGTTTCATGACACTCGGAAAACTAGCCTATCCCCAAAAATCACATCAAAGTTCACCATTTCTAATTCAAACAAATCAAAAGTAGTCTCACAACCCTTAACTACAACGACGTAGTCTCTATATATTCTAGAGGCGATAACAAGGACGCTAGCAGTGGTAATCGTAGAAAAAAGGTTCCAACAATTGTTTGGGTTCCCTGCCAAATCCAAGGGTAAAGTACGAAGTCACATAAGAAAGATTTCTATCCTAGATCGATCAACGAATACGCATAAAGAGAACAAATAGTGACAATAGCCGAGACCACAACATCTGAGGCTTCAGCCACCTCCCTATGAGCCAATTCATGAAGTCGAGCTCCCTTTGTATAAACGACCCCGGAAAGACAAAAATACTACTAACACCCAAATCAAAACATAGTTCTCACGGGGATTCTAACAACTAAAACACTCAAGTCTCAACAGAAATTACAGGGGTTTCTACCTTCATCTCACTTTCCCAAGAGATATATACCCAAAAGGTTCAATACGTATATGCTTTGCCTAGGAAGCGCACAATATATCAATCTAGACAATATACTCCGACAAGGAGGCTAATTCAACAACACATGATTCAAGACTAACTTACCTTATGCCAAAACTGAGAATAACAAATTAAAGCCTAAATCAACTATATCATCTTCTTAAATCATTATTCCACAAGCGGTTGTTTTCGAGTTTCAAGTCTAGAACATAGTTCTTAAACTAAACATCAAAATGGCACAGATCTTTTAACCCAATATGAATATAACCTCAATGTACGATAATTCTTAATTCACTACAAGAGACTCTCAATTGTTCCCTTCATCCTAACCTCCAGTAACTAAAACAAATCACATCTTAATTATTCCTTTCAGCGTAACAAGATTTCGGCAGAGTTTTCCCTGTGACCCGGACTACTGGGTACTCAGTGAGTCTCTTAGGGGAAATAGTTAACAAAACAACATATGATGAATAAAATTAATAAAATGATACCAATGAAAAGAGCAGATCAAAGCCTAAGAATAGAGTAAGTCACCAACATTAAAGATTCATCAAAGAATCCAATAACGAAAGACACATTTCCTTAACTCCTTACCCTTTTGCCAGACCAAGTATTTCACTTACAAATTCAATATCTTTTACACCCCGGAAAAATTTCGCGTTACCAAAACTATAGACGGCTTAGTATGGGCCAAAGGAAGAGTAAAGTTACGCCAGGATTAAGGAGGGTAAGCTTCCGAGGCATTGAAAGAAAGTTAGGCAAGGTCTGATACGAAAATTTGGTCTAAATGGAAGAAATGATATGTTCTAGTATATTGAGGGTTTTGAAGTAAAACAAAAGTTTAAAGTGAAGTTCGGGAAGTCTAGTTTCCAATGGAACAAGCGGCTCCTCAATCGGACATCGGGGTAAGGAGATATGGACATTACAAGTTGGATGGGCAAGCCAGGAAAGTGGTCTGCGCGAACGCGTCAGGGAGTGGCACGAACGCGCAGAAGGCCAAAGGGCCAATACAGCGCGAACGCACCCCCACGTGGCGCGAACACGCTGAACAAAAAAAAAAGGAAAATTGAAAAAAAATTGTAAATCAAGTTCGGAATGAAGGTTGTGTTATAAGAAGGTAATAATAACATATATATGATATTTGGAGACCATATGGTGTAAATTAGTTCACATGTTATTTGACGAAAAGCCCTCGCTGCCGCGAGCTAAGTGGGACCCACATGTCGGAGTTTTATAAAGGACATATGATGAGACATATGAATAGTATATGGAAAGTTGAGCATGTCCTGTGAAGGACCCATAAGCCAAAAAAATGAGTGTAGGCCCTCCAAAAGGACAATTTAAGAAAATGTTTTCGGGTGATCTGACTTCGAGGGGCAATAACAGTATTAAAATTTTGGAATTTGGAAATGTACCAAGAATGAAAGTTGTAGATAATTGAATTAGATTTCCAACCATAGGTCGTGGGCCCTCACACGATATCGGGATCAAGGGTTATGACCGTTTTACCGAACGAAGGTCCAGTCAAAAAATCAGGCCAGCGCGAACGCGGCCAAAGGTTGTCGCGATCGCGCTGAAGGAATTTAATGTCGGTTCAGGCAGAACCGAACCATTATAAAAAGGGGGAGACCCCCTCATTTTCATCCAAAAACACACTAAAAACATCCCAAATATTCCAGAAAATTCCCCCAACTTTCCCCCTCCAAATTTTGGCCCAAACCAGGTATAATTTCCCAATTCCAGTCCGGATAGCGTATAGTTTTCGCTGCAGAATCGCATAGCGACGTGTGGTGGCCTAAACTTAGCGTGGAAAAGTGAAGATAAAGCAATATTAAAGGGAGAAAGGTATGAATCTCTTTCTATTTGTGTTAATACCAGTTTATTCACCATGAAAGCGTGGTTAAATGATCGTATATTGAGTTGATTATTTATGAAAGTTGGAAAACAGCGTGTGGGCTGTTCTATGGAATATTTTGGAGTTGGAGATATTATGATTAATGTTGGTATTGTTATTGTTATTGTTGGTTGCTGAATTGAGAATTCGGGCTAGGCATATAAACAGGGGAGATGATGCCCGATTTTCGATAGAATATAAAATGGTTTAAATTGAAACTCGAAATAAGGGTGTGATATGGAGACTAACTTAGTGCGAATCCTCTCGAATGTAGATTTACGAGCTCGGACAAATACGCGTAGCTAATAGGAGGCGGAACAGGTATGTAAGGCTTACCCTTTCTTTCTTTTGGCATGTCCTAGAGCCAAATAAGGTATGATATGCACCTTGGGGCAACTCGATTCTTTGATTCCGAGTTTTTTTATGATTCTTATTCACTATTTGGTATGAGTATACTCAGTATAGTCGAGTTTATTATATGATCGATTAACGAGTAAGCATAAAGAGTTTCTGTTCCTAAAAAGGTTCGGTAAGCATTAATGTCCCTAACTTTCGTAGACCGTCTCGGATTGCTTTGGAATGTTCGTAAAGGTTTCGGTACTAAAATGTCCGTAACTTTCTTATACTAACTCGGATTGACTCGAAACGTGTTTGTGATCCTTCAAGTGTCGGCTAGCGTACCTATCTATCGAGTCTTAAAAATTGATTTGTGTGCATAGAGTTTCTCACTACTCTGCTCGTGCATGCCTCAATGTATCTTTCACTGAGTCCCGGGCCAGGATGTGTTATCGTGCGCCTTCCACTGCATTGTTCATGATTTGTGTTTGAAAGTAAGCATTTGGTATTCTGAATAGTGCACTTACTTTCTGTACTTTTATTCCGTTTGTGGTTCTGGTTGCTGTGTTTCATGCTTTAAATACTCAATACATTCTCCGTACTGACCCCTTTTCCTTCGGGGGCTGCGTTTCATGCCCGCAGGTACAGACGCTCGTTACGGTGACCCGTCGTCCTAGGGCATCCATTCTGCTGCTTTGAAGTGCTCCCTTATTTCGGAGCCTATACTTTTGGTACAGACCCATCTGTTGTAAATATATATGTATGTATGTATGTATCTATATGTCTAATTAGGGTACGGTGGGGCCCTGTCCCGCCATGTAATTCTGTTGCTGCTCTTAGAGGCCTGTAGACATGTATGTGGGTCATGGGTCGTATTTGTTCAGTCATGTTAATATGGTTTACGTTTGGCACTTCCCTACACTACGACTGTCTAACCGGTTTGTGTGCGATGTCATAAGTAACGATTTAAAAGATATATTGTCTAGTATGCATGAAAATCCTTAATAGGTTAAATGCAAGTATATTTGGCTAATAAATATGTACGAGTGTCCATCTCGGGCACTAGTAACGGCCTACGGGGTTGGGTCGTGACAGAAGTGGTATCAGACCAGTTCGTCCTCGGAATGTCTACAGGTCGTGTCCAGTAGAGTCTTGTTTATCGGTGTGTGGTGAACCACATCTATAAACAGGAAGCTACATGTCACACCCTAACCTCTCTAGGATGTGATGGGCACCCGAACCCATATTCAGAGCCGAGCGAACCCGCTGACTCTTATTACACACATACTCGCTTGGATTCCTAACTCAGATAAAACGAATTACATAATAAGAGCTTTCAGAAACATTCTTTTCGTCGTTCTCAAGTCAAACAAAATCTGTAATCATATGGAATTTATAACATAACGAAAAATGACACATCGGCTGGTGGAGCCGCTTACAAGACTGACATTCTATACCCACGACTCTGTCTGCAAAGTCTCTAACATCAATCGCGAATCATAGCATATGTACTAAGACTCGGCAACACTCTGGAAGGAAATGGAGCTCGCCAATCTCGCTGGAACATCTTCTGGCAATGTCTTCTACTCATCTGAGTGTACCTGCGTGGCATGAAACGCAGCCCCCGGAGAAAGGGGTCAGTACGGAATATGTACTAAATATGTAAAGCATTACTGAATCATAAACAAGGAAAGGCGTAACAGTAAACCAGTTTAAAAGCAACCCGGGAGTAACCTGGAACAATATTTTAATCCGTGCCATGTAGTACCTTACAACAATTCTAGCATACACAATGTGAATATAGTATCACAATAGTCCCTTCGGACAGCCGGTTCTGGCATAGTAACAATGATGGCCCCTTCGGGCATGCCTCTTCCGGCATAATAATAATGATGGCCCCTTCGGGCATGCCACTTCCGGCATAATAATAATGTTGGCCCCTTCGGGCATGCCGCTTCCGGCATAATAATAATGTTGGCCCCTTCGGGCATGCCGCTTCCGGCATAATAATAATGTTGGCCCCTTCGGGTATGCCGCTTCCGGCATAATAATAATGATAACCCCTTCGGGCATGCCGCTTCCGGCATAATAATAATGATGGCCCCTTCGGGCATGCCGCTTCCGGCATAATAATAATGTTGGTGTCAACACAACTTAATCCACAAATATCAATACAAAGAAATAATGCTATGGAGTGTAAACATAAATCGTAAATGAAACGAAATAGTAAAATCTCCCACCCCCTTCGGAGTGGTTTTGAAAATCAATTTTATGTTTCCTTTAGTACAAAACTAATTTTCTCGAAATCATTAGTAAGCCATAAACACGTTTCAAGTCAATCCGAGTTAGCATAAGAAAGTTATGAACATTATTCATTATAGAAACCTCCATGAACGTTTCCAAAACAATCCGAGTTAGCATATGAAAGTTAGGAACGTTATTCATTATAGAAACCTTTATGAACGTTTCAAGCAATCTGAGACCTCTTATGAAAGTTAGGGACATCAATACTTATAGAACCCTTTTAGAAACAGGAACTCTTTATGCTTTGCTCGTTATTCAATCATACAATAAACTCGACTATATTAAGTATGCTTATGTCAAGAAGTGAATAAAAATCACAAACAAGCTCGGAATTAAATAGTAGAGTTACCCCAAGACGCGTGTCATACCTTACTTAGCTCTAGGACATGACAAAAGAAAGAAAGGGTAAGCCTTACATACCTGTCCCACGTCCTATTAGCTACGCTTAATTATCCAAGCTCGCTATGCTAGTCTACATTCAAGAAGATTTTCAATAATTAAACTCATCATCACATACTTATCTTAATCTTTCAAACAAATTCATTTATAATCTGCCGAAATTTCGGCAGCATCTTCCCTGTAAATACGACTATCCCCGAGAATCCAACTCGGCCAAATTATCAACAACAATCAGCGAATAAAACTCGGCAAAATTATCAACAACATCAACAATCAATTCAAAATGCATTCTAACGTTAGTAACTCTTTTCTACATAATTCGACAACATCCCATTTACATTCAAATCGACCATATATAGCCAAGCTAATACCAATGATCTCACATTCAAGTGTTAATCTGAAATCTTTCTTACATGATTCAAAAACACTTCAAGCAATTCACACAATATTCAAAACAACCCAACCAACATACCACTTCACCTGAAACCTTCCAAATTCAACAAGAACGATAACAACACATTTCTTTCTTCCAAATTCATGAACTATACCAACAATCTACACATTAACAACTTCATTCTTATAATTATAAGAAACCATACTAATGTCACATTAACTTCTTCACCAATCCTACAACAATTACAACTTCATTTTTATTATGGAATCCACAACAACAACAATCAAAATACTAAATAAAACCAATTCATCACATCCTACCAACATCACTCTTATTCGGCCATACCATACACATACATATTTCATGAATTTCATCCATTTGTACATACTACAACATTCACAAATCATCCATAACACGTGAAAGAAGGGGTTAATCCTTACCTTTATCCTTTGACTTCTTCCACTCGGCTAGGGCTTCCAACTTGCACCATAAATACTTTGCTTGTTCCAACAACCACTCCACATTAATAAGGACCTTCCAATTGGTTGAAATGCTAGAAGAAAAATATTTTTCTTGATCAATTTTTATGGCACCATTTTTGGAGCCATGGCCGAATGCCCCTAGTTCTCTTCTTGAAATTTCTTAACTTGTGGAAGATGAATAACTTGTATTTCTTTGTAAGCTCTCTCATATATATATATATATATATGTATGTATGTATAGTCCACACAAGGGGGGGGGGGCACATGCCCCTTCTCCAACATGCCACACGGCCAAGGTTCCTTCATGAACCTTCTTGAATTTTTGTGAAATTCCCATTTTTCCCCTAGCCTTCCATAATATTACCATGAACCACCTTGTGAATTTCCCTTTTTACCCTTAGCCTTTCTCAATATTTCCATACTAATAAACAACTTGGATATTAAAATAACTTTGGGGCATAGTCTTGCCCTTAACTTACCACGACTATCTTGAGATATCTGAATGTACAAAATACAGGATATAACATCCTCCCCCCCTTTAGAACATTCGTCCTCGAATGTTCAACTGGCCTCATGGGGTGTTATAATCAATACTTCGGGAGGGTCCCTCTTATAGTTGTCCTTTCCTTCGTACTCATTCCTTATCTTTCACCCTATTTCCTTTATAATAGAACTCCTCGGTCTTTACATGAGTCCTCATTCCGTGCCATGGGTTTTCTAATCCACTGCGCCAAGTTATTATCCTTGTCCTTCCCAGGTCATCTCTTTCTTTTCCGAATGTCACTGCATTAGGACTTTCCAATCTTAACCTGTAGTGAGAATAACATCAGCTTACCTCGTAACACGTTTTTCTCCTTTACAATTACTATTTCATCCTTCTCAATCCCCAATATTCACCTGTGTGTATGTCTACCTTTCCAGATTCGCCGTTACTTATGAATATTCGATTATCCACCTCTTTGGACCTCCGCTCGCCACTCTTATATAATAATCTATAGCAGAACTGGTTGTCGACTTTCCCTGAATCTCCCCAACAAATCTTGCTCCTAATAAACCTTGAATGTTATCCATCTTAATCCTTCCGACTGCTAATCGTCTTTCTCGCAATTGTTCTTCATGCCATGCCAATGCCATAACCCTTCTGAAACAACGCATCTCACTTGTTGTCTATTTACAATATTCCCTTCCCACGCTTTCTCTTGTTAGGCGTACCTAACTAAATGACCTAATTTTGAAAGATTTCTGGCAGGGTCTCCTTTACAATTCTTACTATTCAAAATCTGCACGCGGCAAATACCAACAATGCCTCGCAGAGCATACAATTATACAACACATTCCAGCCAGCCAGAGCTTCCAATTCCAGATAGAAGAACAAAAGTATCAAAACTTACCTCTGTAGCTTCCCATATCCTCACTCACCTTCTCCCGTCGATACTGTACTTCCGCTAAGATCAAAGGTTAGTGTAAGGAATCTCATTTCCTATGACTTGGCTCTATCGGACGATCTTAGATGTGAAAGAAGAGTAACCACCCTAGATGCCCCGTAGCCTCCTATTTATAAATGTAGCGCGCTTCACACCATAAACAGGACTCTACTGGACACGACGTTGCAGACAACCCCTGGGACGAACTGCTCTGATACCACTTTGTCACACCCTAACCTCGCTAGGATGTGATGGGCACCCGACCCCATATTCGGAGCCGACCGAACCCGCCGACTATTATTACACACATACTCGCTTGGACTCCTAACTCAGATAAAACGAAATGCATAATAAGAGCTTTCAGAAACATTCTTTTCGTTGTTCTCAAGTCAAACAAAATCTGTAATCATATGGAATTTATACCATAACGCAAAATGACACATCGGCTGGTGGAGCCGCTTACAAGACTAACATTCTATACCCACGACTCTGTCTGCAAAGTCTCTAACATCAATCAGGAATCATAGCATATGTACTCAGACTCGGCAACACTCCGGAAGGAAATGGAGCTCGCCAATCTCGCTGGAACATCTTCTGGCAATGTCTTCTACTCATCTGGGTGTACCTGCGTGGCATGAAACACAACCCTCGGAGAAAAAGGGTCAGTACGGAATATGTAAAGCATTACTGAATCATAAACAAGGAAAGGCGTAACAGTAAACCAGTTTAAAAGCAACCCGGGAGTAACCTGGAACAACATTTTAATCCGTGCCATGTAGTACCTTACACCAATTCTAGCATACACAATGTGAATATAGTATCACAATAGTCCCTTCGGACAGTCGCTTCCGGCATAGTAACAATGATGGCCCCTTCGGGCATGCCGCTTCCGGCATAATAATAATGATGGCCCCTTCGGGCATGCCGCTTCCGGCATAATAATAATGTTGGCCCCTTCGGGCATGCCGCTTCCGGCATAATATTAATGTTGGCCCCTTCGGGCATGCCGCTTCCGGCATAATAATAATGATGGCCCCTTCGGGCATGCCGCTTCCGGCATAATAATAATGTTGGCCTCTTCGGGCATGCCACTTCCGGCATAATAATAAAGTTGGTGTCAACACAACTTAATCCACAAATATCAATACCAAGAAATAATGCTATGGAGTGTAAACATAAATCGTAAATGAAACGAAATAGGAAAATCTCGCACCCCTTCGGAGTGGTTTTGAAACTCAATTTTATGTTTCCTTTAGTACAAAACTAATTTTCTCGAAATCATTAGTAAGCCATAAATACGTTTCAAGTCAATCCGAGTTAGCAAAAGAAAGTTATGAACATTATTTATTATAGAAACCTCCATGAACGTTTCCAAAACAATCCGAGTTAGCATATGAAAGTTAGGAACGTTATTCATTATAGAAACCTTTATGAACGTTTCAAGCAATTCGAGACCTCTTATGAAAGTTAGGGACATCAATCCTTATAGAACCCTTTTAGAAACATGAACTCTTTATGCTTTGCTCGTTATTCAATCATACAATAAACTCGACTATATTAAGTATGCTTATGTCAAGAAGTGAATAAGAATCACAAACAAGCTCGGAAGTAAAGAGTAGAGTTACCCCAAGACGCGTGTCATACCTTACTTAGCTCTAGGACATGCCAAAAGAAAGAAAGGGTAAGCCTTACATACCTGTCCCACGTTCTATTAGCTACGCTTAATTGTCCAAGCTCGCTATCGCTAGTCTACATTCAAGAAGATTTACAATCATCAAACTCATCATCACATACTTATCTTAATCTTTCAAACAAATTCATTTATAATCTGCCAAAATTTCGGCAGCATCTCCCCTGTAAATACGACTATCCCCGAGAATCCAACTCGGCCAAATTATCAACAACAATCCGAGAATCAAACTCGGCCAAATTATAAACAACATAATCAATCAATTCAAAACGCATTCTAACGTTAGTAACTCTTTTCTACATAATTCGACAACATCCCATTTACATTCAAATCGACCATATATAGCCAAGCTAATACCAATGATCTCACATTCAAGTGTTAATCTGAAATCCTTCTTACATGATTCAAGAACACTTCAAACAATTCACACAATATTCAAAACAACCCAAACAACATACCACTTCACCCGAAACCTTCCAAATTTAACAAGAACGATAACAACACATTTCTTTCTTCCAAATTCACGAACTATACCAACAATCTACACATTAACAACTTCATTCTCATAATTATAAGAAACCATACTAATGTCACATTAACTTCTTCAACAATCCCACAACAATTACAACTTCATTTTTATTATGGAATCCACAACAACAACAATAAAAACACTAAATAAAACCAATTCATCACATCCTACCAACATCACTCTTATTCGGCCATACCATACACATACATATTTCATGAATTTCATCCATTTGTACATACTACAACATTCACAAATCATCCATAACACGTGAAAGAAGGGGTTAATCCTTACCTTTATCCTTTGACTTCTTCCACTCGGCTAGGGCTTCCAACTTGCACCATAAATACTTTGCTTGTTCCAACAACCACTCCACATTAATAAGGACCTTCCAATTGGTTGAAATGCTAGAAGAAAAATATTTTTCTTGATCAATTTTTATGGCACCATTTTTGGAGCCATGGCCGAATGCCCCTAGTTCTCTTCTTGAAATTTCTTAACTTGTGGAAGATGAATAACTTGTATTTCTTTGTAAGCTCTCTCATATATATATATATATATATATATGTATGTATGTATAGTCCACACAAGGGGGGGGGGGGGCACATGCCCCTTCTCCAACATGCCACACGGCCAAGGTTCCTTCATGAACCTTCTTGAATTTTTGTGAAATTCCCATTTTTCCCCTAGCCTTCCATAATATTACCATGAACCACCTTGTGAATTTCCCTTTTTACCCTTAGCCTTTCTCAATATTTCCATACTAATAAACAACTTGGATATTAAAATAACTTTGGGGCATAGTCTTGCCCTTAACTTACCACGACTATCTTGAGATATCTGAATGTACAAAATACAGGATATAACATCCTCCCCCCCTTTAGAACATTCGTCCTCGAATGTTCAACTGGCCTCATGGGGTGTTATAATCAATACTTCGGGAGGGTCCCTCTTATAGTTGTCCTTTCCTTCGTACTCATTCCTTATCTTTCACCCTATTTCCTTTATAATAGAACTCCTCGGTCTTTACATGAGTCCTCATTCCGTGCCATGGGTTTTCTAATCCACTGCGCCAAGTTATTATCCTTGTCCTTCCCAGGTCATCTCTTTCTTTTCCGAATGTCACTGCATTAGGACTTTCCAATCTTAACCTGTAGTGAGAATAACATCAGCTTACCTCGTAACACGTTTTTCTCCTTTACAATTACTATTTCATCCTTCTCAATCCCCAATATTCACCTGTGTGTATGTCTACCTTTCCAGATTCGCCGTTACTTATGAATATTCGATTATCCACCTCTTTGGACCTCCGCTCGCCACTCTTATATAATAATCTATAGCAGAACTGGTTGTCGACTTTCCCTGAATCTCCCCAACAAATCTTGCTCCTAATAAACCTTGAATGTTATCCATCTTAATCCTTCCGACTGCTAATCGTCTTTCTCGCAATTGTTCTTCATGCCATGCCAATGCCATAACCCTTCTGAAACAACGCATCTCACTTGTTGTCTATTTACAATATTCCCTTCCCACGCTTTCTCTTGTTAGGCGTACCTAACTAAATGACCTAATTTTGAAAGATTTCTGGCAGGGTCTCCTTTACAATTCTTACTATTCAAAATCTGCACGCGGCAAATACCAACAATGCCTCGCAGAGCATACAATTATACAACACATTCCAGCCAGCCAGAGCTTCCAATTCCAGATAGAAGAACAAAAGTATCAAAACTTACCTCTGTAGCTTCCCATATCCTCACTCACCTTCTCCCGTCGATACTGTACTTCCGCTAAGATCAAAGGTTAGTGTAAGGAATCTCATTTCCTATGACTTGGCTCTATCGGACGATCTTAGATGTGAAAGAAGAGTAACCACCCTAGATGCCCCGTAGCCTCCTATTTATAAATGTAGCGCGCTTCACACCATAAACAGGACTCTACTGGACACGACGTTGCAGACAACCCCTGGGACGAACTGCTCTGATACCACTTTGTCACACCCTAACCTCGCTAGGATGTGATGGGCACCCGACCCCATATTCGGAGCCGACCGAACCCGCCGACTATTATTACACACATACTCGCTTGGACTCCTAACTCAGATAAAACGAAATGCATAATAAGAGCTTTCAGAAACATTCTTTTCGTTGTTCTCAAGTCAAACAAAATCTGTAATCATATGGAATTTATACCATAACGCAAAATGACACATCGGCTGGTGGAGCCGCTTACAAGACTAACATTCTATACCCACGACTCTGTCTGCAAAGTCTCTAACATCAATCAGGAATCATAGCATATGTACTCAGACTCGGCAACACTCCGGAAGGAAATGGAGCTCGCCAATCTCGCTGGAACATCTTCTGGCAATGTCTTCTACTCATCTGGGTGTACCTGCGTGGCATGAAACACAACCCTCGGAGAAAAAGGGTCAGTACGGAATATGTAAAGCATTACTGAATCATAAACAAGGAAAGGCGTAACAGTAAACCAGTTTAAAAGCAACCCGGGAGTAACCTGGAACAACATTTTAATCCGTGCCATGTAGTACCTTACACCAATTCTAGCATACACAATGTGAATATAGTATCACAATAGTCCCTTCGGACAGTCGCTTCCGGCATAGTAACAATGATGGCCCCTTCGGGCATGCCGCTTCCGGCATAATAATAATGATGGCCCCTTCGGGCATGCCGCTTCCGGCATAATAATAATGTTGGCCCCTTCGGGCATGCCGCTTCCGGCATAATATTAATGTTGGCCCCTTCGGGCATGCCGCTTCCGGCATAATAATAATGATGGCCCCTTCGGGCATGCCGCTTCCGGCATAATAATAATGTTGGCCTCTTCGGGCATGCCACTTCCGGCATAATAATAAAGTTGGTGTCAACACAACTTAATCCACAAATATCAATACCAAGAAATAATGCTATGGAGTGTAAACATAAATCGTAAATGAAACGAAATAGGAAAATCTCGCACCCCTTCGGAGTGGTTTTGAAACTCAATTTTATGTTTCCTTTAGTACAAAACTAATTTTCTCGAAATCATTAGTAAGCCATAAATACGTTTCAAGTCAATCCGAGTTAGCAAAAGAAAGTTATGAACATTATTTATTATAGAAACCTCCATGAACGTTTCCAAAACAATCCGAGTTAGCATATGAAAGTTAGGAACGTTATTCATTATAGAAACCTTTATGAACGTTTCAAGCAATTCGAGACCTCTTATGAAAGTTAGGGACATCAATCCTTATAGAACCCTTTTAGAAACATGAACTCTTTATGCTTTGCTCGTTATTCAATCATACAATAAACTCGACTATATTAAGTATGCTTATGTCAAGAAGTGAATAAGAATCACAAACAAGCTCGGAAGTAAAGAGTAGAGTTACCCCAAGACGCGTGTCATACCTTACTTAGCTCTAGGACATGCCAAAAGAAAGAAAGGGTAAGCCTTACATACCTGTCCCACGTTCTATTAGCTACGCTTAATTGTCCAAGCTCGCTATCGCTAGTCTACATTCAAGAAGATTTACAATCATCAAACTCATCATCACATACTTATCTTAATCTTTCAAACAAATTCATTTATAATCTGCCAAAATTTCGGCAGCATCTCCCCTGTAAATACGACTATCCCCGAGAATCCAACTCGGCCAAATTATCAACAACAATCCGAGAATCAAACTCGGCCAAATTATAAACAACATAATCAATCAATTCAAAACGCATTCTAACGTTAGTAACTCTTTTCTACATAATTCGACAACATCCCATTTACATTCAAATCGACCATATATAGCCAAGCTAATACCAATGATCTCACATTCAAGTGTTAATCTGAAATCCTTCTTACATGATTCAAGAACACTTCAAACAATTCACACAATATTCAAAACAACCCAAACAACATACCACTTCACCCGAAACCTTCCAAATTTAACAAGAACGATAACAACACATTTCTTTCTTCCAAATTCACGAACTATACCAACAATCTACACATTAACAACTTCATTCTCATAATTATAAGAAACCATACTAATGTCACATTAACTTCTTCAACAATCCCACAACAATTACAACTTCATTTTTATTATGGAATCCACAACAACAACAATAAAAACACTAAATAAAACCAATTCATCACATCCTACCAACATCACTCTTATTCGGCCATACCATACACATACATATTTCATGAATTTCATCCATTTCTACATACTACAACATTCACAAATCATCCTTAAAATATGAATGAAGGGGTTAATCCTTACCTTTATCCTTTGACTTCTTCCACTCGGCTAGGGCTTCAAACTTGCACCATAAATACTTTGCTTGTTCCAACAACCACTCCACATTAATAAGGACCTTCCAATTAGTTGAAATGCTAGAAGAAAAATATTTTTCTTGATCAATTTTTATGGCACCATTTTTGGTGCCATGGCCGAATGCCCCTAGTTCTCTTCTTGAAATTTCTTAACTTGTGGAAGATGAATAACTTGTCTTTCTTTGTAAGCTCTCTCATATATATATATATATGTATAGTCCACACAAGGGGGGGGGGGGGGGGCACATGCCCCTTCTCCAAGCTTCTCCAACTTTCTTAAATTAAAAGATGAATATTTCTTAATTTGTCAGCACTTGTCCATATTTATATATATATATATAGTTCCTACTAACACAAGGTAACACATGCCACACGGCCAAGGTTCCTTCATGAACCTTCTTGAATTTTTTGTGTAATTCCCGTTTTGCCCCTAGCCTTCCACAATATTACCATGAACCACCTTGTGAAATTCCCTTTTTACCCTTAGCCTTTCTCAATATTTTCATACTAATAAACAACTTGGATATTAAAATAACTTTGGGACATAGTCTTGCCCTTAACTTACCATGACTATCTTGAGATATTCGAATGTACAAAATACAGGATATAACACTACAGGACATTTAGGATGTTACCCTTCCTTCGATCTTAGATCGTACGATAGAGCTGTATTATCAGGATGGTTCCTTTCTAATAAATTTCTATGTTTACAGCGATGCCTCCGAAGAAAGCCACAGCTGCCCAGAAGGGCAAAGCAGTCGAAGGAGAGACTAGTCAGACTCGGAGAGTTACTCGGGCCCGTGCCCAGACTATGCCCGAGATTATTCCCCAGTCAGCGGGCTCTGCTACGCCGCCATCATCAGAGGAGCCTAGAGCAGCAGCCGCTGCCGTTATGGATCAGGGGGCGGCTCCACCGTTAGCTCTGGAGGCTCCAACGCCCGAGCCTCCAGCTCCTCAGCCAGGAGCGAAGGATAGGGCGATGAGAGATGCAGTACAGTTGCTGACTAGATTAGTAGCGGGGCAGGCTCGCAGACACGGGCGAGGAGGTGATTATGCTGATAGAGATGACAGCTTAAGGGTTCGTGACTTCTTGACTTGTAATCCCCCGGAGTTCTACGAGTCAAAGCCCGAGGAGGATCCCCAGGACTTTATTCGACAGATGCAGCGTACGCTGAGGTTGGTCAGTGCTTCTGAGACTGAGTCTGTCGAGCTGGCTTCATATCGGTTGCGCGATGTAGCTGTTAATTAGTATGAGTACTGGGAGCTATCTAGAGGCGAGGGTGCTCCTCCAGCGTTGTGGGGTGAGTTTACAGCAACCTTTCTTAGCCACTTTTTGCCTCCAGAGATGCGGCGAGCTAGGGTGGACAGTTTCCTACAGTTGAGAGAGAGAGGCAGAAGCGTCCGGGAGTACAATTTAGAGTTTGACTCTTTGGCTAGATATGCACCCACTATAGTAGCCGATATGGCTGACAGGGTGCACCGATATATGATGGGGTTGGATCATTATCTGGTGGATAGCTGTATGGCGGTGGCATTTCAGCCTGGGATAGATATTGCTCGGGTGCAGGCATACGCACAAGGAATGGAGGATCGACACAGAGGGCGCCAGCCCGATAGAGATCGTGATAGAGGCCAGCCCAAGAGGGCTAAATCAGCTGGTTATTCCAGGGAGTTTCGAGGCGGGCAGCCTCAGCAGCAGCATAGCGGATATCCTTCTCAGCCAGCCCACAGTACGCCTCCACAGTTCACGAGTAGGCGATTCGATAGTACTGGGCACTCAGGAGCAGGCCAGAATTCCAAGGCCTCGGGTTCGCAGGTGAGCAGAGATTCCAGTCAGACAAGGCCACCCATGCCTCGGTGCTCTTACTGTGGGAAGCCTCACCCAGGGGAGTGTTATCGTGCTACGGGTGCTTGTTTTTTTTTTGTGGCCGTCAGGACCATGTTTTGAGGCAGTGCCCATTTAGGGGCGGTCCAGGTGGTTCGGCCCAGCCCACTGGGTCAGTTGCGGGTTCATCTTCCTCTTCTGTAGCTATGCGCTTTACAGAGCAGGGTATGCCGACACCGGCAGGCCGCGGTAAAGGTCGTGGCGGAGCTCCCGGTTCTAGCGGTCCTTCGAACCGCATATATGCCTTGGCCGACCGACAAGACCAGGAGGCGTCACCAAATGTAGTTATAGGTATATTATTAATCTATTTCCGAGATGTATATGCTTTGATAGATCCAGGTTCTATTTTATCATATATTCCCCCCCCCCCCCCAGTAGAACTGGGATAAAATCCGAATCGATAAAACCGTTTGAGGTAGCCATACATACATATGAAAAGTGAATATTGAGGATGTGTCACGACCCAGCCCCGTGGGCCGCGGCTGGCACCCTACCTGGGTGCCCAGACCAAATCGCATATTCATTTCCGAATCCAAACTTATTTCAGAATTTTCAAGAAGTTATATCAAACATAATTTATATCGAGAATATGTCTTAAGCGGTCATATCAAATCAAACTCAAACAAAGCGGCGGAATAGACATCGCCGGTCAAAATACAAATATATACAAAAGGGCCATTTGGGGCCATCATATCAAACAGACCGCTTTAAGACCCGAAAGCAAAATCAGACAATAAACACATAGGACCCTCGCCCCACATATATGACTACAGGCCTCTACGAACTCAAAACAAAGACATGTGGCGAGACAGGGCCCCGCCGTACCCAAATAGTCAGATATACCAAACATATACAAAGCAAAAGAGTCTGTACCAAAAGTGGACTCCGGATCGGATAAGAGTACTCCGGAATAGCAAGAAGTGGAGCCTACTGCGGAGGATCACCGATATCTGCACCTGCGGGCATAAAACGCAGCCCCCGGAGAGAGGGGGTCAGTACGAAATATGTACTGAGTATGTAAAGCACGGAGTACAGAATTATAGAGCAAAACCGAAAGCAAATCAAATGTCAAAGTGGGGTACAAACTGGTATGTCAGAATCTGTATCGAAATCATATACATGTATTTTATGCAAACAAAATCATGCAAACGCTTAAGAACGTGGTCGCCACTCCGACGCTGGCGCCACACACAGCATAACACCAGAAGGTTTCAAATCTCCGTACATCCCCGAACATAATCATAATCATCGGTGAGCGCATCGCATCACGAGCCATATCACAGCATAACTCCAAACGGAACCCGGCCCTATGGCGAAGCCTCGGGAACCGTAACACAGCATACGACCGAATTGTCATAAGGCGCACGAATCAAAACCGGCCCGGGAACCGGTGAACGAAGTCGTAGTAAGGCACGAGCGGAGTCGTGAGCAAACAAATGCAAATCGTATTTCAAAATAGTGTTTCAAAACAAAGTAAACTCATAAATCATATCCTATTACAAAATAGTCGAATACTTAGTCGACATAAGGTTTCATTTTGCAAAACGATTCCAAAATGGTCCATATAGTTCAAAACCTGGATTAGTGCATCGAATAGTCCAAACATACCCCGTGGAAGGATGTTCCAAAGATCAGAAGTGGTACGTTCAACTCTATTCTCAAAGATGGCCCGAAGGGCAAATCGGGCATTTTGGGGTAGCGGACCCACCTCGAGTCGAAGTGAGGTGGCGAACATATTCTTTTTCGAGCAGTAATATGCCAAGGGTCATACATAATCATTTCTAGGTTACCCGACCACATTTCGATAGGTTTCGGACGAATAATGGCATTCTAGCCAAAAGGGAGCCTTTAGGCTTCAATCGAATTGAATGAATAGTAACTTTCCTGTGGATCGGGTTTCGAGGAGCAGAAATGCTCCGGAAGGTCTCATATTCAACTAACACACTAAGATATGCCAAATAAAGAATTGGGAAGCTTTACATACCTCACAGACGTCGTAAGCCCTTCCAAAAGTCCAGTCCCGTTTCGTCAAAAATCTGCAAATGGTCAAAGTTACCAATTGAGATTCTTAGGCTTAAAAAAATGCCTTTAACTCCAATTTTTGCCTACCGAAATTTCGGCAGCACTTCCCCTATAAATCTAACATCCCCGAGACTTAGCTCGGCTCAAAATACAACAACAACAACAGCCCACACATCAACAAACAACACAAACAACAATCAAGCCATTCTAGCTTCAAAATTCCACTTTGTTATCTAAGTTGGCAACTTCCATTCAAACTTTCAAAACTCCAATTCTACATCTACATAATTGTATTCATTTCCACATTCAAACTTATACAATCACAACCTAACTACAATTCAAGCCATACCCGAAATTACACCAAAATCCATTATGTTCCATAATTCTTCAAAACAATCAAAAGTTCACGACGAACATTCTAACTCACGTCGTTTCATTCCGAATTCATTAACATCATTATAAGTTCATATCTAAAGTATCTAGCACCCTAAATATACAATGATATACATAATGATACCAAGGGTATACGCTTTCCGATAATATCCAAAAACATTTTTCAACGCCAATTTCATTCACCAATTAATCATTTACGACATAAGGGTCACAACAACACATTATACCAACTTAAACAAAATCAATTCACATCATTTTTTTCCTCTCTATGGCTCACGGCCCAACACACTATACACACACACCCACGACTTTCTATTTACGTTAAAAATTACGGGATCTCCATCTACTTCCAATGCTTAACACATTCCCATCAATTCTATAACATAAAAGGGTAAGAATTCTCACCTTCTCTTGAAAACCCGACTTGTCGAAAATGTCGTCCTCGTGCCAAACTAATTATACCACGTCGGAGAGCGTCTTGAGTACTCCACAAATATATAGAAACTAGGATTTTTGAGTAACCACACAAGCTTGGAATTTTTTTTTCTTTCTCTTCCTCCTTGAGTTCGGCCGAAGCCCTTCTTTGGGGTGTTCTTGATTTGTGATTTTTTTCTTGAATATTACTAAGTGTATTCTCATATATATCCACTTAGGGGTCATGTGCATAGCACATGACCCTTTTAAAATGGGTTTTGGGCCAATGACAAGGGGCCGGCCACCCTACAACTCTTGGGCTTATTTTGTATTGAATTTTCTTGGCCCAATTCGAGAAAAGTCCCGTTTTGTAATTCCCGAAACTAATTTCCGAAATTCCAAATTTATCCTCGGCCTTCCCCGGGGTCGTAACATTAATAATTCCATAACCAACATAGTCATATTCACTAAAATCAAATTATGTCCTTATAACACACAAGTCGTAATTGTTTTCTCAATTTCCCATTATACGAAATCACGGGACATAACATTCTTCCCCCCTTAAGAACATTCGTCCCCGAATGTTAAACTAATCTTATAAGGTCTTATGATCAAGGCAGGAGTGTCCCTTTTTAATGATGACATACATAATTCATTTTTTATCAATCAACACAACAAACTGAAAAAGAAATTAGATTACCTGCGGATGTCGGAAACAAGTGGGGATATTTCTTCTTCATCTCGTCCTCCGCCTCCCAAGTCATCTCCTCCCGATTATTGTTGCGCCACAGGACTTTGACGGAGGGCACCTCTTTAGTGCGTAGTCTCCGCACCTGTCGATCCAGAATAGATATAGGCTGCTCGTCATAAGATAACTGCTCCGTCACCTGAATGTCGTCAACTGGGAATATCCTGGCAGGATCACCAATGCATTTTCGCAACATAGACACATGAAACACCGGGTGTACGGCCTCCAAGTCGGATGGTAAGTCTAGCTCATAGGCGACCTCGCCTATCTTTCGCACGATCTGATACGGTCCAATGTACCGGGGGCTCAACTTACCCTTTTTACCGAATCTCATGACACCCTTCATGGGCGACACCTTCAGGAATACCCAGTCGCCAATCCGGAACTCTAACGGTCGACGTCGTCTATCTGCATAAGCTTTCTGTCGACTCTGAGCAGCCAATAATCGTTCTCGAATAAGCTTTACCTTATCTACAGCTTCCTGGATCACATCTGGCCCAATCAACTTAGTCTCGCCCACGTCAAACCAGCCAATAGGAGACCTGCATCTCCTGCCATAAAGGGCCTCGTACGGAGCCATCTGAATGCTGGAGTGATAACTGTTATTATAGGCAAACTCAACAAGCGGCAAATGATCGTCCCAGCTGCCCCTGAAATCAATAACGCAGGCCCGCAACATATCTTCGAGCGTCTGAATAGTGCGCTCGGCCTGCCCGTCGGACTGAGGGTGAAAAGCTGTACTGAGGCTCACCTGAGTCCCTAATCCCTCCTGAAATGACCTCCAGAAATTTGCTGTAAACTGGGTACCTCGGTCAGTAATAATAGATATCGGGACTCCGTGAAGTCTGACTATCTCTCTGATATACAATCTGGCATAGTCCTCAGCCGAATAAGTAGTCCGAACCGGAAGGAAGTGGGCTGATTTCGTCAGCCTGTCAACAACAACCCAGATAGAGTCGTACCTGCGTGGAGTGCGCGGTAATCCAACAACAAAATCCATATTAATCATCTCCCATTTCCAGGCTGGAATTTCCATCTCCTGTAATAATCCACCGGGTTTCTGATGCTCGATCTTAACTTGCTGGCAGTTCGGGCACTGACTAACAAACTCAGCAATATCTTTCTTCATGCCGTCCCACCAATACAAACACCTGAGGTCCCGATACATTTTAGTGGAACCAGGATGAACAGAATACCGTGCATTATGGGCCTCGCCCATAATCTGCCGCCGTAAGCCCGCAACGTCCGGTACACAGAATCTATCGTCATATAATAATACTTCGTCAGGCGAGATCTCAAACTGAGTCTTTGATTTACTAAGGGCCACATCTCTGTACTGAATCAAAAGAGGATCCTCAAACTGGCGCTGCTTTACCTCCTGAATAATAGATGACTCAGCAACTGGACGAACAGAAATCCCAGAATCTCCAGAATCCACCAAACGAACTCCGAGGCTGGCCAGCTGATGAATATCACGAACCAAATCTCTCTTATCAGATGGAACATCAGCCAGACTGCCCACGGACTTGCGGCTAAGCGCATCAGCTACCACATTGGCTTTCCCCGGATGGTACAGAATATCAACGTCGTAATCCTTTAGTAACTCAAGCCATCTCCGCTGCCGCAAATTTAGTTCCTTCTGTCTGAAAATATACTAGAGACTCTTATGGTCCGTATAGATATCAACATGGACCCCATATAAATAATGCCGCCAAATCTTCAGAGCATGAATCACCGCGGCCAACTCAAGATCATGAGTGGGATAGTTTTTCTCGTGTGGTCTGAGCTGTCGGGAAGCATAGGCTATGACTCGACCGTGCTGCATCAATACACATCCTATCCCAATACCAGAGGCGTCACAATAGACAACATACCCATCAGATCCCTCTGGAAGAGCCAAAACTGGTGCTGTAATCAATCTCTCCTTCAGCATCTGAAAGCTGCGCTCGCAAGCATCTGTCCACTGGAATTTTGCTGCTTTCTGGGTAAGCCTCGTCAGTGGTGCTGAAATAGAAGAGAAATCCTCCACGAACCTGCGGTAATACCCAGCCAATCCAAGAAAACTACGCACCTCTGTCGGTGTAGTAGGCCTGGGCCAATTCTGCACAGCCTCAATCTTCTGCGTGTCAACCCGAATACCATCTGCGCCGACAATATGGCCCAAGAATGCCACAGAAGTCAACCAGAACTCACACTTAGAGAATTTAGCATATAACTTCTGCTGACGGAGGATGCCAAGTACCGTCCTCAAATGATCTGAATGCTCCTCGACTGATCGCGAGTAAATCAGGATATCATCAATAAACACAATAACAAACATATCCAGGAAAGGCCGAAATACCCGGTTCATCAAATCCATAAATACTGCTGGAGCATTAGTCAGCCCGAAAGACATAACTCTGAACTCATAATGCCCGTACCGAGTCCTGAAAGCAGTCTTCGGGATATCTGACTCCCGTACTCGCACCTGATGATAACCAGAACGCAGATCTATCTTTAAAAAGTGTCTAGCACCCTGCAGCTGGTCAAACAAGTCATCAATCCGGGGGAGGGGATATTTATTCTTAACAGTCACCTTATTCAGCTGCCGGTAGTCGATACACATCCGCAATGACCCGTCTTTCTTTCTAACAAACAGCACCGGCGCTCCCCAGGGTGAGGTACTGGGTCTAATAAAGCCCTTATCCAGCAAATCTTTCAGCTGCTCCTTCAACTCCTTCAACTCAGCTGGTGCCATTCTGTACGGAGGAATAGATATAGGCTGCGTATCCGGCATCAACTCAATAGAAAAATCAATCTCCCGCTCAGGCGGAAGGCCAGGAAGCTCGTCAGGAAAAACATCTGGAAACTCGCTGACGACCGGAACAGACTGAAGGGTAGGTACCTCCGCGGCAGTATCGTGCACACGAACCAAATGATAAATATAACCCTTCTGGATCATCTTCTTAGCCTTGAGGTATGAAATAAACTTACCCCTCGGCGATGCAGTAGATCCGAACCACTCTATGACTGGTTCCCCTGGAAACTGAAAACGGACTACCTTTTTCTGGCAGTCGACATTAGCATAACAGGAAGACAACCAGTCCATACCCATAATGACGTCAAACTCTAGCATGTCTAACTCTACCAAATCAGCCTTAGTGCTACGATCATAAATGGTCACAGAACAATCCCTATAGATCTGTCTCGCTACAATAAAATCCCCAACTGGCGTAGCTACCTCAAATGGCTCTATAGGCTCAGACACTATCCCAATCTTACTAGCAACGAGTGGGGAAATATATGATAAAGTAGAGCCAGGGTCAATCAAAGCATATACAGATCCGGAGAAAACCAGCAATGTACCTGTGACGACGTTTGGCGAAGCCTCCTGATCCTGGCGGCTGGCCAAAGCATATATGCGGTTCGAGGGACCGCTAGAACCTGAAGTGCCACCGCGGCCTCGACCGCGTCCTGCCGGTGCTGAAATACCTCGCCCTCCAGGGCGTGCAACTGATGGAGCAGAAGAAGAACCGGCGGCTGACCCTGTCTGCTGAGCAGCACTACCAGAACCGCTAGCCAATGGACAATCTCTCATAAAATGGCCCTGACCGCCACAAGAAAAACAAGCTCCCGTCGCTCGGTAACACTCCCCGGGATGTGACTTCCCGCAATGAGGACAACGGGGCCTGGGTGGTCTGGCCTGGCTGGGACCCCTGGGTACCTGTGAACCTGCCGCTCTGGAGCTCTGACCGACCCCAGACGGTCCTGTACTATCGAATCTCCGGCTACCTGACTGAGTACCCCGGCCGGAGGGAGGAAAATATCTGTCAGACTGCTGCTGCTGCTGAGGCTGTCCGCCTCGAGAATCCCCTGAATAACCCACGGATCTAGCCCTCTTGGGCGGCCTCCTGTCTCGATCTCTGCCAGCAGGGTCAGATCTGCGACGGTCCTCCATACCCATCGCATAGGCCTGAAGCCGGGAAATGTCCATGTCTGCCTGCAATGACACTGCCATACAACTATCAACCAAATACTGGTCCAATCCCATAACATATCTGTGCATCCGATCGGACATATCTGCTACCACGGCCGGTGCATATCGGGCCAGAGAATCAAACTCAAGGTTATACTCGCGAACACTCCGACCCCTCTGCTGCAGACGTAAGAATCGATCAGCCCGTGCCCGCCGTAACTCTGGGGGCAAAAAGTGGCGGGTGAATGCTGTCACAAACTGATCCCAAGTGGCTGGAGGGGCACCCTCTCCTCTAGACAGCTCCCAAGTCTCGTACCAGTGGGTAGCCACATCTCGAAGCCGGTGCGAAGCCAGCTCAACTGACTCAGTCTCTGAAGCCCTGACCAAGTCCAGTGAGCGTCGCATCCCCCGAATAAAGTCGTGGGGGTCCTCGTCGGGCTTAGACCCGAAGAACTCTGGAGGGCCACATAGCAAAAACTCCCGAACTCGCAGGCTGTCCCGCCTGTCATCATCATCGTCGTCCCTCCGCCCGCGCCTGCGAGCCTGTAGTAGTTATAAGTATATTATTAATCTATTTCCGAGATGTATATGCTTTGATAGATCCAGGTTCTATTTTATCATATATTCCCCCCCCCCCCCCCCAGTAGAACTGGGATAAAATCCGAATCGATAAAACCGTTTGAGGTAGCCATACATACATATGAAAAGTGAATATTGAGGATGTGTCACGACCCAGCCCCGTGGGCCGCGGCTGGCACCCTACCTGGGTGCCCAGACCAAATCGCATATTCATTTCCGAATCCAAACTTATTTCAGAATTTTCAAGAAGTTATATCAAACAAAATTTATATCGAGAATATGTCTTAAGCGGTCATATCAAATCAAACTCAAACAAAGCGGCGGAATAGACATCGCCGGTCAAAATACAAATATATACAAAAGGGCCATTTGGGGCCATCATATCAAACAGACCGCTTTAAGACCCGAAAGCAAAATCAGACAATAAACACATAGGACCCTCGCCCCACATATATGACTACAGGCCTCTACGAACTCAAAACAAAGACATGTGGCGAGACAGGGCCCCGCCGTACCCAAATAGTCAGATATACCAAACATATACAAAGCAAAAGAGTCTGTACCAAAAGTGGACTCCGGATCGGATAAGAGTACTCCGGAATAGCAAGAAGTGGAGCCTACTGCGGAGGATCACCGATATCTGCACCTGCGGGCATAAAACGCAGCCCCCGGAGAGAGGGGGTCAGTACGAAATATGTACTGAGTATGTAAAGCACGGAGTACAGAATTATAGAGCAAAACCGAAAGCAAATCAAATGTCAAAGTGGGGTACAAACTGGTATGTCAGAATCTGTATCGAAATCATATACATGTATTTTATGCAAACAAAATCATGCAAACGCTTAAGAACGTGGTCGCCACTCCGACGCTGGCGCCACACACAGCATAACACCAGAAGGTTTCAAATCTCCGTACATCCCCGAACATAATCATAATCATCGGTGAGCGTATCGCATCACGAGCCATATCACAGCATAACTCCAAACGGAACCCGGCCCTATGGCGAAGCCTCGGGAACCGTAACACAGCATACGACCGAATTGTCATAAGGCGCACGAATCAAAACCGGCCCGGGAACCGGTGAACGAAGTCGTAGTAAGGCACGAGCGGAGTCGTGAGCAAACAAATGCAAATCGTATTTCAAAATAGTGTTTCAAAACAAAGTAAACTCATAAATCATATCCTATTACAAAATAGTCGAATACTTAGTCGACATAAGGTTTCATTTTGCAAAACGATTCCAAAATGGTCCATATAGTTCAAAACCTGGATTAGTGCATCGAATAGTCCAAACATACCCCGTGGAAGGATGTTCCAAAGATCAGAAGTGGTACGTTCAACTCTATTCTCAAAGATGGCCCGAAGGGCAAATCGGGCATTTTGGGGTAGCGGACCCACCTCGAGTCGAAGTGAGGTGGCGAACATATTCTTTTTCGAGCAGTAATATGCCAAGGGTCATACATAATCATTTCTAGGTTACCCGACCACATTTCGATAGGTTTCGGACGAATAATGGCATTCTAGCCAAAAGGGAGCCTTTAGGCTTCAATCGAATTGAATGAATAGTAACTTTCCTGTGGATCGGGTTTCGAGGAGCAGAAATGCTCCGGAAGGTCTCATATTCAACTAACACACTAAGATATGCCAAATAAATAATTGGGAAGCTTTACATACCTCACAGACGTCGTAAGCCCTTCCAAAAGTCCAGTCCCGTTTCGTCAAAAATCTGCAAATGGTCAAAGTTACCAATTGAGATTCTTAGGCTTAACAAAATGCCTTTAACTCCAATTTTTGCCTACCGAAATTTCGGCAGCACTTCCCCTATAAATCTAACATCCCCGAGACTTAGCTCGGCTCAAAATACAACAACAACAACAGCCCACACATCAACAAACAACACAAACAACAATCAAGCCATTCTAGCTTCAAAATTCCACTTTGTTATCTAAGTTGGCAACTTCCATTCAAACTTTCAAAACTCCAATTCTACATCTACATAATTGTATTCATTTCCACATTCAAACTTATACAATCACAACCTAACTACAATTCAAGCCATACCCGAAATTACACCAAAATCCATTATGTTCCATAATTCTTCAAAACAATCAAAAGTTCACGACGAACATTCTAACTCACGTCGTTTCATTCCGAATTCATTAACATCATTATAAGTTCATATCTAAAGTATCTAGCACCCTAAATATACAATGATATACATAATGATACCAAGGGTATACGCTTTCCGATAATATCCAAAATCATTTTTCAACGCCAATTTCATTCACCAATTAATCATTTACGACATAAGGGTCACAACAACACATTATACCAACTTAAACAAAATCAATTCACATCATTTTTTTCCTCTCTATGGCTCACGGCCCAACACACTATACACACACACCCACGACTTTCTATTTACGTTAAAAATTACGGGATCTCCATCTACTTCCAATGCTTAACACATTCCCATCAATTCTATAACATAAAAGGGTAAGAATTCTCACCTTCTCTTGAAAACCCGACTTGTCGAAAACGTCGTCCTCGTGCCAAACTAATTATACCACGTCGGAGAGCGTCTTGAGTACTCCACAAATATATAGAAACTAGGATTTTTGAGTAACCACACAAGCTTGGAATTTTTTTTTCTTTCTCTTCCTCCTTGAGTTCGGCCGAAGCCCTTCTTTGGGGTGTTCTTGATTTGTGATTTTTTTCTTGAATATTACTAAGTGTATTCTCATATATATCCACTTAGGGGTCATGTGCATAGCACATGACCCTTTTAAAATGGGTTTTGGGCCAATGACAAGGGGCCGGCCACCCTACAACTCTTTGGCTTATTTTGTATTGAATTTTCTTGGCCCAATTCGAGAAAAGTCCCGTTTTGTAATTCCCGAAACTAATTTCCGAAATTCCAAATTTATCCTCGGCCTTCCCCGGGGTCTTAACATTAATAATTCCATAACCAACATAGTCATATTCACTAAAATCAAATTATGTCCTTATAACACACAAGTCGTAATTGTTTTCTCAATTTCCCATTATACGAAATCACGGGACATAACAGGATGTAACAGGCTAACACGGTAATTGTATAGTTAGAAAAGTAAAAGACCCTCTCTAGATCGCAGGGAGACAGGTTACGAGAATAATTTAGAAGTTGTTAAGATACCGACTTGCCCTAGATTACGTGGTAAAGGCCGTACGGGGAAGTGGGTGCAATTATAACAGCATTAACGCACCGAAATTCATCGGAGTTTCGAGGTTAAACGTGCTAGGGCGAGAGAAATTTTAGGATGGGTGACCCTCTGGGAAGTGCACTAAATGTTCCATAAATGTAGATATAAGAGGCAAATGGGAAATTAGGGTAACCTAAAGGAAATTAGAGTATGCAGAGTGGTTAGAAACCTTAGAGAGGTCGCGTAGGCTGCTGCGGACTAGACCGGTAAAGAGGAAGAAGGTGCATCGCAGCTCTGGAATTAGGGTGAGTTTGAATAGCGTAGGGAAATATTTTGTAAGCGAGAGGATGGTGGACATGTATGTACGCATATGATATCCCATTTATGACTGTATCGATCGGTAGGTGAATCCAAGCAACCGGTGCTGCGATATATGGAAGACATTAATTGAACGGAGTTCAAGAAACAAAATGAAAAATATGGTACATATATTAAAGGTAAACTGATACCGGTTCCATTACTTGTTAAGGCTAGAAAGTCCTAATACAGCGATATTCAGGAACAGAAAGAAAGTGAGTACGTGGAGGGGAAGGAGATCCAAAGTGTCGATAATGTCGAAGGGAAGGAATATGGGTAAGTAAAGCCTCTAAGAGAGACGACGGGCAAAGCATGAGACTATTCGAGTAGAAATTCGAAGGATAGATCCCTAAAAGGACTAGAGTGTGGTAGTATGGGACAAAAAGAAAAATAGACCAAGGAAAGTTAAGGGTGAAAGTAGGAAGAACATATGGGAGTACGAAAGATACTATAATAAGTTAGGTAAGGTCGCCTATAAATCAGACCTACCATCTGATTTAGAAGCGGTGCATCCAGTCTTCCACGTGCCTATGCTCCGCAAATGCATTGGTGACCCTTCCAGAGTATTCCCATAGATGATATCTAGGTGACAGAGGCGCTATCCTATGGGGAACAGCCTATAACCATACAGTATCGTCAGGAGAGAAGGTTACGTACCAAAGACGTGGATTCTATTAAGGTATTGCGGCAAAACAATAACAGAATAGGATTATGGACAAAATACAAGACTAGTTTGAACATTCGAGGAAGAATGTTCCCAAGGGGGGAAGGATGTTACACCCCGGAAAAATTTCGCGTTACCAAAACTGTAGACGGCTTAGTATGGGCCAAAGGAAGAGTAAAGTTATGCCAGGATTAAGGAGGGTAAGCTTCCGAGGCTTTGAAAGAAAGTTAGGCAAGGTCTGATAAGAAAATTTGGTCTAAATGGAAGAAATGATATGTTCTAGTATATTGAGGGTTTTGAAGTAAAACAAAAGTTTAAACCGAAGTTCGGGAAGTCTAGTTTCCAATGGAACAAGCTGCTCCTCAATCGGACATCGGGGTAAGGAGATATTGACATTACAAGTTGGATGGGCAAGCCAGGAAAGTGGTCTGCGCGAACGCGTCAGGGAGTGGCGCGAACGCGCTGAAGGCCAAAGGGCCAATACGGCGCTAACGCGCCCCCACGTGGCGCGAACGCGCTGAACAAAAAAAAAAAAAATTGAAAATCAAGTTCGGAATGAAGGTTGTGTTATAAGAAGGTAATAATAACATATATATGACATTTGGAGACCATATGGTGTAAATTAGTTCACCTGTTATTTGACGAAAAGCCCTCGCTGCCGCGAGCTAAGTGGGACCCACATGTCGGAGTTTTATAAAGGACATATGATGAGACATATGAATAGTATATGGAAAGTTGAGCAAGTCTTAAGAAGGACCCATAAACCAAAAAAAATGAATGTAGGCCCTCCAAAAGGACGATTTAAGAAAACGTTTTCAGGTGATCTGACTTCGAGGGGCAATAACGGTATTAAGAGTTTGGTGTTTGGAAATGCACCAAAAATGAAAGTTGTAGATAATTGAATTAGATTTCCAACCATAGGTCGTGGGCCCTCACACGATGTCGGGATCAAGAGTTATGACCGTTTTACTGAACGAAGGTCCTGTCAGAAAATCAGGCCAGCGCGAACGAGCCCAAAGGTGGCGCGATCGCGCTGAAGGAATTTAATGTCGGTTCAGGCAGAACCGAACAATTATAAAAAGGGGGAGACCCCCTCATTTTCAGCCAAAAACACACTAAAAACATCCCAAATATTCCAGAAAATTCCCCCAACTTTCCCCCACCAAATTTTGGCCCAAACCAGGTATAATTTCCCAATTCCAGTCCGGATAACGTATTGTTTTCGCTGCAGAATCGCATAGCGACGTGTGGTGGCCTAAACTTAGCGTGGAAAAGTGAAGATAAATCAATATTAAGGGAGAACGGTATGAATATCTTTCTATTTGTGTTAATACCGGTTTATTCACGAAGAAAGCGTGGTTAAATGATCGTATATTGAGTTGATTATTTATGAAAGTTGGAAAACAGCGTGTGGGCTGTTCTATGGAATATTTTGGAGTTGAAGATATTATGATTAATGTTGGTATTGTTATTGTTATTGTTGGTTGCTGAATTGAGAATTCGGGCTAGGCATATAAACAGGGGAGATGCTGCCCGATTTTCGATAGAATATAAAATGGTTTAAATTGAAACTCGAAATAAGGGTGTGATATGGAGACTAACTTAGTGCGAATCCTCTCGAATGTAGATTTACGAGCTCGGACAAATAAGCGTAGCTAATAGGAGGCGGAACAGGTATGTAAGGCTTACCCTTTCTTTCTTTTGGCATGTCCTAGAGCCAAATAAGGTATGATATGCACCTTGGGGCAACTCTATTCTTTGATTCCGAGTTTGTTTATGATTCTTATTCACTATTTGGTATGAGTATACTCAGTATAGTCGAGTTTATTATATGATCGATTAACGAGTAAGCATAAAGAGTTTCTGTTCCTAAAAAGGTTCGGTAAGCATTAATGTCCCTAACTTTCGTAGACCGTCTCGGATTACTTTGGAATGTTCGTAAAGGTTTCTGTACTAAAATGTCTGTAACTTTCTTATACTAACTCGGATTGACCCGAAACGTGTTTGTGATCCTCCAAGTGTCGGCTAGCGTACCTATCTATCGAGTCTTAAAAATTGATTTATGTACATACAGTTTCTCACTACTCTGCTCGTGCATGCCTCAATGTATCTTTCACTGAGTCCCGGGCCAGGATCTGTTATCGTGCGCCTTCCACTGCATTGTTCACCGCGTCCCTCACTAGAGAGCCAAGATCTGTTATATGTATATATGTATATGATGATATGGGGGTGGCGGCCAGGATGGCATATGATGATTCTGTTCACCGCGTCCCTCATTAGAGAGCCGGGATCTGTTATATGTATATATGATATATGATGTTGACATGCATGATTTGTGTTTGAAAGTAAGCATTTGGTATTCTGAATAGTGCACTTACTTTCTGTACTTTTATTCCGTTTGTGGTTCTGGTTGCTGTGTTTCATGCTTTACATACTCAGTACATACTCCGTACTGACCCCCTTTCCTTCGGGGGCTGCGTTTCATGCCCGCAGGTACAGACGCTCGTTACGGTGACCCGTCGTCCTAGGGCATCCATTCTGCTGCTTTGAAGTGCTCCCTTATTTCGGAGCCTATACTTTTGGTACAAACCCTTTTGTTGTGAATATATATATGTATGTATGTATCTATATGTCTAATTAGGGTACGGTGGGGCCCTGTCCCGCCATGTGATTCTGTTGCTGCTCTTAGAGGCCTATAGACATGTATGTGGGTCATGGGTCGTATTTGTTCAGTCATGTTAATATGGTTTACGTTTGGCACTTCCCTACACTACGACAGTCTAACCGGTTTGTGTGCGATGTCATAAGTAACGATTTAAAAGATATATTGTCTAGTATGCATGAAAATCCTTAATAGGTAAACCCAAGTAGATTTGGCTAATAAATATGTACGAGTGTCCATCTCGGGCACTAGTTACGGCCTACGGGGTTGGGTCGTGACAATATCATCACAAGCCACTCACAGGCAATAAGATATGAAACAAACCACTCACAGGCTAATCAAAGTACGAAACAAGCCACTCACAGGTAAATCAATCAATCGATACTCCGAGTTAGGAAACCACGGAGGCTAATCGTCCTCAGGACTAGCACAGCAATAGATACACCGGGCTAGGAAGCAACGGATGCTAATAGTCCTCTGGACTAGCACAGCCATAGATACTCCGATCTAGTAAGATACGGAGGCTAATCGTCCTCTAGACTAACACAACAATAGATACTCTGGACTACGAAGCAACGGAGGTCAATCGTCCTCTGGACTGACACAGCAATACTCGTATCGATACGTCAGCATCTGTAATGGCTAATCATCCTCTGGACTAGCACAGCTTGCCCATACAGGCCCAAACACAAACAAAATACAAATCATGGCATATAACCTAATCATCAATCATGGCTTAGAGCCGAATCTCGCTTCTCAAGTCATCATCTCAAAATAGAGGCATTTCAAGTCATAACCAATTTGGAATCTCAAATCTCTTATTCAATTTCAAGTTCAAGAAACCCATTCAACAACAAAACAAGTTTAAGGTCCAACCTTTAGAAAAATAAGTTCAATCATCCAATAATGGGAAAAGACAATTTCACAAACGCACTTTCCAAGATTCAACAATCACACTACAATGGTTTTCGATGAGAAAAGATTAGAGCTTTAATCTAATTCTACCCATAGACCCCCTTTATAGGAAAACTAGGGTTTTCATGTTTATAACGCGTTCTTGAACACTTCACGAATCAATCATGGATTCTAATCCCATAGGATAACCTACACTAGTATAAACCCCTTCAGTAACATCAGAAAATTCAAGGATCATACCTTATTGAAGGAATCTCAACGACCCCAAACGTCCCTTTCTTCTTCTCTTTCTTGGGTTTCAAGAATCTAGGGTTTTTGGAAGATGAACTAGTGTTAATTTCATGTTAGATTGATGAAGTAATGATGCGAATTGATCAAGAACTTACCTTACATGTTTTGGGGAAACCCTATGGTTGTTTTCCCTCAAAAAGAAGGCCAAAACGAAGTGGGAATGAATATAACGAAGTTAGGCTTTTATAAATTTCGGGAAATATCGCTTCAGGCATAAAATGGCCTGGTGCGTCGCCTGGGGGGTCGCCCAGGGCGGCACACATAGTGTATCCATTTCGACGGCATCAAAATTTTGAGTTTCCTAGAAAATTTGGCCTGGGGCGCCGCTCGGGGCGCCACGCAAGCCTAATTTTTACACTGCACAAATGATGTTCAGTAAAATAGGCATAACTCCTAGCACAGAGCTCCGTTGGAGCTAGGAAACCTACCGTTGGAAAGGTATTTCGAAGACCTATAACTTTAATTGAGGAAGTCTTCCCAAATTCCCAACCTATTTTCACGAAACTGGATTAGAAGTAAAACCTACTGCAATTTAGACGAGTTTGAGAACTCTTATGAACATCACTATTTGGTTCGACTTCAAAACGACTGCTTGGCTCCCAAATTCATCCCGAATGGATTCATATAGCTAAATATCATCTTATTACTAGTTTTACACATTCGCACCAAACCCGAATATACTGGGCATTACACCATCGTGCAAACAAAAAACCTCCCCATATACAAATGTTAGAAAAAGTACAAACCAAATTTACATTGGATGCAATAATACTTTTTCAAATGAAAGCTCATTCCAAACAAGCACCGAACATTGAAAGTTCAGTCATTCCAAACAAAAACCAAATATTAAAGAAGCGATTAACTTAAGTCACATAGTAACTCCATTATTGAGTAAAATATCTCTACATGCATAATGTTGATTAATAAGCCAAGTCTACTTAAAAGTGCAACGTCAAACATCTTATGATAAAACAATTCATCACCTATGTATTAACACTAAACTATACATAAGTCATTACCCTTATTTCTATATAATTGTCCAGTAATGAACATACCAACTGCTAAGGATATTATCTTCCAAAATCAGGTAGTATTTGCTAAAGAGGAAAAACAATTATGAACAAGAACGGAGATGATAATATACTCTGACAAATTTTAACATTGCTCAACACACAAAAAAAAAATGTCGCTGACAAATAAAAAAAAGGAAGATACACGACTAAAAACTAACTATTTTCCCACCGAGTTTTTCATTGAAAATTGTTCAGTGGCTATTCCCACAAATATTTTGATTGAATTAGTGAGAAAAGAAAAAATAGTAGTGTTTTCACACGGACAAATTAAAAAGTTTCCCAGCGTTTTAATGATAATATGTTTCCTACCGTGCGTATTCTAGTTAGGTAGTTCGGTGGGAATAAGGTGGGAAAATCATGTTTTACACAAAAATTTCCCACTGATTCACGGTGGGAAAATCATATTTTATACACAAATTTTCCACTGATTCACGATGGGAAAATCATGTTTCTAGTAGTCATATCATACCGGAGAAAATAATGGGATGAAAAAATTTGTGTAAACCATATTTTCTTTTTCAACTTTTCACCTTCTAGGAATTTAGGGCTTTAAATAAAACTATTGTTTGCTATAATTTTTAGATAATATTACCCTTCAAGCTATGTTGAAACAACAATTCCGAATTTCAGGTTTGACATGGTAACAAAAGTATAAAAGAATTAAAAAATTTCCTAACACTGCAGTAAAAACGCTTTTTCCCAGCATTTTGTTCCTTTATTTTGCGACGGTTCAAACTGCCGCAGTATAAAATTAGCAGCAGTTTAGACCTGTCGCCTAATAAGGGGTCGGAAAACCCTTTTCCGACGGGTTAGCATAATCGCTGGAATAACCGCAACAAATTACTAAACAGAGGCGGTTTGGTTATGTTTAGCGACGGTTTGTAAGTGAGCTACTATTTCCCGGCGGTTTTGTTAGGTTTAGCGGCGGTTTGTAACTGATATACGATTTCCCAGCAGTTTAGGTTGATTTTACGACGGTTAAACCCATAAAACTAAAAATACGATTTTCTGGCAATTTGCAATTCAATTTGTTGCACTTTGACCCATTTCATTCTGTAGAATTTGCCTAATTTTAACATATTCCAACCTATAACCAACATAGAAATTGAATAGAAAAAGAAGTTTTGCAAAATATATAGCCCACTGCAATTAAAAGAGCTTCTGGTCATATAACAAAAGATCTCATCACAAGACATAAAATCTGCACTACTCAATAAAAGGCACAGAGGCAAAATATAAGAACCAAAATCTGATATAAGAACTAAAATATGATATACTGATGCAAAATCCACAGTTCCGGAAAAACAAGTTCATTGCTAACAAAATTAGAACTGAAATCCATAAGCAAAATTCAGATTGAACAACATGATTAGCATCGCTGTGGGTTTCAACATTTGGATGAGGAAGATGGTCTTGGCCTGTTTGATGCCTGAAAATATAAACATTAAAAACAAATAAGAACAATAAGGAATAACACTTTTCGGATAAAGAATAACCTACTACTTGAGTACCACAAAGTTTAACACTTTCAATAAAGGCAGCTAATTTTTAAGAAAAGGTAGAAGAAAAGATTATCGTGATTACTGCAGCTGCCACTTCACTTTTACTACTACTTGCTTCTCATCATTCCCATTTGCAAATTTCAAAACCATCCACATGATTTAAACCTTATAACCATGTAAATAAAACCTTCATTTGACCTTGTCCTTTTCTTGAAGCACCAACTTAAATATTCCTTCACAAAAAGCCAAAGGAGTAGACCTTTTTTTTCCCTCTGTTGCTAGTTCCATTTCCACCTAGAACTAGCAACAGAGGAAAATAAATAGATGAGGCTGATATAGTGAACTGATTTGTTATATCCCGTGTTTTCACACGTTTGGAAAGACTTGTTATATATTGGATTTTTGTGATATAAGGTCAATTTGATATTTTGTTGAACATAGGAGTTATGCATGAAAGAATAGAGTCATGGAAGTGTGGGACAAGGCTAAGGGCAATTTTGGAATTTTGGAAATTAGTTTCCGGAATTACAAAATATGATTCATAAGCTATTGGGCTCAAAAATTGAATTGAATTGAGGCCCAATTATGGGACCTTTGCCGGCCATCAAAGGCCTTGATCCAAGCCCAATTTAATTGGTCATGTGCTTGGTCATGTGACCAAGCACTTCAATTATATATCTAGAACACTTGTGATAAGAATGAAACAAGAACAAAGCAAAGCAAGAGCAAAAGAGATAGGGGGTTTCGGGTTTGAGGGGGAATTTCACCCACCAAAAATATTGCTCCAAAAATTTATTTCTTGTTGATTTCCTACTAAGTCAAGGTTCCTTTGTAACTTGGTATAGTTGTTTTGGAGTGGGAAGCATTAGAATCACCAAAGTGATCATATCGCCAAGTGAAGAAGACTTGAAGAAAAGGTAAGAATTTCTACCTTTTTATTGTGTTATGAAGTTTTGGTTGTGTTGTAGTATATAGAAATGTGTTGATTGTATGGAAAAATGGAAGTTTGCAAAGTGGGTTTGGAATATGAGGTGTAGCCGTGTGTATATATAGGTGGTATACCCACAATGTGTTGAATTCATGTTATATTCTAGTTGTGATTGTGATGAAATGCATATTGGGATTGAAAGTTGAATGATTTAGTTGAATTTGACAAAGAGGGTTCTTGGCCGTGTGGTATGTTGGATTTGGGATAAAAATGAATTAAGTTGTTTAGTGTGTTAGTGTGTTATTGTAATGTAAATGAAGTTAAAATGATATAAGTTTGTATTGAATTGGAATGTAGAAACTTATGTCGTTTTAGTATGATTTGCCGACATTAAGGAAATGAAGTTGTTTGGTTGTTAATTGTGATGATCATTGATGAATTGGGAAGTTGGAAACATGTTATGAAGTTGTATGCCAAAGATTTGATGTCTTGCATAAGACATGACTTTGACGGAAGGTTGTATATTATGTATATCGAGTGTATAACTTGAGGAAAACGATATGAATTGTTTCTAGAACTATATGGTGATGATCTTGATTGTTGATGAATGTGAAATTATTGATATTAGTGAAAGTTTGGGTTAGAATGAAGGTTATGTCAACTTGTGAGAAAAATGACTAGTTGAAGGATATTTGTGTTTTTAATGATTCATTGTTGATATTGATGTTGTCGTTTGGGTTGTTGTTGATGATTTATAGCCGAGTTGAATTCTCGGGGTGCTATATGTATAGGGGAAGTGCTGCCGAAATTTCGGTAGACAATTATGCCTTAAGTTGAAACTTTGGTATTCATAGCTTACAATTGGTAAACTTGACCAATTGCAGTTTTTCGACGAAACGGGAAGTGAGTTTGGAAAGGCGTAAGGAGCGTGAAAGGTATGTAAAGCAACCCCAATTCTTCCCTTGGCATGCCCTTAGTGTGTAAGGGTCGGATCCGGGCCTCGAAGGACCTCTTGGCCCTCGGAATCCGCAAGAGAAAATTTCAGTTTTTCCTTCAGTAGAATTGAACTACTTTGGTACACTTTTCTTGAAATAATGTGTCACGACCCAGCCCCGTGGGCCGCGACTGGCACCCTACCTGGGTGCCCAGACCGAATCACACATTAATTATAAGGTCCAAACGTATTTCCGAATTTTTCGAAATCATATCAAATGCAATTTATGTCAAAATATGTCTTAAGCGGTCGCACCAAATCAAAATGCCATATCAAATACAAACTGAGCGGCGGAATAGACATCGCCGGTCAAAAGTGCAAACGTAAGCATAAGGGCCATTTGGGGCCATCATAATGAACAGACCGCTTTAAGACCAGAAAACGAAATCAAACCAACACATACAGGACCCTCACCCCACATATATGACTACAGGCCTCTACGAATTCAAAACAAAGACATATGGCGAGACAGGGCCCCGCCGTACCCAAATAGTCAAATGTACAGAATATATACAAAGCAAAAGGAGTCTGTACCAAAAGTGGACTCCGGATCAAGGAGGAGTACTCCGGAATAGCAAAGAGTGAAGCCTACTGTGGAGGATCACCAATGTCTGCACCTGCGGGCATAAAACGCAGCCCCCGAAAAAGAGGGGGTCAGTACGAAATATGTACTGAGTATGTAAAGCACGGAGTACAGAAATATGGATCAAAACCGAAAGCAAATCAGATGTCAAAGTGGAGTACAAATTGGTATGTCAAAAATCTGTATCGAAATCATATACGTATACATAATGCAAACGAAATCATGCAAACGCTTAGGAACGTGGTCGCCACTCCGACGCTGGCGCCACACACAGCATAACACCAGAAGGTTTCAAATCTCCGTACATCCCCGAACACAAACATAATCATAGGTGAGCGTATCGCATCACGAGCCATATCACAGCATAACTCCAAACGGAACCCGGCCCTATGGCGAAGCCTCGGGAACCGTAACACAGCATACGGCCGAATTATCATAAGGCGCACGAATCAAAACCGAACCGGGAACCGGTGAACGAAGTCATAATAAGGCACGAGCGGAGTCGTGAGCAAACAAATGCAAATCATATTTCAAAATAGTCTTTCAAAACATAATGGTTTCATAAGTCATTCCATAATACAAAGTAATCGAATACTTAGTCGATACAAAGGTTCGTTTCACAAAAAGTTTCCCAAAATGGTACGTATGGCTCAAAACGTAACTTAGTATATCATAATATCGAAAACATATCTCATAGGAGGGAGTTCCAAAGCCGAAAGTATCATATCAAACTTTATTCACAAGAATTGCCCAATAAGACAATTAGGGCGTCTCGGGGTTAGCGGGCCCACCTCGAGTCAAATTGAGGTGGCGGACGTAATTTACGAACATTTATAGGCCAAAGGGTCATACATAATCATTACCAAGTAACCCGATCACATTTCGATATGTTTCGGATGATTGGTGGCATTCTAGCCAAAATAGAGCCCTTAGGCTTCAATTGAATTGAATGAATAGTAACTTTCCTGTGGATCGGGTTTCGAGGAGCAGGAATGCTCCGGAAGTTCTCATATTCGCCTATCATACTAAGATATGCCAAACGAAGAAGTGGGAAGCTTTACATACCTTACGGACGTCTTACTCTCTCCCAAAAGTCAAGTCCCGTTTCGCCCGAAATCTGCAAATGGTCAAAGTTACCAATTGAGACTCTTAGGCTTAAAAATGCTTTAACTTCATTTTTGCCTACCGAAATTTCGGCAGCATTTCCCCTATAAATCTAACATCCCCGAGACTTAGCTCGGCTCAAAATACATCAATAAAACAGCCCACACATCATCAAACAACACAAGCAATAATCAAACCACTCTAGCTTCAAAGTTCAACTTTATTATCTAAGTTGGCAACTTTCGTTCAAACTTCTAAAACACCAATTCTATATCTACATAATTGCATTCATTTCCTCATTCAAACTTATACAATCACATCCTAACTACAATCCAAGCCATACACGAAATTTCCCCAAAATCCATTACTTTCCATAATTCTTCAAAACATCGAAAATTCACGACGAACATTCTAACTCGCGTCGTTTCATTCCGAATTCATTAACATCATTATAAATTCATATTTAAAGTCTCTAGCACCCTAAATATCCAATGATATACACAATTATACCGAAAGTATACGCTTTCCGATAATATCCGAAATCATTTTCCAACGCCAATTTAATTCATCAATCAATCATTTACGACACCATGATCACAACCACATTATACCAACTAAACAAGATCAATTCACCTCACTTTCTTCTCCCTATGGCTCACGGCCAACACACAATATACGCACACACCCACGGCTTTCTATTTACATTAAAGTTACGGGATTCTCGTCTATTCCCAATCCTTAACATCTTCATATCAATTCTATAACATTAAAGGGGCAAAATTCTTACCTTTTCTTGAAAACCCGACTTGTCGTAAACGAGGTCCTTGTGCCAAACTAATTATACCCCGTTGAAGAGGGTCTTGAGTACTTCACAACTATGTAGAAATTAGGATTTTTGGATCACAAACAAGGCTTGGAGAATTTCTTTCTCTTCTCTTTCTTGGTTCGGCCGAAGCCCTTTTGTGGGGTGTTCTTGAATTTTTGTTCTATTTTCTTGATAATTATCAAGTGTACATGATATATATATCCTTTTAAGAGTCATGTGCTATGCACATGACATCAACATAATGGGTTTGGGCCTTGCTAAGGCCGGCCACCCTAATCCCTTGGGCCTAAACTTTGTGTCATATTTTCCTTGGCCCAATTCTCGAAAGGTCCCGTTTTGTAATTCCCGAAACTAATTTTCGAAATTCCAAATTTACCCTCGGCCTTTTCCGATGTCTTAACATTAAAGATTCCATAACCAACATAGTCATATTCACTAAAATCAAATTATTTCCTTATAACACATAAATCGTAATTATTTCTCGATTTCCAATTATACGAAAACACGGGACATAACATTCTCCCCTCTTAAGAACATTCGTCCCCGAATGTTAAATTAATCTTATAATGTCTTATGATCAAGGAAGGAGTGTCCCTTTTTAATAATGACATACATAATTCATTTTATCCATCAACACAACAAACTGAAAAAAAAATTAGATTACCTGTGGACGTCGGGAACAAGTGAGGGTATCTCCTTTTCATCTCGTCCTCCGCCTCCCAAGTCATCTCCTCCCGATTATTGTTGCG
Source organism: Lycium barbarum (assembly GCF_019175385.1). Lineage (NCBI taxonomy): Eukaryota > Viridiplantae > Streptophyta > Magnoliopsida > Solanales > Solanaceae > Lycium > Lycium barbarum. The sequence continues at coordinate 89,572,388 of NC_083340.1, read as the reverse complement.
CCACAGGACTTTGACGGAGGGCACTTCTTTAGTGCGTAGTCTCCGCACCTGTCGATCCAGAATAGATACAGGCTGCTCGTCATAGGATAACTGCTCCGTCACCTGAATGTCATCAACTGGGAATATCCTGGAAGGATCACCAATACATTTCCGCAACATAGACACATGAAACACCGGGTGTACGGCTTCCAAGTCGGATGGTAAGTCTAGCTCATAGGCGACCTCGCCTATCTTTCGAACGATCTGATACGGCCCAATGTACCGGGGGCTCAACTTACCCTTTCTACCGAATCTCATGACACCCTTCATGGGCGACACCTTCAGGAATACCCAGTCGCCAATCTGGAACTCTAGCGGTCGACGTCGTCTATCTGCATAAGCTTTCTGTCGACTCTGAGCAGCCAATAACCGTTCTCGAATAAGCTTTACTTTATCTACGGCTTCCTGGATCACATCTGGCCCAATCAGCTTAGTCTCGCCCACGTTAAACCAACCAATAGGAGATCTGCATTTCCTGCCATACAGGGCTTCATACGGTGCCATCTGAATGCTGGAGTGATGACTATTATTATAGGCAAAATCAATAAGCGGCAAATGATCATCCCAGCTGCCCCGAAAATCAATAACGCAGGCCCGCAACATATCTTCGAGCGTATGAATAGTGCGCTCGGCCTGTCCGTCGGACTGAGGGTGAAAAGCTGTACTGAGACTCACCTGAGTCCCTAATCCCTCCTGAAATGACCTCCAGAAATTTGCTGTAAACTGGGTACCTCGGTCAGTAATAATAGATATAGGGACTCCGTGAAGTCTGACTATCTCTCTGATATACAATCTGGCATAGTCCTCAGCCGAATAGGTAGTCCGAGCCGGAAGGAAATGGGCTGATTTCGTCAGCCTGTCAACAATAACCCAGATAGAGTCGTACCTGCGTGGAGTGCGCGGTAACCCCACAACGAAATCCATATTAATCATCTCCCATTTCCAGGCTGGAATTTCCATCTCCTGTAATAATCCACCGGGCTTCTGATGCTCGATCTTAACTTGCTGGCAGTTCGGGCACTAACTAACAAACTCAGCAATATCTTTCTTCATGCCGTCCCACCAGTACAAACACCTGAGGTCCCGATACATTTTAGTGGAACCAGGATGAACAGAATACCGTGCATTATGGGCCTCGCCCATAATCTGCCGCCGTAAGCCCGCAACGTCCGGTACACAGAATCTGCCGTCATATAATAATACTCCGTCAGGCGAGATCTCAAACTGAGTCTTTGCTTTATTAAGGGCCACATCTCTGTACTGAATCAAAAGAGGATCCTCAAACTGGCGTTGCTTTACCTCCTGAATAATAGATGACTTAGCAACTGGACGAACAGAAATCCCAGAATCTCCAGAATCCGCCAAACGAACTCCGAGGCTGGCCAGCTGACGAATGTCATGAACCAAATCTTTCTTACCAGGCGGTACATCAGCCAAGCTGCCCATAGACTTGCGGCTATGTGCATCCGCTACCACATTGGCTTTCCCCGGATGGTACAGAATATCAACGTCGTAATCCTTTAGTAGCTCAAGCCATCTCCGCTGCCGCAGATTTAGTTCCTTCTGCCTAAAAATATACTGGAGACTCTTATGGTCCGTATAGATATCAACATGGACCCTGTATAAATAATGCCGCCAAATCTTCAAAGCATGAATCACTGCGGCCAACTCAAGATCATGAGTGGGATAGTTCTTCTCGTGCGGTCTGAGCTGCCGGGAAGCATAGGCTATGACTCGACCGTGCTGCATCAATACACAACCTATCCCAATACCAGAGGCGTCACAATAGACAACATACCCGTCAGATCCCTCTGGAAGAGCCAGAACTGGTGCTGTAATCAATCTCTCCTTCAGCATCTGAAAGCTGCGCTCACAGGCATCTGTCCACTGGAATTTTGCTGCTTTCTGAGTAAGCCTCGTCAGTGGTGCTGCAATAGAAGAAAAATCATCCACGAACCTGCGATAATACCCAGCCAATCCCAGAAAACTGCGCACCTCTGTCGGTGTAGTAGGCCTGGGCCAATTCTGCATAGCCTCAATCTTCTGCGTGTCGACCCGAATACCATCTGCGCCGACAATATGGCCCAAGAATGCCACAGAAGTCAACCAGAACTCACATTTAGAGAATTTAGCATATAACTTCTGCTGACGGAGAATGCCAAGTACCGTCCTCAAATGATCTGAATGCTCCTCGGCTGATCGCGAGTAAATCAAGATATCATCAATAAACACAATAACAAACATATCCAGAAAAGGCCAAAATACCCGGTTCATCATATCCATAAATACCGCTGGAGCATTAGTCAGCCCGAAAGACATAACTCTGAACTCATAATGCCCATACCGGGTCCTGAAAGCTGTCTTCGGGATATCTGACTCCCGTACTCGCACCTGATGATAACCTGAGCGCAGATCTATCTTTGAAAAGTATTTAGCGCCCTGCAGCTGATCAAACAAATCATCAATCCGAGGGAGGGGATATTTATTCTTTATAGTCACCTTATTAAGCTGCCGGTAATCGATACACATCCGCAATGACCCATCTTTCTTTCTGACAAACAATACCGGCGCTCCCCAGGGTGATGTGCTGGGTCTGATAAAGCCCTTATCCAACAAATCTTTCAGCTGCTCTTTCAACTCCTTCAGCTCAGCTGGTGCAATCCTGTACGGAGGAATAGATATAGGCTGCGTATCCGGCATCAGCTCTATAGTGAAATCAATCTCCCGCTCAGGCGGAAGGCCAGGAAGTTCGTCAGGAAATACATCTGGAAACTCACTGACGACCGGAACAGACTGAAGGGTAGGTACCTCCGCGGCAGTATCGTGCACACGAACCAAATGATAGATATACCCCTTCTGGATCATCTTCTTAGCCTTAAGGTATGAAATAAACTTACCCCTCGGCGATGCTGTAGATCCGAACCACTCTATGACTGGTTCCCCTGGAAACTGAAAACGGACTACCTTTTTCTGGCAGTCGACATTAGCATAACAGGAAGACAACCAGTCCATGCCCATAATGACGTCAAACTCAAGCATATCTAACTCTATCAGATCAGCCTTAGTGCTACGATCATAAATGGTCACAGAACAATCTCTATAGATCTGTCTTGCTATAACAAAATCCCCAACTGGCGTAGCTACCTCAAATGGCTCTATAAGCTCAGACACTATCCCAATTTTACTAGCAACAAGCGGGGAGATATATGATAAAGTAGAGCCAGGGTCAATCAATGCATATACAGATCTGGAGAAAACCAGTAATGTACCTGTGACGACGTTTGGCGAAGCCTCCTGATCCTGGCGGCTGGCCAAAGCATATATGCGGTTCGAGGGACCGCTAGAACCTGAAGCGCCACCGCGGCCTCGACCGCGTCCTGCCGGTGCTGGCATACCTCTCCCTCCAGGGCGTACAACAGATGGAACAGATGAAGAACCGGCGGCTGACCCTGTCTGCTGAGCAGCACTACCAGAACCGCTAGCCAAAGGACAGTCTCTCATAAAGTGGCCCTGACCACCACACGAAAAGCAAGCTCCAGTCGCTCGGTAACACTCCCCGGGATGAGACTTCCCGCAATGAGGACAACGGGGCCTGGGTGGTCTGGCCTGGCTGGGGCCCCTGGATACCTGCGAACCTGCCACTCTGGAGCTCTGACCGGCCCCAGACGGTCCCGTACTATCGAATCTCCGGCTGCCTGACTGAGTACTCCGGCCGGAGGGAGGAAAAGGTCTATCTGACTGCTGCTGCTGAGGCTGTCCGCCTCGGGAATCTCCAGAATAACCTGCAGACCTAGCCCTCTTAGGCGGCCTCCTATCTCGATCTCTGCGAGAAGGATCAGACCTGCGACGGTCCTCCATACCCATCGCATAGGCCTGAAGTCGGGCAATGTCCATGTCTGCCTGCAATGACACTGCCATACAGCTATCAACCAAATACCGGTCCAATCCCATAACATATCTGTGCATCCGATCGGACATATCTGCTACCACGACCGGTGCATATCGGGCCAGAGAATCAAACTCAAGGTTATACTCGCGAACACTCCGACCCCTGTGCTGTAGACGTAAGAATCGATCAGCCCGCGCCCGTCGTAACTCTGGGGGAAAAAAGTGGCGGGTGAATGCTGTCACAAACTGATCCCAAGTGGCTGGAGGGGCACCCTCTCCTCTAGACAGCTCCCAAGTCTCGTACCAGTGGGTGGCCACGTCTCGAAGTCTGTGCGAAGCTAGCTCAACCGACTCGGTCTCTGAAGCCCTGACCAAGTCCAGTGAGCGTCGCATCCCCCGAATAAAATCATGGGGGTCCTCATCGGGCTTAGACCCAAAGAACTCTGGAGGGCCACATAACAAAAACTCCCGAACTCTCAGGCTGTCCCGCCTGTCATCGTCATCATCATCTCTCCGCCCGCGTCTGTGAGCCTGTCCTGCCACCAATGTAGTCAGCAACTGTACAGCCTCTCTCAGGGTCCTATCCTCCGCCCCTGGCTGAGGAGCTGGAGTCTCAGGTGCGGGTACACGGACCTCTGGAGCTGCTGAAGGTCCTGCTCCAGGCTGTACTAGTGGGGGTGTAGCAGACCCCTCAGAATGAGGCACATCCTCAGGCAAATCATAAACACGAGCCTGGGTAGCTCGCTGTGCCTGGCTAGTCTCTCCCATCCTCGCTTTGCCCTTCTGGGCCACCGTTGCCTTCTTCGGAGGCATCACTGCAAACACAAAGGCGAGTCAGATCAAAATCATCCTAGTAGCACAGCTCTATCGCACGATCTAAGATTCCAAAGAAAGTAACATCCTAAATGCCCTGTAGCTCCCTGTTTATAGATGTGGTGCACAACACATCGATAAACAAGACTCTACGAGACACGGCCTGTAGACATTCCGAGGACAAACTGCTCTGATACCACTTTTGTCACGACCCAGCCCCGTGGGCCGCGACTGGCACCCTACCTGGGTGCCCAGACCGAATCACACATTAATTATAAGGTCCAAACGTATTTCCGAATTTTTCGAAATCATATCAAATGCAATTTATGTCAAAATATGTCTTAAGCGGTCGCACCAAATCAAAATGCCATATCAAATACAAACTGAGCGGCGGAATAGACATCGCCGATCAAAAGTGCAAACGTAAGCATATGGGCCATTTGGGGCCATCATAATGAACAAACCGCTTTAAGACCAGAAAACGAAATCAAACCAACACATACAGGACCCTCACCCCACATATATGACTACAGGCCTCTACGAATTCAAAACAAAGACATATGGCGAGACAGGGCCCCGCCGTACCCAAATAGTCAAATGTACAGAATATATACAAAGCAAAAGGAGTCTGTACCAAAAGTGGACTCCGGATCAAGGAGGAGTACTCCGGAATAGCAAAGAGTGAAGCCTACTGTGGAGGATCACCAATGTCTGCACCTGCGGGCATAACACGCAGCCCCCGAAAAAGAGGGGGTCAGTACGAAATATGTACTGAGTATGTAAAGCACGGAGTACAGAAATATGGATCAAAACCGAACGCAAATCAGATGTCAAAGTGGAGTACAAATTGGTATGTCAAAAATCTGTATCGAAATCATATACGTATACATAATGCAAACGAAATCATGCAAACGCTTAGGAACGTGGTCGCCACTCCGACGCTGGCGCCACACACAGCATAACACCAGAAGGTTTCAAATCTCCGTACATCCCCGAACACAAACATAATCATAGGTGAGCGTATCGCATCACGAGCCATATCACAGCATAACTCCAAACGGAACCCGACCCTATGGCGAAGCCTCGGGAACCGTAACACAGCATACGGCCGAATTATCATAAGGCGCACGAATCAAAACCGGCCCGGGAACCGGTGAACGAAGTCATAATAAGGCACGAGCGGAGTCGTGAGCAAACAAATGCAAATCATATTTCAAAATAGTCTTTCAAAACATAATGGTTTCATAAGTCATTCCATAATACAAAGTAATCGAATACTTAGTCGATACAAAGGTTCGTTTCACAAAAAGTTTCCCAAAATGGTACGTATGGCTCAAAACGTAACTTAGTATATCATAATATCCAAAACATATCTCATAGGAGGGAGTTCCAAAGCCGAAAGTATCATATCAAACTTTATTCACAAGAATTGCCCAATAAGACAAATAGGGCGTCTCGGGGTTAGCGGGCCCACCTCGAGTCAAATTGAGGTGGCGGACGTAATGTACGAACATTTATAGGCCAAAGGGTCATACATAATCATTACCAAGTAACCCGATCACATTTCGATAGGTTTCGGATGATTGGTGGCATTCTAGCCAAAATAGAGCCCTTAGGCTTCAATTGAATTAAATGAATAGTAACTTTCCTGTGGATCGGGTTTCGAGGAGCAGGAATGCTCCGGAAGTTCTCATATTCGCCTATCATACTAAGATATGCCAAACGAAGAAGTGGGAAGCTTTACATACCTTACGGACATCTTACTCTCTCCCAAAAGTCAAGTCCCGTTTCGCCCGAAATCTGCAAATGGTCAAAGTTACCAATTGAGACTCTTAGGCTTAAAAATGCCTTTAACTTCATTTTTGCCTACCGAAATTTCGGCAGCATTTCCCCTATAAATCTAACATCCCCGAGACTTAGCTCGGCTCAAAATACATCAATAAAACAGCCCACACATCATCAAACAACACAAGCAATAATCAAACCACTCTAGCTTCAAAGTTCAACTTTATTATCTAAGTTGGCAACTTTCGTTCAAACTTCTAAAACTCCAATTCTATATCTACATAATTGCATTCATTTCCTCATTCAAACTTATACAATCACATCCTAACTACAATCCAAGCCATACACGAAATTTCCCCAAAATCCATTACTTTCCATAATTCTTCAAAACATCGAAAATTCACGACGAACATTCTAACTCGCGTCGTTTCATTCCGAATTCATTAACATCATTATAAATTCATATTTAAAGTCTCTAGCACCCTAAATATCCAATGATATACACAATTATACCGAAAGTATACGCTTTCCGATAATATCCGAAATCATTTTCCAACGCCAATTTAATTCATCAATCAATCATTTACGACACCATGATCACCACCACATTATACCAACTAAACAAGATCAATTCACCTCACTTTCTTCTCCCTATGGCTCACGGCCAACACACAATATACACACACACCCACGGCTTTCTATTTACATTAAAGTTACGGGATTCTCGTCTATTCCCAATCCTTAACATCTTCATATCAATTCTATAACATTAAAGGGGCAAAATTCTTACCTTTTCTTGAAAACCCAACTTGTCGTAAACGAGGTCCTTGTGCCAAACTAATTATACCCCGTTGAAGAGGGTCTTGAGTACTTCACAACTATGTAGAAATTAGGATTTTTGGATCACAAACAAGGCTTGGAGAATTTCTTTCTCTTCTCTTTCTTGGTTCGGCCGAAGCCCTTTTGTGGGGTGTTCTTGAATTTTTGTTCTATTTTCTTGATAATTATCAAGTGTACATGATATATATATCCTTTTAAGAGTCATGTGCTATGCACATGACATCAACATAATGGGTTTGGGCCTTGCTAAGGCCGGCCACCCTAATCCCTTGGGCCTAAACTTTGTGTCATATTTTCCTTGGCCCAATTCTCAAAAGGTCCCGTTTTGTAATTCCCGAAACTAATTTCCGAAATTCCAAATTTACCCTCGGCCTTTCCCGATGTCTTAACATTAAAGATTCCATAACGAACATAGTCATATTCACTAAAATCAAATTATTTCCTTATAACACATAAATCGTAATTATTTCTCGATTTCCAATTATACGAAAACACGGGACATAACATAATGCAACCTTGCTCCAAATTACTTTGAAAGTCATAGAATGCTTGTAGAACCTTCTTAGGTGATACCATAAGCTTAGAGGGCATAATTTGATCCCGTCGCCTTATTTGTCCCGAGGCGGGCCCACTATTCCCGGTTTTGCCCTTAATGTATTAAAGCTTTCTTTTTAAGCAATTTTTGAAAGAAATGTTTTGATTACCCTACTAATCGCCTAACGAACATTGTTTTAAATATTCTATTAAATCTTATAAATTATTTTGACACCCGGAATGACTTCGGGAAAGTTATACTTCTGTAATTTATTATGATATCCGAAATGCATTTATTATGATCCCGTCCGACTCCATTGGATCTGTTTGGCTTTGATACACTTCATCGAGTCTTTGAAAACATTTATGATATTTTTAAAATGCATTAGTCTCTCACTACTCCATTCGTGGATGCCCCAATGTTTCCCACACTGAGCCCGGGCCAGGATATGTTGTCAAGCGTGATTCTCTGCATTGTTCACCGCGTCCCGATGTGAGGGGGCAGGTATACGCGTACATGGGTCTGTGGAGTATGATGTGCCATGTCCGCCTATTCTGATCTGATCTGTTATGGCCATTTTGATATGACATTTTATGATACGGGGCCACGCCCCTTTTTCTGATTCCTCTGTATTGTGGCACCAGCGTCGGGAGGGTGGCCACGTTCTGTCTACTGAGTCCCGTGGCAGGGACCGGATATGATATGACATATGTTTCTGTACACATTCTGTCTGTTTTGGAAATATGCATTTGACACTCTGGATTTTGTACTTATTTTCTGAAATCATTATGATTTGACTTCTGTGATTCCGCTTTACATATTCAGTACATATTTCGTACTGACCCCGTTTCTTCGGGGGCTGCGTTTTCATGTCGCGCAGGTACAGACGACAGGTTCGCTGATCCATCTGTTTAGGATCCCACTTCTGCTATTTTGGGGCGCTCTCTTCTTCAGAGCCCATCTTTTGGTACAGTCTGTCACTGCTATCTGGATATGTACATTGTTCTGGGTATGACGGGGCCCTGTCCCGTCTTATGATTATGATATGTTCTGTAGAGGTCTGTGGATATATCTGTGTGGGTTCTGTACATATGTTTGGGATACTTTGTTCTATGATGGCCTTATCGACCTATGTGTGCCAAGTCTGCTTTTTATGCTAAATTCTGTAGCGTCCACTAATATTATTATTATATTATTTTGTTAATATGCTAATTTGGGTATCGGGTACGTATAGGTGCCTAGCTAGGGCACTGGTCGCGGCCCACGGGGTTAGGTCGTGAGAAAAGTGGTATCAGAGCGGTTCGTCCTCGGAATGTCCACAGACCGTGTCTAGTAGAGTATTGATTATCGGTGTGTTGTGCACCACACCTATAAACAGGAGGCTACAGGGAATTTAGGATACTACCCTTCTTTCTGTCTTAGATCGTGCGATAGAGCTGTGTTATCAGGATGACCCCTCCCTAACGAGTGGCTATATTTGCAGATATGCCTCCAAAAAGGTCAACAGCGGCCCAAAAGGCCAAGTCAGCAGCCTTGGGAGAGACTAGCCGGGTCCAGAGGATTACCAGGGCCCAGGCACATATTGCTCCGGAGACTTTGCCCCAGACAGAGGGTTCTTCTACACCGCCACTCGTGGAGGAGATTGGGGCGGCCGCAGCCGCAGATCGGGGGGCGGCTCCACCGCCAGCTCCCGCAGTTCCAGTACTTGAGCCTCCGGCTCCACGGCCAGGCACTGAGGATTAGTCTATGAGAGAGGCAGTCCAGTTACTGACTAGACTTGTGGCAGGGCAGGTTCAGGGGCATGGACTGGGAGGTGACCGGGCAGTCAGGCATGATAGTTAGAGAGCCCGTGAGTTTTTGACTTGTAGTCCTCCAGAATTCTTCGGGACAAAGCCCGAGGAGGATTCTGAGGAGTTTATCAGGAAGATGCGGCGCACTCTAGATTTGATTAATGCTTCCGAGACAGAGTCAGTCGCGTTAGCTTTGTACCGGTTATATGATGTGGCGGCAAACGGGTACGAGTCATGGGGGCTATCCAGAGGGGACGGCGCTCCCCCAGCAGTTTGGGGCGATTTTTCTCAGGCATTTCTTGGACATTTTCTGCCCCCAGAGTTGCGACGAGCCAGATCTGATAGATTCTTATTATTGAGGCAGAAGGGTCGCAGTGTCCGGGACTATAGTTTGGAGTTTGATTCCTTAGCCCGATATGCACCTACTGTGGTGGCTACTATGGCGGACCGGATGCACATATATATTATGGGGCTGAATCGGTATTTTGTTGATAGCTGCTTAGTATTGGCTGCTCAGCCCGGTATGGACATTGCCCGTATTCAGGCCCACGCCCAGGGCATGGAGGATCGGGGCAGAGGAGGACATCAACCTGACAGGGGCTAGGATCGGAGACAGCCCAAGAGGGCCAGGTCATCTGGAGATTTTCGGGGCAGACAACCCCAACAGCCGCAGCAGCCTAGCAGATTTTCATCTCAGCCGGCGCAGAGCGCGCCTACCCAGCCTATAGGTCGCAGGTTCGATAGCCCAGGGTATTCAGGAGCGGGCCAGAGCTCCAGGGCTTCAGGTTCGCGGACAGATAGGGGTTCTGGTAAGATGAGGCCACCCAGGGTTCAGTGTTGTCTTTGTGGCAGATATCATCCGGGAGAGTGCTACAGGGCCACCGGTGCATGCTTTTCTTGTGGTCGTCAGGGCCATTCTGTGAGAGATTGCCCGTATAAGGGTAGTTCGGGTGGTGCAGCGCAGCCTACCGGATCAGCCGCTGGGTCTTCATCTTCGTCAGTGGCTATGAGCCCTACGGGGCAGGGTTTTCCAGCACCGGCGGGTCGCGGCAGAGGCCGTGGTGGAGCTTCTGGTATTAGCGGTCCTTCGAACCGCATTTATGCTTTGGCCAGCCGCCAGGATCAGGAGGCATCTCCTAATGTCGTTACATGTACTTTATTGGTCTTCTCTCGGTCTGTGTATGCACTAATTGATCCAGGTTCGACTTTATCATATATTTCACCACTTGTTGCCGGTAAAATTGGTATTATGTCTGAACCTATAGAGCCATTTGAGGTAGCCACACCGATAGGGGACTTTATTGTAGCGAAACAGGTTTATAAAGACTGTTCTGTGATTGTATGTAGCCGAGATACTAAGGCAGATCTGGTAGAGTTAGATATGACTGAATTTGATGTTATTATGGGTATGGATTGGCTAGCTTCCTGTTACGCTAATGTTGACTGCCAGAATAAGGTGGTTCGCTTCCAGTTTCCCGGGGAGCCAGTTATAGAATGGGCTGGTAATACAGCATCGCCGAAGGGTAAGTTTATTTCGTACCTTAAGGCGAAGAAAATGATCAGAAAGGGTTATATCTATCATCTGGTACGGGTGCAAGACTTGGGAGCAGAGATGCCGACACTTCAGTCAGTCCCCGTGGTTAATGAGTTTCCAGATGTTTTCCCCGACGAGCTTCCAGGTCTTCCTCCAGAACGGGAGATAGATTTCTCTATTGATTTACTCCGAGACACTCAGCCTATCTCGATTCCTCCGTACAGAATGGCGCCTGCAGAATTAAAGGAGTTGAAAGAGCAGCTGAACGATTTGTTAGATAAGGGCTTCATCAGACCCAGTACTTCGCCTTGGGGAGCCCCGGTATTATTTGTGCGTAAGAAGGACGGGTCGCTGCGTATGTGTATTGATTATCGGCAGCTGAATAAGGTAACTATAAAGAATAAATACCCCCTCCCCAGGATTGATGATTTTTTTGATCAGCTGCAGGGCGCTAAGTGTTTTTCGAAGATAGATCTTCGATCCGGTTACCACCAGGTACGAGTACGAGAGGCCGATATCCCTAAGACAGCTTTCCGGACCCGATATGGGCATTATGAGTTCAGGGTTATGTCTTTTGGGCTTACTAATGCCCCCGCAGTATTCATGGATTTGATGAACCGGGTATTCAGGCCATTCTTGGATATGTTCGTAATTGTATTCATTGATGATATCCTGGTTTATTCTCGGTCTGAGGCGGAGCACGCAGATCATTTGAGATCGGTATTAGGGGTACTCCGGCATCAGAAGTTATATGCAAAATTTTCTAAGTGTGAATTCTGGCTGTCTTCAATGGCTTTCTTGGGGCATATTATTGCAGCTGATGGTGTCCGGGTGGACACACAGAAGATTGAGGCCGTGAAGAATTGGCCCAGACCTACGACGCCCACAGAGGTACGCAGTTTCCTGGGGCTAGCAGGTTATTACAGGAGGTTTGTGGAGAAGTTTGCTTCGATTTCAGCACCTTTGACAAGGCTGACTCCGAAGGGAGCTAAGTTCCAGTGGTCTGACGCTTGTGAACGGAGCTTCCAGTTGCTGAAGGAGAAGCTGACTACAGCCCCAGTTCTGACTCTTCCAGAGGGACCGGACGGGTATGTTATTTATTGTGACGCTTCTGGTATGGGGTTAGGCTGTATATTGATGCAGCACGGCAGAGTTATAGCGTATGCTTCCCGGCAGCTCAAAAAGCATGAGAAGAATTATCCTACCCACGATCTGGAGCTCGCAGCGGTGATTCATGCTCTAAAGATATGGAGACACTATTTATATGGCGTTCATGTGGATATCTATACTGATCATAAGAGTCTCCAGTATATTTTCAGGCAGAGAGAGCTTAATTTGCGGCAACGGAGATGGCTGGAGCTCCTGAAAGATTATGACGTGGATATTCTGTATCATCCGGGTAAGGCTAATGTTGTTGCAGATGCGCTCAGTCGGAAGTCTATGGGCAGTTTGGCCGATCTACAGCCAGACAGGAGAGAGATAGCCCGTGATATTCAGCAGTTGGCTAGTCTCGGGGTTCGCCTGGCCGATTCTGGAGATACCCAGATTTCGGTTCGAGGGGTTTCTGAGTCATCCATCAGGAACGATATTAAAAGGCGTCAATACGAAGATCCTGTCTTAGCTCGGTACAGGGACACAGCCTATGATAAGGAGAGGACTCCGTTCGAGTTTTCACCGGACGGTACTTTGTTATACAGAGGCAGGTTGTGTGTACCTGATATTGCAGGCCTTCGGTAGCAGGTTATGAGCGAGGCACATTATGCTCGCTATTCGGTCCATCCTGGGTCTACGAAGATGTACCATGATCTTCGATGCTTATACTGGTGGGACGGTATGAAGCGGGATATTGCAGAGTTCGTCGCCCAGTGCCCTAATTGTCAGCAGGTCAAGATTGAGCATCAGAAGCCAGGTGGACTGTTGCAGGAGATGGAAATCCCGACTTGGAAGTGGGAGGTTATTAATATGGACTTCATTACAGGTTTGCCTCGCACTTCACGGAAGTATGATTCCATCTGGGTCGTTGTTGATAGGCTGACGAAATCAGCCCATTTCCTTCCCGTTAGGACTACTTATTCCGCCGAGGATTATGCCAGGCTCTATATTAGAGAGATTGTGAAGCTTCACGGAGTTCCTCTATCTATTATTTCTGACAGAGGCGCCCAGTTTACGGTGCATTTCTGGAGATCTTTTCAGGAGGGACTAGGGACTCAGGTGAGTCTGAGCACAGCCTTTCAAACTCAGAGTGACGGACAGGCCGAGCGCACTATACAGACGTTGGAGGATATGTTGCGGGCCTGCGTTATTGATTTCAGAGGCAGCTGGGATGATCACTTGCCGTTGATTGAGTTTGCATATAATAACAGTTACCATTCCAGCATCCAGATGGCTCCATACGAGGCTTTATATGGCAGGAAATGCAGGTCGCCGATCGGCTGGTTTGATATTGGCGAGATAGAATTGATTGGCCCAAATATGGTCCAGCAGGCCGTGGACAAGGTGAAACTTATTCGAGAGCGACTGTTAGCAGCCCAGAGTCGACAGAAGTCATACGCGGATAAACGGCGTCGACCGTTGGAGTTTCAGGTAGGCGATTGGGTATTTCTGAAGGTATCGCCTATGAAAGGCGTAATGCGGTTCGGCAGAAAGGGTAAGCTTAGTCCGCGTTATATTGGGCCTTATCAGATTATTAGAAAAATTGGAAATGTCGCCTATGAGTTAGATCTGCCATCAGATTTGGAAGCGGTACATCCGGTATTCCATGTGTCTATGCTCCGCAAATGCATTGGTGATCCCTCCAGGATATTTTCTGCGGTTGATATTCAGGTGACGGAGCAGTTATCTTACGAGGAGCAGCCCGTAGCCATTTTGGACCGCCAGGTAAGAAAACTCCGGAACAAGGATGTAGCCTCTGTTAAGGTGCTGTGGCGGAATAATAATAGGGAGGAAATGACCTGGGAAGCCGAAGAGGAGATGAAGAAGAAATATCCTCATCTGTTCCCAGTGCCCTCAGGTAATTCCGAATCTTTGCTTAATTCCATTTCGATAATGAATGTGTACTATTTATGCTGTCTATAAACATGAACTCCCCCAAAGTATTTTCCAACCCTATAAGATTAATTTTACATTCGAGGACGAATGTTCTAAAGGGGGGGAGGATGTTATATCCCGTGTTTTCACACGTTTGGAAAGACTTGTTATATATTGGATTTTTGTGATATAAGGTCAATTTGATATTTTGTTGAACATAGGAGTTATGCATGAAAGAATAGAGTCATGGAAGTGTGGGACAAGGCTAAGGGCAATTTTGGAATTTTGGAAATTAGTTTCCGGAATTACAAAATATGATTCATAAGCTATTGGGCTCAAAAATTGAATTGAATTGAGGCCCAATTATGGGACCTTGGCCGGCCATCAAAGGCCTTGATCCAAGCCCAATTTAATTGGTCATGTGACCAAGCACTTCAATTATATATCTAGAACACTTGTGATAAGAATGAAACAAGAACAAAGCAAAGCAAGAGCAAAAAAGATAGGGGGTTTCGGGTTTGAGGGGGAATTTCACCCACCAAAAATATTGCTCCAAAAATTTATTTCTTGTTGATTTCCTACTAAGTCAAGGTTCCTTTGTAACTTGGTATAGTTGTTTTGGAGTGGGAAGCATTAGAATCACCAAAGTGATCATATCTCCAAGTGAAGAAGACTTGAAGAAAAGGTAAGAATTTCTACCTTTTTATTGTGTTATGAAGTTTTGGTTGTGTTGTAGTATATAGAAATGTGTTGATTGTATGGAAAAATGGAAGTTTGCAAAGTGGGTTTGGAATATGAGGTGTAGCCGTGTGTATATATAGGTGGTATACCCACAATGTGTTGAATTCATGTTATATTCTAGTTGTGATTGTGATGAAATGCATATTGGGATTGAAAGTTGAATGATTTAGTTGAAGTTGACAAAGAGGGTTCTTGGCCGTGTGGTATGTTGGATTTGGGATAAAAATGAATTAAGTTGTTTAGTGTGTTAGTGTGTTATTGTAATGTAAATGAAGTTAAAATGATATAAGTTTGTATTGAATTGGAATGTAGAAACTTATGTCGTTTTAGTATGATTTGCCGACATTAAGGAAATGAAGTTGTTTGGTTGTTAATTATGATGATCATTGATGAATTGGGAAGTTGGAAACATGTTATAAAGTTGTATGCCAAAGATTTGATGTCTTGCATAAGATATGACTTTGACGGAAGGTTGTATATTATGTATATCGAGTGTATAACTTGAGGAAAACGATATGAAATGTTTCTAGAACTATATGGTGATGATCTTGATTGTTGATGAATGTGAAATTATTGATATTAGTGAAAGTTTGGGTTAGAATGAAGGTTATGTCAACTTGTGAGAAAAATGACTAGTTGAAGGATATTTGTGTTTTTAATGATTCATTGTTGATATTGATGTTGTCGTTTGGGTTGTTGTTGATGATTTATAGCCGAGTTGAATTCTCGGGGTGCTATATGTATAGGGGAAGTGCTGCCGAAATTTCGGTAGACAATTATGCCTTAAGTTGAAACTTTGGTATTCATAGCTTACAATTGGTAAACTTGACCAATTGCAGTTTTTCGACGAAACGGGAAGTGAGTTTGGAAAGGCGTAAGGAGCGTGAAAGGTATGTAAAGCAACCCCAATTCTTCCCTTGGCATGCCCTTAGTGTGTTAGGGTCGGATCCGGGCCTCGAAGGACCTCTTGGCCCTCGGAATCCGCAAGAGAAAATTTCAGTTTTTCCTTCAGTAGAATTGAACTACTTTGGTACACTTTTCTTGAAATAATGCAACCTTGCTCCAAATTACTTGCAAAGTCATAGAATGCTTGTAGAACCTTCTTAGGTGATACCATAAGCTTAGAGGGCATAATTTGAGCCCGTCGCCTTATTTGTCCCGAGGCGGGCCCACTATTCCCGGTTTTGCCCTTAATGTATTAAAGCTTTCTTTTTAAGCAATTTTTGAAAGAAATGTTTTGATTACCCTACTAATCGCCTAACGAACATTGTTTTAAATATTCTATTAAATCTTATAAATTATTTTGACACCCGGAATGACTTCGGGAAAGTTATACTTCTGTAATTTATTATGATATCCGAAATGCATTTATTATGATCCCGTCCGACTCCATTGGATCTGTTTGGCTTTGATACGCTTCATCTAGTCTTTGAAAACATTTATGATATTTTTAAATTGCATTAGTCTCTCACTACTCCATTCGTGGATGCCCCAATGTTTCCTACACTGAGCCCGGGCCAGGATATATTGTCAAGCGTGATTCTCTGCATTGTTCGCCGCGTCCCGATGTGAGGGGGCAGGTATATGCGTACATGGGTCTGTGGAGTATGATGTGCCATGTCCGCCTATTCTGATCTGATATGTTATGGACATTTTGATATGACATTTTATGATACAGGGCCACGCCCCTTTTTCTGATTCCTCTGTATTGTGGCACCAGCGTCGGGAGGGTGGCCACGTTCTGTCTGCTGAGTCCCGTGGCAGGGACCGGATATGATATGACATATGTTTCTGTACACATTCTATCTGTTTTGGAAATATGCATTTGACACTCTGGATTTTGTACTTATTTTCTGAAATCATTATGATTTGACTTCTGTGATTCCGCTTTACATATTCAGTACATATTTCGTACTGACCCCCTTTCTTCGGGGGCTGCGTTTTCATGCCGCGCAGGTACAGACGACAGGTTCGCTGATCCATCTGTTTAGGATCCCACTTCTGCTATTTTGGGGCGCTCTCTTCTTCAGAGCCCATCTTTTGGTACAGTCTGTCACTGCTATCTGGATATGTACATTGTTC
Organism: Lycium barbarum; assembly: GCF_019175385.1. NCBI lineage: Eukaryota > Viridiplantae > Streptophyta > Magnoliopsida > Solanales > Solanaceae > Lycium > Lycium barbarum. The sequence goes on along the minus strand of NC_083340.1, from coordinate 89,555,314 downwards.
TGGGTATGACGGGCCCCTGTCCCGTCTTATGATTATGATATGTTCTGTAGAGGTCTGTGGATATATCTGTGTGGGTTCTGTACATATGTTTGGGATACTTTGTTCTATGATGGCCTTATCGGCCTATGTGTGCCAAGTCTGCTTTTTATGCTAAATTCTGTAGCGTCCACTAATATTATTATTATATTATTTTGTTAATATGCTAATTTGGGTATCGGGTACGTATAGGTGCCCAGCTAGGGCACTGGTCGCGGCCCACGGGGTTGGGTCGTGACATGATTAACTTGACAGACGCATATTGATTTCACAAGCAGCACACAAATTCAAATGTTTTCCAAAGTTTAAAGAGTATAATACATTCACACAAAAGTAGCAATATATCAAGATTTTTCAATTGTCATTACTATGAACCAAACAAAACAATATATTAGAACTCTAATGGTTGCCAAAGAATCAATTACCAGAAAGCAGCATAGGCAGAGAGAGGAGGTAAAAACATACCGTCGCAGCACTATCCATATCAGCCAAATCGGCCGGCAATTCCATTCCTTGTGGGACTATATATCTTGTTAGAAAGTTCTCAAGAGCACGCCTTCTAGATCTCTCACTTTCCACCACGGATTGAAGCTCCTGCATCTTCAACTTCATCTCCTCCATTTCATGATCTGGATTAGCTTGTGTTGAAGATACACCCTTAAATTGATAGGCTGTTTGGCCAAACACTTGAGTAGGTGTCGGCCCATAATCCACTCCTCGAACCCGACCAGCGTGCTCCTTTCCTAACACTTGTGCAAGTGAATCAAATTATGAAATTTTCTTTGACACGCCATCCTGACTTTCAATCCTCTCTATTTGCTCCTACATAAATTTAGTATCAACCATTAAATAAGAATTTTTATTTTAGGTATATAAAGAAAATTGATCAATTATTACTTACACCAATAAGCTTGGCTGCTTCATTCATATATGTCGAGTCTTTCCGTTTGTGAGTCAAGGGCCACAACTCTCCTCTACTCATTGGTCTCCCACGTTTACGCTCCTACATTATGATGACCACAATCATATATTTAAAACTATAAGACCATGAAAAATTTGAAGAACAGGAAACAAATAACTTGAGCTTTTTAATTGACAAACTTCTTCAGCTTTTCTCCTAGGTAAGCTTTTTGAACCATTAGTGTGTGTGTAAGTTTGTTTCCGTCGATTTTCAGCATTCTGCTTGCACATCTTCAGCACTTGTATTAACCAGGAATTAATAAAAGCCATAGTTGAATTCTTTTTCCAGCTTTGAAAACAATTAAACCCATAACATCATCATTAAATGCAGGGTCTAAACACTCCACAACAAACACAGATAAGGATAAAACAGTTAATATACGCAACAACATTTTCGGAAAAAAAAAAATCCCTTTGTCCAACAGATAAGGTAAAGGTTTGGGTTTAAGCTAAAGGACAGGGAGTTTGGTGTGTGCACAGGTGGGTTTTAGAAGGAAAATAAGAGGAGAAATGTTTACATAAACATTTACCTAGACCAAATAGAGAGAGAACATCTAGTATCTTTCCATGTCTTTCCAATACTCTTCATCATGTAGTCTCTTAATCGACCATCCTCCACAAGAATCTTCTTCTGCATAAGACAATATATCATTAAACAAGTCAGACATCTATCTTCATCTATTATTCGATAGATTTATTATAAGCTGTTGGGAGACAGAGAAAAGGTGAAACACACTACAAATAACAAAACAAAGATGGGACCAAAAGTTAGGTAAAAAGAAAGCAGAAAACAATGATAACAAAACAGCTTTAAACAATTCTCTTAGTGCAAGTATAAACAAACACAAAAATCCAAAAAGTCAGTAACCAATGTCTGTATTTGTAATGACTACTTGAACTTAGAAAGAAATTGAACTGTTTTCATATTCAAGTTACTGGAATTTATCATTTTCTATTCATACATTCCATATTTCAGGAATTTCCGGAAACATACTCCATCTTAGGAGAAATAAATAGTTATTTCAACAGAAAAAAATATAATAATAGTGCACCTGTATAATGTCGTCATATACGCTATTCTTGTAGTTAACTGGAACCTTACGCCATGACTTGTAACACATAGGAAATTTAGAAAAGTCAGACCCTAAATCTCCCATGAAGCGACCCAAGAGACCACCTGCATCATCTATTGGTTGGCCAAGCTCATTGCACGGGATGATAATCCTTTTACCCGTAGGAAGTAACCAAATATCTCGCACCTTCAGTCTTCCTTCTATAATGGTACCACCCTCATCTAGAACAAAAATTGTCATACTTTAAATAATATCATTGCCAAGCAAATCGAAAATACAAGAGTAGTAACGATTCTTACCAATAAGACTGACAATCCAATAGCTCTTCTTCTTACTTGCAGTAGTCTCACTAGAAGTAGGAGGGACATCATCATCATCTGATGAATTAGATTCATATGAAGCATACTCAGGTCCATGTGTCGGTGGCATGCTAACATGATCACTACCATTAGACGACGAAGCACCAGAACGAGCTCCAGTACAAGTTTTTGATGCCGAACCAGCTTCAAGTGGTGCAACCTTAAAGCGTTTACACCTAACCTCATGAGAATTTGCAGAAGTGATCTCTGTATCAAGTGGTGTAGCCTTGAACTTTCTTGGCCTAGCCATTGCTGCAAATATAGGCAGAAAGTTAGTAACACATAATTTTAGCAACAACCAATTAAAAAGCAGAGACTTTAATAGAGAAAATTGAAGTCAAAATTAACATCAAGTGTCAAGACAGAAACCTATTATACAGGTGGAGGAACTCTAATTAAATGTGCAACAAACAGTTTGGATGAAGCAGTGTTCATTTAAAACTTTTTAAATCTAGTAGTCATATTTCTAAATAATATTTATCTTCATCTTCTATTTTCATCCCTTGTCAATCGTAAATCTTGATCGCCATCAGGAAACCGACTACCCAGATCTTCTTGTGAAGAAGAAATGACATCATAAATGGACTATTCTTCTGTTTCTTCTCCCATGTCATACAAGTCTCTTTGTTTTAGATGAACAACAGCACTCCACTGTTTTTCTTTTTCATCATCAACGTAATATACAAGTTGGGCCTGTGATGCCAATATATACGGCTCATGCTCTTCCCGATCACCAAGATGTATCAAATGGGAAAAATTAACACTCGTAAAACCCAACTCGTCTTTTTTTATGCCTCTATCAGTAGTGGTATTAGCCCATTGACACTTGAACAATGTAACTGTAAATTGACCATTGTAGTTCAATTCGATTATGTCCACCAATTTTCCGTAATACGGAACACCTCCAACTACCATATTGTTGTCACGTTTGCTTGCATAACTTCTAGTATCAAATGTACCAAATACTCCACAGTTTTGAATTTTCATCCCCTGCTCTCCTGATAGAGTTCTAAATTTGAACCCATTGACATTGTATGAAGTAAATCTCTTAGCTTCTTCAAGTGGTCCAACTGCAAGCCACCTAAGTTCCCTAGAATGCTCGTTGACGTCATTCAAAATCTGACATTGAAAATGAGCCATATAAATTCATGATTGATTAAATATCCAAAGTAGGAAGCAAAAATGACATAACTGTCACGACCCAACCCCGTGGGCCGCGACTGGTATCCTAACTGGATACCCAAACGTACCTACCTGACATAAACGGCATACCAGACAGATAATCCACACTAGCTGTATACAGACTTAAGCCAATACAAATGCAGCGCGCGCTACAACATACACATACCCGAACATGCTGAAATTTCATATAGGCCGATGAGGCTAACATAACGGACAGAGTCACAAAATCGTACGTACCTACCCGAATCGTAGCAACCCGTAACCCACATACATATCTACAGGCCTCTAACAGACATACAGAATCATATGACGGGACAGGGCCCCGCCGTACCCAGAACTACCATACATACAGAATATACCGATGTCAGAAGATATATACCAAAAGTACACGCTCCGGATCAAAAAGAGCTCTCCAAAATAGCAGAATCAGTGCCCTAGACTGGCGGCGTATCTCCGGGTGCGTCTGTACCTGCGGGCATGTAACGCAGCCCCCGAAGAACCGGGGGTCAGTACGAAAAATGTACCGAGTATGTAAAGCGAAAATATAACAACATAATCATAGTCTGAATTAGAAGCACAGAAATATAGCGAATGGAATCATAATCCAACGGACAGACAAAGGTGTACCGGACAGAGTCATAATTCAGACAGACAGACGGAAGTATACCGGACAGAAACATAATCCGAACGGTCAGACAGAAATGTACCGGACATAATCATAACCCAGACGGACAGACAGAATCATAGTCCAGACGGACGGACAAAATCATAGTCCAGACGAACAGACAGACTCATAATCCATACGGACAGACAAAATCACAATCCATACGGACAGACAGAAGTATGATCCAAACGGACGGACGGAATCATGCATGCAGAGTCACACAGAGTCATACAGAGTCATACAAAGTCATGTGCTTATATAAATGCTGATAGCACATACATACATACATGCAGATCCCGGCCCTCTCATGAGGGACGCGGTAACAGAACCCAGCCCTCTTAGTACGGGACGCGGTGGACAGACAGAATCAGATCATATGCCATCCTGGCCGCCATCCCCATACACAAATCATAATATCATACAAATATAAATAGATCCCGGCCTGCACACCGAGGGACGCGGTGAACAATGCAGAGGAATATGCACGATAACAGAACCTGGCCCGGGCGCAGTGAAGGAAGCGTTGAGGCATCCACGAACAGATTAATGAGAAACCACATACATACAGATCATTATACAGACTCAATCAAACTGAAGTATGCCAAACGGCGAGTCAAATCAGAGTATTCGGATAGTGTTCATAATACGCGCCTATATCCTACTTGGGAAGGCACGACAGATTATTACCGAAATCAAATTTCCAGATGTCAAAACCATTTTGTAGGATTTATATAAAAGTAGTCATATCATGATCAGAATAATAGTCCAGATGTTGCCTGTGAGAAACGGACAGAAATAGGGCAATTTAGGTTATACAAAAGTGTCGGGGCCTTGTGGGCCCACCTCGGAACAACTTGAGGCGACATACGTAAATTACTGATAATAGACCCTATGAGGTCGTCCATAGTCATTTGGAAGCATTCCGACTCCGTTTGGGACAATTGCATACAAAAGTTCACTTTAGAGACAAGTTATAAGAAAAGTGATTCAATCTTACTGAAGGAATTGGAGCGGATTTCCATCTCGAATTCCGAGGAACGAAGTCATATTTAAGGCTCGCGGCCGAGCCTATTATGTTCAGAACATGCCTAAGAATGAAGGGGTAGGCTTTACATACCTCAATTGCGCCTTATGCTCACTTAGCTTCACTTTAAATTTCGTCCAGAATCTACAAATGGTCATGTTTACCAATTGTCAAATTCAAGCCTTTAAGAATCCAAATTTTATTACATACTTGTCTACCGAAATTTCGGCAGCATTTCCCCTATATATATACCATCCCCGAGACTTAGCTCGGCTTAATATATCAACACAGCACCCAACAACAACATCAATAACAACAATAAGTATTATAAAATACACAATATGGCACAACTAGCCATCTTTCCGACATAACATGACATCTTCCATTCCTACCTTACACTTCCAAACCAATCTTACCATTTTCATATTCATCACTTATCAAGGTCATTACAACATAATTTGGAGGCATATCGTATCGTTTTCACCAAATATACATAAGGTATACACAATATACAAGTTTCCTACCAAAGGCATAATGCACCCACAACTTCCAATCTTTTAGCAAACATGTTCATGACTTATTTCTATCTTCCAACTTCATCAATGACAATCATAATTTGCATCTTACTACTTTCATTTCCATATTTACATAAGTTACAATAAACTTGTATGTTTTTCTACAACAACTTAACAACCATTTTTCCATAGCAACAAGAATCATTATCCTTTCATTCACTTCACAATAGCACACTTAACATACTAACAAGATTTAATTCACAGTCCATCATCAACATGATGCCACACGGCCATGTCTCATATTTTCCAACCTTCACTAATTTATTCAACTTTCACTTCCAATACAATTTCTACCATAACCATAACTAGAACACAACATAAATTCAAGTCATCATAAGCATGTAACATATACATACACACACGGCCAAAACCTCATACACACGGCCAACTTTCAAACAACACACCCACTTCACAAACTTCCATATTCTTATAAATTCTACTCATTTCTACTAACACAACATAAACCAAACTTCATAACATAAGAAAATGAATTGATTCTTACCTCTTCTCTTCAACTTCCACTTGCCACTAAAGTTGTCCTCTTGCCAAAATAATTATATCACTTTGTAGAGGATCTTGCACTTAGTAATAATCCCACAAGAAATGAATTTTTGAACCAAAGGATTTGGCTCCAAGAATTTTTCTCTCCTTTTCTTTTCTCTCTTTCTCTAGCCGTGAACTCTTTTTTTTTTCTTGTTCTTTCTTTGTTCTTCTTGATACTTCTTTGGATATAGATGACTGTATAATGTCACATGGAAATTAATTAATTCCATGGACTTGGGCCATGTTGTGGCCGGTTGGGCCTCCCTTGTTTGGGCCTCATTTTTTTTTTTGAGTCCAATTAGCTACATCTTGTAATTCATGAAGCAAGTTTCCAAAATTCCAATTTTTCCCTTGGCCTCCTTTCGTAATTCCACACCAATGTATTCTTAGCCGACACATTCATACCAAGTAAGGTCCAAATATGGCCTCATTCATTACAAGTCAAGTTATCTCGAATTTTCCGAATATGCAAAAATGCCGGATGTAACAATAACTTTCACTTACTCGCTTTTGAAACCAGTCAACAAATTCTTTGTGCACAATTTTATCTATCGTAGATTCCGACCGAGTTCGACTCCTTAACCTTCTCTTTGTTTCTGTCCTAAATTCCCTGTGTAGAAAATAAGTTAACAAAATATGGAGTACAATTGGAATCCCACTTCTGTAATTAGCTGGTTGGTTAGATTAATTTTCGGTGAATTAAATAACACAAATCAAAGCAACAGTAATGAATGGGTAGGAAAAACAGTTAGCAGCAACAGTAGCTATAAGAGTCAGTGATAAGAAAATAGAGAGCAGAGAGAAATGAAAACAGTTTGCATATAATTTGAAAAAATCACAACTACTTGGCTACTGCTAGATAAAATCACACACACACACAAATCTACTTGATTGCATTTAATTTACTTACTGGATAAATGGGTCAACTGCTGGACAATTAATTAACACATGACGATGTGCTTGTAGCTTCTGCATTGGTGGTAGCTTAAAATATGAACCCGCTACTGATTTGCCAATTTTTTGGGAACATAGTTTCCTTTTCATGATATCCAACATCATTAGTTTTATCATCCACACGCCTCGGCCTATTCATTCTTGTCTCGACATCTTCAAAATATCTTGAGCAGAATGTTAGAATTTCATCTGCCATATAACCTTCAGCAATTGAGCCTTCAGGTTGCGCCATATTACGTACAAAAGACTTCAAATGCCCCAAGAACCTGTGTGATTAAACAAATACTGATTTAGACAATGCAACTTATATAGCTAAACAAAGTGGATAAATAACTTAGCAAAATAAGGTTACCTTTCTATAGGATACATCCATCGATAATGTACCGGGCCACCACGTCTCACTTCATCAACTAAATGAACAACTAAGTGAACCATGACAGTAAAGAAAGATGGAGGAAATATCATTTCTAAATGACACAAAGTGAGAATGATTTGATTTTGGAGGTTATCAAGGTCCATGGGATTCAACACTTTAGAACATAACTGCCGAAAAAATGATGAAAGATCAGCTATAACTGCAGACACTAAGCCATGTAATGCGTTCCTCAACGCTATCGGTAATAGTTGCTGCATAAGAATATGGAAATCATGAATTTTCAACCCAGATAATCTTCGTTGCTTCACATCAACACATCTTGAGATATTGCTTGAGTAACCATCTGGAACAACCACATTCATTAAAGTCCTTAAAAAAATGTCTTTCTGTTCATTTGTCATAGTAAAAATAGCAGAGGGATAATCTCCATGCTCATCAGGCAAAAGATCAGATTTTATGCCCATTGATTGTAGGTCTTTTCGAGCATTAACGTGATCTTTTGACTTTCCAGTTTCATTGAGCAAAGTATTTATCACATTGTCACACACATTTTTCTCAATATGCATTACATCAAGATTGTGAAGTAATGAGTTAAACTCCCAATACGGAAGTTCAAAGAATATACTTTTTTTTTCCACTGTTGATAATCACTTTGGATATTCTGTTTCCCACATCTACTTTTTTTCCCATTAACTTCAGTTGTTGGCATTTTTCCAAAGGAAACATGTAGATTCTCAACTTGTCTTAAAATGTCTGAGCCTGATAATTGTACAGGTGGATTTCGTTTGTCAACCGTACCATCAAATCGGACCTTGGCCAATATAAACTTGTGACCAGCATTTAGAAACCGACGATGGCCCATAAAGCACCATTTTCTACTATGTTGAAGTCGACAGGGTATGGTATCGATATTACACATGGGACAAGCAAACTTACCATACGTGCTCCACCCAGACAAAATACCATATCCTGGAAAATCACTAATTGTCCACATCAATGCTGCTCTCATTTTGAAAGTTTCAGTTGACAAAGCATCAAAGGTCTGAACACCATCCCACAACTCCTTCAATTCATCAATCAAAGGTTGTAAGTAAACATCAATATCATTCCCGGGCATTCGCTTACCTGGAATTATCATTGAGAGAATGAAGTTAGACTGTTTCATGCATACCCAAGGAGGGGTGTTGTACGGAATTAGAACCACTGGCCAAATGCTATGATTAGCGCTCATATGTCCAAAAGGATTGAACCCATCACTCGCTAAGGCAAGACGGACATTACGTGGATCTTGAGAAAATTCAGGAAATGTGAAGTCAAACTTTTTCCATGCTTCAGCATCTCTTGGATGCCTCAATAAGCCATCCTTATGACAATCAACACTATGCCATCTCATATCAGAAGATGTCTTACTAGACATGAACAACCTTTGCAGTCATGGAATTAGAGGAAAATAACGAAGAACTTTTGCAGGTTGCGGTGTCTTCTTTTTATTTGCTTCAAGATCACTGGATTTTTTTTTCTTAGAATTAACCTTCCATCTAGATGTGCTACATCGCTTGCATTCTTGTCTTTCTTTATCTGCTCCCCTATATAACATACAATCGTTTGGACATGCATGTATTTTCTTATAACTAAGACCAAGTTTTTTAATAGTTTTTTTGGCCTCATAGAATGACTTGGGGATCTTTGCATTCTCAAAGGCATCATGCAATAGCTCTATTATCATCGTCATAGCTTTATCACTCATCCCACACATGCACTTAATGTGATAAAGTCTCACTAGAAAAGACAACTTTGAGTACTTCACACACCCCTGATAAAGTTCTTGTTCCCCATCCCTCATTAACTTATAAAACTCTTTAGCTTTATCATTTGGACCATCAGGTAAAGGCAACATGTTATCTTCGCCTTCGGTTTCTGATCCATGAGATGTGGCATGTTCTTGGTCAATAGGTTGTCCACAGAAATTGAAAACATCATTAACCATGCCTTGCATTGGATTATCACGAGCTTCAATATGTTGACTTTCATGTCTAGTGGCTGAAGTTTCTCCTACATCCTTCTCACCATGTAATAACCAAACAGTGTAACCAGCCGGAAAAGGGCTGAACAACAGATGATCGAATACCTCTGCTCTTGTCTGATATAGTCTAAACCCAAAACTAGAACATGGACACTTAATCTTATTATCAGATGACACATTAGAAAATGCAAAGTCTAAAAATATTTGTAGCCCTTTCTTATACTCAAGTGTAGTACGAGGCTTCAGTATCCAACTCTTATCTATCCTAAATCAACAAAGGTTCAAACAGTATCAAGAACAGCTCCCTCACATCAATGAAGATGACTCAACTGTATTTTTCAGAATTAGCCAAAAAATTTACCAAAAGTACATAAATCAATTTTACCAAAAAAAGCATATATGCATTTACAAAAACTGTTGGAATTGAAAGGAAGGACATCCGGAGGTTGTGATAATTTGCATACATAGAACAAGGAGTAGAAAATTAAGTGATCATTCAAGTAAGAACTTGGAGCACAAACAAGAAGAGAAAGGAATTGACTCATTCAAGTAAGAACTTGGAGCACAAACAAGAAAACATGATTGCATTAAATTTACACAGAATATGAAAATGAAGAGAAAACAAACACACTATAGTAGTTGATATTGAGGAATTAGCTGATCAATTGGAATTGGGATCCAAATTTTATATTGTTGGATATTCCATGGGTGGACAAGTAGTCTGGGGCTATCTCAAATATATTCCTCATAGGTACTGTTCAATTCTTTTTTATTCTCTCTGTCTCAATTTATATCTCACCTTCCTTTCTAGTAAAAAATTCTTCATTCTATATTTAGTAAGTTTTAATTTTAGCATTCCCTTAGCAGCACTCTTTTATAGGAAGGACATGACATAATTAAGGGTTGATTTATGAAAGAAGGGTTCATTCAAGTAAGAACTTGGAGCACAAACAAGAAAACTAGCGCCTAAATTAAGAATGTTAGAATTTCATCTGCCAAAATCAACAGATTACACAGAATATGAAAATGAAGAGAAAATAAACACACTAACAAGAGAGCACTTAGATTCTCAAGCTAGGGCCTAAATTAGCAATATACTTACAATTTGGGGAAAATCACAGCCTATCGAAGCAACAATTACTGCAAAAATCAACAGATTACTTCATGCATTTTCAAAACAGGGCCTAAATTAACAATATACTTACAATTTGGAGAAAATCACAGCTTATCGAAGCAACACTTACTGCAAAAATCAATAGATTACTTCATGCATTTAGCAAATTGGTGAAATCAGTACACAAAACTTCATTAAAAATTGGGGAAATCACTAGATAATCATTTAAGCGATTTAAAACCCTAGCAAACTGATTTAGCAGTAAGAATCGGTCCTAATTAAGCTAAACTGATTTAAAACCCTGGAGATTAGGGAAAATAATCTATATTTGAAGAAACAATTTACCGATTTCACAAAATTTGGAGAACTTTGCAGAAATTTAGCTAAACTGCAATTTATTTAGCTAAACTGATTTCGAAATGATTAAAACTTTGCAGAAATAAACTTACATTTCAGATTTGTAGAACTTTTCGAATCGTCAAACTCCACTTACGGAATATTGGGAATCGTCAAAATCGTCAAACTTACATTTAAGATTTGTTATAAAACGACCAATATTGGGAATCGGAAGTAGTATTGTATGTCAAAATTACGGAAGTAGTATTGTATGAAATTGAGAAAGTGAGTTGGTGAAGAAATAATAGTGGAAGTGTGGAACCTTTGCAGTCGTGGAAGTGTGTAGAAATACAATGTCAATGGGTTGTGGGGTCCATTTAGTGTAAGAAACATTAAGTTGTAATTTAAGTTGTAGCGACATTAATGTTATTTTAAAAGGCCAAACCGCCACAAAATCAAAATAAAGTGCCGGAAAAAATTATAATTAATAAAACTGTTGGGAAATGAAAATAGACCGCCGAAAAATCACATAATTTTATGGCTATTATTGAACCGCCATGCCAATCACTGGGAACTAAATATATAGCGGCAGTGTCATCAAACTGCCCCAAATAAACCGTAGCTAAGACCCTTTTTTGTGTAGTGTAAAAACGACTAGTAATAAACAATATAAGAAGAATACATATTCAAATAAAGGGTATTCGCAGCAATGTGATGATATATGTATTCCAGGGGTTTTACTATTATCGTTATCTGAAAATGAAAACAAAATCAATAGAACAGGCTTAAGAACATTTATAGAATTATGTTTACCATCCCAACTCATGGGCACAAGAAGCAATGCAGTTAGATCTACTCCTCGACCGATACAAGCTTGCTATATACTTTAATAAGTTCGGACTACAATTTCACAGAACTTAGAAACTTGTTTGTGCACATAGCGTTTAGACGTCCATATTAATATTATTTACGTCAATAATCACAGTGTCTTTAGAAATGAAATCTATACTCGTGGTTGATATATATTTGAGGAAAGAAGTCATTATATATCATCTTTTGATTAAGACAAAAATATATAGTAGAAATTTACTTGACAAAGGGAGAAAGGCCAAAATGATTAAATACATAAGAAAAAGTTGAGGAAGGAATATTATTATCCGAAGTGAATAAGAAAATAACCGTAGTGTTTAAAATTAGATTAATGAAGGCTTGTGCATTGAATGGTTGTGATCTCACGAAGGGGCGGCATGAAGGGTTGTTTGGCTTATGAAAGTAGGGGTGTGTGGTGTTTCCATCTATTTGTAGGTTTTTTTAATTTAAATTAAATGTTAATTAAGCAAATAATAAGAAGGGTATTTACGTAATTTAACTTTTAAGTTAGGGAATTCATGCTTTTAAAATAATATAAATATGGATAGATATATATATCTGGGTAGAGAAGCCTCAACTGTACAACTAAAACCAACTAATAAAATAAGTATTGTATGTCTAAAAGCCTCTATGATCTTACAACTGCATTATGGTTGGGACAGGGCTCTGGCCTACCCACAAAACCTGTACAACTACAATATAACTGCTGCTAGACTCGGCTACCCAGAATGAAGTGGAGCTCACCAATACCACACTACCGATAAGCTGGTTCTCCCTAATGTGGAGGTATGCTAACCTAATATCCTGAACCTGCGACATGAGACACAACGCCCTTGCCAAATAGACGTCAGCACGACAGAATGTACCGAGTATTTAAGGCAGATAACATAAAAAATGTAAGTGCAGAGACTTCTAATGAGAGAAAACGGAAGAATAAGAACAACTAAATAGAAACCTAGAACTCGTCAGCATCCTGTATCTTGCGAAACTACTATATCTATTAGTATATTCTTTCACAATGGGCTCACTCGATGTATACAAATGCTTTCATTCAGCATCTCATATCTATTCCCTTAGGGGGCAACAAATAAGCCTCAAAGGCTAGCAAATTGGTCGTGGTGGTGAGCAAGTAGGCTTTTGTAGCTAGCAAATAGACCTCGGTGGTCACAAGTAGGCTTCTGTAGCCAACAAATATACCTTGATAGTCACAAGTAGGCTTTTGTAGACAGTAAATAGACCTCGGTGATAACAAGTAGGCTTTTATAGCCAGCAAATACACCTCGACGGTCACAAGTAGGCTCCTGTAGCCAGCAAATAGACCTCGGTGGTCATAAGTAGGCTTTTATAGCCAGAAAATAGACCTCAGTGGTCACAAGTAGGCTTTTGTATCCCTCAATTAAGCCTCGAAGGATAACCAAGTAAGCCACATATAGCCAGCAAATAGTACAATAATATTTACTCAACTAGATCTACAAGTGAAGGTTAACCTTACTCATGTCTACACAATTAAGTAGTCAACTTCTTGTTATTAATTCATCCTGACGGTCTTACACAAATCGATCATTCACATCCATCACATGTGTACCATTGATACAACTAAGTAGTTTACTACTTTCAGAACTTATATCAAGTGTTGCACAAATCAAATTTTGAGTCTACTAGTCGAGAATGAGATAGGCAAACCAATTAGACAATTGTCAAGTACACAAGTGAGATTCTTATAACAATTTGGCCTTTAGGAATTCTTAACTCTTAAAGAAGACAACAACTACTGCATATGCTTCATTACATACTTAAGTACAACTAACTTCGACTACTATAAGAAGCATTAGATGATCAAATAAGAGACTTAATGCTCTAGATACTATGGCCCACAAGAGAGGTCACAAATAACTCGTCACTCTTCATTCTTGAGTCTTACAACCAAAATCACACAAGTACAATTGGAGAGTTTCCCTTCACGATGAGGTTAGTCTATCCCAACTATGATGTGAGTTCGTACAACAACCAAGTAGGCATCAATGGTATCTAAGGTAGCATATGAACTAGGGGTATATCTGTACTTCTATCCACAACTCAACATGAAATGGAACGAACATCAATATGAGAATAGATTACTTGGGACAATTTTTTTCTTAGACTTTTCGATGATAACTGTTATATCCCATATTTACGTACGTTAAGTTGCATCGTAGGTTAGTCGACATAAGCTCGTAGAACAAAATTATTTTCGAGGTTACAAGTATTCATGCTATGTTTAATGAGTGATGAGTAAGAGTTGTAAAGGTTAGAGGATAAACAAATCAAAGAGTATAAGTTTCATCAATGTAATACCATGGGCTTTCAGGCTATGGTTTGAACCGATCGACGTACAAAAATAGATCCGAGCCCTGGAGAATTTTGGTCATATTTAAGTATACAAATGAAGAACTCGTTGTATAAAAGATGAAGTCCATAAGTGATTTGAGACTTATAAGTGTGACGACAATGGTTGGAAATAATATTTTGTGTATGGAAAAAGAGCCTATGCACTAGTGTTATATCACATGGCTGTCACACCCCTACGAGGAGCATGATGGGCACTGACCCATAGGTCGGATACCACCTGGCGTAATAGATACCATGATTACCATATAATATAACATGAAGGACACCTGCACGCAGAAAAAGCCCAAATACAGAAATATGCAACAATTTGACATATATATGCACATACATAAGCGATCCGACAAGACCGCTTCAACATAATAAGTGTCATAAAGCCGACAAGGCTTTCAGGAGAATACCGAAATCAAAACATGACCGACAAGGTCAGACATAATAACTACATACCCACTGTGTCTATGAGCTTCTAAGAGTGTGCATGTGAACATATATGTTGATAACAAAAATATACCGAAAGATAGCAAGTCCGATGTAGTGGCACTTCCTGACACCGCTGAAGTTGATAGTTTGACTGAAGAGGTCCTCCGCTCTATCTGTCAGGTCCTGCAGCACGAAATGCAGCATCCCGTGGGATGAGACGTTAGTACAGATATGTTACACCTTGGAAAATTCCCCATTAACGTACAGTGAATAGGCTAGCGAAGGGCACGACAAATACGATGTTGTGATAAGAAAGAAATAGCATTTGATGATCCTAATCGAGATTCAAAGACATTTCACGTAAGGGAAGAAGGTTGTGAAGGAAAGTAAAGGATATGTTGCGTGTCGGGTATGAATTATGAGCGACGAGTTAACGATGGCATAATGATGTCTTAAAGAAGAGTGATAATTTCACTTAGATTGGTATTGAGGTGTTAAACAAGTGTCAAGAAGGTTCCATAAGAATTGGAGATCAAACGAGCAAACGAGAAAGAGTTCGGATGAACTGGGCATTATACGGCCCAACATACTGGCCGTATAAATTATACTGGCCGTATAATTAGCCCAAAATTTCATACCTCACTGGACCAAACATACGGCCCATATAAAATGTATGGACCGTATGTTGGTCCGTATATCTCGGTCGGGACAGATTTTAAGTGTTAAAATATAAGGACCCTCTCTCATTAATTCATTTCATCTTCCCTTCTCCACACACCAAGAAACCTCTAGAACTTTCTCCATTATTCATCCACAAGAAACCAAGGGAAAACCATGATCAACTATACCAAATCCACAAAATCAAGTGTATGAAACCTAATAAAAGTTCATCTACACAAGAAATCTCAAAGGAAGTGGACTAGGGTTTTTGTGCAAGAAGAGGATTCTCACTCAAGGCTTATTCTTCCATTATCTAAGGTGATTTTTATGATTATTCCTTGTTGTTTAAGGTGTTGAAATTTAAAAACACTTGGATTGTAGAAAGATATAGGACATGGGTCATGAATGTGGAAATAGTGACATTGTTGGGTAAAGGTTTGGATTGAGTCATGATTATTGATATATTGTGATTGTAAATATGTTATGAATGACATTTAGAACATGGAATAAGTATTATATGTGAGAAAATGCGATAATGAATTATGACCATGATTATGGAGAAATTGGAGTGAAATGGCGAAATGCGGATAATGTAGATGAATGATGATTGTTGCCCATGATATTTTAAATGTTGTTATAGTTGTTGGGAGTTGAAATATGATATGGAGAAAGTAGTAGAAACAAAGGAAATGCTGCCCAATTTTCTTTAGCCTTAGTAAGCACGTTTAAGTAATCGATTAGCTAATGTTCATGCGACTTTTCTTGAAGGTAGAAACGTGGGCATTGATGGAGAACAAGCAAGCGATAGATTTGTTAAACGTAAAAGGTATGTGAGGCTAGTCCTTTCTTTCTATGGCATGAGTCCGATGGCATGATTTTTCCTTCTTATCCATGAATTCTTTATATCCCGGAAAACTAATAGCCTATGTTCGTGAATAGCCATATGAGATGAGAGATATATTATGAGTTCACTAATGATGATGATGAGTTAAGTATAAAGATTCTAGAGTTCATGATATGATGTTCCTATAATGCCAATGATGTCATTTATCGTATACACTCACCCTATATATTATTTCCTTCTAGGTGAGGCAGAATACCATTAAGTTAATGATATCATTTATTGTATACACTCACCTTATATACTATTTCCTTCAAGGTGAGGCAGAATACTTATAAATGTTCCATAATGGAATCGGGGGTTCACGACCTTATGTCACCTCGATAAAGTATAGCTATCCTTGAGTTATTATACATGCATTATGACGAGTATATGTTTATGATATTACACTGTGCCTATATGGACGGGCAGACACACCACTGCAGTGGGCAGCTTATACCCCGGACGCGGGAGGCCTGGACGCAGGTTAATTATTATCACACCGTACCTATATGGACGGGAAACTTATACATTTATGCATACATGACATGACGACGATTATGAAGTAAGCCAGCATGCATTATTTCTTTATGATGGACAGTCAGTTACAGTTGCTCTTTATTTAATGCTTCCTTTATCTCATTGACATGTTATTATTACTTATGCCACTCATACTCAGTACAATGTTCGTACTGACGTTCATTTTCTCTGAACGTTGTGTTCATGCCCACAGGTAGACAGGGAGGTGATCTTGATCCAGACTCGTAGGAGCTAGTAGCTGATTTGAGAGCACTCCATTCTTCCGGAGGTGCCTTTGACTATTCTTTTGTGTATATATGTATATTTTGGGCACGACGGGGTTGCTATTGTACATATATATATATATATATATATATATATATATATATATATTATCATTTTGATAGCCGAAAGGCTTCTGTATATAAAAGTATTTATGTTTCCAAATGAAAAATAATTTTCTTATTATATGAGTATGATGAGTAGTAGAACTAGTGGTGCTCGGTGGTCAGCCACGGGTACCCGTCACGGCCCCTAGTCGGGTCGTGACAGGATAAATATACTGAGTATGTAAGGCAGGAAACAACATCATAAGTGGGACATAAATACAGAAGGATAGAAGTAACCTGAGCCATCTGAGAACGTACAATATGCAATGCATGATTTTAAGAATCTTATGCAAGTATATACATATAGTAGTATCATCATCGTGTCATCATCATATCATCATCATCCCGCGTTCGGGGCATCCCGCGTCTGGAGTATCATCATAACATGCCCACTGCAATGGTGTCCACATCTATATGCCTGCCCGGCCGACTATAACGCGGTGTGGTATAGTAAAATAGTACATATATATATATATATGTACATATGTATATATATATATATATATATATATATATATACATATGAGTGTTGATTCTTGTTGTGAACGTTTAGTGAAAGTGAAGTGCAATGATTCAGGTCGAAATTGGAATGAATTGTGGGCTGTTATAAGAATGTAAATGATGCTAAAACAGTTCCAAGGATCATGAAAGTAATGTCATTAAACATGTTGTTGTCGTTGTAAGGTTTTAGTGTCGACAATGTAGTTATTTGCGTACGAATTTGGTGATATATTTATCTTGTGACTGCTGGTCGTATTTTACTGAAATTATATGAAATGAAGACATGAAATAATGTGTAAGAATCATATGTGGTTTGCTTGGTATGTTCGTAAACGTTTGCAAGAATTCCGGGCACCTTTATGTTGTTGGTTAGGGACTGTTTTGGGCGTGTTGATTGGTTAGGGACTGTTTTGGGCATGTTGTGGTTAGGAACTGTTTTGGACATGTTGTATTCTTTAAATTGGAAATACTAATGATAGTTAAGAATATATATTGTATTTACGTTGTTTGGGTTGTTGTAAAGTTGTTACACGAAAACGTTAAGGCTACGGATTATTAGGAGTAACTTGAGAATGTAGTAGCCGTATGTGAATCGTTATGGAATGTTGTGAATGTGGGCTATTTGGAATGTTATGTGGGCTGTCCGGATTGGTATTGAACATATGATTATTGATGTTGGGGTGGTTGTATGTAGTTGATTTGAATGCGAACGAAACGTCGTCTAAATGTTTGAAAGGGATTGTTGACGTTAAAGTACGTATTGAATTCCCTCGTAGACTAATTGTAGCTCTTGATGTCTTGATATAGGATAAGTGTTTTTGGGCAGCAAGTACAAGTTATAATACGACTAAACGCTAAAGGTATGTAAAGCTTATTCCTTCTTTTCTTGGCATGTCCTAGACGTAAGTATGAAATGATATGAACCTTGGGGTAAATTCTATTCTCTAGTTCCATGCATGACTTATGATTCTATATTTCCTTAATGCTATTGTCACGAGCCTACTACATGATTGACTAATGAATGATGTATAGAAGTTCCTACTCTTACAAGAATGGCATGAATAGAAGTATACTTGATTTTCAAAAGCTACATCATGAAAATTGATACATGTACATGAAAGCTGAAACGTTCCTTGCTATGGCTTATAATGAGAGTTGAAAAGAATTGAATATGATTATTATCCCAATACTTTAGAGCTGGTTAGTTGCTTATCTATTGAGTCTCAAAAGATGCATTTCATATATGTGGTTGCTTATTATTCTGCTCGTGCTTATCGCTATATCCTTCACTGAGTCCCGGGCCAGGACACGTTCTCGTGCGCACATCTACTATATTATTACCGAGTACCCCATTAAAGGGCCGGGACACGTATATGTTTATGTTTATGATGCTATGACTATATTCACCGAGTCCCTCACTAGAGGGTCGGGACACGTTATATATATATAATGATATGATGATGTGATGATATGATGATATGGAGATGGTGGCCAGGAGGGCATATATATTCCTTATTACCGAGTCCCTTACGAAAGGGCCGGGACGCGTCTATGTGCATGTTTATGATACTATGATTTTAATTACCGAGCCCCTCACTAGAGGGCCGGGACACGTATACATGTTATATACAGAATGATTATGCAGCTTTGATTACAAAACACTATATTGACATTGATATGAGAATGATACAGATGAAATATGTTCAAAGGCAAGTCTTTATGAAATTCTATTAGTTGCATTGAGTCCTATACATCTTATCTCAGTATGAGTCTATCACTATGTTTCATGCTTTACATGCTCAGTACATATTCCGTACTGACCCCCTTTCTTTGGGGGGTTGCGTTCATGCCCGCAGGTACAGACATTCATTTCGGAGATCCGCCAGCTTAGGACACTTATTCAGCTATTTTGACTGCTCCTTTGTTCCGGAGCCTAGCTTGTGGTATAACTCCCTTATGTTGAATTCATATGAGTTTATTTGGGTACGGCGGGGCCCTGTCCCGCCATATGATACGGTCATTACTCTTAGAGGTCTGTGGACATTTGTGTGGGTCTGTTTATGGTTGTTGACGCGTTTTATGATTATGACATATGTTTGGGGCGTACCCATTCGTAATGGCAGCCTTGTCGGCTTGCATATATATGTATGTTTGGTATGTTGCATATCGTGGCAGCCTTGTCGGCTTGCGTAGGAATATATATATGTTGTTGTTTAAAAATTTTAATTATTCAGGAGACAGGTGCCTACGACATACAAAAAAAATATTTTGACAGCTTTAAAACAACACCATACCTTTTTATACAAATAAGTTCATGACATACTAGTTATAAATGATTATAGTTAACAAGTGACATGAGTGTCCAATTCGGGCACTAGTCACGGCCTACGGGGTTGGGTCGTGACAATAATGAGGACATCAATATGAAACATCTGGATCTGAGTGACAATCATAAGAGAAGTAATGCATGCTATCTTACTCATACTCATCATCATATCATATATGCATAATATGTAAACTGCCGTCCATATCTGAACGGTGTGATAATCAATAACAATAGTCCGCGTCCAGGCCTCCCGCGTCCAGGGTACCATCTCATGCCGCCCACTAGTGGTGCTGCCCGTGCCATATAGACACGGTGTAATCATCTGAAAGCCACCCGCCTTAACGGTGCTGCCCGGCCTTATAGGCACGGTGTAATGTCATCATAATATGCTTATCATAGTACACGCATAAAGACTCTAGAACAACTATCCTTTATCGAGGTGACGTAAGGTCGTGAACCCTCGATTCCATTATGAACATTTGTGAACATCCTGCCTCACCTTGAAGGGATTAGTATATAAGGTGAGTGTACACAATGAATTACATCATCTACTTTATGGAAACATTATATCGTTATTGGGCTCATAGCATAGTTCTTGTCTCATATATATATATAACTAGTCATGATCGTAGGTTCTTGGCTATCCGGGATATAGAAGAGTCATAGGAAGAAAGGAGAATCGTGTCATAAGATTCATGCCATTTGAAAGAAAGGATTAGCCTCACATACCTTTGTCGTTTAGCTAAGGTATCATTCACTTGCTCTCCTTTAACGTCACGTCGTTACCTTCAAGAGAGAATTCGTATAGACGTTAGTTAATCGACTAAGGGAATGCGTCACTATTTCTAGAGAAAATTGGGCAGCACTTCCTTTATCTATACTACTTTTCCCATAATCTATATCAACTCCCATCGTTCACAACATCATCCACAATATTGCATCCAACAACCATCATATATATATATATATATTTACCACATTCCACCATTTTTCTCCAGTTTTCCCACATTTATCCTTATAACTCATTATTGTGTTTTCGCGCATTTAATACTTGTTTCATAATATAAACATCATTTATAACGTATTCATAATCACAACACATCAACATTCATGATTCAATCCAATTACCATTCAACCACTTGCACTATTTACCCATTTATGACCCATTTGCTATGCCTTTCTATAATTCAAGTATTTTGACTTTCCAATACCTTAAACAACATGAGATGGTAATGAAACTTACCTTAGATGGTGGTTGAACAAGTCTTGAGTAGCAATACTCTTTTATACTAAAAACCCTACTTCACTTCCTTTGCAATTTCTTGGTATAGATGAACTTTGGTGAGTTTCACACTCTTGATTTCATGGATTTGGGTGTTATTGATGTTGATTTTCACTTGTATTCTTGTATTGGAAGAGTTTTGGAATGTTCTAGAGGGAGATTGGGCCGTGGAGAGAGAAGGGGAAATAAATAAAATGGACTTGGATCATTATTTTATAAAGTAGAAATCTGTCCGGACATCATTATACGGTCCATTATACGGTCCGTATAAATTTATACGGTCCGTATAAATTTATACGGTCCATATAATCGACCGTAAAACTGCTCCAGTGATTACCCTTTTCCGTGTCAATTTGACGGTACATTATACGGGCCGTATAATTTTATACGGTCCGTATAATTGACCGTAAAATCATCCCTTCAGCAATCTCATTCTGCCTCATTCTGTGACTCTTTTAAGGTTCATTATATGGCCGTAAAAGCATTATACGGTCTGTATAATCCACCAGTTCACTGAATCTCATTTCCATCACTTCGCTTCATCTCCGACCCTTATGGAACCTTCTTAACAATTTTTTAACACCTCAATACCAGTCTAAAGGACGTTGTCCCTCGTCAAAACACCATATACGTCATACCCTTCATTGGCCTAATCACTGTACGCTAGCGGGGGAAATTTCCAAGGTGTAACAAAGAGAATTCAGGCAGCGTTTCCCCTATATCATCTACTTCCTCCAAATTCCAAAACAACTCCCAAACATCATTAACAACATCAACAATAACATAATCAAGCTACTACATGGCAAACATATACAAATCCATCTGGAACTTCCTTAAAAAATCAGTCCATAAGTCAACAACATCAACATATCAAACTACGACCTTTATACTATGTTTTCCTTCACTTTGAATCATTAAAATCCTCCAAAAAAAATTCAATATCAACATCATCAAATTCAATTCAACCACTGATTCATCCAATCAACCATAATTCAATACAAGGTTTTTCGTCTTTCGCTCAATTCATTAAATATGTTATAATCTAACGAATATAATCTCGAATCAATGTAATTCCGTGGATATAAAGAGAGGATGTCATGACCCAATTTGACGTAAGCTGTGCAGGCACTTACCTTTCCCACCTCGGTAAGCGAACCCTCAACCCAACGATAAATAAAGACAAGAATAAATAATCGAGCAAGCGGAAAAGAATAAATATGTAAGTCTCACAATATTATATAATAGAATAGTGTGGAATAATAAATACCCCCATGGTCTAGTCTAAGTCATACAAGAGCATCTAGAAGGAATTAATACAAGTCTGGAACAATAATACATAAGCTATCTATGTCTCTGAATAGGAGTAGGACAAAAATAATAGAGAAGTCTTCAAGGCAGCGAACGACTGTGCTGTTATAGCCCGTATTTTGTACATTCAGATATTTCAAGATAGTCGTGGTAAGTTAAGGGCAAGACTATTTTCCAAAGTTATTTTAATACACAAGTTGTTAATAAGTATGAAAATATTAAGAAAGGCTAAGTGTAAAAAGGGAAATTCGCAAAGTGGTTCATGGTAATATTGTGGAAGGCTAGGGGCAAAACGGGAATTTCACAAACAATTCAAGAAAGTTCTTGAATGGGCCACCTTGGCCGTGTGGTGCTAGGTGTGGGTCCCACCCATGGCTTGGCCAATTGATTCAAGCCATGAGGTGGGGCATGTGTTCATTTGGTATAAGCCATGTATATATATATGTGTGTGTGTGTGGGGGGGGGGGGGGTGATGACCAAGCAAGACTTATTAGTCATCTTTTCTAATTCTAGAAACTTGAAGAAAGAAAGAGAAAACAAGAGAAGCCATATTCGGCCATGCTTGGCCGAGCAAGAACCTAGAGAAATTGATCAAGAAAAATTATTTTCTTCTAGTATTCCAACCAATTGGAACGTCCCTAACAAGATGGAGTAGTGGTTGGAGCAAGCAAAGCATTCATTGGTGCAATTTATCCACCCTAGCCGAGTGGAGAATTCAAAGAATAAAGGTAAGATTTAATCTCCTTTCCTATGTGTTAGAGATGATTTGTGAGTGTTGAAGTGTGTAGAAATGGATGGAATTCATGGTACATGTGTATGTGGATTGTGGCCGTGTAGGTGTGTGTTGTGTAGGAGTGATGAACTACTTTTATTTAGTATTTGATTGTTGTAGTTGTGGATTCCATGATGAAAATGAAGGTTTGATGACTTGAAATGAAGTTGTAATCGTTGCGGGATTGTGGTAGAAGCTAATGTGATTTTAATATAGTTTCTTGTAGTTATGAGAATGAAGTTGTTAATGCATAGACTATTGTTATAGTTCATGAATTTGGAAGGAAAGAATGTGTTGTTGTTGATTATGTTGAGTTGAGAAGGGTTCGAGTGGTAGATATAATTCATAAATTTGAAAGAAGGAAATGTGTTGCTATTGTTCTTGTTGAATTTGGAAGGTTTCGGGTGAAGTGGTATGTTGGTTGGGTTGTTTTGAATATTGTGTAAATTGTTTGAAGTGTTCTTGAATTTTGTTTGAAAGGTCTTAGGCAAGTATTTGAACGTGTAAGTATTGATGTTGGCTTGACTATATGTGATTGAATTGATTGTTGATGTTGTTGGCATGATTATTGGGACTGTTGTTGATAAATTGGCCGAGTTGAATTCTCGGATTGTTGATTGATAATTTGGCCTAGTTGAATTCTCGGGGATGGTTGTATTCACAGGGGAAATGCTGCCGAAATTTCGGCAGATTATAAATGAGTTTATTTGAAAGACTAAGACAAGTGTGTGACGATGTGTTTAATGATTATGTAAATCTTCTTGAATGTAGACTAGCGATAGCGAGCTTGGACAATTAAGCGTAGCTAATAGGACGTGGAGCAGGTATGTAAGGCTTACCCTTTCTTTCTTTTGGCAAGATCCTTGTGAAACAAACAGACAATGTGTATGTATGATTTCAAAGAAAACTCCTATTCTTAGAGCCACTAGGATAGCTAATGTTCTTGACTTCCGAAAACTGTTTTGCTATGCTTGGATACGTGTGTGTGGTTCCAAAAGTTCTATGTTGATTTGATCTATAGCTATATTTGAAAGGTATTTGATATGACCATTTCTCTGATTTTCCAAGGATAGCTTCTGAAACGTTCGTAGAGGTTTCTGTACTAAATGTCCATAACTTTCTTATGCCAACTCGGATTGACTTGAAACGTGTTTATGATCCCTCAAGTGTCGATCAGTGTACTTATCTATCGAGTCTTAAAAATTGATTTATGAGCATATGGTTTCTCACTACTCTGCTCGTGGGTGCCTCAATATGTCCTTCACTGAGCCCGGGCCAGGATATGTTATCGTGCGTCTTCCTCTGCATTGTTCACCGCGTCCCTCATGGGAGAGCCGGGATCTGTTATATGAAATTGGAAGCTCAGGATGGATGGAATGTGTCGTATAACTGTATGCCACGTGAGGCATTGTTGGTATTTGCTGCGTGCAGAGTTTGAATAGTAAGAACTGTAAAAGAAGACTCTGCCAGAAGTCTTTCAAAAAAACCAGGTCATTTAGTTAGGTACGCCTAACAGGAGGAAGCGTGGGAAGAAAATATTGTAAATGGATGATAAGTGGGATGACTTGTTTCAGAAAGGTTATGGATTTGGTCTAGCATGAAGAATAATAGCGAGAAAGACGATTAGCAGTCTAGAGGATTAAAATGGATAACATTCGGGGTTTAGTAGGAGCAAGGTCTGTTGGAGGATTCAGAGAAAGTCGACAGTCAGTTGTGCTGTAGATTATCATATAAGAATGGTGAGTGGGAATCCAAACAGGCTGATACCCGAGTACTTATAAGTAATGGCGACGAAGGTGTGCTCCCTACTATTGGGAATCTAGAAATCTAGGATGAAAAGTAGTTATACACATAGGTGAATATTGAGGATTGGAAAGGGTAAGATGGTAATTGTAAAGGAGAGAACGTGTTACGAGAATGTCTCGGGATCTGTTAAGACTTCAACTTGCTTCGGATCATGTAATGAAGGTCATGCGATGAGGTGGATGCGATTATATCAGAGCTAATGCATCGGATTTCATCGGAGTTTCAGGGTTAAGCGTGCTGGGGTGAGAGAAATCTTAGGATGGTGACCCCCTGGGAAGTGCACTAAAAGTTCTGCAAAAGCAGAAATAAAAGAAAAATGAGAAGCTAGAGTAGCCTAAGGGAAATCAGAGTATACAGAATGGCTGGAAACCTTAAGAGGTCGCATAGGACGAGGAGACTAGACCGGTAAAGAGAAAGAAGGTGCACCACGACTCTAGAACTAGGATGAGGTTGAATAGCATTTGGAAATATTTTGTAGGCAAGATGGTAGTAATCATATATACTTATATATATGAACACGTATGATATCCCATGTGTGATTATATCAGCATGTATGGGTACCCCAGCAATCGGTATAGTGGTACATGGAAGGCATCAATCGAGTAAGGGTACCGAAGTTCAAGTGACAACAAAAATAAATGGCACCAGTGTTACAAGGTAGGCTGATGTTATCATCGTCACAAGCTAGAACTGCAAAGTCCTAAGGTAAAGAAAATTGGAAAAGAAAGAGAGTGAGTAAATGGAAGGCAAGAAGATCAAAGTGTCGGAAAAAAATGAAAGGTAAGAAACCTCAGTGAGTGAAGCCCCTGGGAGAAACAACCGGCAAAGCACGAGACTACTTGGGTAAAAATTCAAAGGTAGGTACGTGAAAAGGATGACTTAAGAATAGGACGGATTTGTGCGTTAAAAGGAATCGCAACACTGTCAAGCTCCAGAGGGGGAAAATTTATTAGCTCGGGGCCAGAGTTCAAAATATATCGGCACATCAGGAGGATATCTGAAAGTAGTAGAAACAAATTGACAATAAGTATAGCATGAGGCAGACATGAGGATAAAGGAGTAGCCTATAGCCACACTGGATCGTCAAGTTAAGATTGCGTATCGAAGAGGTAGCTTCCGTTAAGGTGTTGTGACGAAACAATAACAGAGAAGAGATGACATGGGAAGGACAAGGATAATAAGTTGGCGCAGTGGATTAGAAAACCCATGACACGGAATGAGGACTCATGTAAAGACCGAGGAGTTCGATTATAATGAAAATAGGGTGAAAGATAAGGAATGGGCATGAAGAAAAGGGCAACCATAAGAGGGACCCTCCCGAAGTATTATAGCACCCCATGAGGCCAGTTGAACATTCGAGGACGAATGTTCTAAAGGGGGGGGAGGATGTTATAGCCCGTATTTTGTACATTCGGATATTTCAAGATAGTCGTGGTAAGTTAAGGGCAAGACTATTTTCCAAAGTTATTTTAATACACAAGTTGTTTATTAGTATGGAAATATTAAGAAAGACTAAGGGTAAAAAGGAAAATTCGCAAAGTGGTTCATGCTAATATTGTGGAAGGCTAGGGGCAAAACAGGAATTTCACAAACAATTCAAGAAAGTTCTTGAATGGGCCACCTTGGCCGTGTGGTGCTAGGTGTGGGTCCCACCCATGGCTTGGCCAATTGATTCAAGCCATGAGGTGGGGCATGTGTTCATTTGGTATAAGCCATGTATATATATATGTGTGTGGGGGGGGGGGGGGTGATGACCAAGCAAGACTTATTAGTCATCTTTTCTAATTCTAGAAACTTGAAGAAAGAAAGAGAAAACAAGAGAAGCCATATTCGGCCATGCTTGGCCGAGCAAGAACCTAGAGAAATTGATCAAGAAAAAATATTTTCTTCTAGTATTCCAACCAATTGGAACGTCCCTAACAAGATGGAGTAGTGGTTGAAGGAGGCAAAGCATTCATTGGTGCAATTTATCCACCCTAGCCGAGTGGAGAAGTCAAAGAATAAAGGTAAGATTTAATCTCCTTTCGTATGTGTTAGAGATGATTTGTGAGTGTTGAAGTGTGTAGAAATGGATGGAATTCATGGTACATGTGTATGTGGATTGTGGCCGTGTAGTTGTGTGTGGTGTAGGAGTGATGAACTAATTTTATTTAGTATTTGATTGTTGTAGTTGTGGATTCCATGATGAAAATGAAGGTTTGATGACTTGAAATGAAGTTGTAATCGTTGCGGGATTGTGGTAGAAGCTAATGTGATTTTAATATAGTTTCTTGTAGTTATGAGAATGAAGTTGTTAATGCATAGACTATTGTTATAGTTCATGAATTTGGAAGGAAAGAATGTGTTGTTGTTGATTATGTTGAGTTGAGAAGGGTTCGGGTGGTAGATATAATTCAAAAATTTGAAAGAAGGAAATGTGTTGCTATTGTTCTTGTTGAATTTGGAAGGTTTCGGGTGAAGTGATATGTTGGTTGGGTTGTTTTGAATATTGTGTAAATTGTTTGAAGTGTTCTTGAATTTTGTTTGAAAGGTCTTGGGAAAGTATTTGAACGTGTAAGTATTGATGTTGGCTTGACTATATGTGATTGAATTGATTGTTGATGTTGTTGGCATGATTATTGGGACTGTTGTTGATAAATTGGCCGAGTTGAATTCTCGGATTGTTGATTGATAATTTGGCCTAGTTGAATTCTCGGGGATGGTTGTATTCACAGGGGAAATGCTGCCGAAATTTCGGCAGATTATAAATGAGTTTATTTGAAAGACTAAGACAAGTGTGTGACGATGTGTTTAATGATTATGTAAATCTTCTTGAATGTAGACTAGCGATAGCGAGCTTGGACAATTAAGCGTAGCTAATAGGACGTGGAGCAGGTATGTAAGG
The DNA here is from genome assembly GCF_019175385.1 of Lycium barbarum. NCBI lineage: Eukaryota > Viridiplantae > Streptophyta > Magnoliopsida > Solanales > Solanaceae > Lycium > Lycium barbarum. The sequence continues at coordinate 89,527,093 of NC_083340.1, read as the reverse complement.
CTTACCCTTTCTTTCTTTTGGCATGATCCTTGTGAAACAAACAGACAATGTGTATGTATGATTTCAAAGAAAACTCCTATTCTTAGAGCCACTAGGATGGCTAATGTTCTTGACTTCCGAAAACTGTTTTGCTATGCTTGGATACGTGTGTGTGGTTCCAAAAGTTCTATTTTGATTTGATCCATAGAGATATTTGAAAGGTATTTGATATGACCATTTCTCTGATTTTCCAAAGATAGCTTCTGAAACGTTCGTAGAGGTTTCTGTACTAAAATGTCCATAACTTTCTTATGCCAACTCGGATTGACTCGAAACGTGTTTATGATCCCTCAAGTGTCGATCAGTGTACTTATCTATCGAGTCTTAAAAATTGATTTATGAGCATATGGTTTCTCACTACTCTGCTCGTGGGTGTTATGTCCCGTGTTTTCGAATAATTGGAAATCGAGAAATAATTACGACTTGTGTGTTATAAGGACATAATTTGATTTTAGTGAATATGACTATGTTGGTTATGGAATCATTAATGTCAAGACCTCGGGGAAGGCCGAGGGTAAATTTGGAATTTCGGAAATTAGTTTCGGGATTTACAAAACGGGACGTTTTATGAGTTGGGCCAAGGAAATACAACACAAAATGAGGCCCAAGATGTTGAAGGGGTGGCCGGCCATAGCATTGGCCCAAGCCCACTTTTAAAGGGTCATGTGCTATATGGATATATACTAGAGCACCACTTAGTAATTATCAAGAAACAAAGCAAATTCAAGAACACCACACAAAATAGGGGTTCGGCCGAAGGCAAGAATAGAGAGAAAGAAAATTTCCCAAGCCTTGTTGTTGATCCAAAAATCTTACTTTCTACATAGTTGTGAAATGCTCAAGACCCTCTTCAACGGGGTATAGTTAGTTTGGCACAAGAGCCTCGTTTGCGACAAGTCGGAAATTCGAGAAAAGGTAAGAATTTTGCCCCTTTAATGTTATGGAATTGATATGAATATGTTAAGGATTGAGAATAGACGAGAATCCCGTAAATTTGATGTATATAGAAAGCCGTGAGTGTGTGTGTATATTGCATGTTGGCCGTGAGCCCTACGAAGAAGAAAGTGATGTGAATTGATCTTGTTTAGTTTGTATAATGTGTCGTTGTGACCTTTGTGTCGTAAATGATTGATTGATGAATTGGATTGGTGTTGGAAAATGATTTCGGAACGTTATCGGAAAGTATATACCTTTTGTATATTCGCGTATATCATTGTATATCTTTGATGCAAAAGACTTTAAATATGACTTATAGTTGATGTTAATGAATTCGGAATGAAACGGCGCAAGTTAGAACGTTCGTTGTAAGTTTTGGTGTTTTGGGAGAATTATGGAAAGTAATGGATTTTGGGCAATTTCGTGTATGGCTTGGAATGTAATGGCATAATCTTGAATGAGTGAATGAATCTCAATTGGTAACTTTGACCATTTGTAGATTTCAGACGAAACGGGACTTGACTTTTGGGAGAGCATACGACGTTTGTAAGGTATGTAAAGCTTCCCACTTCTTCATTTGGCATGTCTTAGTGTGATAGGCGAATATTGGAACTTCCGGAGCATTTCTGCTCCTCGAAACCCGATCCACAGAAAAGTTACTATTCATTCAATTCAATTGAAGCCTAAGGGCTCTATTTTGGCTAGAATGCCACCAATCGTCCGAAACCTATCGAAATGTGGTCGGGTAACTTAGAAATGATTATGTATGACCTTTTGGCCCCTAAATGTTCGTAAATTATGTTCGCCACCTCAATTTGACTCGAGGTGGGCCCGCTAACCCCGAGACGCCCTATTTGTCTTATTGGGCTATCTTTGTGAATAAAGTTTGATATGATACTTTTGATTTTGGAACTCCCTCCTATGAGATATATTTTGAATATTATGATACGCTAAGTTACGTTTTGAGCCATACGTACCACTTTGGAAACTTTTGTGAAACGGATCTTTGTATCGACTAAGTATTCGCTTATTTTGTGCTATGGAACGATTTGTAAAACTATTATGTTTTGAAAGACTATTTTGAAGTATGATTTGCATTTGTTTGCTCACGACTCCGCTCGTGCCTTATTATGACTTCGTTCACCGATTCCCGGGCCGGTTATGATTCGTGCGCCTTACAATAATTCGGCCGTATGCTGTGTTACGGTTCCCGAAGCTTCGCCATAGGGCCGGGTTCCGTTTGGAGTTATGCTGTGATATGGCTCGTGATGCGATACGCTCACCTATGTTTGTGTTTGTATTCGGAGATACGGAGATTTGAAACCTTCTGGTGTTATGCTGTGTGTGGCGCCAGCGTCGGAGTGGCGACCACGTTCCTAAGCGTTTGCATGATTTCGTTTGCATTATGTATACGTATATGATTTTGATACGGATTTTGACATCCCGATTTGTACTCCACTTTGTTATCTGATTTGCTTTCAGTTTTGATCCATATTTCTGTACTCCGTGCTTTACATACTCAGTACATATTTCGTACTGACCCCCTTTCTTCGGGGGCTGCGTTTCATGCCTGCAGGTGCAGATATTGGTGATCCTCCACAGTAGTCTTCCCTCTTTGCTATTCCGGAATACTCCTCTTTGATCCGGAGTCCACTTTTGGTACAGACTCCTTCTGCTTTGTATATGTTCGGTATATTTGACTATTTGGGTACGGCGGGGCCCTGTCTCGCCATATGTCTTTGTTTTGAATTCGTAGAGGCCTGTAGTCATATATGTGGGGTGAGGGTCCTATATATGTTTGTTTGGTTTTGTTTTCTGGTCTTAAAAGCGGTCCGTTTGTTATGATGGCCCTAAATGGCCCTTATGCTTATGTTTGTACTTTTGACCGGCGATGTCTATTCCGCCGCTCAGTCTGGATTCGATATGACATTTTGATTTGTGCGACCGCTTAAGACATATTTTGATATAAATTATGTTTGATATGATTTTATAAAATTCTGAAATAAGTTTGGATTTGGTAATGAATATGCGATTTGGTCTGGGTACCCAGGTAGGGTGCCAGTCGCGGCCCACGGGGCTGGGTCGTGACAAAAGTGGTATCAGAGCACTTTGTCCTCGGAATGTCTACAGGCCGTGTCTCGTAGAGTCTTGTTTATCGATGTGTTGTGCACCACACCTATAAACAGGAAGCTACAGGGCATTTAGGATGTTACTTTCTTTGGAATCTTAGATCGTGCGATAGAGCTGTGCTGTTAGGGTGATTTTGATCTGACTCGGTATTATGTTTCCAGTGATGCCTCCGAAGAAGGCAACGGCGGCCCAGAAGGGCAAAGCGAGGATGGGAGAGACCAGTCAGGCACAGCGGTCTACCCGAGCTCGTGTCTATAATTTGCCTGAGGTTGTGCCTCATTCTGAGGGGTCTGCTACACCCGCACTAGTACAGCATGGAGCAGGACCTTCAGCAGCTCCAGAGGCCCGAGTACCCGCTCCTGAGACTCCAGCTCCTCAGCCAGGGGCGGAGGACAGGACCCTGAGAGAGGCGGTACAGTTGCTGACTACCCTGGTAGCAGGACAGGCTCGCAGACGCGGGCGGAGCGACGATGATGATGATGACAGGCGGGACAGCCTGAGAGTTCGGGAGTTCTTATTATGTGGCCCTCCAGAGTTTTTCGGGTCTAAGCCCGACGAGGACCCCCACGACTTTATTCGGGGGATGCGGCGCTCACTGGACTTGGTCAGGGCTTCAGAGACCGAGTCGGTCGAGCTGGCTTCGCATAGGCTTTGAGATGTTGCCGCTCACTGGTATGAGACTTGTGAGTTATCCAGGGGTGAGGGTGCTCCCCCAGCTACGTGGGACCAGTTTGTTACTGCTTTCACCCGCCACTTTCTAACCCCAGAGTTGCGGCGGGCACGGGCCGACCGGTTCTTACATTTGCAGCAGAGGGGTCGGAGTGTGCGCGAGTATAATCTTGAGTTAGATTCTCTGGCCCGATATGCACCGGCCGTGGTAGCAGACATGTCCGATCGGATGCACAGATATGTCATGGGATTGGATCGGTATTTGATCGACGGCTGCATGGCAGTGTCATTGCAGGCAGATATGGACATTGGCCGACTTCAGGCCTATGCGATGGGTATGGAGGATCGTCACAGGTCTGATCATTCTGGTAGAGATCGGGACAGGAGGCCGCCCAAGAAGGCTAGGTACGCAGGTTATTCAGGGGATTCTCGAGGCGGACAGCCTTAGCAGCAGCAGTCAGGCAGACAGCTACCTCCGTCCTGCCGGAGTACTCAGTCAGGCAGCCGGAGATTTGACAGTGCGGGACCGTCTGGGGCCGGTCAGAGCTCCAGAGCGGCAGGTTCACAGATGGCTAGAGGTCCCAGCCAGACCAGACCACCCAGGCCCCGTTGCCCTCATTGCGGGAAGTCTCATCCTGGGGAGTGTTATCGAGCGACTGGAGCTTGCTTTTCTTGTGGTGGTCAGGGCCACTTTATGAGAGACTGTTCATTGGCTAGCGGTTCTGGTAGTGCTGCTCAGCAGACAGGGTCAGCCACCGGTTCTTCATCTGCTCCATCTGTTGCACGCCCTGGAGGGCGAGGTATGCCAGCACCGGCAGGACGCGGTCGAGGCCGCGGTGCCGCTTCAGGTTCTAGCGGTCCCTCGAACCGCATATATGCTTTGGCCAGCCGCCAGGCTCAGGAGGCTTCGCCAAACGTCGTCACAGGTACATTACTGGTTTTCTCTAGATCTGTATATGCATTGATTGACACTGGCTCTACTTTATCATATATTTCCCCGCTCGTTGCTAGTAAGATTGGGATAGTGTTTGAGCCTATAGAGCCATTTGAGATAGCTACGCCAGTTGGGGATTTTATTGTAGCGAGACAGATCTATAGGGATTGTTCTGTGACCATTTATGATCGTAGCACTAAGGCTGATTTGATAGAGTTAGGCATGCTTGAGTTTGACGTCATTATGGGCATGGACTGGTTGTCTTCCTGTTATGCTAATGTCGACTGCCAGAAAAAGGTAGTCCGTTTTCAGTTTCCAGGGGAACCAGTTATAGAGTGGTTTGGATCTACTGCATCGCCGAGGGGTAAGTTTATTTCATACCTCAAGGCTAAGAAGATGATCCAGAAGGGTTATATCTATCATTTGGTTCGTGTGTACGATACTGCAGCGGAGATACCTACCCTTCAGTCTGTTCCGGTCGTCAGTGAGTTTCCAGATGTATTTCCTGACGAGCTTCCTAGCCTTCCGCCTGAGCGGGAGATTGATTTTACTATCGAGTTGATGCCGGATACGCAACCTATATCTATTCCTCCGTACAGGATGGCACCAGCTGAGTTGAAGGAGTTGAACGAGCAGCTGAAAGATTTGCTGGATAAGGGTTTTATCAGACCCAGCACATCACCCTGGGGAGCGCCGGTATTGTTTGTCAGAAAGAAAGACGGGTCACTGCGGATGTGTATCGACTACCGGCAGCTGAATAAGGTGACTACTAAGAATAAATATCCCCTCCCCCGGATTGATGACTTGTTTGATCAGCTGCAGGGTGCTAAATATTTTTCGAAGATAGATCTGCGCTCAGGTTATCACCAGGTGCGAGTGCGGGAGTCAGATATCCCGAAGACTGCTTTCAGGACCCGGTACGGGCACTATGAGTTCAGAGTTATGTCTTTCGGGCTGACTAATGCTCCAGCGGTATTTATGGATCTGATGAATCGGGTATTTCGGCCTTTTCTGGATATGTTTGTTATTGTGTTTATTGATGATATCTTGATTTACTCGCGATCAGCCGAGGAGCATTTAGATCATTTGAGGACGGTACTTGGCGTTCTCCGTCAGCAGAAGTTATATGCTAAATTCTCTAAATGTGAATTCTAGTTAACTTCTGTGGCATTCTTGGGCCATATTGTCGGCGCAGACGGTATTCAGGTCGATACGCAGAAGATTGAGGCTGTGCAGAATTGGCCCAGGCCTACTACTCCGACAGAGGTGCGCAGTTTTCTGGGATTGGCTGGGTATTATCGCAGGTTCATGGAGGATTTTTCTTCTATTGCAGCACCACTGACGAGGCTTACTCAGAAAGCAGCAAAATTCCAGTGGACAGACGCCTGCGAGCGCAGCTTTCATATGCTGAAAGAGAAATTGATTACAGCACCAGTTTTGGCTCTTCCAGAGGGATATGACGGGTATGTTGTCTATTGTGACGCCTCTGGTATTGGGATAGGTTGTGTATTGATGCAGCACGGTCGAGTCATAGCCTATGCTTCCCGGCAGCTCAGACCGCACGAGAAGAACTATCCCACTCATGATCTTGAGTTGGCCGCGGTGATTCATGCTTTGAAGATTTGGCGGGATTATTTATATGGGGTCCATGTTGATATCTATACGGACCATAAGAGTCTCCAGTATATTTTTAGGCAGAAGGAACTAAATCTGCGGCAGCGGAGATGGCTTGAGCTACTAAAGGATTACGACGTTGATATTCTGTACCATCCAGGGAAAGCCAATGTGGTAGCTGATGCGCTTAGCCGCAAGTCCGTGGGCAGTCTGGCTGATGTTCCCTTTGATAAGAAAGATTTTGTTCGTGATATTCATCAGCTGGCTAGCCTCGGAGTTCGTTTGATAGATTCTGGAGATTCTGGGATTTCTGTTCGTCCAGTTGCTGAGTCATCTATTATTCAGGAGGTAAAGCAGCGCCAGTTTGAGGATCCTCTTTTGATTTAGTACAGAGATGTGGCCCTTAATAAAGCAAAGACTCAGTTCGAAATCTCGCCTGAAGGAGTATTATTATATGACGGCAGATTCTGTGTACCGGACGTTGCGGGCTTACGGCGGCAGATTATGGGCGAGGCCCATAATGCACGGTATTCTGTTCATCCTGGTTCCACTAAAATGTATCGGGGTCTCAGGTGTTTGTATTGGTGGGACGGCATGAAGAAAGATATTGCTGAGTTTGTTAGTCAGTGCCCGAACTGCCAGCAAGTTAAAATCGAGCATCAGAAGCCCGGTGGATTATTACAGGAGATGGAAATTCCAGCCTGGAAATGGGAGATGATTAATATGGATTTCGTTGTTGGGTTACCGTGCACTCCACGCAGGTACGACTCTATCTGGGTTATCGTTGACAGGCTGACGAAATCAGCCCATTTCCTTCCGGTTCGGACTACTTATTCGGCTGAGGACTATGCCAGATTGTATATCAGAGAGATAGTCAGACTTCACGGAGTCCCTATATCTATTATTACTGACCGAGGTGCCCAGTTTACAGCTAATTTCTGGAGGTCATTTCAAGAGGGATTAGGGACTCAGGTGAGCCTTAGTACAGCTTTTCACCCTCAGTCCGATAGGCAGGCCGAGCGCACTATTCAGACGCTCGAAGATATGTTGCGGGCCTGCGTTATTGATTTCAGGGGTAGCTGGGATGATCATTTGCCGCTTATTGAGTTTGCCTATAATAACAGTTATCACTCCAGCATTCAGATGGCTCCGTACGAGGCCCTTTATGGCAGGAAATGCATATCTCCTATTGGTTGGTTTGACGTGGGCGAGACTAAGCTGATTGGGCCAGATGTGATCCAGGAAGCTGTAGATAAGGTAAAGCTTATTCGAGAACGATTATTGGCTGCTCAGAGTCGACAAAAAGCTTATGCAGATAGACGACGTCGACCGTTAGAGTTCCAGATTGGCGACTGGGTATTCCTGAAGGTGTCGCCCATGAAGGGTGCCATGAGATTCGGTAGAAAGGGTAAGTTGAGCCCCCGGTACATTGGGTCGTATCAGATCGTTCGAAAGATAGGCGAGGTCGCCTATGAGCTAGACTTACCATCCGACTTGGAGGCCGTGCACCCGGTGTTTCATGTGTCTATGCTGCGGAAGTGTATTGGTGACCCTTCCAGGATATTCCCAGTAGATGATCTTCAGGTGACGGAGCAGTTGCCTTATGACGAGCAGCCTGTAGCTATCCTGGATCGTCAGGTGAGGAGATTGCGCACTAAGGAGGTGCCTTCTGTCAAAGTTCTGTGGCGCAACAGTAACCGGGAAGAGATGACTTGGGAGGCGGAGGATGAGATGAAGAAGAGATACCCCCATTTATTCCCTACGCCTCTTGTAATCTAGACTTTGTATTTGTTGTACCAATGAACGGATGGACCATGTGTGCTATTTATATATAAAATGGTTTTCCCGTTATGTTTGTGAGTCTTCATAAGATTTATTTAACATTCGGGGACGAATGTTCTTAAGAGGGGGAGAATGTTATGTCCCGTGTTTTCGTATAATTGGAAATCGAGAAATAATTACGACTTGTGTGTTATAAGGACATAATTTGATTTTAGTGAATATGACTATGTTGGTTATGGAATCATTAATGTCAAGACCTCGGGGAAGGCTGAGGGTAAATTTGGAATTTCGGAAATTAGTTTCGGGAATTACAAAATGGGACGTTTTATGAGTTGGGCCAAGGAAATACAACACAAAATGAGGCCCAAGATTTTGAAGGGGTGGCCGGCCATAGCATTGGCCCAAGCCCACTTTTAAAGGGTCATGTGCTATGCACATGACCCCTATATGGATATATACTAGAGCAACACTTAGTAATTATCAAGAAACAAAGCAAATTCAAGAACACCACACAAAATAGGGGTTCGGCCGAAGGCAAGAATAGAGAGAAAGAAAATTTCCCAAGCCTTGTTGTTGATCCAAAAATCTTACTTTCTACATAGTTGTGAAGTGCTCAAGACCCTCTTCAACGGGGTATAGTTAGTTTGGCACAAGAGCCTCGTTTGCGACAAGTCGGAAATTCGAGAAAAGGTAAGAATTTTGCCCCTTTAATGTTATGGAATTGATATGAATATGTTAAGGATTGAGAATAGATGAGAATCCCGTAACTTTGATGTATATAGAAAGCCGTGAGTGTGTGTGTATATTGCATGTTGGCCGTGAGCCCTAGGAAGAAGAAAGTGATGTGAATTGATCTTGTTTAGTTTGTATAATGTGTCGTTGTGACCTTTGTGTCGTAAATGATTGATTGATGAATTGGATTGGTCTTGGAAAATGATTTCGGAACGTTATCGGAAATTATATACCTTTTGTATATTCGCGTATATCATTGTATATCTTTGATGCAAAAGACTTTAAATATGACTTATAGTTGATGTTAATGAATTCGGAATGAAACGGCGCAAGTTAGAACGTTCGTTGTAAGTTTTGGTGTTTTGGGAGAATTATGGAAAGTAATGGATTTTGGGCAATTTCGTGTATGGCTTGGAATGTATTTGGAATGTAATGGCATAATCTTGAATGAGTGAATGAATACAATAATATGGATATAGATTTGGAATTTTGAAGTTTGAATGAAAGATTTCCAACTTGTGTAGTAAGGTAGGCTTTCGAAGTTAAATATGGTTTATATTGTTTGATGATGTTTGGGTTGTTGTTGTTGATGTATTTTGAGCCGAGCTAAGTGTTATGTCCCGTGTTTTTCATATAATTGGAAACCGAGAAATAATTACGACTTGTATGCTATAAGGAAATATTTCAATTTTTTTTTGTGAATATGACCATGATGGTTATGGAATTATTAAGTTAAGACCTCGGGGAAGGCCGAGGATAAATTTGGAATTTCGGAAATTTGTTTCGGGAATTACAAAATGGGACTTTTATTGAATTGGGCCAAGAAAAATTGAATACAAAAATTGAGGCCCAAAGAGTGGGGTGGCCGGCCCTAGCAAGGGTCCAAGCCCATTATTTTAAAAGCCATGTGATGTGCACATGACTTATGTTGGATATATATCACCTTAGCTTAGCAATTATCAAGATCATCAAAGAAAGTTCAAGAACACCACCAACAAGGGGCATTCGGCCGAACCTAAAGGAAAGGGAAAGAAAAAAATTTCCTAGCTTGGTGTTCAATCCAAAAATCTTAATTTTTACATAGTTATGAAGTACTCAAGGCCCTCTTCAACGGGGTATAATTAGTTTGGCACAAGAACCTCGTTTACGACAAGTCGGGTTTTCAAGAAAAGGTAAGAATTTTGCCCCTTGATTGATATAGAATTGATATGAATATGTTAAGGATTGGGAATAGGTGAGAATTCCGTAGTTTTGATGTAAATAGAAAGCTATGGGTGTGTGTGTAAGTTGGGTGTTGGCCGTGAGCCATAGAGAGGAAAAATGATGGGGATTTAGCTTGTTTAAGTTGGCATAATGTGTTGTTGTGATCCTTGTATCGTAAAAGATTGATTGTTAAATTAAATTGACGGTGGAAAACGATTTCGGATATTATCGGAAAGTGTATACCCTTGGTATCTTTATGTATATCAATGTATATTTTGGGTGCTATAGACTTTAAATATAAATCTATAATGACGTTGAGGAATTCGGAATGAAGTGGTGCGAGTTAGAATGTTCGTAGTGCATTTTTGGATGTTTTGAAGAATTAGGGAAATTAATTGATTTTGGTGCAATTTCGTGTATGGCTTGGATTGTAATTAGAATGTGATTGTATAAGTTTGAATGTGGAAATGAATACAATTATATAGGTATAGAGTCGGAGTTTTGAAAGTGTGAACGAAAGTTGCCAACTTAGATAATAAAGTAGAACCTTGAAGCTAGGGTGGTTTGATTGTTGTTTGTGTTGTTGTTGATGTGTGGGCTGTTGTGATTGATGAATTTGGAGCCGAGCTACGCCTCGGGGATGTTAGATTTATAGGGGAAATGCTGCCGAAATTTCGGTAGGCAAATATGAAGTTAAAGGCATTTTTAAGCCTAAGAATCTCAATTGGTAACTTTGACCATTTGCAGATTTTTGACGAAACGGGACTGGACTTTCGGGAGAGCTTACGACGTCTGTGAGGTATGTAAAGCTTACCACTCCTTCACTTGGCATATCCTAGTATGTTAGTCGAATATGAGACCTTCCGGAGCATTTCTGCTCCTCGAAACCCGATCCACAGAAAAGTTACTATTCATTCAATCCTATTGAAGCCTAAGGGCTCTATTTTGGCTAGAATGCCACCATTCGTCCGAAACCTATCGAAATGTGGTCGGGTGATTTAGAAATGATTATGTATGACCCCTTTGGCCTATAAATGCTCGAAAAATATGTTCGCCGCCTCAATTTGACTCGAGGTGGGCCCGTTAACCCGGAGACGCCCTATCTGTCTTATTGGGCTGTCCTTTTGAATGAAGTTTGAAATGATGCTTTCGATTTTGGGACTTCCTCCTACGGGATATATATTTTGAATATTACGATGCGCTAAGTTATGTTTTGAGCTATACGTACTAGTTTGGAAACGTTTTGTGAAATGAAACCTTGTTATCGGCTAAGTATCCGATTACTTTGTACTATGAAATGACTTACAAAATCATTATGCTTTGGAAAGCTATTTTGAAATATATTTTGCATTTGTTTGCTCACGACTCCGCTCGTGCCTTATTATGACTTCGTTCACCGGTTCCCGGGCCGGTTTTGATTCGTGCGCCTTATGACAAATTCGGCCGTATGCTGTGTTACGGTTCCCGAGGCTTCGCCATAGGGCCGGGTTCCGTTTGGAGTTATGCTGTGATATGGCTCGTGATGCGATACGCTCACCTATGATTATGTTTGTGTTCGGGGATGTACGGAGATTTGAAACCTTCTGGTGTTATGCTGTGTGTGGCGCCAGCGTCGGAGTGGCGACCACGTTCTTGAGCTTTGCATGATTTTCGCCTGCATTATGTATATGTGTATGATTTGATACAGACTCCGATACTCTGGTTTGTACTCCACTTGTCTCTTGATTTGCTTTCGGTTTGATCCATATTTCTGTACTCCGTGCTTTACATACTCAGTACATATTTCGTACTGACCCCCCCTTTTCTTCGGGGGGCTGCGTTTTATGCCCGCAGGTACAGAAGCTCGTTTGGGATGATCCTCCGGTTTAGGCTACTCATTCTGCTATTTTGGAGTACTCGATCTGATCCGGAATCCACTTTGGTATAGACATTCTCTGTTATGCATACACTGTGTTCATTGACTATTTGGGTACGGCGGGGCCCTGTCTCGCCATCTGTCTTTGTTTTGAGTTCGTAGAGGCCTGTAGTCATGTATGTGGGATAAGGGTCCTATGTATGTTTGTCTGATTTTGTTTTCTGGTCTTAAAGCGGTCCGCTTGTTATGATGGCCCCAAATGGCCCTTATGCTCATGTTTACATTTTGACCGGCGAGGTCTATTCCGCCGCTTTGTTTGGAGCTGATATGAAAATCTGATTTGTACGACCGCTTAAGACGTATTTTGACATAAACTATGTTTGATAGGATTTTGCAAAGTTCGGAAACGAGTTTGGGTTTGATAATGCGTGTGCGATTCGGTCTGGGTACCCAGGTAGGGTGCCAGTCGCGGCCCACGGGGCTGGGTCGTGACAAAGTGGTATCAGAGCAGTGTGTCCTCGGAATGTCTACCGGCCGTGTCTCGTAGAGTCTTGTTTATCGATGTGTTGTGCACCACACCTATAAACAGGAAGCTACAGGGCATTTAGGATGTTACTTTCTTTGGAATCTTAGATCGTGCGATAGAGCCAGCTGTAGGAAATGAATTCCTTTTCCTAACCTTTGATTGCAGCTGGAGAACGGTATCGACGTGAGACAGTGATTGTTGATATTGGAAGCTACACAGTGCCCATGTTAGTGATGATATGGAAGATGTATGTTGGGTAAGGTGCTTGAAATACGATTGGAACATAAGCCGGACATTGGAAGGAAAAATAAAATATGAAAAGTGTAGCAGGTACAGTTGAGTTGGGCATGTGAGGTAAGCTTCGGCATATTTATATTTTTGTTTAAAATTGTTAGCCCGTGTGGCTATGAGATGATATGATGTAATATGTATGTACGTATATGTGGTGGCCCTGTGAGGCCTGGTTGGTATTTCCTGTGTACAGGTTTTGGGATAGTAAGAAATATAGAGGAACCTCTGCCCAAATTTTTCTAGAAATACGAAAAAGGGGAAATGAGATATAAATTCTTAACCTGTTTTGAAGGTCGATATCATTATGATAAACCTATTATGGTGGATTAAAAGGTACCCCTCCATGTTATTTGTGAGGAGCGTTACCCCTAGCGGAAAATTTTTATCTCAACAAAATATATACGAGGAGTAGATTCGCAAGTTATTTGGAGGGACCAGGAATGTGTTCTAACCCCATTTTGTTTTGGCACAACCCATGTGAAGGACAAGAATGTCCGACGATTAAGGTTCCTCAAATTGGAAAAATACAAAACGTATGACAAGCCGTTGAGAATTGAGCGGTACGCTCTCGGCTTAAGTATATATATATGTATAACCGTGGGGGTAATTAGGTGAATTAGGCATTTGATGATTTCGCGAAGTTCGTCGGGCTCTAGTCCCCTTTTGCTGATGGTTGGAAGATACCTTACTGTAATATTCTGTCAGCTTCCCCTCGACTATTTGGAGATGAAATTTGTAGAATACGAATTTGGACTTGTGGGCTATCTGAAAGTACGTATGTATGCATGGAGGTAAATGTTGAGGATTTACAAGTGACGACACGGTAATTACCAAGTCAGAAAAGTAACAGAATTCTCGTAGGCCGGGGTGGGACCCGCTACGGGGACGTTTTGAAAAGTTGTTAAGACCCCAATTTGTCTTAAATTACGTGACAAAGGTCGTGCGTGACGATCGACGAAATTATATTAGCCCTAACGTGTCAAAATGCGCGAAAGTTTCGGAGTTAAGCGTGCTCAAGCCAGAGCAATCCTGGATGGGTGACCCCCTGGGAAGTAATGCAAGATCTTTTGCCCAAGTGTAGGTGTGCTTGGTTTAAATGAAATTTTGGGGTAATCTAAAGGAAAAGAGAATGTGTGGAGAAATTAGTGCCCTTACAGGAGTCGCGCAGAACGAGGCGGACTAAATGGGCAAAGAAAAGGTACAACACCGCTCGGGAAATTGAGCGAATTTGAATGACAGTCAGAGACGTTCGTCAGTAAGGCATGGGTAAAAATGTCCGTATGTGTGTATATGTATGTATATGTGTGTGTGTAGGATTTTTGTTTGGTGCCGTGTGGGATGAGAGCCGAGTCCCGGCAACCAAATTGCGATAGACGAAGGGTTTCACTAAACCGGATACATGAAGCGAAGCGGGGGCGACGATCCGAATGTTGTCAAGGGATAGAAAAGCCCCATTTACATTATAACTTAGTTTGGAACGACGATGTCTGAAAGAGAAAATGAGTATGGGGGTAGGAAAGATGAAAGATAAGCAGTGTGAATAAGCGGAATCTTTGAAAAAGTCGATACGCGAAACGCAAGACAATTTGTGTGATAGCTTGGCGAATGAGTTTACCAATAAAAGGGAAATTTTTCATGAATCATTGGAGCCTGCACTCCCGATGTTGATACGGCCCTGTCTATTACGCCTCTATACTTCTGGCCTCGATTGTGTTCCCAATTGATAAACCTTGGTACATCCGGTTCGGAATCTGATCTTGGTTGAAATACCTCTGCATGATTAGCTTTGATTGCGAATCCGTCCGACACATTTCTGTATGTCTGACTCTGAATATAACCTGTCTGATATGCCTCTGTACATTTGATGTTGATCACGCGTTTGTCTGATATATCTTCGTATGTCTGACTTTGACTACGACTCTGTCTGATACATTTCTGCCTGTCTGAATTTGGTCACGATTCTGTGTGATATAATTCTGCACGTCTGATTCCGGTTTCGAATCTGTCCGATATGATTTCGTACGTCTGACCTCGATTATGAATCTGTCTGATAAATCTCTGGTGTGTTCGTATACGGATCTGTTTTGCCTTCTTAAGCGACCCGTATACTGCTATGGCCAAGACGGCCCACGAGTTTGTACGTATGTGTGCATTTGAGCGATGTATATTCCGCCACCTTTCTGATTTTGATATGACTATTGTGCACGGGCGACTGCTTAAGATAAGGGGGCAATAAGTGTTGCGTGACGTCTGTTGTTGACTCTCAGTTCGAACAACGTATGTTGAGTCTGAATACGATGATCTGGTTATGAATTCGTCTGGGGTGACAGGATATTTCCGTGTGTTTGATTCTGATTACGAATTCGCCTGATGCGCCTTCGTACGTCTGACTCCGACCTCAGATTTGTTTGACATGTTTCTGTACCCCTGATTTTGACTATGAGCCGTCTGCCATAGTCTAATATGTCTGCCTCCGATTACGAGTTCGCTCGATATGCTGCGAGGCGTCCGGTCCTAGTTCTGAATCCGTTGATGTGAAGTGTTTGGTATGATTCTGGATTCGTTGGTATGAAGTGATTTTGAATCCGTTGGTGTGAGGTGTCCGGTATGAAGTGGAATTCGATAATGTGGTAGGGGGCTCAGTAGTGTGATAAGGGATGACATTAGCTATGATGTCTGGAAAGTGTTGTCCGTTACAGAAGATAGCGGGTGGCCCCTTAATAAAACAAGGACTCAGTTTGAAATCTCGCCTGAAGGTGCATTATTGTACGATGGTAGATTCTGTGTACCGGACGTAGCGGGCTTCCGGCGACGGATTATGGGCAAGGCACATAATGCGCGGTATTATGTGCATCCTGGTTCCACTAAGATGTATCGGGATCTCAGGTGTTTGTATTGGTGGGACAGCATGAAGGAAGATGTTACCGAGTTTGTTAGTCACTGCCCGAACTGCCAGCAAGTTAAGACCAAGCATCAAAAGCCCGGTGGATTGTTACAGGAGATGGAAATTCCAGCCTGGAAATGGGAGATGATTAATAAGGACTTCATTGTTGGGTTGCCGCGTACTCTACGCAGGTACGACTCTATTTGGGTTATTGTGGACAGGCTGACTAAATCAGCCCATTTCCTTCCGGTCCGGACTATGTATTCGGCTGAGGACTATGCCCGATTATATATATCAGAGAGATAGTCAGACTTCACGAAGTCCCGGTATCTATTATTACTGACCGAGGTGCCCAGTTTACAGCTAATTTCTGGAGGTCATTTCAGGAGGGACTAGGGGCTCAGGTGAGCCTCAGTACAGCTTTCCATCCTCAGACCGACGGGCAGGCCGAGCGCACTATTCAGACGCTCGAGGATATGTTGCGGGCCTGCGTTATTGATTTTAGGGGCAACTGGGATGAACATTTGCCGCTTATAAAGTTTGCCTACAATAGTAGTTATCACTTCAGCATTCAGATGGCCCCGTACGAGGCTATTTATGACAGGAGATGCAGATCCCCTATTGGTTGGTTTGACGTGGGCGAGACTAAGTTGATGGGGCCAGACGTGATCCGGAGGTGGTACATCGGGCATTTCATGTGTCTACGCTTCGCGAATGCATCGGTGGCCCTCCCAAAATATTTCCAGCAGAAGAGGTTCAAGTGACGGAAGAATTGTCCGATGAGGAACAATCTATGATTATTCTGGATCGTCAGGTAAGGAGATTGCGCACTAAGAAAGTGCCTTCTGTCAAAGTTCTGTGGCGCAATAAGAACCGGGAAGGGATGACTTGGGAGGCGGAGGATGAGATGAAGAAGAGATTCCCCCATTTATCCCCTACGCCTCTTGTAATCTAGACTTTTGTATTGGTTGTACCAAAGAACGGATGGACCATATGTACTATTTATATATAAAAATGGTTTTCCCGTTATGTTTGTGAGCCTTCATAAGATTTATTTAACATTCGGGGACGAATGTTCTTAAGGGGGGGAGAATGTTATGTCCCGTGTTTTTCATATAATTGGAAACCGAGAAATAATTACGACTTGTATGCTATAAGGAAATATTTCAATTTTTTTTTGTGAATATGACCATGATGGTTATGGAATTATTAAGTTAAGACCTCGGGGAAGGCCGAGGATAAATTTGGAATTTCGGAAATTTGTTTCGGGAATTACAAAACGGGACTTTTATTGAATTGGGCCAAGAAAAATTGAATACAAAAATTGAGGCCCAAAGAGTGGGGTGGCCGGCCCTAGCAAGGGTCCAAGCCCATTATTTTAAAAGCCATGTGATGTGCACATGACTTATGTTGGATATATATCACCTTAGCTTAGCAATTATCAAGATCATCAAAGAAAGTTCAAGAACACCACCAACAAGGGGCATTCGGCCGAACCTAAAGGAAAGGGAAAGAAAAAAATTTCCTAGCTTGGTGTTCAATCCAAAAATCTTAATTTTTACATAGTTATGAAGTACTCAAGGCCCTCTTCAACGGGGTATAATTAGTTTGGCACAAGAACCTCGTTTACGACAAGTCGGGTTTTCAAGAAAAGGTAAGAATTTTGCCCCTTGATTGATATAGAATTGATATGAATATGTTAAGGATTGGGAATAGGTGAGAATTCCGTAGTTTTGATGTAAATAGAAAGCTATGGGTGTGTGTGTAAGTTGGGTGTTGGCCGTGAGCCATAGAGAGGAAAAATGATGGGGATTTAGCTTGTTTAAGTTGGCATAATGTGTTGTTGTGATCCTTGTATCGTAAAAGATTGATTGTTAAATTAAATTGACGGTGGAAAACGATTTCGGATATTATCGGAAAGTGTATACCCTTGGTATCTTTATGTATATCAATGTATATTTTGGGTGCTATAGACTTTAAATATGAATCTATAATGACGTTGAGGAATTCGGAATGAAGTGGTGCGAGTTAGAATGTTCGTAGTGCATTTTTGGATGTTTTGAAGAATTAGGGAAATTAATTGATTTTGGTGCAATTTCGTGTATGGCTTGGATTGTAATTAGAATGTGATTGTATAAGTTTGAATGTGGAAATGAATACAATTATATAGGTATAGAGTCGGAGTTTTGAAAGTGTGAACGAAAGTTGCCAACTTAGATAATAAAGTAGAACCTTGAAGCTAGGGTGGTTTGATTGTTGTTTGTGTTGTTGTTGATGTGTGGGCTGTTGTGATTGATGAATTTGGAGCCGAGCTACGCCTCGGGGATGTTAGATTTATAGGGGAAATGCTGCCGAAATTTCGGTAGGCAAATATGAAGTTAAAGGCATTTTTAAGCCTAAGAATCTCAATTGGTAACTTTGACCATTTGCAGATTTTTGACGAAACGGGACTGGACTTTCGGGAGAGCTTACGACGTCTGTGAGGTATGTAAAGCTTACCACTCCTTCACTTGGCATATCCTAGTATGTTAGTCGAATATGAGACCTTCCGGAGCATTTCTGCTCCTCGAAACCCGATCCACAGAAAAGTTACTATTCATTCAATCCTATTGAAGCCTAAGGGCTCTATTTTGGCTAGAATGCCACCATTCGTCCGAAACCTATCGAAATGTGGTCGGGTGATTTAGAAATGATTATGTATGACCCCTTTGGCCTATAAATGCTCGAAAAATATGTTCGCCGCCTCAATTTGACTCGAGGTGGGCCCGTTAACCCCGAGACGCCCTATCTGTCTTATTGGGCTGTCCTTTTGAATGAAGTTTGAAATGATGCTTTCGATTTTGGGACTTCCTCCTACGGGATATATATTTTGAATATTACGATGCGCTAAGTTATGTTTTGAGCTATACGTACTAGTTTGGAAACGTTTTGTGAAATGAAACCTTGTTATCGGCTAAGTATCCGATTACTTTGTACTATGAAATGACTTACAAAATCATTATGCTTTGGAAAGCTATTTTGAAATATATTTTGCATTTGTTTGCTCACGACTCCGCTCGTGCCTTATTATGACTTCGTTCACCGGTTCCCGGGCCGGTTTTGATTCGTGCGCCTTATGACAAATTCGGCCGTATGCTGTGTTACGGTTCCCGAGGCTTCGCCATAGGGCCGGGTTCCGTTTGGAGTTATGCTGTGATATGGCTCGTGATGCGATACGCTCACCTATGATTATGTTTGTGTTCGGGGATGTACGGAGATTTGAAACCTTCTGGTGTTATGCTGTGTGTGGCGCCAGCGTCGGAGTGGCGACCACGTTCTTGAGCTTTGCATGATTTTCGCCTGCATTATGTATATGTATATGATTTGATACAGACTCCGATACTCTGGTTTGTACTCCACTTGTCTCTTGATTTGCTTTCGGTTTGATCCATATTTCTGTACTCCGTGCTTTACATACTCAGTACATATTTCGTACTGACCCCCCCTTTTCTTCGGGGGGCTGCGTTTTATGCCCGCAGGTACAGAAGCTCGTTTGGGATGATCCTCCGGTTTAGGCTACTCATTCTGCTATTTTGGAGTACTCGATCTGATCCAGAATCCACTTTGGTATAGACATTCTCTGTTATGCATACACTGTGTTCATTGACTATTTGGGTACGGCGGGGCCCTGTCTCGCCATCTGTCTTTGTTTTGAGTTCGTAGAGGCCTGTAGTCATGTATGTGGGATAAGGGTCCTATGTATGTTTGTCTGATTTTGTTTTCTGGTCTTAAAGCGGTCCGCTTGTTATGATGGCCCCAAATGGCCCTTATGCTCATGTTTACATTTTGACCGGCGAGGTCTATTCCGCCGCTTTGTTTGGAGCTGATATGAAAATCTGATTTGTACGACCGCTTAAGACGTATTTTGACATAAACTATGTTTGATAGGATTTTGCAAAGTTCGGAAACGAGTTTGGGTTTGATAATGCGTGTGCGATTCGGTCTGGGTACCCAGGTAGGGTGCCAGTCGCGGCCCACGGGGCTGGGTCGTGACACTAAGTCTCGGGGGTGTTAGATTTATAGGGGAAATGCTGCCGAAATTTCGGTAGACAAAAATGAAGTTAATGGCATTTTTAAGCCTAAGAATCTCAATTGGTAACTTTGACCATTTGTAGATTTCAGACGAAACGGGACTTGACTTTTGGGAGAGCATACGACGTTTGTAAGGTATGTAAAGCTTCCCACTTCTTCATTTGGCATGTCTTAGTGTGATAGGCGAATATTGGAACTTCCGGAGCATTTCTGCTCCTCGAAACCCGATCCACAGAAAAGTTACTATTCATTCAATTCAATTGAAGCCTAAGGGCTCTATTTTGGCTAGAATGCCACCAATCGTCCGAAACCTATCGAAATGTGGTCGGGTAACTTAGAAATGATTATGTATGACCTTTTGGCCCCTAAATGTTCGTAAATTATGTTCGCCACCTCAATTTGACTCGAGGTGGGCCCGCTAACCCCGAGACACCCTATTTGTCTTATTGGGCTATCTTTGTGAATAAAGTTTGATATGATACTTTCGATTTTGGAACTCCCTCCTATGAGATATATTTTGAATATTATGATATGTTATGTTACGTTTTGAGCCATACGTACCACTTTGGAAACTTTTGTGAAACGGATCTTTGTATCGACTAAGTATTCGCTTATTTTGTGCTATGGAACGATTTGTAAAACTATTATGTTTTGAAAGACTATTTTGAAGTATGATTTGCATTTGTTTGCTCACGACTCCGCTCGTGCCTTATTATGACTTCGTTCACCGGTTCCCGGGCCGGTTATGATTCGTGCGCCTTACAATAATTCGGCCGTATGCTGTGTTACGGTTCCCGAGGCTTCGCCATAGGGCCGGGTTCCGTTTGGAGTTATGCTGTGATATGGCTCGTGATGCGATACGCTCACCTATGTTTGTGTTTGTGTTCGGAGATACGGAGATTTGAAACCTTCTGTTGTTATGCTGTGTGTGGCGCCAGCGTCGGAGTGGCGACCACGTTCCTAAGCGTTTGCATGATTTCGTTTGCATTATGTATACGTATATGATTTTGATACGGATTTTGACATCCCGATTTGTACTCCACTTTGTTATCTGATTTGCTTTCAGTTTTGATCCATATTTCTGTACTCCGTGCTTTACATACTCAGTACATATTTCGTACTGACCCCCTTTCTTCGGGGGCAGCGTTTCATGCCCGCAGGTGCAGATATTGGTGATCCTCCACAGTAGGCTTCCCTCTTTGCTATTCCGGAGTACTCCTCTTTGATCCGGAGTCCACTTTTGGTACAGACTCCTTCTGCTTTGTATATGTTCGGTATATTTGACTATTTGGGTACGGCGGGGCCCTGACTCGCCATATGTCTTTGTTTTGAATTCGTAGAGGCCTGTAGTCATATATGTGGGGTGAGGGTCCTATATATGTTTGTTTGGTTTTGTTTTCTGGTCTTAAAAGCGGTCCGTTTGTTATGATGGCCCTAAATGGCCCTTATGCTTATGTTTGCACTTTTGACCGGCGATGTCTATTCCGCCGCTCAGTCTGGATTCGATATGACATTTTGATTTGTGCGACCGCTTAAGACATATTTTGATATAAATTATGTTTGATATGATTTTATAAAATTCTGAAATAAGTTTGGATTTGGTAATGAATATGCAATTTGGTCTGGGTACCCAGGTAGGGTGCCAGTCGCGGCCCACGGGGCTGGGTCGTGACAGTGGGTGCCTCAATATGTCCTTCACTGAGCCCGGGCCAGGATATGTTATCGTGCGTCTTCCTCTGCATTGTTCACCGCGTCCCTCATGGGAGAGCCGGGATCTGTTATATGTGTATCTGTATACGATGATATGATGATATGGGGGTGGCGGCCAGGATGGCATGTGATGATCCTATTCACCGCGTCTCTCCCTAGAGGGTCGGGATCTATTAAATGCATATATGATATATGATGTCGACACACATGATTTGTGTCTGGAAAACAAGCATTTTGATATTCTAGATGATTTACTTACTTTCTGTACTTCTTCTGACATATGACATCGGCATATACGATTTGCGTTTGGAAAAATAAGCATTTTGGTATTCTGAATAATGTACTTACTTTTTGTACTGCTTGTTTCGATTATGGTTCTGTTTTCTGTATTTCATGCCTTACATACTCAGTAAATATTCCGTACTGACCCCCTTTCTTCGGGGGCTGCATTTCATGCCGCGCAGGTACTCCCAAATGAGCGGAAGCCATTGTAGAAGATGTTCCAGCGGAATTGGCAAGCTCCATTTGCTCCTGGAGTGTTGCCGAGTCAGAGTATTCATGCTATGGTATCTTGGTCGATGTTAGAGACTTTGCAGACAGAGTCGTGGGTATAGAATGTCAGTCTTGTAAGCGGCTCCGCCAGCCGATGTGTCATTATATATCATGTTATGAGTTTCGTATGATTACAGATTTTTCTTGACTTAAGAACGATGAAAGGAATGTTTCTAAAAGCCTTTACGATGTATTTCATTTTGTGATTTAAGAGATTAGGAGTGTAATAAGAGTCAGCGGGTTCGCTCGGCTCCAAATATAGGGTCGGGTGCCCATCACACCCTAGCAAGATTAGGGTATGACACATGCTCACCTTGGAGACTCGATGCTAATGCTGAAGTCGACTATCAGCCACGTGAGACGGTAGCAGACCCAACCTGATACTCTGTATTCATAAAGGAATGCAGTAAATGAGTCAGTGCAAACAACTGTACTGGTAGGCATCATCGGCCGACTAAGCACAACTAACACAATTCAGATAATAATGCAATATAGGCAGATAAACCAACAAGTATAAGTCAAACATAGTAGAAGCCAAGTATGCGTCAACGCCTAAGTAGAGCATCTAATCCCAAATATGCCGAGTCTCAATATATCAGGTTTAAATCCAACATCACAAGTATATCACCAGATCATCACAATAAAAGAGATAGTGCAACGCAATGCTATAATGTATGGAAGCAATGCAATGCCATGCAAATGTTGTGTACATATGTACTCCGGACGAAAATATCGACATCTCAATTGCACAACCCAAGTTGACTCATGAAGTCTAAGTGCCACCCGTTCCAGATCTTTGCCCAACAGACAGACGGGACCCTGGATCTTTGCCCACGGGGGGTTCTCACCGGTACCACCCTGGGGGACCCACGGAGTACATGCACTCACTCAATTCACGATTTCGGAACTAACATCGGATATCAGATTCTCATGTCACTCTCATTTAAAAATCGAGCCCAGCTCATCACAATGTTTCATGCACCAACAGTGTCTCAACAGTATATCATGAAGACTGAGAGTGCGTGCAATGCATGTATCAACATCAATAATCATGCTCAATACCAAAAGTTCCAACAATGGCACGCTAACAATATATCAATATCACAAGTACCAAAAGTGGGTACGCCAACAATATCATAATCAAGATGGAAAAAAAGATTCCAATATCTACCAACAACACATGGCATAAATCTAACACAATAGAACAATCAATCACAACACAACGGGGTGGCTAGCCCCAATTACGCAACAGGGCCCAACCAAAGGCATACCCAACCCAACTTCATACTTGAAGGTTTACATGCTTTCTCCGATAATATAATCTAAATATATGCTTCGCCATATGAAGTCTCACCAAGGGTAAGCCATAAAATACCTGGATGGACGAACAGCAAACACCGACAACTCACTCCTTTGCCTTGCCTTTCCGCTGAGCCTCAGAACCAAAGTAGTCTAAGCATAATTGAAATCTAGATTAGAAATCGTGAAGAACGATACTAATATTGCTATGTTCAATTTAGGTCAAATCAAACCATAGAAATTAGGGAAACGGGCCCACAAGGTCAAAACGGGAAATTCGAAAGTGAAATATCAAATTAAGCACTAGGTGATCATAACCCAACAACTAATTGCTGATTGAACTCATGGAATCCCCTAATTTCGAATTTGGAGCGAAATCCCCAAATTTTGGTAACCCTAACTCTTTGATTCAAGAATTCAACTCTAATGATGGAAGATAAATGATCAATAACCTTAGATTCATCAAAATTTAGCATAAAGCCCATCAACTACATCATTAATTAGCCTAGATAGAACATTCATTATCTCCACTTTTATCTACCATTACTAAGGTATTATAAAGGGAAGGAGGAATCTATGATAATTAGGATTAATGAAATAGTAAAAAGGTTAGGGAAACTTACCAACAAGAATCTCCTCTAAAAATTTCCAAGAACATATCCCAAGAAATCTATTTTTGTAATGATAATAAATGATAGACTAAGGGATTATTTAAAATACATTTAATGAAATAACAGGCCCGTTACCGCCACGACGGAAACGGGACCGCAACGGCGGTACCGCAACAACGGTCACTGTCGCAACGGCTGTGCCGCGGGGACGGTACAGGTGCCACCAATGCGGGCACCAGGTACCAGAATCCCGCCGGATTTTCTAAGTCTTAAATGAAATTCCGAACCACATTCCGAGGCCATTTACTCATAAACCACATACACACACCCAGACAAAAATACGCTACGAACGCGCTCGTGGCCTCGGAATTCCCAACAGAGGTGTCGTTGATCAAGTTAACCCCCGATACCTCATTTCCAATTTTCCAACCCAAGTCCCAAAATGCATCCGAGGGCATTGGCAACCGAACAGACATACACACAAGTTCTAAATGACCATACGGACCTCTCGGAATCGATGGATTTTTTAAAAAGGTCCATTTACATAAAAGTCAACTTTGGGTCAACTCTTTTTGCTTAAAGCTCATATTTCACAAAAAGTCACCCGAATTAAGTCTAGACACCTCGAGAAGCGTCTCAACAGTCCTCTCAGGTCAAAAGTGAGCTAATCTATGCTCGGGAAGGGGCAAAAATGCCGAAAAGACTATAATGACCAAACGGGCGTTACCTCAAATACCAATTGAGCTGTCGCTCATCCTCGAGCAAAGAAGAGAAAAAGAAGCGGGAAATACCCGAATCAATAAACAACTGGGGATATCGGCTACGCATGTCGGACTCGGTCTCCTAAGTAGCCTCCTCAACAGGGCGGTGCTTCCATTGCACCTTCACAGAAGCAATCTCTTTCGACCTCAACTTTCGAACCTGCCTATCCAAGATCGCAATATTCTCCTTCTCATAAGTCAAATTCTTATCAAGTAATATAGAAACCTAATGAACAATATAGGTATTGTTGGCATGGTACTTCTTCAGCATCGAAACATGAAAAATCGGATGAACTCCTGCCAAGCCTGGCTGCAATGCCAACGCATAAGCTATATCACCCATACAGTCAACAATCTCAAACGGACTAATATACCTGGGGCTCAACTTGCCCCTCTTACCAAACCTCATAACACCCTTCATGGGTGTTGAAGGGTGAAACCTTCAATAGAACCTGATCACTAATAGAAAACTCCAAATCCCGGACCTTCCGGTCCGCATACATCTCTTGCCGACTATGAGCTGCCAAAAGCTTGGCCTGAATAACTCTCACTCTGTCAAGGGACTCTCTCAACAGATTCGTACTCCAAGGTCGAGCCTCGAATCCATCAAACCAACCAACCGGAGATCTACATCTCCTACCATATAAAGCCTCAAAAGGCGTCATGCCAATACTCGAATGATAACTGCTGTTGTACGCAAATTCTACTAATGGCACGTGCTAATCCCAATGACCATCAAAATCAATAACACGCGCTCTCAACATCTTTTGGAACACCTGAATGGTCCGCTCGGACAGGCCATTGGTCTGGGGATGAAAAGTTATACTACTATCCAATCAGGTACCCAACTTCTCATGAAAAGCCCTCCAAAAATGGACATGAATATAGTACCCTGATCAAATACAACAGAAATAGGAACCCCATGCAATCTCATAATATACCGAATGTACAACTTGGCTAACTTCTCCGCTGTATAGGAAACCTTAACTGGAACAAAGTGAGCGGACTTAGTCAACCGATCAACTATCACCCAAAGAGAGTTAAACTTGCCTAGGGTTTTCAGAAGACGCAGAAAAAAATCCATAGTAATCCCCTCCCACTTCCACTCGGGAATAGGCAACCTCTGAAGCACCCCACTGGATTGCTGGTTCTCATACTTCACCTGCTGAAAATTTTCACACTTAGCCACAAAATCAACTATATCTCTCTTCATTCGATACCACCATTAGTGCTATCTCAAATCTCGGTGCATCTTAGTCACCCTCGGACGAATGGAATAGCGAGAGCTATGAGCCTCAGACATGATCAACTGAATCAAATCACCAACACGAGGAACGCACACGTATCCTCTAATCCTCAAAATGCCCTTAGAATCAATCACGGCCTCCTTGGCCTCACCTCTCAAAACTCTATCTCGAATCTTACTCAACTGACCATCCTCAAACTGATGAGTCCTGATCCGGTCCAATAAAGACGACCTCTATCACGACCCGACTAGGGGCCATGACGAGTACCCAGAGTTGGCTACCGAGCACCTCTCATTACACTAGTCATCATAGTCATTCTGAACACTTATAACTCCAAGGCAATACATGGATGTACATAAGCCCTCATGGCTACAAAAATGACATACAAATATACAATGGTGGATTCATGAGACCATACTACCCACACATACGTATCTACAAGCCTCTACTAGAGTACTAAACATAAGGACCGGATAGGACCCCGTCGTGCCCAACATATATACACAAAAGAATGTGACCATAAGTAACACCTCTAGAATAATGGAGTGCTCTTGTGAATCTGTTGATAAGCTCCTACGGATCCGCACCGTCTCCCTGTCTACCTGTGGGCATGAACACAACGTCTAAAAAGAAAGGACGTCAGTACAAAAATTGTAATGAGTATGTAAGGCATGAATAGTAATAGCATAACAAAGAAACAATGAAGCATGAGCTGAAGATATAACCTGCTTAACCTTTGAAGGAAAACACATGTATGCGTATCACATATATACCATCATCGTTAACCCGTGTCCAGGTAACCATCATAACACCGCCCACTAGTGGTGTCATGTCAGGCCCTCTACACACGCTGTAATCATACGCAGCCCGCATTAGCTGTGACATGTCCGGCCATCTAGGCACGGTGGAATCGTACACAGCCCACCTTCGCGGCGACATGTCCGGCCATCTAGGCACGGTGGAATCATATCATCATATACATCTCATAAAGAATGCATTAGAACTCAAAGATAATCGATAACTATATCGGGGTGACGTAACGTCGAGAACCCCCGATTCCATTATGGAGTAATCATGATCATCAAACCTCACCTTGAAGGAACTAGCATCATAAGGTGGGTCTAGCAATAATGAATAACATCAAAGAAACCGTATAAGGATCATTAACTTCGTGGCAATATCATATCATAAGCTTTAGGGTCTTTAGGCTTAGATTCATCATCATCATAATCATACTCGTAACATAGCATAAGCCTTAGAATCTTTATAAACTTTGACTCGTATTTTCCGGAATGTAAGAAGGTCATGGAGAATAAGGATAGTCGTTTCATAAGAATCATGCCTTAGAAAAGAAGGTACTAGCCTTACATACCTTTACGTTTCACTAACTTTATCACTTGAATGCACCCCCTCCAATCTTCACGTTTCTACATTCAAGGGAGTTCGTACTAAAATTAGATAATCAATAACATAAGTATGCTTGAACTAAAGCTAATGAAAATTGGGCAGCATCTCCTTTGTTTCTACAACTTTATCCATATCATATAACAAATCCCAAACATCAATAATAACATTCATAATCTCATAATCAACAACCTTCATCAACCATACATTATTCAATTCCCCCAATTCCATTTCAAGTTCATCCATAACCATGGTCATAATAAAACATTACGTTCATCCTCCTATAATGTTTCTCCCATGTTCTTAATATCATTTATAACAAAATTATACTCATAACATCTCAAGAATTATGATTCATGTCAACTACTATTTAAGAATACCATAATTCCACACTTGAGCTCCATATTCCACTTTCTTCTATAATCTAAGTCTTTCAACCATTCAATACGCTAAATAACATGTAATGATCATGAAACTCACCTTTGATTGTGTAGGAGCAAGCTTTGGATGAAAATGATTCACTTGAAGAAAAACTCTAGCTTCAATCCAACGAGATTTCTTGACTCTAGCAACCCCTAAGAGCTTCCTTGCGCTTGATTTCCTTGGATTAATGATATTGCTCCTTGATTTCCCTTGGATTCTTGAAAATGAAATGTGTGGAATTTTCTAGAGCCTTGGAGAGAAGTGGAGAAGTCTGGAAATGAAAATAATGAAGTGAGAACATCATTTTATACTTGAAATTTACTCTGCCCGTCGGGATTTCTACGGACACTTATACGGTCCGTATAAGTGACTGTACTTCACCATCAGAGAAAACAACATTTCTGTTTGGTGTTATACGGACCGTATAAGCGGTCGTATAACCCCACATTTCTGAAATTGTATTTGTCGTTCGTTTGATCTCCAATCCTTATGGAACCTTCTTAACACTTCATTAACAATATAAGGAGCGTTACAACTTTTCCTCAAGACATTATTAAGTCAGCATTAGCTCGATACTTTGCAAACCCTATTTCAAACACAACTTATACTCTATATTCTTCAACGAACGTTCTTTGCTTACCTCAAACGTCTTTGGAATCTTAATTAGATTCGCTAAGTAGCCTTTCTTACTTGTAGGAACATCGTATACTTCTCACCCAGCGTTAGTCTAACTATCCTACGACGGTATGAAATTTTTCTGAGGTGTAACATCTTTCCCCCCTTTAAAAACATTCGTCCTGGAATGTTAAGTTCTCTGGAATTCTACAAAAATTTCGCCCAAATCTCCCCTATAATATGGCTCTACCATCCTGTCACAACAGCCCACAATAACCATGCCACACAGGGCTACAACACAATAGCAATAAATTATGGCCACACGCGACCAATAGCATGAAAGAAAGCATACATACCTCATAACGTTAATGTCTCATCTTGAATCTCTTCCGGGGATAGAAACAAGTGTGGGTATTTGGAATTCATGTTTTCTTCCGCTTCCCAAGTCATTTCTTCTCGGTTATTATTTCGCCATAAAACTTTGACTGAAGCTACCTCTTTGCTTCTGAGTCTCCGTACTTGTCTATCTAGTATAGCAATAGGTACCTCTTCATAAGCCAACTTTTCCATCACTAGAACATCATCTATCGGCATGATTTTAGTTGGATCTCCAACACATTTTTGGAGCATTGACACATGAAAAACGAGATGGACTGACTCAAGTTCTGAGGGTAAGTCCAATTCATATGCTACTTGTCCTATCCTGCGGACAATCTTATAAGGTCCAATGTATCAAAGACTCAACTTTCCTTACTTACCAAATCTCATCACGCCCTAAATCGGTGATACCTTTAAGAATACCCAATCATCAACTTGGAATTCTAAGTCTCGCCGAAGGTTGTTCGCATAGGATTTCTGGCGACTTTGGGCTGTCACTAATCGATCTCGAATAACCTTGACCTTTTCCATCGCTTGTTGAATCAACCCAGGACCTATTAGTTGTACCTCTCCTACTTCAAACCACCCAATTGGAGATCTACACTTTCTTCCATATAGAGCTTCATACGGGTCCACCTGAATATTGGAATGATAGCTATTGTTGTATGAAAACTTGACGAGAGGTAAGTGGTCATCCCAGCTACCACTGAAATCTAGCACACATGCCCGTAACATATCTTCCAAGGTCTGAATAGTGTGTTCGGCTTGCCCATCAGTTTGTGGATGAAACACTATGCTAAGCCTTACCTGAGTACCCAAACCTTCTTAAAAAGACTTCCAAAATTTAGCTGTAAATTGTGCTCCTCTGTCAGTAATAATGGACAACGGGACGCCATGAAGTCGCACAATCTCCTTAAGATACAACCTTGCATAATCTTCTACTGAATATGTGGTTCTGACTAGAAGAAAATGGGCGGATTTCATGAGTCTGTCAACGATCACCCATATGGAGTCATACATACTTCGGGAACGAGGTAACCCTACAATGAAATCCATGTTGATCACTTCTCATTTCCAGGCTGGAATCTCCATGGCTTGCAATAACTCTCCTGGGTTTTGATGTTCAATATTCACTTGTTGGCAATTTGGACATTGAGCTACAAATTCTGCTATGTCTTTCTTCATTCCATCCCATCAATACATTAGCTTGAGATCATGATACATCTTTGTCGCTTCCGGATGAATAGAATACTGAGAGAAATGATCTTCTTCTAGAATCCGACGACGTAGTTTCGCAACATTCAGAACACATAGCCTGTCTTGGTATCTGAGAACTCCATCTGTAGAAACTTCAAACGGCGACTTATCTTTCTCATGAAGTGTATCTCTATAGTGACTCAACTAAAGAGCTTTATATTGACGCTCCTTCACATCCATATCTAAGGAGGAAACAGCTGGGTTGCGAATACCAATTCCTGCATTGCCTGAATCAATTAGACGAACTCCGAGGTTGGCTAATTGGTGGAGCTCACGGATTAATTCTTTCTTCTACGGAGGAACCTCACATAGGCTACCCATTGATTTGCGGCTAAGTGCATCAGCCACTATATTCGCCTTCCCAGGATGGTACAAAATACTTACATCATAGTCTTTCAATAATTCCAACCATCGTCTCTATCGAAGATTAAACTCCTTCTATTTGAAAATATACTGGAGACTCTTGTGATCTGTATAAATATCAACATGTACACCATACAAGTAGTGTCTCCACATCTTTAGTGCATGGATAACCGCAGCTAATTCAAGGTCATGGGGCGGATAATTCTTTTCATGTTTTCACAACTGCCTTGAAGCATAGGCAATGACTCTGCTGTGCTGGATCAACACACAATCTAACCCAATACCAGAGGCATCACAATATACAACATAACCATCTGGCCCTTCTAGAAGTGTCAGGACTGGGGCCGAAGTTAATCTATCCTTCAATTCTTGGAAACTACGTTCACAAGCATTAGTCCATTGGAATCTTGCTGACTTCTGAGTTTGCTTTATCAATGGTGCCGAAATGGAGGAAAACCCTTCCACGAATGTTCTATAGTAACCTACCAATCCCAAAAAACTACGTACTTCTGTAGGCGTTGTAGGCCTTGGCCAAGTCTTCACAGCCTCAATTTTCTGAGTATCCACTCGAATGCCATCAGCTGAAATAATATGGCCTAGAAAAGTTACAGAATTCAGCCAATATTCACATTTCAAAAACTTAGCATACAATTCACGAGTCCGAAGAATTCCAAGGATAATACGCGAATAGTTTGCATGCTCGGATTCTGTCCAAGAGTATACCAGAATATCATCAATAAACACGATCACGAACAAATCTAAGAGAAGCCTGAATACATTATTCATCAAATTCATAAACACCGCTGGAATATTAGTCAACCTAAATGACATTACCCGAAATTCATAGTGGCCATATCTCGTTTTGAAAGATGTTTTAGGAACATCTTCTTCTCTAACTCTCACTTGATGATAACCTGACCTCAGATCTATTTTGGAAAACCACTTGGCACCCTGTAATTGATCAAACAAATCATCGATTCTCGGGAGAGGATATTTATTCTTTATCGTCACCTTGTTCAGCTGCTGATAGTCAATGCACATCCATAGGAAACCATCTTTCTTTCTCACAAATAGGAAAGGTGCTCCCCATGGTGACGAACTGGGCCTAATGAACCCCTTCTCAAGTAAATCTTTCAATTGTGCCTTTAGTTCTTTCAATTCTGCAGGAGCCATTCGATAGGGTGGAATAGAGATTGGTTTAGTATCCGGTAACACATTAATATCAAAATCAATCTCTCTTTCCGGAGGAAGACCTGGGAGTTCATCTGGAAATACATCCAAAAATTCATTCACTATCGGGACGGATTGAAAAGTCGATGGCTTTGCTTCGGTGTCATGAACTCGGACTAGGTGATAAATATAGCCTTTAGCTATCATCTTCCTTGCCTTAAGGTAGGAAATAAACCTACCTCTGGGAGACACTGTATTACCTTTCTATTCAAGCACGGGCTCTCTCGGGAATTGGAATCGAACAACTTTCATTCGGCAATAGACATTGGCATAACATGAGGCCAACCAATCCATGCCCAAAATTACATCAAAATCTAACATTTCCAGTTCAACTAGATCAACTTTAGTCTGACAATCACATACCACAATTAAACAATTCTTGTATACTTGTCTAGCTACTACGGGATCACCAACCGAAGTAGATACCTCAAAAGGTTTAATTGGCTCAGGTTTCACCCCAATACTGCCAGTAATATAAGGAGTAATATAAGACAACGTGGAACCCGAATTTATCAATGCATAAACCTCATGAGAGAATATAGATAGTATACTTGTAACCACATCAGGGGAGGACTCAAGATCCTGGCATCTGGCTAGAGCATAAATACCAGGCTAGGTACCACTTGAACTGGATGCTCTCCCTCTACCCCTACCACGGCCTGCTGGATTCTAGGGAGTCTACCCTATCAGGTGCACCGTCGAAGAAGAACCAACTACTGACCCTGTGGCTGAACCTCACCTCTACCGTACCTCGAGGGACAATCACGCATCACGTGCCCAGTCTGTCCACAAACATTACAAGTATATGTACATTGGTGACACGACCCCGAATGTAACTCTCTGCACTGACTACATCGTGGGATCGGTGGTCTCCTCTGGATATAACCACCTCCACACTGGGAACCTGAAGCTCTTGAGCTCTGACCCTGTCCTGAATGAACGAAGAGTTCAAATCTCGTGCCTGCAAATCGGGGAGGTGCACTAGTCGCTGACTGGCCTGAGTATCTAGAATATGACTGCCTCGATCTCCCTCTATAGTCGCTACCGGCACCTATAGATCTGGCCCTCTTACTCTGCCCTCTATCCATATCGCACTCACCCCTTTACGGATGTTGATGCTCTTCTAAATTCTGGGCGTGGGCCTGAATACGAGAGATATCCATCCCCTCTTGTAGTGAAGCTATCAAATAATCTTTGAACAAATGTGGCCCTAAGCCGCTCACAAATCCGTGTACTCTATCTACATATCAGCTACCATAATCGGAGCATATCTAGCCAATGAATTAAAGTGAAGGCTATACTCCCGAGCACTCATATTCCCTTGCTTTAAATTTAGAAACCTATCAGCTCGGGCCCTTCGAACCTCAGGTGGCAAGTAATGACGAAGGAAAGCATCCACAAATTCTTGCCAAACCGGGGGAGGTGCATTTTCCTTTCTCGAAGATATCTAGTTATTATACCAAAGAACCGCCACATTCCGGAGTCTATAAGATTCCAACTCCACAGATTCAATATCGGAGGCATGAATAATTTTTAATGTTCTCAACATCTCATCAATAAAACGTTGCAGGTCTTCATCCGACTTTGACCCGAAAAACTCTGGAGGGTTTAAACTCATAAAATCCCGGCCTCGTGTACTAGTCGCCCTTTCACCTGAACCTGTACTCTGCTGCTATACCTGAGCGGCAACTAAATGTGTCAGTAGCTGAATAGCTTCGGTCATTTATTGACCTGAAGTAGCCGGTGGAGGAACTGGAAACATAGGAGCCAGAGCTGAAGCCCCCTCTTGTTCTTCTAAATTAGGCGGAGTGTGAGAGGTATTAGACGGAGCCTCATTTTGAGATTCACCTTCTTCTATATTCGTTGGCGGCTCCCTTTCTATCCGCCTTTCTGTCGTAGCTTTGCCCCTCTGGGCGGCTGTAGCTTTTCTCTTTGGCGGCATAACTGAAATCATAATGCACAATTATGGAGGAGAAAATGTTACAACATGTCTCTATCGCACGATCTAGTAAGAAGAAGAATGGTCATTTTTCCTAAATGCCTCGCAGCCTCTTGTTTATAAATATGGTCTTCACACCCATAAATGAGACTCTGCTGGACACGGCTCGTAGACACACCCTAGGATGGAACTGCTCTGATACAACTTTTGTCACGACCCAATTAGGGGCCATGACGGGTACCCGGAGTTGGCTACCAAGCACCTCTCATTACACTAGTCATCATAGTCATTCTGAACACTTATAACTCCAAGGCAATACATGGATGTACATAAGCCCTCATGGCTACAAAAATGACATACAAATATACAATGGTGGATTCATGAGACCATACTACCCACACATACGTATCTACAAGCCTCTACTAGAGTACTAAACATAAGGACCGGATAGGACCCCGTCGTGCCCAACATATATACACAAAAGAATGTGACCATAAGTAACACCTCTAGAATAATGGAGTGCTCTTGTGAATCTGTTGATAAGCTCCTACGGATCCGCACCGTCTCCCTGTCTACCTGTGGGCATGAACACAACGTCTAAAAAGAAAGGACGTCAGTACAAAAATTGTAATGAGTATGTAAGGCATGAATAGTAATAGCATAACAAAGAAACAATGAAGCATGAGCTGAAGATATAACCTGCTTAACCTTTGAAGGAAAACACATGTATGCGTATCACATATATACCATCATCGTTAACCCGTGTCCAGGTAACCATCATAACACCGCCCACTAGTGGTGTCATGTCAGGCCCTCTACACACGCTGTAATCATACGCAGCCCGCATTAGCTGTGACATGTCCGGCCATCTAGGCACGGTGGAATCGTACACAGCCCACCTTCGCGGCGACATGTCCGGCCATCTAGGCACGGTGGAATCATATCATCATATACATCTCATAAAGAATGCATTAGAACTCAAAGATAATCGATAACTATATCGGGGTGACGTAACGTCGAGAACCCCCGATTCCATTATGGAGTAATCATGATCATCAAACCTCACCTTGAAGGAACTAGCATCATAAGGTGGGTCTAGCAATAATGAATAACATCAAAGAAACCGTATAAGGATCATTAACTTCGTGGCAATATCATATCATAAGCTTTAGGGTCTTTAGGCTTAGATTCATCATCATCATAATCATACTCGTAACATAGCATAAGCCTTAGAATCTTTATAAACTTTGACTCGTATTTTCCGGAATGTAAGAAGGTCATGGAGAATAAGGATAGTCGTTTCATAAGAATCATGCCTTAGAAAAGAAGGTACTAGCCTTACATACCTTTACGTTTCACTAACTTTATCACTTGAATGCACCCCCTCCAATCTTCACGTTTCTACATTCAAGGGAGTTCGTACTAAAATTAGATAATCAATAACATAAGTATGCTTGAACTAAAGCTAATGAAAATTGGGTAGCATCTCCTTTGTTTCTAAAACTTTCTCCATATCATATAACAACTCCCAAACATCAATAATAACATTCATAATCTCGTAATCAACAACGTTCATCAACCATACATTATTCAATTCTCCTAAGTCCATTTCAAGGTCATCCATAACCATGGTCATAATAAAACATTACGTTCATCCTCCTATAATGTTTCTCCCATGTTCTTAATATCATTTATAACAAAATTATACTCATAACATCTCAAGAATTATGATTCATGTCAACTACTATTTAAGAATACCATAATTTCACACTTGAGCTCCATATTCCACATTCTTCTATAATCTAAGTCTTTCAACCATTCAATACGCTAAATAACATGTAATGATCATGAAACTCACCTTTGATTGTGTAGGAGCAAGCTTTGGATGAAAATGATTCACTTGAAGAAAAACCCTAGCTTCAATCCAACGAGATTTCTTGACTCTAGCAACCCCTAAGAGCTTCCTTTGCGCTTGATTTCCTTGGATTAATGATATTGCTCCTTGATTTCCCTTGGATTCTTGAAAATGAAATGTGTGGAATGTTTTAGAGCCTTGGAGAGAACTGGAGATGTATGGAGATGAAAATAATGAAGTAAGAACATCATTTTATACTTGAAATTAACTCAGCTCGCCGGGACTTCTACGGACACTAATACGGTCCGTATAACATTATACGATCCGTATAAGTGAC
Source organism: Lycium barbarum (assembly GCF_019175385.1). Taxonomy (NCBI): domain Eukaryota; kingdom Viridiplantae; phylum Streptophyta; class Magnoliopsida; order Solanales; family Solanaceae; genus Lycium; species Lycium barbarum. The sequence continues at coordinate 89,491,446 of NC_083340.1, read as the reverse complement.
CGTACTTCACTATCAGAGAAAACAACATTTCTGTTGGGTGTTATACGGACCCTTATACGGACTGCATAAAGTTATACGGACCGTATAAGCGGTTGTATAACCCCACCTTTCTGAAATTGTTTTCGTCGTTCGTTTGATCTTCAATCCTTATGGAACCTTCTTAACACTTGTTTAACACTTCATTAACCATCTAAGGAGCGTTACAACTTTTCCTCAATATATTATTAAGTCAGCATTAGCTTGGTACTTTGCAAACCCTTTTTCAAACACGACTTATACTTTACATTCTTCAACGAACTTTCTTCGCTTACCTCAAACGTCTTTGGAATCTTAATTAGATTCGTTAAGTAGCCTTTCTTACTTGTTGGAACATCATATACTTCTCACCCGGTGTTAGTCTAACTATCATACGACAGCATGAAATTTTTTCGAGGTGTAACAACCTCGCCTCTACACAGGCTAAAATCTTGCCTAGGTCTGAAATATCAAGGTGAACGAAACTGTTAGCCAGAGTCTGAACCTCCATGGCCAACAGACACTCGGAAATAATCAATCAAGCTAAACTCCCCATACTCACTGCCTTGCAACTCAAGATATCAACCACCACATTGGTTTTCTCGAGATGATACAGAATAGAGATGGCATAGTCCTTTAGGAGCTCTATCCACTGGTGTTGCCTGGAATTAATATCTCTCTGGGTAAACACATGCTAACGACTACGGCGATCGGTGAAAACCTCACAATGAACACCGTACAAATAATGCCTCCAAGTCTTCAAAGCGAAGACCACGGCCAACAACTTCAAATCATGGGTAAGGTAATTCTTCTCATGAATCTTCAACTGACGGGAAGCATAAGCTATCACCCTACCCTCCTGCATCAATACAGCACCTAAGCCCACACGGGAGGCATTATAGTAGACTACGAAGTCCTTACCCTCCATGGGTAATGCTAAGATCGGGGTTGTAGTCAAAAGAAGCTTGAGATTTTGAAATCTCTCCTCACAATCATATGTCCACTGGAAGGGAACATCCTTCTGAGTCAATCTGACCAAAGATGAAGCAATAGTAGCAAAACCCTTCACAAAGCAACGGTAATAGCTGGCCAAACCCACAAAACTACGAATCTCAATAACAATCTTGGGCGTCGCCCAACCCCTCACAGCCTCAGTCTTCTGTGGGTCAATCATAATCCCATCTTTAGACAAAACATCTCCCAAGAATGCTACAGACTCCAACCAGAACTCACACTTAGAAAACTTAGCAAACAGGCTATGCTTCTTCAACAACCCAAGAACAGAACGAAGATGGTTCTCATGCTTCTCTCTACAACGTAGATGGCTCTGATGGTCTTCTCTACTCTTGGAATACACCAAGATATCATCAATAAACACAATCACAAAGGAATCAAGGAATGGCCTAAAGATGCCATTAATCAAAGTCATAAATGCAGTCGGGCATTGGTAAGCCCAAAGGACATCACCAGAAACTCATAGTGTCCGTATCTCGTACAAAAGGCTGTCTTCGAAATATCCTCCGCCCTTATCTGAAAACTCGTGGTAGCCTAAACGCAAATCAATCTTGAAAAACACTGAAGCACCCTAAGGCTGGACAAACATATCATCAATACGAGGCATAGGGCGCTTGTTCTGAATAGTAACTTTGTTCAGCTGGCAATAATCAATGCACATCCTCATGGTCCCATCTTTCTTCTTCACAAATAATATAGGAGCACCCCAAGGGGAGACGCTCGGTCTAATGAACCCCTTGCTCAGTAAATCCTGTAACTGCTCCTTAAGCTCTCTCAACTCAGCAGGTGCCATCCGATATGGCAGAATAGAAATAAGGCGAGTGCCCGGATCCAAGTCAATATAGAAATCAATGTCACGATAGGGTGACATACCCGGCAGATCTGATGGGAATACCTCCGTGAACTCGCTCACAATAGGAATAGACTCAAGGGGGGGAGATGCAACAGTCGCGTCACGAACATGAGCCAAATAAGCTAGACACCCCTTACTTACTAACTTCTTCACCTGAAGGAAGGAAATGATCTTCTTCGGAGCGGGACTAGGAGTACCCCTCCACTCAAGCCAAGGAATGCCCGGCATGGCTAAGGTGACTGTCTTGGCGTGACAGTCCATGATCGCCTGATAAATGGAATGCCAGGACATCCCCAATATAATATCAAAGTCCACCATATCGAGAATCATCAAATCTACCCAAGTGTCATACCCCTAAAAGTAACCAAACAAGATCGGTAGACCCGATCAACAATCATATAATCTCCAATCGAAGTAGACGCATTAACAGGTATATCTATGCTATCACAAGGTAAATCCCAACCAACGGCATGAAATACAGATACATACGAATATGTGGATCCAGGATCAAATAACACAGATGCTGCTCTATGACGAACATAAATGGTACCTGAAATCACAGTTTCTGAGGCCTCTGCCTCGGGCCTACCTGAAAATGAGTAACAGTAGGCTCCACCACGCCCAGTTTGAAATCCCCCTCTCGCACTCTGAGAAACACCTCTAGATGACTAGGATCCACCTCTCGAACCATGAGAAGCACTGCAGCCTGACTGAGCACCGCCCATCTGAGAAGCACTACCTTGACCACCAGATGGTGTTAGAGTCGCTGGCGACTGATAATCCTGCCTGGGTCGGGAAATCTCCTAGCAACATGCCCGACCTCTCCACAAGAATAACATGTAAAAGAAGACGAAGGCTGATACACTAATGTTGAAGACCCGGATGAAGCAACCCTGTCTACTGGTCTGGTAAATGAACTCTCAGGAGCTCTCTACCTGGATGGCTCACTAGGGGAAGCCTGTAAAGCTGAATGCACAGGACGGCCGGAATGTGGCTGATGCGGCCTCGAAAACTGACCGGCGCCCCCCGAACTAGGTCCACGAAAACTACCAGACTGACGCAATCTCTTGTCATCACAACCAAATGCACGGGCCTTAGCGCCCTAAACCGTAGAAGCATGCTAGATAATGGACTAGAAGGAAGCCCCCATAGACTCTATTTGAAGACAAGGAATCTATAGAGAGCCCAATAGTCCCCCAACAAAACGTGTGATCCTATCGGCCTCAGTAGGGACAGTAGAATAACTGGCCAGATATAGAAAGCGGGTCACATAGGAGTCGAAAGACATGCCCCTCTACTCAAGATGTAAAAACTCCTCCCTACGCGCCTCTCGCAAAGACCGGGGCATATACTTCTCAAGGAAGGCCCGGTAGAACTGAGTCCAAGTCAAAAGAGGGGGACCCTCAGGTCTGCAAGCCACGAAATGCCTCCACTACGTCTTTGCGTCCCTGCGAAATTGGTAGGACACATAATCAACCCCGTGGGTCTCCACGATCCCCGTACGGTGTAGCAACTCGTGCATATCTAGAATGAACTCATAAGCATCCTCAGAAGAAGTACCAGAAAACCTCGGCGGCTCTAACTTCCTGAATCTCCCAATAAGGTCCTGGTCAGCAATAGTCATAATAGCACCCTCCATGTGCCTAAGATCACCACCAGGAGCGAGTATCGAATCAATGCGAGGAGCCATAGCTGCAGCGAGGTATGCTCCCTGTGTAGGTCCCTGCTCAGGGGTCTGCGTCCCCATTCAGGTCTGTGAACTCCCGGTGGGAGTAGCAACACCAGCTACCGCCAGCTGGGCATCAAGATAAAGTAAAACTCTTGCCATAGTATCATGCATGGCCAGATCAGAAGTAACCTCAGGTTGTGTCCATGCTGGGGCCACACCATTCTCAGCGGCCTGGCCTCGATCGGGCTGATACTTAGGCTCGGGAGACAAAGATCTCTCTCGGCGCTGTCCTACCACAGGAGCCCTACCCCTAGCTGGGGTAGCCCTGCAACCTCTAACTCTGCCTGCGCCCTCTAGCTGTCCCTCGCCCTTGGGGGCCAGCCGTAGCTGCGGGCTCTAGCACCTGCCCTCAGACCGTAGTAGCTCGAGTCCTCACAATCTGTGAAAGAAAAGACAAGATTCAAATACCAATTCGATCTTTCCAGATACAAATTAGAACAACATAACACGAAAGAATGAAAGAAAGTGAGATCTCCTAAATGTCCACGAGACTCTACTAGACACGCTCTTGTATTATAGATCGGGTAACTTAGGGTCTGATACCAACTTGTCACGACCCAATTTGACATAAGTCGTGCGGGCACTTACCTTTCCTACCTCGGTAAGCGAACCCTCAACCCAACGATAAATAAAGACAAGAATAAATAATCGAGCAAGCGGAAAAGAATAAATACGTAAAGTCTCACAATATTATATAATAGAATAGTGCGGAATACGAAATACCCCCAGAGTCTAGTCTAAGTCATATAAGAGCATCTAGAAGGAATAAATACAAGTCTTGAATAATAATACATAAGCTATCTATGTCTCTGAATAGGAATAGGACAAAAATAATAGAGAAGTCTTCAAGGCAGCGAACGGCCGAGCTCACCCTGGAGACTCGGTGCTAATGCTGAAAAATGACTATTAGCCACGTGAGATGGAAGCACACCCAACCTGATACTATGCATTCATAAAGGAATGCAGTAAGCGCAGGTCAGTATAAACAACAGTACTGGTAGGCATCATCGGCCAACTAAGCACGGCTAACACAATTCAGATAGTAAAGCAAGATAGGAAGATAAACCAAAAAAGTATTAGTCAAAAATAATAGAAGCCAAGTATGCGTCAACGCCTAAGTAGAGCATCTAATCCCAGATGTGTCGAGTCTCAATATATCAAGTTTGAATCCAACATCACAAGTATATCACCATATCATCACAATAAAAGCCATAGTGCAATGCAATGCAATAATGTATGGATGCAATGCAATGCTATGCAAATGTTGTGTACACATGTACTCCGAACGCAAATATCGACATCTCGATAGCACAATCCAAGGTGAGTCGCGAAGTCTAAGTGCCACCCATCCCGGATCTTTTCCCAATAAACAGACGAGACCCCGGATCTTTGCCCATGAGGGGTTCTCACCGGCACCACCCTGGGGGACCCGCGGATTCCATGCACTCACTCAATCCAAGATTTCAGAACTAACATCGGATAACGGACTGCCATGTCACTCTTATTTAAAAATCGAGCCCAGCTCATCACAGTGTTTCATCAAGTACCAACAGTGTCTAAACAATATATCATGACGAATGAGAGTGCGTGCAATGCATGTATCAACATCAATAATCATGCTCAATATCACAAGTACCAACAATGGCACGCCAACAATATATCAATATCACAAGTACCAACAGTGGGTACGCCAACAATATCATAATCAAGATGGAAAAATAGATTCCAATATCTACCAAAAACATATGGCATCAAGCCAATACAATAGAACAATCAATCACAACACACCGGGGTGGCTTGCCCCAATCACGCAACAGGGCCCATCCTAAGGCATATCCAACCCAACTTCATACCTGAACATTTACATGCTTTCTCCGATAATATAATCTAAATATATGCTTCGGTATACGAAGACTCTCCAAGGGTAAGCCATAACCTATCTGGATGGCCAAACAACAAACACCGATAACTCACTCCTTTGCCTTTCCTTTCCGCTGAGCTTTAAACCGAAGTAGTCTAAGCATAATTGAAATCTAGATTAGAAATCATGAAGAACAATACTAATATTGTTATCATTCCATTTAGGTCAAATCCAACTTTAGAAATTTGGAAAACGGCTCCACAAGGTCAAAATGAAAAATTCGGAAGCGAAATATCAAATTAAGCACTAGGTGATCATAACCCAACAACTAATTGCTGATTTAACTCACGGAATCCCCTAATTTCGAATTTGGAGCAAAACCCTCAATTTTGGGTATAAACCCTAACTCTTTGATTCAAAAATTCAACTCTAATAATGGAAGATAAATGATCAATAACCTTAGATTCATCAAAATCTATCATAAACCCCATCAATTTCATCATTAATAAACCTAGATAGAACATTCATTATCTCCACTTTTATCTACCATTACTAAGGGATTATTAAGGGAAGGAGGAATCTATGATGATTACGATTAATAAAATAGTAAAAGGGTTAGGGAAACTTATCAACAAGAATCTCCTCTAAAAATATCCAAGAACATATCCCAAGAGCTCTATTTTTGTAATGGTAGATAGACTAAGAGCAAATTTAAAATACACTTAATGAAATAACAAGCCCATTACCGCCACGACAGTAACGGGACCGCAACGACGGCACCACAACGGCGCCCAACAGACCACCCCAGCGGTCTGGGCCAAAACAAACTTAGCCGCCCCAGCGGTCACTACACTACAACGGCGGTGCCGCCAATGCGGGCACCAGGTACCAGACTCCCACTAGATTTTCTAAGTCTCAAATGAAATCCCGAACCACTCCCGAGGCCATCTGATCATAAACCACATACACAAACCAAGAAAACAAATATGCTATGAACGCACTCGTGGCCTCGAAATTCCCGATGGTGGTCTCGTTGACCAAGTCAACCCCCGATATCTCATTTCCAATTTCCCAACCCAAGCCCCAAAATGCATCCGAGTGCATTGGGAACCGAACCAGATATACACTCAACTTCTAAATTACCATTTGGACCTCTCGGAATTGATGAATTTTCAAAAAAGGTCCGTTTACCCAAAAGTCAACTTCGGGTCAACTCTTTTCGCTTAAAGCTCATATTTCACAAAAAGTCACCCGATCAAGTCTAGTGTCACGACCCAACTAGGGGCTGTGACGGGTAACCGGAGCTAGATTCCGAGCACCGCTCACTCTACTACTCATTTAATGATCTTTTGCCAGTTTTATGCATGAAAGTATAGGAAACATAATTTGTATCAAAACATAAGTATTTTATATACATATGACTCTCGGCCATCAAAATAATATGTACATAATAATAGCATCTTTTGAGACCACCTGGCCCACACTACGTATCTACGAGTCTCTACTGTCATAATGAATACATAGACGGAACAAGACTCCGTCGTGCCCAAAAAATATATATATACATGTATACCAAAGAGAAATTATAAGCACCTCCGAACAATGGAGTGCTCTCAACAGCTGACAGCACCTAAGTATCTGGATCAAGCTCGCCTCCCTGTCTACTTGTGGGCATGAACACAGCGTCCAAAGAAGGGGCGTCAGTACGAATATTGTACTGAGTATGAGAGGCATGAACAATGAAGAAAGGCATCAATAATATAATGAGAGCATCAATATAAAGCATATGCATCTGACCGATAATCATAAATGGAATAATGCATGATGTCTTACTCATACTTATCATCGTAACATGTATGCATCATATGCAAGCTGCCCGCCCATGTCGAAACGGTGTGATAATCAATAATATAAGCCCGCGTCCAGGCCTCCTGCGTCCGGGGTACCATCGCATGCCGCCCACTAGTGGTGTCTACCCACGCCCGAAGGTCGTGGTGTATCCGTATCGCCGCCCGCCGAAGCGGTGTCTGCCCGGCCAACTAGGCCCGGTATGCAATGCTCATGCCATGCTTATCATAAAATAATCATAATAATGTACTCATTTTAAAATACTTATCTTATCATAGCACATGCGTAAGGTTTGAGAACAACTTTACTCTATCGGGGTGACGTAAGGTCGTGACCCCCCCCCCCCCCCCCGATTACTTTATGGAGCAATTACGGACATTCTGCCTCACCTTGAAAGGACTAGTACATAAGGTGAGTGTAGGCAAGGACTAACATCATCATCATCCTAGCATCATCATATCGTATAACTTATCTCATATAGGCATTTAACTTTTTGGAATGTAGGAGCTCATGGAAAGATGGTAATTCGGACTATAAGATTCATGCCATTGGAAATAAGGGACTAGCCTCACATACCTTGCCGTTTAGCTATGTTGTTGCCCACTTATTCTCCTTCGATACCACGTCGTCACCTTCATGAGAGAATTCGTATTACATTAGTTAATTAACTACAAGAACGGATCGCTAGTTCTAGGAAAATTATGGCAGTACTTCCTTCGTTTATACTACTTTTCCCATGTTCTATATCTACCCCCAACATTCACAATGCTATTCGCAATATCGCAGTCAAAATCATCATTTATGCACCATTAGCAAAATCCACCATTTTCCTCCAATTTTCCCATATTTCTCCCTATAGCTCACCTTAGTGATTTCGTGCATTTACTACTTGTTTCACGTTATAAACATCATTTATATCGTATTTGTACTCACAACACTTCAACATTCATGATTCGATTCCACTATCATTCATTTATGTCACTATTCACTCAATAATGACCCATTCCTATGTTTTTCTACATTTTAAGTATCTATGCCTTCCAATACCTTGAATCACGTGGTATAGTCATGAAACATACCTTAAATGATGATTGAACAGGCCTTGAGTTGAAATACTTCACTTAGCCAAAACCCTAGTTCCACCCTTTTAAGGATTTCTTGACTTAGATGATCCTTTGATGTGTTCTTACACTTGTTTTCATGAATTTAGTGGTGTTGATCTTGATGTTCCCTTTGATTCTCTTGAATTCTTATGGAGGAAATATTTGGAGAGTTCTAGAGCATTCTTGAGTTGTATGGAAGAAAAATGAAATGAAATGAAGCCTAAGTTCCTTTTAATAATCACAAAACTGATCTTTAATGAAAATTGTCGGGATGAACAGTGGTCGTAAACCACAGTTTACGGACCGTATTGTGGTTTACGGTCCGTCCTCCATGATCGTTTTTAATCATCCCAAAACCAGAAAGTTTGGCTGAGGGGCATGGCAGTTTACGACCGAGGTTTACGGTCCCGTAAACCAGTTTACGGGCCGTCCTCCAAGTCATGTTTAGCCATTTCATCACTTGGCAGAAACTTTGAGATTTTAGAAGGCTGGAGGACGATTGCACTATACGGTTCGTAAATCACTTTACGGGCCGTATAGTGCCCTTTACGACCACTGAGCTAAAAAATTTCCGCAACCTTCTTATTCCCAAAAATTCATAATTAGCCATTCCCGACTTAGTAAAACATCATACACTCAAGCCCTTCATTGTTCTACTCATCACATAAGTACGGAAAAAATTTCCGAGGTGTAACATCTAGATCCCTCGAGAAGCGTGTCAACGGTCCCCTTGGGTCAAAAGTGAGCTAATCAATGCTTAGGATAGGGCGAAAATGCCGAAAAGACTATAATGACCAAACGGGGCGTTATAGAGGATCTTACCGTATTAACTTCCAATTGATCCATGATGGCTTCAAACCTAAGATCCCGCCATATTTCACCTTGCTTCGCAATAATAAAGATAATACAATGTTGCCACGAACTTTCCGAGCCTAGATTATATAACTTCCTTATGATTCCTTGGTTTTAATGATAAAGAATATTGGGAGAGGTGCGCTAGATGTTTCTAGACCTCTAAGGGTGTAAGAATGAGGTAAAAATTGGTGGGAGTTGGTATTTATAGGGTGGAAGGTTGGTTTCCACCAACTCAATAATTGCCTTCGCATTCGCGGAGAAGCCTCTGGCAACCTATCTTGAAATGCCCATAACTTTCTACTCTGATGTCCTATCGACGACGGTTTGTTGCATTGGAAACTACACTCAATGAAATTTAATTTACATAGGTTATGTATTCCATAACTGCTCATATTCTAGAAGATACACCTCCCTCAAGTTGGACAAAAAATTATGTCCCTAATTCTTCCAAGTTTTTCCAAAATTTTGACAAACTTAATTCCTTTATTTCGCTTGATCCTGGAACCCTTAGATACTCTCTTAATACTTGTTCAAGGTCTTGCTTAACCTTATAAGAGTTTCATGACCTCTCCAGCTTACGTTACTTTACTTACGACGCAAACGACTCGAATTTGTTTTAAGGTGTAACATTCCACCCCCCCCCCCCCCCCCCTCTTAAAAACATTCGTCCTCGAAAGTTAAACTAAAACTCTCAGAAATCTTATGAAAATTTTGGTAGAACTTCCTATGTAATTGTAATACTACCAACCTTTCACGTAGCAAACCAACACTAAAATGCCACACAGGGCTAAAGGCTATGATGTTGTAGTCTGAACCTCCTTTGGAGTGATATTTAACAAATGGGATACATGAATCTCATATCTCTTTATAACACCCTTTCCAATATACTCTTTACACTAAGGAGGCCCTCGTCAATATCAAGCTCATTGAGCGACATACATCGCTCTTTTACCTTTCCTGACCGATCATGTGTCCCTTTTTAAACATTAAAAAATAACTATCCTTGCTGAAATCTTGCGTTCTGTATCATATCCTTTTTAGACTTTAGGCATCATCATCCTTATAACCGATACTCTTTCCTTTTGCAGAATTCCTATTTCACCTCTTTCTGCTAGTAAATCATTGGCATATTTACACTCAAGGATTATATTTAAACACATACGTATCTTTTCCACTTTTTACATCGAGGGACAATAAAATACAACTCCCATATAATCATAACGATGTCTTATTAATAGAATAAGAGTTACATTTAGTCTTGGCATACACGTATAAGTTGACTTTATTGAGGGAAATTAAGGGACGTTCGACAATTAGATACCTTTAGTAGGGAACAAGTGAGAGTATTTGGACTTTATTTCCTCTTTGGCTTCCCATGTCTCATCTCTTCCTTGTTCCTGCTTTTTCACAGCATCTTTATGGAAGCCACATCTTTGGTTCTAAGTCTGTGGACTTGTCTGTCAAGGATGAAAATTAGCTCTTCTTCGTAAGTTAGGCTATCTGTGACTTGCATATCATTTAATGGTACAATCCTTGGAGGATCTCCAATGCGCTTCCTTAACATAGACATATGAAAGGCGAGATGAACTGCTTTTAATTCTGATTGAAGTCCCAGTTCATAGGCTACTTGACTGACTTTTCGAAGGATCTTATAAGGGCCAATGAATCTCAGACTGAGTTCTTCTTTATTATCGAATCTCATAACATCCTTCATAGACAATACTTTCATTTTCACGAATACCCCATCGCCAAATGGAAATTCTATGTCTCGTCGTTGTACGTATGAATAGGATTTCTGACGACTTTGAGTTGTCTTCAATTGCTCTTGGATCAGCTTTACTTATAATCCTCAAGGGAAGATCTTTTTCTCAAACTTACTCCAACCGTCTTGAAATGGATTAATTGCGCGAATGGTCTAAAATGTAATATCTGGTGCAAGGTATAATATCCTTCCTCCCTTAAGGACATTTTTCCTCAAATGTAGGGTTGTTCACGGTTTTGGTTAAAACCAAAACCAAACTGAAATTTAACCAAACCGAATAAAACAACCGACATTTGGTTTGGTTTTGTTTGATTTGGTTTTAAATTATAAAAACCGATAATATTTGGTTTGGTTATGGTTCTATTAAAAAGTAACCGAATAAATAACCGAACCAAACTGATAAATTATATGCATAAATTTTATAATTATTTATATGTATAATATTAGTTTTTCATAAATAATTATAAATATTTTATACCTTTTAATCATTAATTTGATTTTTGGTCTACTTATTTCACATAAGTCTTTTAACTCTTTAAGTGTTAAGTGTAAACCTACTAACAAAAGCTCACGTTAGAGTCTAATGTCTTTTAACTTAAATTTTTAGCCTTTCTTTGTCAGCCATTTGATTTTAGGTTGTTTCTTCTTTTTTTACGAATTAATACCTTTCTTTTTTCTTATCTGAATGGGTCCTCAACTTCTAATATTTTTCATATAAAAAGGACAGAGGTTGTAGATTTGGAGGTTCCTATAGAAGATACTTCAGTAACATCAGCATTTGCTGCAACTCAAGCACATAGTAATGCCCTAATACTTCTTCCATGGGTAATCCTCCTAAAAATCAGAAAAGAACAACTCCTTGTAGTCAAGACCCTAGCCTTGGGGATAATTATAGAAAAACATCTGAAGTTTGTGATCATTACACAAAGTTGGCAAAATGCAAGTATTGCCCCAAAGTTTGGGATCATTACACAAAGTTTTTTTATTTCACATATTTTCATTTTAGTTTTAGGTAGTCTTTATGTTTAATTAATATGTATGTTTGTAACAACAACTAAAAACTCCTATGCTCTACTTTATTTCTAGGTATGTGTATTAAGATGACAAAAATGGTGCAGCCACTACTAAGTTAGTTTTTAGCTCTATATGTAATAGTTTAGCAACTTTGGGTAACTTAAGTACTACACTATCACTAATAGTGAAAATGTTTCTATGATGTATGTTCCACCTTAAAATATAAATAAAAGTTATCGTTTGAACAACAAAAAAAGACATGTCTTTTTCAACTTTTTAATGTTTTACTGATAAGTCTCATGGCTGCTAGTCATAAAACGAAAAATCGAACCAAACCGACAATAACCAAACCGGTGGTTATTATTTTATTTGGTTTGGTTATGGTTTTAGACATTTAAAAACCGACTATATCGGTTTGGATATGGTTTTAATTAATAACCGATCTAAACCGAACCATGAATTCAGCAATACATGTGTACAACTAGTTATATATTGGCTATCTGTATACATCAGTCCCTGTATTGGTGGTTATTTGCCTCATTCCTCGTGGTTTAGCCCTTAATAGCTCAACGTGCTTTTGTCCATACATCGACTATTGTTCCACTTTCCCGGATTAGCAAGGACAGACCTTCGAACCCTCATACTCCGAATGCCATCCTTATCTTCTGTCATTGGCTTGCCTTTTATCATAGCTAGTTGTTCCCACTAGGCTTTGTGAGTATTCTGTTCCCGAAATTTATTTATTTTTTTCTCATTCTTTTCTTGGTGTTGTTGAAAGAAAATATTATTCATAGGAATCAGGGTCAAAGTATAACATTAGTGGCTAATACCTTTACTCCGTTACCAGTTGAGAAGCTTTCCTGGCCACCAATGCTACGAACATGTCATAAGCCTTAGAGGCAACTGATTGTGTACTACTTTTTGTAGCTACTTCTCCTTGCCCCTTAGTTTTAATTCAACTTCTCGTCCGTTCGTCTACATCTAGGTTCCTGGCTACAATATGTTATCATCAATTTAGGGTCATATAGGACGTCTCTTTCTTATGGGTTTTCTTCACATGTTTTTCCTTTATAACCATCTCAGTGCTTGTCCCTTCGAGTCTGGACTTGTGGTCTCCTGTCACCGTATCCCTTTGTTGCATTGCACTAGCTTCAAAATTTTAATCCGCCTTATTCAATTACGAATAACGTCTCCTTTATTGTGCGTTCTCATTTTGTGTTTCCACACGTTAAGAACCATCTACATGATATCTCTTGCTTGACATAGAATTACAGGTATCAATTACCATTGTTGGTCTTCTAGATCTGGTACGCAACCTGCCTCAGTGATTTGGGTCTACTTGCTTCCCCTTATTTAAGACTATGTAATCCCTTGACTTGTTCCGAATCGCGCCTCGTTTACACGGGTTTGTGTCGTTGTTGCCCATTTTGTTGACAGCTAATTTTTGACCTATCGTAATTTATTTTAATCACTCAGAGTCTTTGGATAATAAATAAAATGTGCTATGCACCTTAAAAGGATTAAATATTTTTTTATCAATTGTTTAGGTCAATATTTTACTCCTTTAAATTGATAAAGAGGTTTTTTATGACATCAAAAATAATTTAGAAATTAATTGGTACCTTTTATGACATTTGTGAGATACTTGTTAGATTTAATCAAAGAAAAAGCATTTTTTAAATAATCATTTATTAAATTTTTCAAATTGTCAAAAATCAAAATTAGCAAGTACATTATTCCCTTCAATTCGAGGAGTTTGAGTAATTAAAATAATTGACCATTTCACCCCTTAATCTCTGATTTTGTATAATTGAATAATTTGCCAAAATTATTTATAATTGTCTATAAATGTTTTCAAAATTATTTATAATTGTATATAAATGTTTTAATTAGGATAATTAATCAACTAAATGGCCATTATTTCAAATTGATTTTTAATTATTTTTGTTATGGCCACAATCAAATTAACTAATTCATGGGTTTAAGGAAATTGGGGTCATTTTTGTAAAATTTGCCTCTTAATGGCCTTGGTTGAAATAACCAAATTCATTGGCTCAAATTAATTAAGGTCGTTAGTGTAATTTAATTTTAAGATTGGATAATTAGGCCAAATTTTTCCATAATTAAAATAATCAGTGAGATTAAAATCAATTAAGGCCATATTCACAAAATTACACCCATTTACACAGTTGACAGCTTTTAAAAATTATTTAATAGGTTAATTATGTCCTAATTTGATTATAATTCAAATATTATGATCAATAATCGATATTTTAGTTTTACCCATTTATTAAATTACCCTTTTTCCCTTTGTATGTGTATATACACAAGACAGACATATGTATATACACTATATACTCATATAAAGGGGGCATTCCCATTTCCTTTTTTAAAATGGACCGAGCCCCGTCCAAAGAGATCGTGACCCGGCCCAAATGTATATCATATATTGGGGTAATACCCCCCCCCCCCACCCTTTAAACATTTTTCGTTCATACCAAACGACCCATATCCCTCCTCCTTCTCTCTCTTTCCCTTTCTTTGCAAAACCCTATAGCCGCCGCCTGCTCCATCTTTCTCTCTCGTCTAAATATGGTAAAATCACAGAGTAGATGTAAGACACACAGCTTTTGCAGAATCATTTACATGAAACAATTAATTTCAAGGTTTGTTTTCACCCAGATCTCTCCCAAATGCGGTAATAGCCTTTTTCTTTTGCATTTCTTTTGAAATTATTTAGTCAAAAGTTGATCTTTGCTATCTTATTTGTTGTACTATATTCATATTTACTCAAACCTCATTGGTTGGGGACGAATGGTTTGGATCTAGTCAAACGAGGCTCAGATCTGACCATTCGCTTGTTGTTGAAATCATTTTAAGCCATAAATGTCGTTTTACAAGGCTAATTTCTGAAAAACTCTTGTTGTCCCATATCGGTATTTTGGGGGTTTTGAACAGTTTTGGGGCTCTATATAGAACCCCTACCCTCTCCATTAAAGAGGTTGAAAAAAGTTTTTAAAAAAACCTTAAGAGGCTAGAACTTCGAGTTTAAGCCATCTCAGTATAAAATTTTAAATTTTAACTTAAAAATTTGGAGTTTCCTTAGTTCCAAAATTTGTTTTCTTTGTGGTTTTGTGTTTGGTGTTGCTAGGTGTGGGATTTGGACGCATTAAAAGCTGTAAGTTCAACTCTTGACACGGCTGCGCATAAAAAAGGTAACATTTTTATCTTGTTATTTGCTTCCTTGTATTTTCCTTTGTTTGAGCTTTGAATGATGATCTATTTGATTTAGAAATATTTTTATGCCTAGTTAATCTACCTTAATATTGTTTTCTTTAGTTTTCTCCTGATTTTCTTGACTGTTGAGTATTACTGATTTGAGTTATGTTTAGTCTGAAGTTATTTTGTGATCATTCTCCTGTAACCATCCTTGTTTAGTTGAATAATGATTTGTTGAAGTTATTAATGTGAACATGCTTAGCTTAAGTTGTTATCTTAATGATGTTGTGTTGGTTTGTGGCTATTTGTAGTAAACATATGAACATGATTAGTCAGTAATACTTCACAAATCAAATTTCAATGTAGTTCTGCTTGGCTTAAGGCCACTAGTGTAATAATTCATCCTTTGTTTTGATTATGTACTTGAGTAAGACTGAATCAAGGGAAAAAATGGGAAAAAATGCTGAAGTAAGCTTACATTTAGAAAGATACTGCTTGGAGTTAATATTCAGGATTGGTCATGATTGCTTAGAATAGGTCTTGAGTCATTTGTCATTTGAGAAAATATAATAGCTGACGTATAAATGGCATATGTTGTTTGTTTAGTTTTAATGTGAATACCTTGTTTGGTCATTAGATATTTGAACTAAATTGCTTGTTAATCAGTAGTTAGAGGTGGGATAAACCTCGTGAACTATAGTTAACTGATCTTGTACCAAGAGCCAACTTACTTAAATATGTATGATCCCTCTATGTGATTTCTTGAACTGGTGAGATTGAGTGTGTTGTGAAGATTTGTCTGACCTTGAATGATTATGTGGCATTCTCATATAGGGAAGGTTTGATCTAATCTGCCCTTCATTTTATGTAAACTTAAAACTAGGGACCCCTACCTTGTCTTAACTGTTTCATGAGAATATTTCCCTAATTCTGAGAGATAAAAAAGGGGTAAAATGAGAAAACAAAATGGTAATTCTATGGTCTAATTTGTCAAAGTCCTCTATGATGAGTTGTCTGTGTTGTTGTCATGGTCATAACTAGAAATAGACGTAAGAGAAGGTTGTTTTGACCCTTTGGAGTTTAAGCACATATGTGTTGTTTCTTCTGACTTTTGTTTGTTTATACATCACTTAGTCCATAAAAATTAAGAGTCACATGTTGAGGTGTTGCCTAAAACAAAGGGATTAACTATCTAATCTTTGGGGGAACCCCCTGGGGATGTGTCACTTGGTTTAGGATAGGGATGGAGAATGGGAGTTGTTTCGGGAGAGTAAAGGGTGAGCTTAGGTATGAACTGGAGGTGATGACCAGTGGAGCCTTTGCTCCCCTTTTACTGAAAGAAAAGTCTAGGAAATTGCGGGGGGGGGGGGGGGGGGGGGGGGGGGGGTAATGGCCTCACCCTACACTATTTTTTCTTCAGGACCTGGAAGGCCTTCCTTCTAAATCCTGTTTTGTCCTATAATTATGGGATCCAACAAGGTTATCCCCATGATTGTTTAAATGAGAATTATTAGAGTTAATAAAAAGGTTCTAGTCAAAACTAGTGTCTCTGAGGATCAATATGCTAGAACCATGTTAGTTTCAATATGTATAATAACCTGGCTAGTAACTTTAGTTTGAAGTTAAGAGTTTTCTGAGGTTTAAAATGGTTTTGATGCTGTGAGCAGGGTTTGTTTGCTTGAATGAATGGTCCTGTATTAAATGATCCTCTTAATCTTTGTGATTCTGTGTATCGTAGACCTTGTTTTGAGCCTGGATGACTTTTCTTTGACATTCATTTGCCAATAATGGGAAGAGGGGTGCAATTTGAATCTGCCCATATCTTTTTATGAATATGTTGTTTAAACCATTGTCTGAATTGGTTCTTGAATATTAAGTAGGAAATGGTCATAGTGAAGAAACAGATAGATGATGCAATCTGGTCTTTTCTTGAGGGTGAAATGTACTGTTTGGGCCCTATTCTTAGTCTATCCTGTTTTAAAACCAAATTTAAGATGAGATGTATATGATTTTGTTGGGATTTTCATGATCATAAAGGTTTAAAATCACTTCATAGATAGAATACTAGGATAAGGGTATTTGAAGAATGTTAAAATATGTGTCATTGGTTGGGTCAAATGTTTAACTAGACTTGGTTTAAGAATGGTATTTGGAGAGGTTTAAGTATGTATGAGTGAGTTATAAACCACATGGCATGAGGAAACCTTTTTAAAGGCACCTTAAGGAGAGGGTTAAGCATGAACCAAGTATAACTTGGATCACAGCATTTCCCTCCAATAAGAGATGCCATGGTATGTCCTACATGCCTATGCGGTGTATATTCACAATGTCCATACTCCTAGTCTTCAAACTGCTATCAGTAAGCCAAAGGGGAAAGGGAACCAAAAAATGAATTGGTTAAGTGTCTGAACAAGCTATTAAAAAATGAAGAAGAAACTGCTCACTCTAGGTTGCTAACTCCTAAAAATGGATCTGGTAGAAGCCTTAATGTCCAAGTCTTATTTTGATATAAAATGCTAAGCTTTTTTTTTTTTTTTTGAGTCATTGGGGCTGCCTGGTCAAAATGATTATGTTTGAAATAAATAAGGAAGTCTAGCTATAGTTAGTTGATTAATTTTGGAACAAAAGGATGTTGGTTGAGTTGAGAGGTTGATTAGTGAGGTTGTGCCTTGAAGAGGATACTAAAACAACTAAAATCACTTAGTTTTGGCTGGGACCTTGTGTCATTCCTCTTTCTGTGAGGCCTTTTAATAAACATAGCTTTTCTTTTTTCTTTTTTTACCTTGCTATATACATGCTCCTATTACTATTAGTGACTAAAATAAAAGCTCATCCCTATGTGTTTTCTGGAAATTTAAATCCACTCAGTTTCAGTTTATTTAGTGTTATTTCAACTCAGGCTTCTTGGTGTTCCAACCCTTATTTGTGATCATAAGTTGTAATGTGTTTGATTCTTTTTTTTTTAACCCGCATCTCTCTACTGTGCTTTGTTATTGACTAGCATCCTAAATATGCATTAATCAGTTCTCACACTTGTTGCTATGAGGACTGCGTATATGTGAAGCTGGTGTGAATCATTTACCTGACATGTATGGGAATTAAGTTGAACTTGAACTAGCTTTAGTCTTAGATTTGAACACTGCTCTAAGAAGTAGGGACTAGCTAGGTGAATAAGATGATCACGAGTCTAAGATTTAAACACAAAGAGTGTAAATGTACATAGAATATACACAGGTTTATGAAAAGGGGGAGGGGTATACATATAGTATACACTTGATATACACATCATATGTGTATATTATGGTATACTATGTGTATATGAATGAACAAGTTGGTCATATGTAGGGTGTATATAAATGAGTAAAGGGGATAGAGACCTCATTTAAGCCTTAAACTTTTAAATGAGTCTCCATTTAGAAGGCAATTGGGCCTAGCCCAATTCAGACTTGATTAAAACTGGACCAGATTTCATTAAATCCCTAAGGTAAGAGAAAAAAAGGATAATTCTGTTTTGGTCCATCTTATGATTAATTGTTTTTTGGAGTTATTTTGTTATCTTATGTCATCATATTGCAATAGCTATTTTGGTTCCCCTACTATGACCTTGAGTTTATTTTCAGTGTTATTTGTAATTAAATTATTCCCACATATAGTGATACTTGTGCATAGTTATGGGACTCGAATTTATTCTATGACAATACTGGTTTTGGGAGTTGAGGTAATTTGGGGGACAGGTCTTAGCCATTCCCCAATGTCCAGCCATGCCTGGGGTTAATGAAACCCCTTGGATCTTGTGCGGCATCGAAAATATGGATGGTGACAACTTTTCCCCTTGCGTGATATAAATCCCAATCAGTGAGGCCAATAGCATACAATTGAGTGCCTTATTGTGTAACTTGTAAAAATTCCTGGGGTTCATGAAACCCCTTGGATCTTGGGCGGCGTCGAAAATATGGATGGTGACAACTTTTCCCCTTGCGTGGTATAAATCCCAATCAGTGAGGCCAATGGCATACAATTGAGTGCCTTAATTTGTGTAACTTGTAAAAATTTGATATATATATGCATAGTTATACATGTGATAGGTTCAGTAAATATAAATTAATCGGGTCGCTTTTTCCTATCCTCCCCTTCCCTGTATGGCCACTTGGGCAGAATCCAGCCACCCTATTGGGCCAATAGGAAATTCTTTCACCGATTATTGATTTCAAGAGAAGAAATGGAAGCTAATATTGTTAAAAAACATAAAGAAGGCCCAGCCATGGGTGAAAATGACCAACTAGGGGCTTGGTACGCCCCTAGTATTCCCTTTCTCTTTATTTACCCATTATTTGTTATATGTAATTAGTTGTATCCTGTATTTGCAGAATTGTAAAACTCATGTATATTATTGGATCCTTATGATTATGAATTAGTCGTCTTAGCACAACGGTGCCTACGCCGTTTAGTTCGACTTAAGCCCCCACACGATTTTCAAATCCGAGCTTTAGTATAAATGATTTTTAAAATAAAAATGACTAAGTAAGTAAATGGGTAAAAAAGATAAAAAGGATTAAATTATTATAGACTACTGCTACCATCTTCCAAAAGAAGAAAAACCAAATTGACGTTTTTAAACCAAAGGAACATTTTTCCTTAAAACTCAGTTTCCTAAAAAGATTTCTTTTTGGGATTAAGCCCGGTCAGAAAAGAGATTTCAAATTGTATATATATATGTAGTGTATTCATACACCAGAAACAAGTCTTCTCTTTAGACTAAGCCCAGTCGAAAAATAGGAATTTTGGGGCTAAGGCCCAATTAAAACCACATTTTTAAGCCCCACTTAATAAAATTTTCAAAAAAAAGGTGGAAGGCATATTTTGGACTAAACCCAGTAATGGAAAAACAAAATTTTGGGCTAAGGCCCAACAAAAATCAACACATCTAGACATTTAATTAATTTTCAGAAAAAAGAATAAAATTAGGGCCAAGCCCACGTAAAAATATCACCTTTTATTTACAAATATTGGGCCTTAAGTTTAAAATTCCAGGACCAAGAAAAGTTAGTTTTGTTATAAAAGAAAACCTCTTATAAATTTAATTTGTATAAATCATTTGAGGACATAAAAGTTTTAGATAAGGACGTTCTGAAAACGTGTTAAATGGATTAACCCGGACCATGTATGAGTCACGCATGAACAAAACTGATTATCCCATACTTTAAATAAATGAACCTTTTTTATCTTTACAAAACTACTACTATCCTTATTATAAAAGGAACTTGTTGTATCCAGATGTTATAAATCTAAACCTAAATACCCTATATGTAAAGGGGATATACTAAAAAAAAAAAAAAAAAAAAAATGATATGAAAAATGACAGATTTTTATAATACGGGGAATAACACCAAATAAACAGTTCATGCAAATACTCATACGTTGGAATTCGAAGATTCACCATATAGTATGGATCCTTAATACTAGGGTGCCTATCACCTTCCCTAGGAGATCACCAGAACCCTTACCTAGAACTTTACATCAACAACTTTTGTGACTAAGTTCAGAATATATGCTAGTTTAGATCATGCATCTATAAGATTGGAACTGAACTCTACTTCATCCAGGATGACTTGAAGATAAATTCAAGAGATTTGATTCATTCCACTTGTAGGACTTGAGAGTGTGAAAGATGGATACAAATCAAGGTCCCTGGTTTGCTTTAGTATGATGAAGGTTCTAGTAGTGTTAATGTGGTGATCATAGCTAGTTTTCAACTTTCTAGATAGTTTCTTTTCTTTGCAATTCTTCTGTAAATAATTTGCTTATTTTTTCTGTAAATATTTGCTGCAATAAATTCCCACCATTTTAGGCGGTTTTATTAAAAAAATAAACAACTTTAGATTATGAAGGATTTTTCATGGTGTATGAATAAACCCTTCAAAAATAATTTTCCTAATTTCCCAAAAATTAGGTGGCGACTCTTTTAAAACAAATTCCGAAAGAGTACCAATGATTTCGAAGTAGCTTTCAGAGCACTAACCCCACCCGCGAAATATGAACCGTTACAGGTGGCGACTCTGCTGGGGACTTAAAGGTTCTAACCATAAGGATTCCAATATAATATGAGTATATTTGCCTTAATTGTTTATGTGTTTACTTTCCCGCAATTATTAACTGGCATTGCATGCATATCATAACTCTGCCATTCCTGGCATTTATTTTACACTTTGTTCCAAAGGCAACTTCGCGGAGCACGCGGTCGTTCCTTCGGTATAAAATCAAAATATTTTTGTAGGAACCATTATGAGGCGGGATTGGTTCGTGGTCGTCCAACAGCCCTAACTATTTAGCCCCAGTTGTCCGTTCGGGTTTTTGGTCTTTTATAGAAAGCCCACTCTAGTGAAAACTATGATAGAGCTAAGACAAATCCCTACTGAACTGGATCATTCATACTTAGATGAGCTTTGGGTATCTCAGACCTACCTAAAGCTCATTAAGAGAGACTACCTTGTGTTCGGACGGTCTATGACCCGAAGAACACCGCATTTCATTTATGTGCTATGTGGAAGCATGTTTGTGCCTATGTGATGAACCATTGATCCTATGGGGATGGGGGAATCTTGATACTATGGGGATAGGGGAATCTTAAATGTGTTTTGTTTTGTAGATGGAATGCAAAATCCGTTTTGACATAGTTACCGAGGCTTCAAACTTATTGAGAGCTTGGAGGGAATGGTTGAGTGATGCTCATCGAAGGACAGTTAGCTGCACCCTAGGTCATCTACCCTCTATAGAATAAATTAGGTATACCATAGACAACAATGGAAACCTGTCTAAGGAGACGACACAAGCCAGATCACAACCTGTTATTCCCAAAAAGGCCCACCGTCGCCCAAATCATGAAGTTATCGCCTTAACTGAGGCACCCTGGGCAGAAGGACCCACTGTAGCCTTTAGGGATCTATACCAGAGCTTCGGGGATGTCACCGGGTATAATATGTATCAGATAGAGTACAAGAGTAGAGAAGAATGGGAAGCTGAAAGACCTTTGACGTTTGCCACAGCCCTACTAAGCATTACGGTATTCCCGAAGAATGAGTCACTGGTCGTAGACATCCGAGTGATCTACTTGGCCCGTGCTATCTTTTATGGTATAACCAAGGATCAGGAAACCAAGTATTTCAACCTAGCAGCCATCATCCTGGCGGACATTTTTCGGGCTTTAGATAAATGCCGGAATCATTTCTGATACTTCCAAGGATGTAACATATTGCTACAATGGTGGATTATCAAACACATCAACATGGCTAAAGGAGTCTATTCTCTGAGCAACAACAATAGGATAGACTGCCTTACAAATTACTGTCTGAACCTTGGTTACATGTCCAAAGAGGCGTGGACCCGTTTCTTTGCAGAGTTGAGTGAAGATAGGATCTAGTGGATGTTCCCTGACTTCATTTCTGAAAGCATAGTAGTTCCCATTTGTGCCATGAGTCGCGATTCGAGGAACCCGACCTTATTATCCATCTCAAATTTTAAGGCAATTTGGTAGAAGACAAGTGATACCCCAGATGGGGAACCCCGAGCAATTTATTAACGAGCATATAGAGCAAAAAATAAAGAACACCGATATAATTCTCAGGGAATGGAACAGTCGTATGAGTTGGGGTTCAGACACTTTAGCTCGAGACAAGTTTGAGGTAGGATGTGACCCAGGGTATTACGAGTGGCTACAGGGACACTTGGCCAGTGCATTCATCCCAGGGCCCACACTTCCTCACAATTCCCGAGAAGAAAAGCTTTTGAAGGAATGTTTGGAAAGCACAGATAAGCGTTTGGCCAAGATTTTAGAAGAAACAGACCCGGTGATAGTCAGGATGGAGATGTATCAAGCACAACTTCGGATTCAGACCACCCTTCGAAGGGTTAAGAAGGACAAGATAAGCCAAGCCTCGACATCAGCCGCTGGAGGAGGACCCTGCTGATTTATTGCTTTATATCAAGCCCCTTGTTGGCTTCATCATCTTTGTAATCCTTTTGGGAAAGATATTTTTATTATTTATTGACTAATGATGATTTTTTGGGACAATGGTTCATCTTCACAAATGGCACTTACACGTTTCAAGCGATTAAGAGAGCCTTAACTCAAAAAGGCCTTAGGAACACGAGTAGTATAAATATCTGCAAATTACATGACTACTTGCTACGTGCTTCACATGCCTACTTGTTGTGTATGTTATTATATATTAAAGCTTGACTACAATTGATCCGATGATCTAAACTACATACCCAAAAGAAAAACCACAAAGCTTAAAACATACCCGAATTTATCTCCACTAAAGGTTGACTTACAATGGCGAATCAAGGAGAATAGGAAGTCCGTACTTTGGGAGAGACAGCCTAGGCACTGAGGGATAAGGTGCTACAAATGGAAAAGCACCTCCAGGAAATAGAAAAGAAAATTGAGGAGGTAGACAGGTTACTGGAAATGGTTGGAAACCCGCCAGAAGGCATACCCCAAGAGCAGTATTATGGGAATGTCCAGAAGATGTGAGAGATTGGTGCTGAATTATATACCCTTAGAGAGAAGGCCTGTGACACTTAGAGAAGAGACTCCGGAAGGAGTGAATGACAACCAAGGAACTAGGATAGACCCATGGGTGATGGAATCAGACCCGCAAGAGGAGTCGAAGCCTCAACAGAAAGCCTCTAAACCCATTGAGGAATAACAACCAGAAGATGAAGAAGAATTGCCCCAAGATATGGAGGAAGAAGAATTGGAGCCTATCAACATATAGGTCGAGGGACAAGAGAAACCATTTGAGATGTTTCCTGAGTTTCAAAAAGAAGAGAATTGTGTGAATGATGAATCTGACTACTATGCCCCAACCAACGAGGGATCTGACTTCTATGCACCCTCACCCATACTGGTACCTGCGGCCTTTACTATGGCATCAGAGAATTTGGGGAGGGCAAGCTCTTCCGAACCAGCCTAGTGGGGCATAGCCTTCAAAGCCCATTTCTCCCCATTCAAAGTGGCCCCACGAACCATTACCTATAAGGAAGTATTCGAAAGGATGTTTGCCACGGGAGTGTCTTGCACCACTAGGGCTAGGTTTCCACCGCCCGAGTTGGTGTATGCCTACAAAAGGTGCTCGTTTCACCACAACTAGGTAGGTCATACCTTGAATGAGTGCCTAGGACTAAGAAAGAGGATTTGCAGCTTGATCGATAATAGGATCATTGGGACTTTGTGGGCACCACACACACTGTTAGTCCATGACCCTGTTATTCCCGGAGAAGTTGTAACAACCCATAATTTTTAAACTAACACTTGAATTTTCGATTGACCATATCTTGATAGTAAGGGTATATTTTACTTCGCACTTCCTGAACGTGAATTTGATGATATTTGAAACTTGTTTGAAGTGTTATGGGTAGTTAGGTAAACTACTCCTACAATTATCATCTTAGTAAATTATTAAATGGATTAGACATTTATGTATTTAGGGCAGCCCCTTTTTGTAGTTATCCAAAAAGAAAAAAAAGGTTTGTGGTTATCCAAAGGTAAATATATACCTTGTTGGCTATGATTTTCTCCACCTCCTCTTAATATTTCGTTTTCTACACCAAATAAAACCCCAAAGCTTCTCTTCTCTCATAATATTAATCCACTAAATCAAACATCAAGACTTGTTTTGGTTGAGCCACAAGCCACTCCACACGATTGAGGTAAGCTGCAAAACCCATTTTTGAACTGGACAGTTGTTAGTGTTTTCAGCATAATCCCTTGTATAAGATTTAGTTTTAAGTAATCCAAGATGTTCTAGAAAGCTATTTCATAGATCTACAACTTTTGTTCAGGCACCAAAACCCAGTTTTGCTTGTATTTATTCGAAAAGGGGTGTTGAAGTACAGGGAAGGTGATGCCCAGATTTTGTTTTACAAACCCTCCATGTACTACTATTAGTATTTTGGGCATATATTTTTGTACGAAAGTGATACTGGGGTGATTTAAATTTCTATAGAACCCCAAGACATATATCCACAACATTCATTAAGATCACAAAGTCTATTTTTGTTGTTTACCCCTTTGAAACTGAGTCACAATACTAGATAGTAGTATTGTCCAGAATTTCTGTTTTGCTAGTTTAGGGTGATTTTCACCGATATCATGATTAGTTTTGATGTGATGAAACTATTGAACTTAATTAGATATTTGATTGTGTGTTTAAGGCATATATATACTCTTGTACAAGCTAAGGGAAATTGGCTAAGGAAGTCGACATATTTACTTGATCGCTGCTTTGGGTTTTATAACTTCTTGATGTTTGTTTGAGCTTTAGAAACTATAAAGCTCCAACGTTTGCACCTAAACTTGAGCTTTTCTTTCAGTTTGTTTTGGTTGAGATAATGTGAGAAGCTTGAATCTTGGTGAAATAATATCTACTTTAATAGCTTACTTGTATTGTGGGCTGAGAAGAATATCTTGAGACACATCAATATGATAACATGATCATTGAGAGTATAATTTTGCAATTGAGTTATAAGTATGCTAAAATCACATTGGTGTTATGTGAAGCATTTTTGTAAAACGACTTAATTCGCCTACATATACGGATTGCTCGAGCATTATTGCATTCTTGATTATGGGGTGACGACCCTTCTTGATTTCGGATCTTGCCCATCTTGACTTTGGATTTGCATTTCATCTTGATGATGGACTTTTGTCCATTCTCGAGTATGAGTGTAAAGCCACTTTCAACAT
The DNA here is from genome assembly GCF_019175385.1 of Lycium barbarum. NCBI lineage: Eukaryota > Viridiplantae > Streptophyta > Magnoliopsida > Solanales > Solanaceae > Lycium > Lycium barbarum. The sequence continues at coordinate 89,465,426 of NC_083340.1, read as the reverse complement.
GGCTCATGATTCTCTTGATTATTAGGTGACGACCCTTCTTGATATAGGCTTCGGTCCTTCTTGATAGGGGCTTTGGTCCTTCTTGATATGGGCTTCGGTCCTTCTTGATAGGGGCTTCGGTCCTTCTTGATATGAGCTTCGGTCCTTCTTGATAGGGGCTTCGGTCCTACTTGATATTCGATAGTGCTTGATATGATGGCATGACGTATGTGTTTGGCGAAATTAACTAATTGAATGATATTTCATGAATTAGCTTCGAAAGCTTTCTTGACACTTGGTATTTGAAGCTTTGAAGGCTTTCTTGACACTTGGTATTTGAATCTTCGAAAGCTTTCTTGACACGTGGTATTTGAAGCTTCGAAGGCTTTTTGACACTTGGTATATGAAATATTAGTATCTTGAACTATCTTATGGTTTGGTGATTCTCTTGAAGTGTCGTACACTGATTAAGTACTTGGTTATAACTCAGAAGAGCTTATGTCTTGAACTTACTTCTTGCACTTATGTTTGATTCATAGCTCACTATTAAATTAACCAAATGGTGGAAATTCTTGGATTTGCTTTGGAAAGCTTCTTGATATGTGAATATATGATATTTACTTTCTCAAAAGAATTGTACCTTCATTTAGTTCTTGTTTGATATTTCATTTCCTTGAAACCGTTGTACCTTCTTAAGTACTAGATGATGATTTTGACAAGCTTATTCCTAGAATTTATTGTTGTAATCCTTACATAGCCTGCTTCTCTTTTTGATATATAATGTTAGTTAAGTTTATGTACCACTAAGCTTTATGCTTAGCGATAGTTTGTTACTATCGTAGGTGATGTTCTGAGGGACACTTAAGGATGGCCAATTGAGGCAGACTAATTGGAAGCTTATATGAAGATCACATTTGCATGAGCATGTTCATTTTACATACATTTGGGGACTTGTACGTGATCCATGTGACACACTTAGGTATGCACTTTTGAAACTTGTTCACATAGGCCTATTTCCGCTACTAAATTATTGTGAATATCTTATTAAAAAAAATTCTTCTGAACGTTGAAGTATGAAATTTTCTTTTGTTTCGCAAGCGGCATCCTCCCAAAAGGGGGTGCTACAGAAGGGGTCACCGCGGGTACTCAAATTTTGGAGATATGATTTCACGATCTTCGAGGAATCATAAGCCCGCATCTTCTCAACTTTGGCTACCTTAAGAAAGATCAGACCCGTGCAACCTGCTCACGAGCCCGCGCCACTAGGGCCCAACAGCAGCAAATTTTGCTTGTATTACACTGGAGCTATGGGACATGACATAGAAGAGTGTTATGCATTCAAGCTTGAGCTCGAGCACAAGATCGGTACAGGAGAGATCGTGGTCATCCTCCCACCACAGTACTGACAAGAAGGGAAAATAAGAGAGCGAGTTCGTAAGGACAGCGACTCGCGGAGCTATATTTTGGGTAGATATTAGGTGTCCCCCATTTTTGCATATAAAAGATTAACCCCCCCCCCCCCCCCTCCCCTCATAAATATTGTAAGGAACCGTGCCGACCTGACGTCCCTTTGGAGGGATACGCGGGAAGCCCTAGCCGAGCCTAATCTGGGGATGTCTTTAGTTAGGTTTAGCCCAAAGGATATTTAGGGAAAGTGTGTGTCCTTCTTTTGTAAACGAACTACGATCGGGCCTGATTTCCCCCGGTGGGATACGTAGGCAGTCTACGTAATACTCAGCCCTATATAATATAAATTATAATATATTATAACCTCCCCCTATTTGTTTAATTTTTGTGATAGGAAAGGGTTTGCCAAAGTAAGTCAGCCCTGAAGCCCATTGGACCAAGATCCACACAAACATAAAAGGCCAATAACGTCCAAACCTTTAGAACAAAGGATCAAATATTCAAGCTTTAATATATGATTTTTATGTGCTACGTGTGCTTTAAATACTAATGTGTGATATCTTGTTTTTTCATTCATATCCAAGTAACCAACTTTGTATACCGTTAGGTTATTCTTATCTTATAGAACAAGGCTGATTAGAGTAGTACAAAAGCTATCATACTTCACGAGATCCAAAGCCGCGTTAGCAAACCTCTCAGACAAAGGAAAAGAAAAGATGACTGGTACACCTGATAATGGAAATGAGCTCGTTCTCCGCGATGGAGATACCCAAGACCCACAGGAAGTATCATCCCAAGAAGACGTGATCGCGACATTACTAACCGTTGTCACGGCCCTTTAAGAAAAGGTGGCTAGGAATGAGGCAACCCATGACAACAAGGACACCTCGACAGAGGAAAGGAGGCTTCATCCCCCCTTCCCTTCACTAACCTCCCCAATGCCCGATCACTTTCCTATATACCCACCAGGGACCATCCCACCTCTATTAAGCTCCACCGACCCAAACCACGCTGGTCTTTCCTACTGCACCCCACCACCAAAGAAATACACTCAAATCACAGGGACCACTCACTCAGTCCCTTCTTACCAGGTTCCTCAGCCGGTTTTCATCAATCGGGCGAACCAAGTACGTGTTCCAGCCCCACCAGCTGGGCAAACCACCACTGCCCCGCTTAACCATCCCACCCACCAAGTATTTTTCTTTACTCCCAACATCCCAAGTGAATTCTCCCCAGGGCATAAAGAGCTAGTTCATTATGAAGAAATGGAGAAGGCCTGGAAGGCCGAATAGGATAAGCGCGAGAGAGATATGGAATACAAGATTGAAGAGTTATTAGAGAGATCCAACAAGTCCGTGAGGAAGGCTACGGGCCTAAGATATGACGACCTGTGCATGGATCCGGATTTGGATTTACCAGAAGGGTTCAAAATCCCAAAATTCAAAATTTTTAATGGGACAAGGAATCCCAAGGCACGCCTCCAGTCCTACTGCGACTAATTGGTCAGAGTTGGGAAAAATGAACCTCTGATTATGTGACTATTCAGTCGTAGTCTTACTGGGGAAGCCGCTGAGTGGTTCGCAACTCAAGACATGCGCTAGTGACTCACCTGAGAGGACATGGCAGAATCCTTCATGGGGAGATTTGGCTTTAATGTCGAAATAGTACCCGACCGCTACTACCTTGAAAAGGTCAAACAAAAGTCAACAGAAAATTATAGGGAGTTTGCCAGCAGATGGAGGGTCGAGGCAGCCTATGTGCAGCCACCGATGTGTGAGGGAGAGCTAGTCTCCGTATTCATTAGATCCCAGTAGCCTGGTTTCTACGATAGAATGTTGTCCATGGCTGGGAGGCCATTTGCTGAGTTGGTCAAAATGGGAGAGGCCATAGAAGATGGTCTCAAATCTGGAAAAATAGTCAGTGTCTTCAATAAGGTATCTGGACAAGCTATTGCTGGAATCTTCCATAATAAGAAAAAGGACATGGTAAACATATCCCACATTCAAAAACCAAGCTCAAAAGAACCACAATCCTCCAACATAACTTCGCCCCTTAAAAATTACTTCACACCTGCCTATAATCCAACACCTGTATATTACGCACAGCCAAGCTTCACCACCACCATACCAGCTTACACGGCTCCGCCTAGTATCCGTGTGTCTGCTCCTACTTACCAAACACCGCCACAATAAACCTATCAACCACCACCTCAACAAAATTACCGCCCACTACCAAATAACCCACCCCAAGCATATCAACCACCTCAGAACTATCAAAATCAACCACCGCCCCCAGCATATAATGCTCCACATCCTGCTTTCGAGAGAAAGAAAACAAGATAATTCACAACACTTCTCGAGCCCAGGGCTTGGCTCTTCGAAAGGCTATTGGCTACAGGCCTGATCCAGAAGGTCCCTCCAAAACTAGCATAGTCGAGGAACAGATTCTATAGGGATAATCAGACTTATGCCTATCATTCAGGAGGAAATAGGCACAACACAGAAGATTGCATAATCTCAAGCATAAAATCTAGGATCTGATCGATAAGAGGGAAATCATTTTTGAAACCGTAGCTCCCAATGTGAACACACACCCATTATCCAACCATGGAAACAACGGAGTCCATATGATTGAGAGGGACGAGGACTGGGAAGCTTGCAGAGCATTGGTCGCTAAAGCAGTCAAATCCCTGGAATAAACAGTAGCCTCCCCCACACTCCAAGAGCGCCACAATTTCAAAGTTTTGATCCCAGCACTGGGAGCCATAAAAGATATATCGAGGTTCAGGACTTTGGTCCCAGCACCCGTGGTAGCACAGACAACATAACGAATTGCACCTACCCCCAAATAGCCAATCACTGTAAAAGCAGCCATGGATCATGGAATGACCCGCTTAGGGAGATGTTACACTCCTGAAGAGTTGGCTTAGAGTGACACAAGGAAATAAAACACCCAAAAAAGAGCAATAACCGAAGGAGAAGCTGAAGATTTCTGGCGGCGCATGCAACCAAAAGACTACTCCATTGTTGAGCATTTGAAGAAGACACTGGCATAAATATCAGTGTTATCATTACTGGCCAGCTCCCCATCATGTAGGCAGGCCCTCATGAGAGTGGTAGATGATGCACACGTACCAGCTGGTACGAGCAGCGAAGACTTGGCTGGGTTGGTAGCCCACATCATCGGGGAACACAAAATCTACTTCTCAAAAGAGGAGTTGTCAGCAGAAGGAACCTCCCACAACAGAGCTCTTGACATCACCGTGGAGTGTCATGGCAAGGAAATAGAGAGGGTGCTTGTGGACAATGGATCTAGCCCAATATGTGCCCCATCACTACATTACACAGCTCGGCTATGACATGAGCAAAATCCACTAGAGCGGGACGAACGTCAAAGGATTTGATGGATCCCAAAGTGATTCCCTAGGAGAAGTAGCCCTACAGATCCAAGTTGGGCTTGCCTCTTTCACAACAGAATTCCAAGTCTTAGCAATCAAGGGCAACTACAACATGCTCTTGGGAAGACCCTGGATACACTCCGCCAGCGCAGTCCCATCAACTCTGCACCAAGCCATAAAATTCGAATGGCAGGGACGGTAAATTTTAGTCTCAGCTGAGAAGGATATCCACAAATATCCTTACAACATCATACCTGTGATCGAGGAGAGTCCCCACATGTCAAACTTCCATATGGTGGAATCCGTTGGGGCCACCCATGCAGAAAAAGAGTTCGATAAACCAATGCTAGCAGCCTAAAAAATGATTGCCTCCACCATGCTGGGAAGTGGTTTTGAAACAAGAAAGGGCCTAGGAAGGGACCTCGAAGGGATAACAGAGCCTGTGCCAATCCCAAAAGAAAATTACCACTTCGGCCTAAGGTATACTCCTAGTGAAGACGAGCTCACAAAGGCTATCAAGAGGGAGCCCAGAATGGGGAATCTAGCTCGTCCATTTCTAGGTTTGTACTAGTCATTTCACAGAAAGATGCTGATGCTAAATGGAGAAGAAACTGATGGGGGTCTCGAGTCATTGTTTCAAGAAGAAGGATGCTACGTGATCATCAAGAAAGCTAGGAGATACTCACCGTACGCAATCTGAAACCAGGAGAGCGCTTGTACAATTCGACATCTACTCCCCTCTTGGCTCCTTAGTGGAGAGATGGATTTTCTTTAAAATCTTTTGCTAAAAGCGGCGACGTCGGCTGAGGCCTGAATGATCGCCTTTTCTAAATTACTTCGTGATGTTTAAAAATGAAAATGTTCGACGGTGTTCTGAACCAGGATCACAGTTTGCAACCAATTACTATGGAATTAATAAAAAGCCACGATCTGTGTAAAACTACTATCCTCATCAGAGAATAATAACGAAAGTTTTTTTTAACTAACCACACATAACGAACAATAAAAAACCTAAATTTACTTTGCCATGCCTTTTCAGTAGTAACCATAATAAAACAACCGAAAATGTCATGATGTGTCTTGAAACGAACAAGGGAAATAGTCAACACGAATACGAGGAATACGACGAAGCGACAATGATGCCAGAGGGACTGGTAGAAGAGTTGGAAGAATTAAAAGATAAGAAGAAGCCAAATATGGACGAAACTGAGGTAATCAACCTCAGTGATGAAGAGGATGTCAAAAACACACGAATCAGTACTCACTAGGGAGCTCCACAGAAGGAAGAGCTCATAGTTCTATTGAAAGAACATGTGGATGTCTTCGCCTGGTCATTTGCAGATATGCCAGGATTGAGCACTGAAATAGTGGCCCACATATTACCCATCAAGGAGGGTTTTGCCCCAGTCAAGCAAAAGACGCAAACTTTTAAGCTAGACAAGAGTATCAGGATAAAGGATGAATTAGAAAAATAGATCAATTTTGGAATAGTGGAGGTGACGTTCTACCCCACTTGGGTGGCCAATAGAGTGCCAGTACTCAAAGAGGATGGAAAGATTCACATCTGTGTGGACTACCGAGATCTCAACTGGGCCTGTCCAAAAGAAAACTTTCCTCTCCCAAACATCCACATTCTAATAGACAACTGAACTAAGCATGAGCTGCAGTCATTCGTGGATCGTTTCGCCGGGTACCATCAAATACTCATGAGCTAAGAAGATGCAGCAAAAATGGCTTTCATCACCCCTTGGAGGGTCTACCATTACAGGGTGATGCCGTTCCGCCTAAAAAACGCCGGGTCTACATACATGAGAGTTATGACTAACAAGTTCCACAATATGATGCATCGAGAAATTGAAGTCTATGTCGACGATGTCATCATAAAATCAAGGGAAAGCTCAGAACATACCATGCACTGGGTAAGTTTTGACAGACTTTGCAAATTCAATCTAAGGAAAAACCCTGAAAAGTGCGCATTTGGAGTGCCTGTAGGTAAGTTACTAGGATTCATTGTCAGTCGTAGGGGCATTGAACTGGATCCGGCCAAAATCAAAGTAATTCGGGAGTTTCCGCCTCCCAAAACTAAGAAAGAAGTCATGAGCTTCTTGGGAAGGTTAAACTACATTGGGCAGTTCATAGCCTAGTCAACTGTGATTGTAGAGTCAATCCTTAAATTGCTCAAGAAAGACGCTCCCACAAATTGGACGGAAGAATGCCAAGAGGTATTTGACTAAATCAAGAGATATCTTTCCAATCCCCCGTCTTGGTGCCGCCTAGGGAGTCCTCTGTTACTGTACCTGTCGGTATCAGAAAATGTTTTCGGGTGCATGCTCGCCCAGCATGATGAAGAGGGCAAAAAGGAACATGCCATCTACTATTTAAGCAAGAAGTTCACATCCTACGAGGCACGGTATACGCTGGTGGAGGAAACCTGTTGTACTTTGACCTGGATTGCTCAAATGCTCAGGAACTACCTATCGGTGTTCACCACTCGATGACGAACATTTTCTGGCAATCAATGCCCGTAGGAAAATTGGCTAAATGGTAGATGCTACTGAGTGAATTCGACATCGTATACGTAGCTCAAAAGGCAATCAAAGGACAAGCCCTAGCTAACTTGCTGGCAGAAAGTCCCATCGATGACGAACTTGAACCAGTACGGACTTTCTTCCCAGATGAGGAAGTAATGGCTATGGAGGAAGAGGTGGTAGAACCGTACTCAAGTTGGAGATTGTTCTTCGACGGAGCAGTCAATTACAAACGATCTGGCATCAGGGTCGTGTTAGTACCAAAAATAGGACAACACTATTCGATGGCTGTAAAGCTCAACTTCAGATGTACCAATAATATGGCGGAATATGAAGCATGTATCCTCGGCCTCAGGATGGCATTGGACATGAACATACAAGAGTTGTTAGTAATCGGGGACTCCGATTTGATCATAAATCAAGTGAAAGGAAATTGGGCGACCAAAAATGATAAGATACTCCCATATGTGAATATGGTACAGAGATTGTGCGGGAGATTCAAGAGTATCGACTTCAGGCATACTCCGAGGGCTCAAAATGAGTTTGCAGATGCATTGGCTACGATAACCTCTATGATCCAGCACCCCGAGAGTACTCACATTGATCCACTAGAGATCACGCTGAGAGAAGAACAAGCTCACTGCCCTCATGTCAAGGCCGAGCCGGATGGCCAACCATGGTATGCCGACATCAAGGCCTATCTGGAGAAAAGGGAGTACCCCCAGAGAGTTCAGCGAATCAAAAGAAGACCATCAGGAGAATGGCTAACGGGTTCTTCTTGAATAAAGAAGTGTTGTATAAGAGGACCCCTGACCTTGGGTTACTCCGGTATATGGACACTGGAAAGGCTACGAAACTACTAAAAGAGGTGCACGTAGGGCATACGAACCGGACCCTACATGAATTGATTCATCCTCGCCAAGAAAATCTTGAGGATAGGATACTATTGGATGACCATGGACCACGACTCCGGTAAATTCGTGCAAAAGTGCCATCAGTATCAAATACACGGAGATCTGATCAAGGTTCACCCTCATAGAATTACATGTGATGAGCTCGCCTTGCCATTCGTGGCATGGGGAATGGACGTAATAGGACCCATCGAGCCGCTAGCCTCCAATGGACATCGTTTCATCTTAGTCGCCATCGAATACTTCACCAAATGGGTAGAAGCAACTTCACACAAGTCAGTGACCGAGAGAGTCGTGGCTGACTTGGTCAAAAAAAATCTAATATGTCATTTCGGTGTACCGGAATCTGTCATCACAGACAATGGTGCCAATCTGGACAACCATTTGATGAAGGACATCTGTGAACAATTCAAGATCACCCACAGAAACTCTACTACCTACAGGCGCAGATGAATGGAGCCGTAGAGGCTGCCAACAAGAACATCAAAAGAATCCTAAGAAAAGGATCGACAACTACAAGAATTGGCACGAGCAGTTGCCTTATGCTTTGTTGGGGTACAGAACGATAACCTGAACTTCCACTAGGGCAACCCCATACCTCCTTGTCTATGGTACAGAAGCGGTCATTTCGGCAGAAGTGAAAATCCCTTCACTCAGGATCATCCAAGAGGTAGAACTAAATGATGCAGAATGGGTCAAAAATCGCTACAAAAAACTGGCCATGATAGATGAAAAGAGAATGGTGGCGGTATGCCACGGATAGCTGTACAGACAAAAAATGTCTATAGCCTTCAAAGAGTGGGTCAGAGCCTGACTTTTCCAGATCGGACAACTCGTGCTCAAGCGAGTCTTCCCCCACCAAGAGGAATATAAAGGAAAATTCGTGCCAAACTGGCAAGGGCCATAGATGGTCAGGAAAGTACTTTCGGGAGGAGCTGTAGTCCTAGCCGAGATGGACAGACAAGAGTGGCCTAAAGCTATCAATGCAGACGCACTCAAGAGATACTATATTTAGGTTTCTATTTGCTTGTAATTGCATCATCATTTCTGTTATATCCCGTATTTTTATACGACGGATTATTCGTAAGCTAATCGGCATAAATCCAAGGACAAGATTATTTTTGGATATGAGACAAGGACTTTTAATCCCCGATTTTAATTAGTGCACGAATTGCTTATAAATTCTAATCGGTGTAGAAATATTGGTGGAGATTAGGGATTAATTAACCATGATTAGATTATTAAGGTGGGATTAGTGATTAATTAGCCTAATTAGACTACTAAGTGGGCCCCACCAAGACAAGTGGCTGAATCTGATTGGTGTTTGGCATAATGGGACACATGTCATTGTGGTTGGACATGTGTCACCATTATAGGCAGCATATATTAGTGAAGTTAATGACTAAGATCAGTTCATATTCATTTTCCAAGTTGAACTTAGAGAGAGAGGCTCTCATCTTCACCAAGTGAAGAAGAGAGAGAGCCACGGCCAGCCATGGCAGCTCCACCAACTCATAACCAGCCCTTTATTCATTGCATCATCTTCAAACTTGGTGAATTATAAGAGTTAGAGAGGGAGAGAGTCCAGCCATGGCAGCTCATGGCCATGGCTGTGCAATTTGAGCTCATGAATTCTTGATGCCAAAATTATTTTCCATGGTGTTCCAACCAATTGGAGGTCATAGCAATTTGAATTAATCATTGAAGAGGCAGCAAGAACGTTGGTGATTAAATTCACCAATTTCAGCAAATTAAGTAGCCAAGTTATTAAGGTAAGATTTAATCTTCTTCTATGTGATTTAGAGATGGTTTAGATTTGTATAATGTTGGTGGATGTGAATTGAATATATGAAATTATGTATGTTGATGTTGAAACCGTGTAGGGGTTGTTTTGGTGGAAATTGGTGAATTGATTTTAAGTAACATTTTGGTTGTTGTTGTTATGGATTTTATGATGAGAATGGAGGCATTTAACGGTTAAATTTGAAGTTAAATTTGTTTGTGGGCTGTTGTAAGGATTATAGTGATAATAATGTGGTTACTTGCATATGAATAGATGATGTAGTTGTCGTGTGGCTGCTGTTGTATTTCACTAAAATTAGATGAAAAGACTGTATAAAATAACGTGTAAGAATCGTATGTGGTTTGCTTGGTGTTTTCGTAGGTATTCGCAAGATTTTCGAGCATCGTTTATGTTGTTAGTTACGGGCTGTTTTGATTTGTCATTGTTGTTCTTGTTGAGTTTGGAAGATTAAGTGTAACTAAAGTTATACATGATGTTATTGTATTGGTTGGGCTGTTAGAAGATCGTTTCGATGAAAACGATAAGACTATGGGTCATTAAGAATAATTTGAATATGTAGTAGTCGTATATAGATTGTTATCGAATGTTGTGAATGTGGCCTGTTTGGAATGTTCTGCGGGCTGTCCGGAGTGTTCTCGAATCTGTCTTGAATAGCTTCGTTATAATACTTGATCGTATAGTTATTGGTATTGGCTTGACTATTGTGTTATTGGTTTGAATGTAAGGAACGTCGTCTAATTATCTAGAAAGGAGTTACTAACGTTAGAATACGTTTTGAATCTCCCCGTAGCTTAACCGTAGTTCTTGACGTCTTAATATAGGTTGAGCTACTATTGGGCAGCATATTTGTGTTGTGTGGCGAATAAACGCTAAAGGTATGTAATGCATATCCCTTCTTTCTTTTGGCATGTCTTAGACGTAAGTGATGAATGATATAAGCTTTGGGGTAATTCCATTCGTAAGTTCCGAATATAATTCACAATTCTTATTCACTTCTTGATGTTAGAACTTTTAAAGTAGTTAATCTACTGCTCTCGAGCTTTCTATATGTTAGATAGTATAATTGGATGTATAAGTTTCTATTCCTAAAGGCTCTATAACGACTAATGTCTCTGACTTCATAAGTTATTTCACATTATCTCGATACATGTCTATGATTCCTGAGGCTCCTTTTTGATACAGTTCATAATGATATTTAAAGAGTACTTAACATGACTATCGCTTTGACACTCGAATGTTAGCTAGTCTACTTGTCTATTGAGTCTCAGATGATGATTTAATTGCATGTGGTTACTCACTACTCTACTCGTGCATACTGTTGTTACATCTTTCACCGAGTCCCAGGCCGGGTATGTTATCATGCACAGTTTTACTACATTATTCACCGAGTCCCATAATGGGCCGGGTATGTTATCATGCACAGTTTTACTACATTATTCACCGAGTCCCATAATGGGCCGGGTATGTTATCATGCACAGTTTTACTACGTTATTCAATGAGTCCCATAATGGGCCGGGTACGGTATATGACGATATGATGATATGATTATTCACCGAGTCCCATAATGGGCCGGGTATGGTATACGATGATATGATTATTCAACGAGTCCCATAGTGGGCCGGGTACGGTATATGATGATATGACTATCCACCGAGTCCCATGATGTGCCGGGTACGGTATATGATAATGATATGCATGACTTGTTTTGTAAGGCACAGGTACAGTGATTTATTGATTATCATGCTTGTCTCCTAGAATCTTTACTTCAGTTATGATCTTCCATATTGTATTTCATGCTTTACATACTCAGTACATATCTCGTACTGACCCCCTTTCTTTGGGGGGCTGCGTTAATGCCCGCAGGTACAGATACTTGATTTGGTGACCCTCCAGCTTAGGACTTCTACTCACAGCTGTCTTGGAGTGCTCCGTTGTTCCGGAGTCTAGTCTTTTGGCACAGATCTGCTGATATATGTATATGTTCATTTAGGGATACGGCGGGGCCCTGTCCCGTCATATGTTACTGTTGATACTCTTAGAGGTCTGTAGACATATGTGTGGGTTGTATATAGATGTTGTTCAGTTGTGTTAGCATGACTTGTGTTTTGGGACGTTCCCATTCGTAGTGGCAGCCTTGTCGGCTTGCGTATATATATGTTTTGGGATGTTGTATGTAGTGGCAGCCTTGTCGGCTTGCGTATATATAGGGTTGGGACTTTCCCATATGTTATGATAGCCTTGTCGGCTTATGTACGATGTTATCCGTTGATAGTGTGACTCCACAAGAGACAGGTTGCTTTGGTGTATATATATATGTGTGACAGTTCTGAGATGACATATTGTTCCTAAGAATCTCCATATTATGTTCAATTCAAATGGATTATAGCTAACAGGTGTGTACGAGTGTCCAACTTGGGCACTAGTCACGGTCTACGGGGTTGGGTCGTGACAAAAGTGGTATCAGAGCAGTTCATCCTCGGAGTGTCTACAGACCGTGTCTAGTAGAATCTTGTTTATCGGTGTGTTTTGCACCACATCTATAAACAGGAAGCTACAGGACATTTAGGATATTACCTTTCTTTCATATCTGAGATCGTGCGATAGAGCCAAGTCATACGAAATGAATTTCCTTATACTAACCTTTGATTTCAGCAGAAGGACGACATCGACAGAAAGAAGTGACTGACGATATTGGAAGTTACAAAGCACGCAAGTAAGCAAAGGCACGAAAGATATATGTCGGGTAAGGTATTGAAGTACGATTGAAATGTAAAGTTGAAAATTGAAAGGATAAGTAGACAGGAAAGTGTAACAGGTGCAGTTCGAGTTGGACATACGAGGTAAGTCCATCATTTTCATACTGTTGTTGATATTGGGAGCCCTGTGTGGCTGTGATATGATATGATATGAATATATATATATATATATATATATATATATATATATATATATATATATATATATATATATATATATGTTGGCCCTGTGAGGCATTGTTGGTATTTCCCCTATGCAGGTTTTGAGATAGTCAGAAATATAGAGGAAACTCTGCCAAAAAATTTCTAGAAATAAAAAGAGAGTGAGATATAGGTTTGTAATATGTCTTGGAAGGTCGTGCCAACAGTAATGATAGGATTTGACTGAGTTACGAGTACGGCGGACCTCGAGAAATAAGTTAATTGCTGAATTGATGGTAATGTTAATTAGGAGGTCGATATTCATATGGTAAAATGAATTTGGAAAGGACTTGTGATACTAAGAGATGATTTAGAAAAGACTGGTAGATTTTGATAGAGTGATATATTAAGGCACCGACTGAATTGATAAGCAAGGATAAATTGTGACGAGTTATAGTGAAAAGAAGTAATAGTGTGATTAAGACAAAAGTACAGAGGGAAAAAGAATTGTGACGGATATGAATGTATTAATAAGACAGCTTGTGAGATATTAAGGATAAGATTTACTAGGAAAGGTACAAGGTTAAGTACGCTTACTCCACCGAGTGTAATTAACCCATAGTAGGAATCGTGAATAAGGTTAAGAAGTGTTACACTGTGGGATTGAATACGAACAGGATATAATGTGAATATAATGAGGATCGTTGTGAAAATAAGTAAAGTCGTGAGGAAGTGACTAAAGGATATGACGTGACCTATGTGACTAAAGTGTACAAGCGAGCTATAGAAAGAATAAGAAAAATTTATAAAGTTCTTCTATAGGGAAAGTTCAGAATAAAGATAATGATATAACGGGAATGACAACGAGCACCAGAAAAAAAGGAGTTAATTTCAAGAAGGAAATAAGAAGAGAGCGAGATAACAGTGTAGTAATAGATCATGACATGTGCAGCCAAGGACACGAGTACTATAAGTGTCGGGACTGTGAAAGACCCAGTTATAGAAAGATGAGCAACGGGGTAGAGTGACTGCTAGAGAATAACTAATATGATAAGAACACATAGGGATGAATGAAATACATTTTGAAAATGAGAAATGAGTTATGCAGAAGCGTTGCTTTCCGAACGATACAGAGGTAGCATACGATTCCTCGTGTGCAGAATAAAAGATAGACATAGACGGGAGAAATGATAAGGGAATTCTAACGGATATGGGACGAAATGGGGATATATAGTTATGAACTTAAAGGTGTCGTACGACGACATGGTGATAAGGTAAGACCATTATTGAGGCAAACTTGGTATGTTGCTGAGTAAGTTAGAAGCCTGTGTTGGGTACACAACAAGGGTAAAAAGGCATAAGGCATAAAGGGGTATTGCGTGCACACGACTTCACCTCGAAAATAGTGGAATCTTTAAGGGACAAAGACGGTAGGCTTGAGGAACAACTGGTGCAATATAAATTCATCAAAAGAAACATATGATATAGGTTGGGATAAAGATATTATTTCAAGAGAACTTTAGACACTTATCGTCGCAATATAAGTGCTGCCTTATTGAGTTTGGAACGACTACAAGTACTAATTAACTATTGATTGGAATGAGTGGAATGTGGCCTTGGATGAGTTGTTACCTTGGTCGCATTACTTGAGTACAGATTATCAGATGAAATTTTGCACTATATATGGAAAGGTTCTCGTCGCTTCGTGATTTAGTCAAGGTTTCGTGCGTGGATAATCAAGTTATAAATTATAAAGAAAGATGTGGATATGGTACAGTACCAAGTGGAGTGGAAAAAGAGATTGAATGAATTTGAGATTGGAAATAGGGACATAGAGTAAAGTATAAACGGATAATGGTATAAGTACACCCTTAAGGGGGGAAGCGGGTGCGATAAATGCAAGTGTAAGATGGAGACGATCGACACTGCAATATATTTGATATGGATGCTTGAGCTTCCGGTAAAATTCCTTGCTGAGACAATTTAGTAAGATCTAAAAGCTAGCAATAGATGGATAGGACTTAGGATGGTATTTGAGGCAGTGTTGAGAATTATTTGTAGAAATCTTGAATGATATGACATTAAAAAGTGGGTGCGTGTAAAAAGAAAAGAATACGACAAGAGGATGTTACCGAGTAATTTAAGAGATATTGTGAAGGGTAGCAACGCTATACAGGATTAGAGGCTAAGATGTTGGCAATAGAGTTGTTCGCTAATGATATTGCGACTTATAAGTAACAAGGAAGAAGGAATAGAAAATCCCCTATGGTAGGAAATGAGAAAATCAAAGAGTGAATAAAGGAAGGAAAAGGAGTATGACAAAATAGAACGAGCGAGTTTTAGTATGAATGAGATATGTAAAGCAGAGTAAACCAGGAGACGAAAAAAACTGTGTCTACCTTATACAAATTGTCCAAGAATAGTTATGCAACCTACGAATATTTGTATGTTAAACGTAAGACCAAGTGAGTGAGCACTTGATAAGAGGAGTAAGGATTCAGTAATAACAATGCAGTTGTGATATTTTGGGGTACATTACAGAAAGATGTAAAGATGGTTTAAGCCAAATTACCGAGATAGAATTAGTACTGCGGGCAAATATAACATGGCCATGGTTGAACCAAAGATCTATCCCGATACCGATTGTAAGATAAGAGAGGAGAAGCCAAGGTAAAGCATAAAGATTAGTGAAACGACGCCAAGGTATTTCTTGGGCTAATTTGAGTATCTTCGCATATTCTCGAAAAGATTGCAACATAATGTGTGAACAGGAAAGTTACGAGCAAAACCTGAGTAAAGAGGCAATAAAAAAATTTGAATTAAAGATAAAGAATGACACGAGATAATGTGCCCAGAGTGCTACAAGTTGAGTTAAGGGAATTATAAAATGGTTTAAGCGAGATGATCAGAACAAGCAGGTTACTAGATGACAGTAAATTTATATGTCAAATCAAAAATTCTTTCAGAGTATACCAGTCAATAATAGACAGAGCACAGAGCAGCTGTGTAAAGTCGTTATATGAGGGAATTCTAGCGCTACTCGGTAGCCAACTCTAAGGATTTAGATTAAGAACCAAAAGGTAGAATACCAGTTAAAGTCTTCTAAAGAAGTCGAAAAGTAATACATGAGGCTGAAGATTCCAGAATATAGACTTCATCTCAGGCTTACCTCGTACTCCACGGAAGTATGACTCTATATGGGTTATTGTGGATAGGCTGACAAAATCAGCCCATTTTCTCCTAGCCAGGGCTACCTATTCAGCTAAGAACTATGCGAGGTTATATACCAAGGAGATAGTGAGACTCCATGAGGTTCCCACATCTATTATATCAGAGAGAGGAGCTCAGTTTACAGCTAACTTCTGGAGATCATTCCAGGAAGGATTGGGGGCACAAGTGAGTCTTAGCACAACATTTCACCCTCAGACTGACGGACAGGTCGAGCGTACTATTCAGAAGCTAGGAGATATGTTGCGGGCCTGTATTATTGACTTTAGAGGTAGCTAGGACGACCATTTTCCACTTATCGAGTTTGCTTATAATAATAGCTACAATTCTCGTATCCAGATGGCACTGTATAAGGCCTTGTATGGCAGGAAATGCAGGTCACCCATTGGTTAGTTCGATGTTGGTGAGACTAAGTTAATCGGCCCAGATATGATTCACCAAGCTGTTGATAAGGTGAAGCTTATTCAGGAAAAGTTATTAGCAGCCCAAAGTCGACAGAAGTCATATGCAGATAATCGACGTCGACACTTAGAGTTCCAAATTGGTGATCGGGTATTCTTGAAGGTGTCACCCATGAAGGGTGTAATAAGATTCGGTAAGAGAGGGAAGCTTAGGCCGAGATATATTGGGCCTTATCAGATTATTCGTAGGGTAGGAAAGATTGCCTATGAGTTGGACCTACCATCTGATTTGGAAGCAGTGTATCTATTCTTTCATGTGTCAATACTTCTCAAATGTATTGGTGACCCTTCTAGAGTATTCCCCGTAGATGATGTTCAGGTAACGGAGGAATTGTCTTATGAGAAGGACCCTATAGCTATACTTGATCGCCAAGATTAGAAACTTGCGTACTAAGGATGTGGTTTCTGTCAGAGTATCGTGGCAAAATAATAATAGGGAAGAGATGACTGGCAAATCGAAGAGGAAATGAAGGATAAGTATCCTTACTTGTTCCTACGCCTGCAGGTAATTTAAATTTCTCGCTTGACTATATTGATTGGTAGATGAGACTACATGTTATAGCAATGAAGGAGACTCCCCCGAAATTTTTACAAGACCTTATGGAACTGGTTTAACATTCGAGGACGAATGTTCTAAAGGGGGGAAGGATGTTATATCCCGTATTTTTATACGACGGATTATTCGTAAGCTAATCGGCATAAATCCTAGGACAAGATTATTTTTGGATATGAGACAAGGACTTTTAATCCCCGATTTTAATTAGTGCACGAATTGCTTATAAATTCTAATCGGTGTAGAAATATTGGTGGAGATTAGGGATTAATTAACCATGACTAGATTATTAAGTGGGGATTAGTGCTTAATTAGCCTAATTAGACCACTAAGTGGGCCCTACCAAGACAAGTGGATGAATCTGATTGGTGTTTGGCATAATGGGACACATGTCATTGTGGTTGGACATGTGTCACCATTATAGGCAGCATATATTAGTGAAGTTAATGACTAAGATCAGTTCATATTCATTTTCCAAGTTGAACTTAAAGAGAGAGGCTCTCATCTTCACCAAGTGAAGAAGAGAGAGAGCCACGGCCAGCCATGGCAGCTCCACCAACTCACAACCAGCCCTTTATTCATTGCATCATCTTCACACTTGGTGAATTGTAAGAGTTAGAGAGGGAGAGAGTCCAGCCATGGCAGCTCACGGCCATGGCTGTGCAATTTGAGCTCATGAATTCTTGATGCCAAAATTATTTTCCATAGTGTTCCAACCAATTGGAGGTCATAGCAATGTGAATTAATCATTGAAGAGGCAGCAAGAACGTTGGTGATTAAATTCACCAATTTCAGCAAATTAAGGAGCCAAGTTATTAAGGTAAGATTTAATCTTCTTCTATGTGATTTAGAGATGGTTTAGATTTGTATAATGTTGGTGGATGTGAATTGAATATATGAAATTATGTATGTTGATGTTGAAACCGTGTAGGGGCTGTTTTGGTGGAAATTGGTGAATTGATTTTAAGTAACATTTTGGTTGTTGTTGTTATGGATTTTATGATGAGAATGGAGGCATTTAACGGTTAAAGTTGAAGTTAAATTTGTTTGTGGGTTGTTGTAAGGATTATAGTGACAATAATGTGGTTACTTGCATATGAATAGATGATGTAGTTGTCGTGTGGCTGCTGTTGTATTTCACTAAAATTAGATGAAACGATTGTATGAAATAACGTGTAAGAATCGTATGTGGTTTGCTTGGTGAGTTCGTAGGTATTCGCAAGATTTTCGAGCATCGTTTATGCTGTTAGTTACGGGCTGTTTTGATATGTCGTTGTCGTTCTTGTTATGTTTGGCAGATTAAGTGTAACTAACGTTATACATTATGTTATTGTATTGGTTGGGCTGTTAGAAGATCGTTTCGATGAAAACGATAAGACTATGGGTCATTAAGAATAATTTGAATATGTAGTAGTCGTATATGGATTGTTATCGAATGCTGTGAATGTGGGCTGTTTGGAATGTTCTGCGGGCTGTCCGGAGTGTTCTCGAATCTGCCTTGAATAGCTTCGGTATAATACTTGAACGTATAGTTATTGGTATTGGCTTGACTATTGTGTAATTGGTTTGAATGTAAGGAACGTCGTCTAATTATCTAGAAAGGAGTTACTAACGTTAGAATACGTTTTGAATCTCCTCGTAGCTTAACTGTTGTTCTTGACGTCTTAATATAGGTTGAGCTACTATTGGGCAGCATATTCGTGTTGTGTGGCGAATAAACGCTAAAGGTATGTAAAGCCTATCCCTTCTTTCTTTTGGCATGTCTTAGACGTAAGTGATGAACGATATAAGCTTTGGGGTAATTCCATTCGTATGTTCCGAATATGATTCACGATTCTTATTCACTTCTTGATGTTAGAACTTTTAAAGTAGTTAAGCTACTTCCCTCGAGCTTTCTATATGTTGGATAGTATAATTGGATGTATAAGTTTCTATTCCTAAAGGCTCTATAACGACTAATGTCTCTGACTTCATAAGTTATTTCATATTATCTCGATACATGTCTATGATTCCTGAGGCTCCTTTTTGATATAGTTCATAATGATATTTAAAGAGTACTTAACATGACTATCGCTTTGACACTCGAATGTTAGCTAGTCTACTTGTCTATCGAGTCTCAGATGATGATTTAATTGCATGTGGTTACTCACTACTCTACTCGTGCATACTGTTGTTACATCTTTCACCGAGTCCCGGGCCGAGTATGTTATCATGCACAGTTTTACTACATTATTCACCGAGTCCCATAATGGGCCGGGTATGTTATCATGCACAGTTTTACTACATTATTCACCGAGTCCCATAATGGGCCGAGTATGTTATCATGCACAGTTTTACTATATTATTCACCGAGTCCCATAATGGGCCGGGTACGGTAAATGACGATATGATGATATGATTATTCACCGAGTCCCATAATGGGTCGGGTACGGTATACGATGATATGATTATTCACCGAGTCCCATAGTGGGCCGGGTACGGTATATGATGATATGATGATATGACTATCCACCGAGTCCCATGATGGGCCGGGTACGGTATATGATAATGATATGCATGACTTGTTTTGTAAGGCACAGGTACAGTGATTTATTGATTATCATGCTTGTCTCCTGGAATCTTTACTTTAGTTATGATCTTCCATATTGTATTTCATGCTTTATATACTCAGTACATATCTCGTACTGACCCCCTTTCTTTGGGGGGCTGCGTTCATGCCCGCAGGTACAGATACTTGGTTTGGTGACCCTCCAGCTTAGGACTTCTACTCAGCTGTCTTGGAGTTCTCCGTTGTTCCGGAGTCTAGACTTTTGGCACAGATCTGCTGATATATGTATATGTTCATTCAAGGGTATGGCTGGGCCCTGTCCCGTCATATGTTACTGTTGATACTCTTAGAGGTCTGTAGACATATGTGTGGGTTGTATATAGATGTTTTGGGACGTTCCCATTCGTAGTGACAGCCTTGTCGGCTTGCGTATATATATGTTTTGGGATGTTGTATGTAGTGGCAGCCTTGTCGGCTTGCGTATATGTATGGTTGGGACGTTCCCATATGTTATGATAGCCTTGTCGGCTTATGTACGATGTTATCCGTTGATAGTGTGACTCCACAGGAGACAGGTTGCTTTGGTGTATATACATATGTGTGACAGTTCTGAGATGACATATTGTTCCTAAGAATTTCCATATTATGTTCAGGTCAAATGGATTATAGCTAACAGGTATGTACGAGTGTCCAGCTTGGGCACTAATCACGGCCTACGGGGTTGGGTCGTGACAATTTCCTTGTAATCGTACCTTCTGCTTGTAATTGTACTTTCTAATAGAATAGGAAAATAACAAATCCTTTATGTAATGAACTACGCAAAGCTCAGTTATTTTATTTTGAACTATGTTCGACCTGAATTCCTGCTGCGACAGGATATGTAGGCGCTTTCGAGCTTGGTCGTCATAAAAGAAAAACCCGAGAAATCCTTAGTAAGACCTCAGAGATAAAAGTCAACGAGATCAGAACACAAGGATCGGCATGTGAGATGGCTAAAAATCAACCCTACACTGGGGCAAAATTTTTTAGGGAACAGGAGAAATTCTTATCAGAAACAGTCAACGAGGAAAGTGACAAAGTAAAGCAAATACACTGGGGCAGAATTTTTTAGGGAACCTCAAAAATTCCTGCATAACAAGACAAAGAAATGGTCGCTCAGAGCGAATCCTGAAACTGGGGCAGAAATTTTGAGAAAGGTCTCAAAAATTCTACTAGTGCAGATGTCAGCAATCATACCTTCCGGGAGAGCCAGAAGACCTCGTTTGGAGAAGACACATGTCATGACACATAAAAGTAGAATAAAAATTTCTTTTAAGGAAAAGCAACGTGCCTTTCATAAAATTTTACTCTAGAGTTTCAATACTGTCATAAGTACATCCCAAAAACATCTCTCGAAATACCGAGCTCAAGAGGGTTCGAAGGAGCATCAAGAGGAGACATCGGACGGGAGGACAACAATGCTAATCGGCCTCTTAGGAAACTCACAATTTTTCTGTGGATGTAGGTTTTTAACAGGACTGTAGGCACGTCATCAACCGGCTCACTCCCAGCAAAGGCGAAAAGCAAACTCAGCCAGGCGGCAAAGCACCATGAGGTCATAAAACAAATGGAAAAAAGCATATCCGACCACGAGGGTCACGAAAAGAATGAACAACAAAGATACAGCTGACCAAAGGTTCGTGCAAAGAATGAATGAGCGTAAAGACAAGTCTGATCAAAAGGGTCACACGAAGAGCGAATGGCAAAGATATATCAGACCAAGGGGGTCATAAATGAGAATAAAGATACATACGACCAAAAGGGTCATGATAAGGACGAAACGGCATATCCGACCACAAGGGTCAACAACCAATATAATTGACAAAAGAAAGATTATCCAGCCACAAGGGCCATATCTGTCATCTGCATGCCAAGAGGGCCATTCATTTATCTAATTTGCTGAGAAGTCCATTTATACAAACTGCCAAGAGGGCCATTCATATCAAATTGCCTAGAGGGCTATTCATACAAACTGCCGAGAGGGCCATTCATACAAACTGTCGAGAGGGCCATTCATACAAATTTCCGAGAGGGCCATTCATATAAAATTGCCAAGAGGGCCATTTATACAAACTGCTGAGAGGGCCATTCATTCATACAAATAGCCGAGAGGGACATTCATTCAAACAAGCCGGAAGGGCCATTCATTCATGCGAACCGCCTAGAGGGCCATTCATTCATGCAAACTGCCGAAAGGGCCATTTATCTAAAAAATTCCATGAAGAATATCTACATATTGTCAAGTCCAAGAAATAGGCACACAACCGCTAGAAAGGAGCCGACTTGCTGAACCAGATATAGACAAATTGCAGAGCAAACATGAAACTTTTTCTTACGCAGCCGGTCAAGATAGGGTTCCCATGAGAGTCAAGCTCCCTGGCCTGGATTTGGAAGCTATCCAATCTCAGAATCAACCACAATTTGTCTTGTTTTTATTTTCTTCACTAAAATCGCGACTGGTCGGACACACACTGGGAAATCTGAAGGTATTCCCGCATAAGGGACATACTTTTCTTCAGCAAGTCGAACTACATGTGACCTGATTCCTAGAGACCAGGGATATGTAGGCGGACTCAAGACTAGAGAGTCGGTCACATTCCAACAGCCATCCAGAGAAACCCCAGTCACAACACTAGGGATCTCAAGATTTTCCTTTGGAATCACTTAAAGGTCCTTAGTTGAGTTTAACTACAAGCGGCCAGAATTCTCGTACAGCCTGAGATATGTAGGAAAACCAGAAGCTAGGGTCCGGCCATGTATGTGAAAATTGCACGAAATTGAATGGTAAGTTGAGTCGGGTCAGTCAAAAATTAGGGTTAGTAAAATTTCGTTGATTAGGGATGGTCCCGCCATCCCCGAACACTGAATGGGCAATTGTTGACACCTAATTTTTGACCTCCCATAATTTATTTTAAATACTCAGAGTCCTTGGATAATAAATAAAATGAGCTATGCACCTTAAAGGGTTTAAATAATTTTTATAAATGGGAAAATACATAAAACCCCCCAACGTATAGCCAGATTAATTATGACGCACCCAATCTTTGCGGGCGACCTATTACCCCCCCCCCCCCCCCAGTCTTAATTTTTCTGCATTTTTGTACCATTTTTTGACTGACTTGGCAAAAAACAATTGAAGCCCAGTTGCACAGTGGAGAGTGTTGCACACTCTCCGCCACATTGGTGCCACGCTGCTGCCACGTCACTGCCACTTTTCTTTTTTTTTCAATTGATTTTTCTTTTATTAATTATATTTACACTAATTAACCTCTAATTAACCATTAATTTTTCCTCTTCATCACTAAACTCTTCTTCTTCATCACTAAAACCTTCTTCTTCTTCTTCATTTCAAGAAATCCATCAACCCATTTTCTTCCTCCATTAACAACACACATTCAACCCATTTTCTTCCTACATTAACACACACACATTCAACCCATTTTCTTCCTCCATTTACACACACATTCAATTTAATCATCAATCATAAAGAGCTTATTTTCAAGAAACATTCAACCCATTTTCTTCAACCCATTTTCTTCAACCCATTTTCTTCCTCCATCAAAACCCATTTTCTTCAACCCATTTTCTTCCTCCATTAACACACACACATTCAACCCATTTTCTTCCTCCATTAACACATACATTCATTTGAAGGAAAATCAAACACCAAAATATCTCCTCCACCGAAATGGCATTATGTTTTAATGGGTTAGACCCATTTTCATATTGGTGTTGTTGTTGTTGTTGCTCCTGTTGCTGCTGCTGCTGCTGCTGCCGTG
This sequence comes from Lycium barbarum, assembly GCF_019175385.1. Classification (NCBI taxonomy): domain Eukaryota; kingdom Viridiplantae; phylum Streptophyta; class Magnoliopsida; order Solanales; family Solanaceae; genus Lycium; species Lycium barbarum. The sequence goes on along the minus strand of NC_083340.1, from coordinate 89,441,894 downwards.
TGACGGCGGCGGCGGTAGTGTGGTTGAGGAGAAAGAAAAAGAAAGAGAAAAAGGAGCAAGAAGAAGAAATAGAAAAATAAATTACATTTAATAAGTGAAATGTGGAAGAGAGGGAGGGTGGGGGTGGGTGAGAGGATAAAATATAAATTAATTTTTATTAAAATATAAAAATTATTTTTACTGCTTTCACTCGCCATAATTTTTTTTTGTCACGTCAGTCGAAAATGGTACTAAAATATTGAAAAATTAAGACTGGGGGGGTAATAGGTCGCCCGCAAAGGTTGGATGCGTCATAATTAATCTGGCTATACGTTGGGGGGGGGGGGGTTTATGTATTTTCCCTTTATAAATTGTTCATGTCAATATTTTATTCCTTTAAATTGATAAAGAGGTTTTTTAGACATCACAAATGATTTAATCAAAGAAAAAGCATTTTTTAAATAATCATTTATCTAATTGTTCAAATGGTGAAAAATCAAACTTAGCAAGTACATTATTCCCTTCAATTCAAGGAGTTTGAGTAATTAAAATAATTGACCATTTCACCCCTTAATCTCTGATTTTGTATAAATGTATAATTTGCCAAAATTATTTATAGTTTTCTATAAAAATTTTAATTAGGCTAATTAATCAACTAGATGTCCATTATTGCAAATTGATTTTTAATTATTTTTGTTATGGCCACAATCAAATTAACTAATTCATGGGTTTAAGGAAATTGGGGTCATTTTTGTAAATTTAGCCTCTTAATGGCCTTGGTTGAAATAACCAAATTCATTGGCTCAAATTAATTAAGGTCATTAGTGTAATTTAATTTTAAAATTGGCTAAATAGGATAAATATGTCCATAATTGAAATAATCAGTTAGATTAAAATCAATTAAGGCCATATTCGCAAAATATAAGGGGGTAATACCCCCCCCCCCCCTTTAAACATTTTTCGTTCATACCAAACGACCTCTATCCCTCCCCTTCTCTCTCTTTCCCTTTCTTTGCAAAACCCAAGCTGCTGCCTGCTCCCTCTTTCTCTCTCATTTGAATATGGTAAAATCACAGAGTAGATGTAAGACACGCAGCTTTTGCAGAATCATTTACATGAAACAATTAATTTCAAGGTTTGTTTTCACCCAGATCTCTCCCAAACGCGGTAATAGCCTTTTTCTTTTGCTTTTATTTTGAAATTATTCAGTCAAAAGTTGATCTTTGTTGTCTTATTTGTTGTACTATGTACATATTTATTCAAACCTCATTGGTTGGGGATGAATGGTTTGGGTCGAGCAAAACGAGGCTCAGATCTGACCATTCGCTTGATGTTGAAATCATTTTAAGCCATAGATGTCATTTTACAAGGCTAATTTCTGAAAAAAAAATTATTTTCCCACATCGGTATTTTGAGGGTTTTGAACAATTTTGGGGTTCTATAAATAGAACGCCTACCCTCACCATAAAAGAGGGGGAAAAGGTTTTAAAAAAAACAACCTTAAGAGGCTAGAACTTCAAGTTTAAGGCTTCTCGGTATAAAATTTTAAACTTTAACTTAAAAAGTTGGAGTTTCCTTAGTTCTAAAATTTGTTTTCTTTGTGGTTTTGTGTTTGGTGTGGCTGGGTGTGGGATTTGGAAGCACTAAAAGCTCCAAGTTCAACTCTTAACACGGGTGCGCATAAAAAAGGTAACATTTTTATCTTGTTATTTGCTTCCTTGTATTTTCCTTTGTTTGAGCTTTGAATGATGATCTATTTGATTTAGAAATATTGTTATGCTTAGTTAATCTACCTTAGTATTGTTTTCTTTAGTTTTCTCCTGATTATCTTTATTGTTGAGTATTACTGATTTGAGCTATGTTTAGTCTGAAGTTATTTTGTGATCATTCTCCTGTAACCATCCTTGTTTAGTTGCATAATGATTTGTTTAAGTTATTAATGTGAACATGCTTAGCTTAAGTTGATATCTTAATGATGTTGTGTTGGTTTGTGGTTATTTGTAGTAAACATATGATCATGATTAGTCAGTAGTACTTCACAAATCAAATTTATATGTAGTTCTTCTTGGCTTAAGGCCACTAGTGCAATAATTCATCCTTTGTTTTGATTATTTACTTAAGTAAGACTAAATCAAGGGGAAAATGGGAAAAAATGCTGAAGTAAGCTTACGTTTAGAAAGATACTGCTTGGAGTTAAAATTCAGGATTGGTCATGATTGCTGAGAATAGGTGTTGATTCATTTGTCATTTGAGAAAATATAATAGTTGAAGTATAAATGGCATCTGTTGTTCGTCCAGTTTTAATGTGAATACCTTGTTTGTTCATTAGATATTTCAACTAAAATGCTTGTTAATCATTAGTTAGAGGTGGGATAAACCTTGTGAACTATAATTAACTGATCCTGTACCAAGAGCCAACTTACTTAAATATGGATGATCCCTCTATGTGATTTCTTGAACTGGTGAGATTGAGTGTGCTGTGAAGTTTTGTCTGAACTGGAATGATTATGTGCCATTCTCATTGAGGGAAGTTTGATCTAATCTGTCCTTCATTTGATGTAAACTTAAAACTAGGGACCCCTACCTTGTCTTAACTGTTTCATGAGAATAGTTCCCTAATTCTAAGAGATGAAAAGGGGTAAAATGAAAAAACAAAATGGTAAGTCTGTGTTCTAATTTGTCAAAGTCCTCTATGATAAGCTGGCTGTGTTGTTGTCATGGTCATAACTAGAAATAGACGTAAGAGAAGGGTTGTTTTGACCCTTTGGAGTTTAAGCACATATGTGTTGTTTCTTTTGACTTTTGTTTGTTTATACATCACTTAGTCCATAAAAATGAAGAGTCACGTGTTGAGGTGTTGCCTAAAACAAAGGGATTAACTATCTAATTTTTGGGGGAACCATGTGTCACTTGGTTTAGGATAGGGGTGGAGAATGGGAGTTTTTTCTGGGGAGTAAAAACTCCCCATAGTTTTTCCTATAACTATGGGATCCATCAAGGTCATCCCCATGATTGTTTAAATTAGAATTAGTATTAATACAAAGGTTCTGGTCAAAACTAGTGTCTCTGAGGTCTACTAAAACCATGTTAGTTTTAATATGTATAAATAACCTGGCTAGTAAATTTAGTTAGAAGTTAAGAGGATTCTGAGGTTTGAAAAGGTTTTAATGCTGTGAGTAGGGTTTGTTTGCTTGAATGAATGGTCCTGTATCAAATTATGCTCTTAATCTTTGTGATTTTGTGTATCCTAGACATTGTTTTGACCCTGGATGACTTTTCTTTGACATTCATTTGCCAATAATGGGAAGAAGAGTGCAATTTGAATCTGCCCAGATCTTTTTATGAATATGTTGTTTGAACCATTGTATGAATTGGTGCTTGAATATTGAGTAGGAAATGGTCATAGTGAAGAAAGAGATAAATGATGCAATCTGGTCTTTTCTTGAGGGTGAAATGTACTGTTCTGGCCCTATTCTTAGTGTAACGACCCATTTTCTCATTACCGTGATTTTTTCGTTTTTGCCCTCGTGGACTCGTTCCTGAGTCTCATTAGAACTATTTTGACCCGAAGAGATAGTTGGCATGACTTCCTAGGCATCGTTGTGGGCTTTAGAATGTTTTCAAGAAAAATGGGGCTTAAGCGAATGAGTTGACTCAAGTTGACTTTTGAGTAAACGGATCTTTTTCGGAAATTCGTCGATTCCGAGAGGTCCGTATGGTCACTTAGAACTTGTGTGCATACTCGTTTCGGTTCCCAATACACTCGGGTGCATTTTGGAACCTGGGTTGGAAAGTTAGTTTTGAGGTATCGGGGGTTGACTCGGTCAAATATTTCTCTGATGAGAATTCTGAGCCCACGAGTGCTTTCGTAGCTTGTTTTTATGTATATCTGCATATTTGTTTTTGTTTGGGAGGTTCTGGGATGGTTCTGAGGGTCAATTTCAAGTTTGGAAGACACCAGAAAATTCTGCTGTCTGGTGACCGCCATAGCGGTAGGGTGACCGCCGTAGCGGTAGACCACCACAGCGGTAGGGTGACCGCCATAGCGGCCGACAAACCAGATTTTCAATTTAAAAACCCTCAAAACCCTTAGACATTTCCCATAACTTCTAAACTCATTGTAAGCACTCTTGGACGCGACTTGATGGTCTAAAGAGCCATTTTCTTCCTAGGGTACGTGTCCTAACCTTATATCTATCCATTATGATCTTCTAAACATGATTTCAACCTTGTGATCACTAGAATCAAAGAGGGTTTTTATGGGTTTCATCTGAAGAAGGGTTAAAAATGAAATTGATTCTTAGATGATGTTTAATGATGAAATTGTTGTTGTTCATGCTAGATAATGTCATATCCAGGTTTATTAATCAATAATCTTCCATTCTAGAGTTGAAATTCTTGAATCAAAGTTAGGGTTCATAGACCCAAATTTGGGGGGTTTCATATTACTGATGGTTTTGAGGATTAATTTTGTATTCATATGATTAAAGTAATGGGTTTTGACTTTTTAATATTGAATTTGGAATTTGGAATTTTGATCGTAAAACTACCGTTTTGCCCTTGGGCTCGTTTTTCCTAAATTAAGGGTTGGAATTTGACTCGAATAGAAAGTAGCCAATATGGGTATCATTATTCATGGTTTCTTACATAGAATTCGTATGTGATAGAGTTTGATTATTTGGAGACACTTCGAAATACAAGGCAACGTGTGGGTTCATGGCACCTGTTCGGCGGGCAGGTAGGTTATGGCTTCCCTTCAGTAGACTCTGGTTAGTTTCCAATACTTTGTATTTAAAGGAATGGAGAATGCATGAGCAGGAAATCGGAGATTTGGGATGGAATCCTAGGATGGTATTGTTGTGTGACTTGTTTGTTCGGGCTTATGGCTTGTAGATTCCTTAGGTTGTTTGATGTGGTTTTTCTTGAACATCGGCGGATTTGTGTGACTTGTGAGTAGCGGACGAAACTTGTTTTTGTGCCTAATGATGGAAATTTCCCGTAATATGTGATTACTTGTGTTATGCCATTAATAGTGAATCTAATGGATAAATGGGAGGATAAAATGTACCAACGATTGTGACTGAATTTTGAATGAGTTGTGAAGAAGGATTTTGAGTGTAGGGTGAGATTCGTGTTCTAAGCTAATAGGTTGATTTAAGGAAGTGGTAATAATGTATATCGATTGATTGAACTGTTGTGTGTTGGTACTAGCCACCCCGTTGTGTTGTGCTTGAAAATTCTATTGTGTTGGCTTGATGCCACGAGTTGTTGATAAAGATTAGACCCTGATATTCATCTTGATTTGGATATATTATTGGTATACCCATTGTGGTGTTTGTGGTTCGGATATATTGTTGGCATATCAACTGTAGGTATGGTGATATTGATACATTGTTGGCATACCACTGTTGGTAATGTGATATTGATATATTGTTGGCATACCCACTGTTGGTATTGTGATATTGACACATTGTTGGCATACCCACTGTTGGTATTGTGATATTGATACGTTGTTGGCGTACCCTATTGTTGGTATTTATGATATTGAGCTTGTTGTTAATGTTGATACACGCATTGCACGCATTCTGATCCATTCATGATGCATGGTCGATACCCGGTGATGATCCGGTATCGTTGATTCAGTGAAACTGATATTTTGATAAAACTCTTTACTTGATTGAATGTGAGATGGTCGATGTCCGATGATCAATTCCGGAATCGTTGATTATATGAAACTGATTGATACATTGTTGGCTGGTACCCCTTTGTTGGTACTTGTGATTGTCATGACCCAACTAGGGGCCACGACGGGTACCCGAGGCTGACCACCGAGCACCCCCCCCCCCCCTATTTCCTCCCTTATCATAGTCATTTACAAACGCATAATTACAATAAAATCATTTTTCGGTGGATAAACACAATTAGTCTATATATATATATACAGGTGCCTCATTAGGCCATCAAAATGATATATGTAATATATACACGCATGCTGTAATAAACTTGTGAGACCATCTAACCCACACTACACATCTATGAGCCTCTACTGATATACTATACATGTAGACTGAACAAGACTCCGTCATGTCCAAAATATACATATGTACCAAAAGAATAATCATAAGCACCTTCGAACAATGGAGTGCTTTCAATAGCTGACAGCTCCTAAGAATCCAGATCGAGCTCGCCTCCCTGTCTACCTGTGGGCATGAACACAGTGTCCAAAGAAAACGGACGTCAGTACGAATGTTATACTGAGTATGAGAGGCGTGAACAATAACAACACATCAAGAAGGTAAAGGTGGCACCAAGTATGGAGCAACTGTACCTGACTGGGAATCATATGAAAAGTAATGCATGCTGACTTACTTTTATGCTTATCATCATCTCATGTATGCATATCATATGTATATATGTATATATATATATATATATATATATATATATATATATATATATATATATATATATATATATATATATATATATATATATATATATATATATATATATATCTAAACTGCCCGACCGTATAGGTGCGGTGTGATAATCAGTAACATTAGCCCGCGTCCAGGCCTCCCGCGTCCAGGGTACCATCTCATGCCGCCTACTAGTGGTGTCTGCCCATGCCAACTGGCCATGGTGTATCGTATAGCTGCCCACTTTTGCGGTGACTGCCCGGCCAACTAGGCCCGGTGTGATGCAATCATGACATGCTCATCATAAAATACTTATAATAATATGCTTATCAAAATATACTTTTCATCGTACATGCATAAAGACTCTACAACAACTGCATTCTATCGAGGTGACGTAAGGTCGTGAACCCTCGATGCCATTATCAACATATATTAACATTCTGCCTCACCTTGAAGGGATTAGTAAATAAGGTGTGTGTGCACAAGGAACGACATCATTTACTTTAGAAAAGCGTCATATCATATCTCTTGACTCATATAGCTATTCATTATCTTAGGCTCTTGGCTTTCCGGCATATAGGGGAAATCATGGAAAGGGAAGAGAATCATGTCATGGGATTCATGCCACATAAAGAAAAGGACTAGCCTCACATACCTTGTCGTTCAGCTAAGTTATCGATCACTTGCCTTCCTTCGAGGTCACGTCGTTACCTTCACGAGAGAATCGTATTAACATTAGTTAATCGACTATAAGAACGCGTTGTTATCTCTAGAGAAAATTGGGCAGTATCTCCTTTGTTCCTACTACTTTTCACATGTTCTATTTCAACTCCCAAACATTTACAACCACACTCACAATATAGTATCAACATTCCTCACTTATTTACACTTAGCAAAATCCGTCATTTTTCTCCAATTTTTCCACATTTAATGGTTTTTGCTCATCGTCATAATTTTGCTTATTTCACACCTATTCCATGGTCTATGCTTCATTTATAACGTATCAACCTTCATGATTCCATTCAATTATCATTCAATGGTGCCACTACTCACTCATTTAAGGCCTATTTTCCATGTCTTTCTACAATTCAAGCTTCTTAGTCTCCTAATGCCTTAAACAACATGATGAAGTCATGAATACTTACCTTAGATGAGAGTGGAACAAGTCTAGAGTGGAGTTCTTCCTCTTTCACCAAAACCCTATCTCTCCTCCTTTGGAATTTCTTGAAGAAGATAACTTCCAATTAGGTTTCATACACTTTGTTTCACAAATTGGTATTGTTGATCATTGATTTTCCTTTGATTCTCTTGGATGAAGTGTTTTGGAGAATTCTCTAGAGAGTTCTTGAGTTGTATGGTTGAGAAAATGAAATAAAATGAGGTTAGGGTCCCCTTTAATAACTCAAAATCTGAATTTTAATGAACTACAGTCGGGGTGTACAGTGGTCGTAAACCACAGTTTACAGACCGTATACCAGTTTACGAGCTGTATAACGTGGTCGTATTTAAGCATATCAAAACAGAAAGGTTGGTTGAAGATCATGGTAGTTTACGACTCAGTTTACGGGCCGTATTTCAATATACGGTCCGTATTCCAAGTCGTTTTTAACCATTTGAAGCATTTGATAGAAAGTTGAAATTTTTGAAATGTTGAAGGACGATGGCACTTTACGGGCCGTATTTCATTTTACGACCACTGGCTGAAATGAAATTCTACAACTTTCTTAATTCCAAAAATTCATGAATCGTCATTCCCTACTTAGTAAAACATCGCACACTCATACCCTTCGTTGGTCTATTCATTGTACATGTACGGGGACTTTTCCGAGGTGTAACAGTGATATTGAGCTTGATTGTTGATGTTGATACATGCATTGCACTCATTCTCAACCATTGATGATGCATAGCCGATACCTGGTGATGATCCGGTATCGTTGATTGAGTGAAATTGATATTTTTATAAAACTCTTTACTGGAATGAATATGCGATGGCCGATGTCCGATGATCAATTCCGGAATCGTTGACTATAGAAAACTGATTGATACATTGTTGGCATACCCCTTTGTTGGTACTTGTGATATTGAGCTTGATTGTTGATGTTGATACACGCAGTGCATGCATTCTCATCCATTCATGATGCATGGCCGATACCCGGTGATGATCCGGTAGCGTTGTTTGAGTGAAACTGAATTTTTGGATAAAAATATTTTGAGTGATTGTGAGGAGGCCGATGTCCAATGGTTATATTCGGGCATCGTTGTTGCATGGCTGATTCCGATGTTATCCCAGAATCGTTGTTAGTGCATGGGCTCCGCGGGTCCCCAGAGTGGTGCCGGTGAGACTCCCCCTGTGAGCAATTAGCCAGGGTCCCGTCTGTCTGTTGGGCAAAGATCCGGAATAGGTGGCACTTAGGCTTCGCGAGTCACACTGGGTTGTGCTACAGAGATGTCGATATTTCCGTCCAAAGTACATGTGTACACCTCATTTTCATGGCATGGCATTGTATTCATACATCTTGCATTACATTGCATTGCAATATGGCTTGTTTGAGATGATTTGGTGTTTACTTGTGATGATTGGATTCAGATTGATTTATTCAGACTCGGCACATTTGGGATTAGACGCTTTACTTAGGCAATGACGTGTACTTGGATCTGGATTTATTGATTGAACTTGTTGAGGTATCCCATAGATCGTCCGTAAGATTAGTTATATGTTTGGTCTCTATGTGATGTAGAGTAACGAGTGCCTTAATGATGAGTTGACTACTAGATTGAAACATTCCATTTAATGATATGTGAGTTCTGAGATCGTTGTGAACTTGACTGGTGAATTATTAGAGTGAAATTAATGCTTGAGGGTATTGATATACAGTGTGTGGTAGATAGACGTATAACTTGATTGGGTTGTTATCTTGTTTATCTGTGAATTCTTTTACTGATATGTGTTACTAACTATTGTTGGCCTATGATACTTACTCAGTACGCATGTTTTGTACTGATATTGCACTTGCTACACCTTTTTTGGGGGTGTAGATTGTTTCAGGTGATTGATCCAAGCATATGTGGAAATACACCCTATCTGGAAGGCCTCCTCCCATTTTATTCCGAGACGGAGGTTGAGTCTTAGAATGTAGTGGTAATCTGAAGTCATTAGTCGCTCTTGTACTAGTCTAGACCAGGTCGTGGGAATTTGAAGAGAGTCCTTATCTATTTAATGGTTGTAAATATTTTCCATATTGGAGTTTATTAAGAAATTGATTTTCGCTGTTAATTATCTTTACTTGATTACTGTGTATTGATTGAGGGTTCGCCTACCGAGGAGGGAAAGGTAGGTGCCCGCGCGATCCTAACTTGGGTCATGACATTTAGTTTGTCCTTTCTTAAAAGCAACTTTAAGATGAGGTGTATATGATTTTGTTGGGTTTTCATGATCATAAAAGGCTAAAATCACTTCATAACTAGAATACTAAGATAAGGTTATTTGAAGAATGTTAAAATCTGTGTCGTTGGTTGGTCAAATGTTTAACTGGACTTGGTTTAAGAATGGTATTTGGGGAGGCTTAAGTATGTATGAGTGAGTTATAAACCACTTGGCATGAGGAAACCTTTTTAAAAGCACCTTAAGGAGAGGGTTAAGCATGAACTAAGTATAACTTAGATCACAACACTTCCATCTAGTAAGAGGTACCATGGTAGGTCCAACATGCCTATGCGGTGTATATTCACAATGTCCATACTCCTAGTCTTCCAACTGCTATCAGTAAACCAAAGGAGAAAGGGAACCTAAGTGTCTGAACAAGCTATTAAAAAATGAAGAAGAAACTGCTCACTCTAGGTTGCTAACTCCTAAAAATGGATCTGGTAGAAGCCTTAATGTCCAAGTCTTATTGTGATATGAAATGCTAAGAGAAAAAGAGGATGATTCTGTTTTGGTCCATCTTATGATTAAGTATTTTTTGGAGTTATTTTGTTATCTTATGTCATCATATTGCAGTAGCTATTTTGGTTCCCCTACTATGACCTTGAGTTCATTTTCAATGTTGTTTGTAATTAAATTATTCCCACATATAGTGATACTAGTGCATAATTATGGGACTCTGATTTATTCTATGACAATACTGGTTTGGCGAGTCGAGGTAATTTGGGGGATACGTCTTAGCCATTCCCCGATGTCCAGCCATAAATGGGGTTCATGAAACCCCTTGGATCTTGTGCGGCATTGGAAATATGGTTGGTGACAACTTTTCACCTTGTGTGGTATAAATCCCAATAAGTGAGGCCAATAGCATACAATCGAGTGCCTTAATGGTGTAACTTGTAAAAATTTGATATATATATATATATATATATATATATATATACATATGATAGGTTAAGTAAATATAAATTAACCGGTTCCCTTTTTGTTTTCCTCCTCTTCACTGTATGGCCACTTGGGCAGAATCCAGCCACCCTATTGGGCCAATAGGAAATTCTTTCATAGATTATTGAGTTAAAGAGAAGAAATGGAAGCTAATATTGTTAAAAAACATAAAGAAGGCCCAGCCATGGGTTAAAATGGCCAACTAGGGGCTTGGTACGCCCCTAGTCTTCCCTTTCTCTTTATTTACGCATTATTTGTTATATGTAATCGGTTGTATCCTGTATTTGCAGAATTGTAAAACTCATGTATATTATTGGATCTTTATGATTATGAATTAGTCGTCTTAGCACAATGACGTCGTTTAGTTCGACTTTAAGCCCCCACACGATTTTCAAACCCGAGCTTAGTATAAATGATTTTGAAAATAAAAATGGCTAAGTAAGTAAATCGGTAAAAATGATAAAAAGGATTACATCATTATAGAATACTGCTACCATCATCCTAAAGAAGAAAAACCAAATTGACGTTTTTAAACCAAAGGAACATTTTTCCTTAAAACTCATTTTCCTAAAAAGATTTCTTTTTTGATTAAGCCCGATCAAAAAAGAGATTTCAAATTGTATATATATATGGAGTGTATTCATACACCAGAAACAAGTCTTCTCTTTGGACTAAGCCCAGTCGAAAAATAGGAATTTTGGGGCTAAATTCAAACCACATTTTTAAGCCCCACTTAACAAAATTTTCAAAAAAAGGTGGACGGACTATTTTGGGCTGAGCCTAGTAATGTAAAAACAAAATTTTGGGCTAAGGTCCAACAAAAATCAACACATCTAGACATTTAATTAATTTTTAGAAAAAAGAATAAAATTTGGGTCAACCCCACGTAAAAATATCACCTTTTATTTGGCCTTAAGTTTAAAACTCTAGTTAGTTTTGTTATAAAAGCAAACCTCTTATAAATTAAATGTGTATGAATCATCTGAGGACGTAAAAGTTTTAGAATAGGACGTTCTGAAAAAGTGTTAAACGGATTAACCCAGACTATATATGAGCCAAGAATGGACAAAACTCATTTATCCCATACTTTAATAAATTAACCTTTTTTATCTTTAAAAAACTACTACTATCCTTATATATAAAAGGAACTAGTTGTTAAATCCGAACCTAATTACCCTATATGTAAAGGGGATATGCCTAAATTATTTTAAAAAAAAAATGATATGCAAAATGACAGACTTTTATAATGCGGGGAATAAACACCATATAAACAGTTCATGCAAATACTCATACATTGGAATTTGAAGGCCAACCGTATAGTACGGATCCTTAATACTAGGGTGCCTAACACCTTCCCTAGGGGATCACCCGAACATTACCTAGAACTTTGGATTACGAAAGATTTTTCATGGTGTATGAATAAACCCTTCAAAACTGACTTTTCTAATTTCCTAAAAATTAGGTGGCGACTCTTTTAAAACAAAGTCCGAAAGAGCACCAACGAGTTCGAAGTAGCTTTCTGAGAGCTAACACTGCCCGTGAAATATGAACCATTACACCTTTCTATATGGTGGTTGCGCCGTTAACGCGGATTCTTCCTATCTTCCTTAAACACTCTCCTCCTCTTGGCCTGACTATCATCTTCCTTTTGTAATATCTCGTAACCTGTACTGATGATCCCTGATTAACAGACTCCTAAGACTGAGGACTATCCAGCACCTCCGTAACGCTAACGTCCACAGCGGCCCTAATATAATGTTGAACCTGAGGGGATACTGGACATGTTAACCCCTGTTCTGCTCCCCTCACATCCTGCTCAACAGGCCCCGAATGTGAAACTAAGATCCGTGGTGAGGTCGTAACTGAAACCGCTCGGACATGTGTCTCATATTAACCCTCAGACGGGTCCTTCTCAATAGAAGTCATAATATCTGAAGGCTCTAACTAAATAATGATCTCTAAGGGGTTGGTCTCAATCGTATAACTTATACTTCTCCTCTTTTCTTCTGTAATCCTCTGACCTGTATCGGCAGGTGGTGCTGTTTTAACACTCTCGGAGCTGTCCCCACACTTCCACTAACTAAGACTTTTCTCTTTATCGACATTACTGCAATTCAAACGGGAAAATAGGATTAGGAACGAAATTTCCTACGTTTCAGCTCTATCGCACGATCTAGATTATGAAGAAAAGAAACATTCCTAAATGTCCTGCAGCCTCCTGTTTATAAGTATGGCGCGCTTCATACACATAAACAAGACTCTACTAGACACGGCTCATAGACATCCCTAGGATTGACATGCTCTGATACCAAATTTTTCACACCCCGACGAGGAGCATGACGGGCACCGACCCTTAGGTCGGATACCACCTAGCGTAACAGATACTATGATTAACATATAATATAACTTGAGGGACACCTGCATGCAGAAAAGGCCCAAATACAGAAATATGCAGTAATTCAACATATATATATATATATATATATATATATATATATATATATATATATATATATATATATATATATATATATATATATATACACATACATAAGCGAGTCGACAAGACCGCTTTAATATAATAAGTGTCATAAAGCCGACAAGGCTTTCAGGAGAATACCAAAATCAAAACATGACCGACAAGGTCAGACATAATATCTACATACGCCACTATGTCTATGAGCCTCTAAGAATGTGCATATGAACATATATCGTGATAACATAAATATACTGAAAGATGGCAAGTCTGGTATAGTGGCACTTGGTGACACCGCTAAAGCTGAAAGTCCTACGGAAGAGGTCCTCCGCTCTGTATGTTAGGACATGCAGCATGAAATGCAGCATCCCGTGGGATGGGACGTTAGTACGGATAAAAGTACTGAGTATGTAAGGCAGGAAGCAACATCATAAGTGAGACATAGATACAAAAGGATATAAGTAACCTGAGCCATTTGAGAATGTACAATATGCAATGCATGAGTTTAAAAATCTTATGCAAGTAAATACATATAGTAGTATCACCATCGTGTCATTATCATATCATCATCATCCCGCATCCGAGGCATTTCGCGTCCGGGGCAACCCGCATCCGGGGTATCATCATAACATGCCCACTGCAGTGGTGTGCACATCTACGTGCCTCCACGGCCGACTATAGTGCGGCGCGGTATAGTAAAATAAACATATATGTATATATACACACACACTAGTTCCTTAGCACGTGCGTTGCACGTGTACACCTATGCATGAAGTATAATCAGTAGACTTTGTCCTGAACTTTAAAGTTTTAAGAAAAAAGATTCACGTTTATGTTAAATCGGTGAGACCGAAGGCCGAGGGAAGAAAGGGACAAGAACATGCATAAAGGCTCCCGTTCTGAACCGGGGAAGCGCTTGGACCGGAGCAAAGGAAGGGCATCATTTGGTCCGGTTCTTTCATGACCGGTTGCTCGAGGCTGTATGTCCGTTTGATCGTGGCCGGTGGTCCGGGAGATCCGTTGCGCGGTTGCCACGCGTCAATGACGTCCTGCTATGTTCAACTGCCAATCGTACGGGTGTCAGACCGTACGGCCCACCTAATCCAACCTAACCCAACTCAGAGCCTTTTTTCATTATTATTTTATTATTCATGTTGTGTGAAGCCCATGGGGCACTACTATAAATAAGGGGCATTGCCCTCCTCTAAAGGGGTTGGCTTCTACATTTCCAAGAACTCTTGTAATAGCAATATATATACAAAATCTCCTTCTCATACATCAGATTCGATCCGTATTTGTTGTGCTTATTTTTTTATGTTTCTCAAATCAAATAACACTCATGTACTAGTAGATACTCGAGCCTATAGCTAACCATTGATCATCAGTTGCTCCTTTATAGCATATTCTTATATTTCTTCTCTCTATCAAAGAAGTAAAAGATATAGCCACATATCCTACACCTCACCTACAATTTTAATTCATTATCCAAAACCGGGGTAAACAGTTTGGCGCCCACCGTAGGGCTAGGATAATAGTGGTCTTTGATCTTGATCTCTACCTTACCCATCTAAATTAAAAAACACCTTCTGTTCGTCTCTAAAAAATCGGACTAAATGGCTAACAGTGGGCAATCTGGTCACGTCAACAACAACGAGATCGTGGCCGAAAACGAAGGCAGCGGGCCACGAGGATTGCCAAACCCTGCTGACCCTAACCTCGTTAATTCGAGGGAGGGCCTCAACCGTCAAAACACTGTGGACCAGGAGAATGCCACCTTACCGGCCACTGATCCTCTAAATACCCACAATTCTGTTACTTTGTCCCGGGCACAGGGACGGAAAGAACCGGGTACACCTAATGACAATATTGACTTACATTTAATCTTTGAAATGTTGCAGGAACAGAGAGCAGCGATTGCCGAACAGGGGATCGCAATTGCCCAGTTGCAAACCCGAGGGGATACAACGACCCCGGAGAAGACGAGCGGTCTTGTTGAACCCAGAAGGGATGAGGAACGGGTTATTGAGAGCAATGGATCCGGAGCTGGCTCCTCCACCGAGGTTCTAAAAATGCTCGAAACTTTGGCAAAGCGGGTAGACTCGATCGAAAAGAGGGTCGAAACATACAACTCTCGGATGGATGAAATACCGGGGGCTCCGCCTTTACTGAAGGGGCCGAATTCGAAAAGGTACATCCAAAGTCCTTTTCCTTCGAGTGCAGCCCCGAAATTAATCCCGAAGAGGTTTAAAATGTCGGCTATCCAGAAATATGACGGCACAACGGACCCACACGAACACGTGACCTCATCCACATGCGCCATAAAAGGCAACGATATGGAAGAGGACGAAATTGAATCGGTGTTGCTGAAAAAATTCGGGAAAAATTTGTCAAAAGGAGCGTTGACATGGTACGACCATCTACCCGAACATTCGATCACCTCTTTCGAAATGCTCGACGATGCCTTCATCAAAGTTCACGCCAGTGCCAAAAAGGTGCATGCCCGTAAGGCCGACATTTTCCGTATAACCCAAAGAGACGACGAGTTACTACGTGAATTCGTCAACCGATTCCAAAGGGAACGGATGGAACTCCCCCCGGTTCCAGAAGAATGGGCTGCACAAGCTTTCACAAAGAGGCTCAATGTTCAGAGCTCCCCCCGGGGCCAATAAATATGAATAAAAGTATTGAGAGACCAAGGAAGGGTTACGAAACGAAGTCCGAATCGTCGAAGGAAAGGTATCGGCAATACTCCCATTCGGAGAAGCAAAGTTTTAGGTCGGAAAAATCACGGGTGAGCCCAAGTCGTTTCTCCGGTCGGGGTAATAAACGAGTCGAGCGCCCATCGAACAGCCGGGGTCTCTCATTTAGGAGCGATGCCGGAAGCTCTACCGGCAACAAGGACTCACCAAAGATATCGGAGTACAACTTCAACGTCAGTACCTCGGGTCTCATCGCGGCCATCGGTCGTGTCCCGGATGTAAGATGGTCGAGACCTCTAAGGTCGGATCCGGGCCAACGGGACCCAAGCATGGTGTGTGAATACCATGGAACCCGTGGTCACAGAACCGAGGATTGTCGCCAGTTGAGAGAGGAGGTAGCCCGATTATTGAAGAATGGTCATCTCCGAGAACTGCTGAGTGAACGAGCCAAAAGTCACTACAAGGAAAGGGAAGCTCATCGAAGGGCCGAGCCAGTAGAACCACAGCATATAATCAACATGATAGTTGGGGGTATCGATGCCCCTCGAGGGCCGGTGATGAAACGGGCCAAGGTTTCTGTTGTTCGTGAAAAGCGCAGCCGGGATCATTTACCCGAGGGTTCTATCTCTTTCAGCAACGAGGACGCAGAGGGCATCATTCAACCGCACAATTATACATTGGTAATTTCTGTACTTATCTTTAAAACTAAGGTTAAACATATTTTGATTGAACCAGGTAGCTCGGCCAATATCATCCGGTGGAGAGTGGTCGAACAGCTAGGGCTGCTCGATCAGATCATACCGGTAGCCCGGGTACTCAACGGGTTCAATATGGCGAGCGAAACCACAAAAGGGGAGATCTCATTGCCTGTGAACATCGATGGCACTATCCAGCAAATGTTGTTCTATGTAATTGAAGGGGACATGAAGTATAATGCATTGCTGGGTAGACCCTGGATACATAGCATGAGGGCCGCGCCCTCAACACTGCATCAGCTGCCGAAATTCCCCACCCCGGAAGAGATAAAAACCATATGAGGTGAACAACCCGCTGCAAGGGAGATGTTCGCAGTTGAGGAAGCGACACCTTGGCCCAAAGAATCGGTTCAGAAGGAAGAAGATCTAACCGGGGAGGGGGCACCAAATAGCAATCAAAGCACACCGGGTCGGATCCGGGGTATGAAGGGGATGATTTCTATCACGACCCAACCCCGTAGGCCGTGACTAGTGCCCGAGCTGGACACCCATACACACTTACTTACGAAATCGACATATCCGTAACTTATCCATATCCAACATATATTAATTATTACAGATATTAAGGGCAGATTTTATCTTAAGCGGTCGCACATATCAAACACATCATATAAGAGCCGCCAAAGTTGTCATAGAACATATCGTCCAAAGCGTATACATATGTATATTTACATACAAGCCGTTAATGCTATCATAGCAAATAGGACCGCTTAGACGCAAATCACACGTGTTACCGAACAATAGCGACCCATGACCCACATATATGTCTACAGGCCTCTAGAAAACATAACAGAACCATATGACGGGACAGGGCCCCGCCGTACCCCTAATTAGTCATATATGCATGAATATGTACAACAGAAAGATCTGTACCAAAATTATGGGCTCCGGAACGAGGGAGCACTTCAACACAGAAGAATGGATGGCCTACGCTGACGGACCGCTCACGTGCGCGTCTGTACCTGCGGGCATGAAACGCAGCCCCCGAAGAAGAGGGGGGTCAGTACGGAATATGTACTGAGTATGAAAGGCATGAAATACAACTGAAAAGATCATAATTGAAATAGAGATTCCAGGAGTCAGGTATCATAATCAAGAAACCACTGTACCTGTGTAGTATGGAACAGAATCAAACATTTTCATACAACATGCCGTACCCGGCCCATTTTGGGACTCGGTGAATGAAATCATATCATTATGTCATCATGAATACACATACATATACCGTACCCGGCCCTCTAGTGAGGGACTCGGTAAATAGAGTCATGCATATCAACATCATATATCACATATATACCGTACCTGGCCCTCTAATGAGGGGCTCGGTGAGTGAAGTCATATCATCATATCAGTATGCCATCATGTCATCATGCATATACATATATACATAACGTACCCGGCCCTCTAGTGAGGTACTCGGTGAATGAATCATACTGTACCAGGCCCATTAAGGGACTCGGTGAATCAAATCATCATATGCCCTCCTGGCCACCATAACACATCATCATCATCGTCATATCATCATAAACATATACCGTACCCGGCCCTCTAATGAGGGACTCGGTGAACAATGCAGAGGAGTACGCACGATAACATACCAGGTCCGGGACTCGGTGATTAGACATATTAAGGCGTGCACGAGCAGAGTAGTGAGAAACTATATGCATATAAATCAAGACTCGACAAATGAATATACTTACCGACATTGGAGGGCTCAGAAACAAGTTTCGGGTCAATCCGACTCAGTATGAGAAAGTTATGAGCGTTTGAAGTACAGAAGCTTTTACGAACATTTCAGAAGCCATTTTTGGAGAATCGAAGCAACAATCACATCAAGTATCTTTCGGATATCATATGGATCAAATCAAATGTAGCTTTTAGAATCATGTGTACATATCAAAGTGTATCAAGGACTTAGCGGAATAATCAAACGTACTATCATTTGGGAAATCAAGACATAAGCCATATCACTTATCTTTCGAATGCCAATTCGGAAATATATCAAACAAACTTCGGACATTATGGATACACATCAAAATCATATGAAACCGCTTATGGAAGTCAAGAATATTAGCCATCCTAGTGGCTCTAAGAAGAGGAAATTCTTTGAACTCATACATATACGTCATTTGCTCGTTTCATAAAGATCATGCCAAAAGAAAGAAAGGTAAGCCTTACATACCTTGCCCGCTTTTTACGCTAATCCGAACTTAAGCCTTTCGCTTCGCAAGATCCACAACAATATTCATATATACCAAACATTAGCCATAAACACTTAGAGTCCAATTCTAAACCAACACTTAATCTACAGAAATTTCGGCAGCATTTCCCCAGTAAATGCAACATCCCCGAGAATTCAACTCGGCCAAACATACAACAAAAAATCCGAGAATTTAACTCGGCCAACTTAGCAACAACAATACCAACAGTTATTCCAACAATATCGACAATCAATTCAAAACACATTCCAACGTTAATAAATTCTCTATACAAACTTTGACGACTTCCATTTACGTCCAATTCATAATTGCTTAGATATTCAAGTTCAAATCCGCAACCATTCAAACAATATTCAAGAATACTTCAACCAATCCGTACAATATTCAAATAATCCAACCCATATGTCTTCCAAATGGAATAAGAATAATAACAACACATTTTCTTCCTTCAATTTCATGAACTTCACCAACAATTCACACACTAACAACATTGTTTTCCATAATTACAAGAAGACTATATTCAATTCACATTAACTTCTAAAACAACTTCCCAACCCTCACAACTTCACTAGAATCATTAGGCATCCATTTCTCATCATAGATTCCATTACAACAACAATCAAAATACTAGATAAAATTAGTTCATCATCCCTACACAATACAACACATACAAGGCCACACACACACACACTACATATACACGGCCACCACTCAACTTCCATATTTTCATGAATTTCATTCATTTCTACATACTACAACATACACAACCATTCAAAACATATAAAAGAAGATTAAATCTTACCTTTTTCCTTCAACTTCCCACTTAGCTAGGGTTGTGAACTTGCAACAATAAGAGGGATTATTGCTTCAACAATTATACCACGTTAAAGAGGACCTTCAAATTAGTAGAAATACTAGAAGAAATAAATTTTTGATCAAGATTTCCAATGGTTCATTTTTTTTCTCAATCGCCGAATAGGCCTATTCTCTTGTGCTCTCTTCTTCTTTTTCTTGAAAGTTCTTGAACAAATGTTGAATAATAGTGGCCCTTTCTCTATTTTATTTACTTAACTAGCCATTACATGGGCCTTGGCCCATGTACCCCTTTGGCCGGCCACCTTGGGCCTCTTTTTTTTTTCCAAGCCCAATTATTTGTGACTAAGTTTTGTAATTCATGAAACTATTTTCCAAACTTTCAATTTTTCCCTTAGCTTTCCTCAATATTTCCGCATCAATATTTTCTTGAACAACTTATGTATTAAATAAGATCAAAATATTGCCTTATATCTTACTAGTCACAATTATGTCAAATTATCTGAAGGTGCAAAATACGGGATATAACATCCTCCCCCCCTTTAGAACATTCGTCCTCGAATGTTGGACTGGCCTCATAGGGTATTACAATACTTCGGGGAGGTTTCCTTTATAGTTGTCACACACGATCATCTAACACATCCATTTTAGAAGCTTAGATTGCATGTGGCGTAGGAAAACAATTAGGTACACTTCTTCTTCATTTCTTCTTTCGGCCTCCCAGATCGTCTCCTCTTTATTACTGTTTGGTCGCAATACTTTAACCGGAACCACGTCGTTGGAATATAACGTTCTTACCTGACCATCCGTTATAGACACAGATTATTCCTTATGTGGTAGCTTCTCTGTCACTTAGATATCATTTATATGAACACTTGGGATGGGTCACCAACACATTCGCGAAGCATAAGCATGTGAAGACTGGATGTACCGCTTTTAAGTCGGTGATATGTCTGATTCATGGGTGACTTGCCAATCTTACGGACAATTGAATAAAGCCTACTATATCTCAAATTGAGCTTTCCCTTTTAATCTTACATTCTAAGTGTTCATCCAATCATGACTTTGTCGCTAACGAGCATAATGGTCATGTTCCTTTACAAGGCCAGTCATATCAGTATTCAAAACGTATATACATGATATAGCTTTTCCATTTCTCGTCCTTCGCAGTACGACTATGCTCATGACAACTTATGATTCGGATCCAGTTAATTTCTTAACTCGCAACATCCTTGGGTTCTTGTCGCAACTTTTCCTCGCTTCCTTTCCTCACATTCCTCGATGCCAGTACACTTGTCTGTAACTTCCTTAGATTGGTGATCGTTGCATCAATCGTCATTCCTTATTAACTCTCCGGCGTGGCTCCTTATCATTAGAAATCGGGCATAGCTTCATGTTAATTATTCTTACAATTCCATAGCGTATACCCTCATGTTCAGCATGATTAATAGTCCATGAATTATTCTCTAGTACCCGGTAGCCTCTTTTATCATCTATTCATATAAGCAGCGCGCTTCCTTTCTTCGGGAAGTTATCAACTACCAACTGTTTTTACTTCATTATAATTGTTGTCACCCGAGGCGCCTTTTGGATCTGTTATCCTCTTCATTGACCTTGTGGATTTAGCCTGTATACCTTTCTTGCTCTCTTTATCGCTTTCTTCTGGAACTCAGATCATCATAATTCGTTTCAAATCTAGCATGTTCTCCCCCCCCCCCTTTATTAAGAGGGTTTATATATGTCTATGCCCTTTAAGTCACCATCGCTTTCCGCGATCTTTTTACAATTGCAATCCCTTCATTATGGAGTCTATCCTGTCCATCTCCTTGTTAGCTACGTTCTCATAGTGAGTTAGAGTACTTATAAAGGGCATCCATTTCCAACACCTAATTCTTTCCCATTTTGACTCACCTTTGTCCTTATATCTAACAGTGTCATTAATATTCTGGTGCGCATCCTTTCCATTTATTATTGTTTGTAGCATCGGTTCTGAAGTTCGTAAGCTATTACTTTTATTCGTGCGAATCGGTTCCATTCTTAAGTCACTCTCCAGAAAGGCTTCTCTTATGTTCAAATCAATTGTACCAACATTGCTGTGGAATTATCTTTCCTTTGATAAGTAGTCAGTCGACTATCGCCAGCTTATTATAATATCTTCCGTACTTCCGTATGCTTGTCCTATCTTTTTCACCGTTAACCTTCCTCGAGTTCGTTTCTCTTTTTGTCCTATACTATCACATTCTAGTTCCTTTACAGATCTGTCTCTCTAAATTTCTACGCAAATGGTTTCATGCTTGCCCGTCGGCTCTTCCGGAGGTTTTGCTCAATCATGTTTCTTACCTTTCATTTACTCACTGTCTTCCTTTTACAAATATCGTTGTATTAAAATTTTCCAATCTTACCTATAGTGAAATCAATATCAGTCTACTTCATAATCTTTATACCATACCTTTCGCTTTGTCTCTTGAATTCCGTCCAATTAATGTTTTCCGTACATCGCAACACTAGTTGCCAGGCTTCACCTATTGAGCGATACAGTCATAAATGGGATGTCATACGCATACGCATACATTTACTACCATTTCGCTCACAAAACATTTCCAAACGCTATTCAAACTTATTCTGATTCCAAAGCTGCGTCGTGCTTTCTTCTCTCCCCCAATCTGGTCTGCCTTAACCCACACGACCTCTTTCAGGTTTCTAACCACTTTGTATATTCTAATTTTCTTTAGGTTATCCCAATTTCCCATTTGCCTCTCATATCTACATTTGTGAAATTTTTTGTACATTTCCCAGGGGGTCACCAATCCCAAAATTGCTCTGGCCCTAGCACGCTTAACCTCGAAACTTCAACGCATTTCGATACGTTAATGCTGGTATAATTGCACCCACTCCCCCGCATGACCTTTTTCACATAATCTAGGATATGTCGGGGTCTTAACAATTTCCGAAAAGTTCTCGTAGCGGGTCCCACTCTGATCTAGAGAGGGTCTTTTATTTTTCTGATTATGTAATTACCAAGTTAGCCTTTTAAATCCTCAACATTCACTTTTTATCTGCATGAATAGCTACCTCAAACGGTCCTATCAATTTCGGGTTTTTATCCCAGCATTTCTAACAATCAGGGGGGAATATATAATAAAATAGAGTCTGAATCTATTAATGCATATACATTTCAGTAGGAGATCAATAGTATACCTGTAACCACGTCTGGTGATGCCTCCTGGTCCTGGCGGCTGACCAAAGCATATAAGCGGTTCGAAGGACCGCTAGAACCGGGAGCTCCGCCTCGACCCCTACCGCGACCTGCCGGTGTCGGCCGCATAGCTACAGAAGGGGAAGATGAACCAGCAACTGATCCGGCGGGCTGGGCTGAACCACCTGGACCACCCCTAAATGGGCACTCCCTCATAACATGGCCTAGACGGCCGCAGGTAAAGCAAGCATCTGTAGAAAAACGACACTCTCCGAAATGGGGCCTACCACAACGGGAACACCGAGGCAAAGGTGGCCTCGTCTGACCGGAACCTCTGTCCACCCGCGAACCCGAGGCCCTGGAACTCTGGCCTACTCCTGTGTGCCCGGTACTATCAAGTCGCCTACCCGTGAACTGTGGGCTGCCTCCTATCACGCTCCCCAAAATATCCAGCTGATCTATCCCTCTTGGGCTGCCTCCTATCACGATCTCTATCGGGCTGACGCCCTCTATGTCGATCCTCCATTCCTTGTGCGTATGCTTGTAACCGTGCAATATCCATCCTGGACTGAGATTCCATCGCCATACAACTATTAATCAGGTAGTCATCCAACCCTATCACATATCGGTGCATCCTGTCCGTCATATCAGCCACGATGGTGGGCGCATATCTGGCAAGGGAGTCAAACTCTAGGCTGTACTCTCTAACACTCCTGCCTCTCTGCCTCAGCTGTAAAAATCAATCAACCCTCGCTCGCCGCATCTCGGGCGGCATAAAATGGCCAAGAAAGGCTGCGGTAAACTCGTCCCACACAGCTGGAGGAGCGTCCTCGCCTCTGGACAGCTCCCAGGACTCATACCAGTTAACCGCTACATCACGCAGTCTATATGAAGCCAGCTCGACAGACTCAGTCTCAGAAGCTCTAACTAATCTCAGCGTATGCTGCATCTGTCGAATGAAGTCCTAGGGATCCTCCTCGGGTTTGGACCCGTAGAACTCTAGGGGGATTACAGGTCAAGAATTCACGAACCCTCAAACTGTCACGTCTATCCACATCATCACCCCCTAGCCCGCGTCTGCAAGCCTGCCCTGCTACTAGCCTCGTCAATAACTGTACAACATCTCTCATCGCCTTGTCCTCTGCTCCTAGCTGAGAAGCTGGTGGTTCGGGCGCTGGAGCCTCTGGAGCTAATGGTGGAGCCGTCTCCTGATCCATGGTGGCAGCGGCTGCTACTCCAGGCTCCTCTAATGGTGGGGGTGTAGCAGAACCCGCTGACTGGGGCATAACCTCGGGCATAGTCTGGGCACGGGCCCTGGTAACTCTCTGGGCCTGGCTAGTCTCTCCAACTGCTGTTGACTTGCCCTTCTGGGCAGCCGTCGCTTTTCTCGGAGGCATCGCTGTAAACATACCATGTCGTCAGAAGGGAACCGTCCTAAAAATACTGCTCTATCGCACGATCTAAGATCGAAAGAAAGGTAACATCCTAAATGTCCTGTAGCCTCATGTTTATAGATGTGGTGCACAACACACCGATAAACAAGACTCTACTAGACACGGCCTGTAGACATTCCGAGGACAAACCGCTCTGATACCACTTTTGTGACGACCCAACCCCGTAGGCCGTGACTAGTGCCCGAGCTGGACACCCATACACACTTACTTACCAAATCGACATATTCGTAACTTATCCATATCCAACATATATTAATTATTACAGATATTAAGTGCAGATGTTATCTTAAGCGGTCGCACATATCAAACACATCATATAGGAGCCGCCAAGGCTGTCGTAGAACATATCGTCCAAAGCGTATACATAAATATATATACATACAAGCCGTTAAGGCTGTCATAGCAAATAGGACCGCTTAGACGCAAATCACAGGCGTTACCGAACAATAGCGACCCATGACCCACATATGTCTACAGGCCTCTAGATAACATAACAGAACCATATGACGGGACAGGGCCCCGCCGTACCCCTAAATAGTCATATATGCATGAATATGTACAACAAAAAGATCTGTACCAAAATTATGGGCTCCAGAACGAGGGAGCACTTCAACACAGCAGAATGGATGGCCTACGCTGACGGACCGCTCACGTGCGCGTCTGTACCTGCGGGCATGAAACACAGCCCCCGAAGAAGAGGGAGGTCAGTACGGAATATGTACTGAGTATGTAAGGCATGAAATACAACTGAAAAGATCATAATTGATATAGAGATTCCAGGAGTCAGGTATCATAATCAAGAAACCACTGTACCTGTGTAGTATGGAACAGAATCAAACATTTTCATACCACATGCCGTACCCGACCCATTTTGGGACTCGGTGAATGAAATCATATCATTATGTCATCATGAATACATGTATACATATACCGTACCCGGCCCTCTAGTGAGGGACTCGGTAAATAAGGTCATGCATATCAACATCATATATCACATATATACCGTACCCGGCCCTCTAGTGAGGGACTCGGTGAATGAATCATACCGTACCCGGCCCATTAAGGGACTCGGTGAATCAAATCATCATATGCCCTCCTGGCCACCATAACACATCATCATCATCGTCATATCATCATAAACATATACTGTACCCGACCCTCTAATAAGGGACTCGGTGAACAATGCAGAGGAGTGCGCACGATAACATACCCGGCCCGGGACTCGGTGATTAGACATATTAAGGCGTGCACGAGCAGAGTAGTGAGAAACTATATGCATATAAATCAAGACTCGACAAATGAATATACTTACCGACATTGGAGGGCTCAGAAACAAGTTTCGGGTCAATCCGACTTAGTATGAGAAAGTTATGAGCGTTTGAAGTACAAAAGCTTTTACGAACATTTCAGAAGCCATTTTTGGAGAATCGAAGCAACAATCACATCAAGTATCTTTCGGATATCATATGGATCAAATCAAATGTAGCTTTTAGAATCATGTGTACATATCAAAGTGTATCAAGGACTTAGCGGAATAATCAAACGTACTATCATTTGGGAAATCAAGACATAAGCCATATCACTTATCATTCGAATGCCAATTCGGAAATATATCAAACAAACTTCGGACATTATGGATACACATGAAAATCATATGAAACCGCTTATGGAAGTCAAGAATATTAGCCATCCTAGTGGCTCTAAGAAGAGGAAATTCTTTGAACTCATACATATACGTCATTTGCTCGTTTCATAGAGATCATGCCAAAAGAAAGAAAGGTAAGCCTTACATACCTTGCCCGCTTTTTACGCTAATCCGAACTTAAGTCTTTCGCTTCGCAAGATCTACAACAATATTCATATATACCAAACATTAGCCATAAACACTTAGAGTCCAATTCTAAACCAACACTTAATCTACAGAAATTTCGGCAGCATTTCCCCTGTAAATGCAACATCCCCGAGAATTCAACTCGGCCAAACATACAACAACAAATCCGAGAATTTAACTCGGCCAACTTAGCAACAACAATACCAACAGTTATTCCAATAATATCGACAATCAATTCAAAACACATTCCAACGTTAACAACTTCTCTATACAAACTTTGACGACTTCCATTTACGTCCAATTCATAATTGCTTACATATTCAAGTTCAAATCTGCAACCATTCAAACAATATTCAAGAATACTTCAACCAATCCGTACAATATTCAAATAATCCAACCCATATGCTATGCCACCCGAAATCTTCCAAATGGAATAAGAATAATAACAACACATTTTCTTCCTTCAATTTCATGAACTTCACCAACAATTCACACACTAACAACATTGTTTTCCATAATTACAAGAAGACTATATTCAATTCACATTAACTTCTAAAACAACTTCCCAACCCTCACAACTTCACTAGAATCATTAGGCATCCATTTCTCATCATAGATTCCATTACAACAACAATCAAAATACTAGATAAAATTAGTTCATCATCCCTACACAATACAACACATACACGGCCACACACACACACACTACATATACACGGCCACCACTCAACTTCCATATTTTCATGAATTTCATTCATTTCTACATACTACAACATACATAACCATTCATAACATATAAAAGAAGATTAAATCTTACCTTTTTCCTTCAACTTCCCACTTAGCTAGGGTTGTGAACTTTCAACAATAAGAGGGATTGTTGCTTCAACAATTATACCACGTTAAAGAGGACCTTCAAATTAGTAGGAATACTAGAAGAAATAAATTTTTGATCAAGATTTCCAATGGTTCATTTTTTTTCTCAATGGCCGAATAGACCTATTCTCTTGTGCTCTCTTCTTATTTTTCTTGAAAGTTCTTGAACAAATGATGAATAATAGTGGCCCTTTCTCTCTTTTATTTACTTAACTAGCCATTACATGGGCCTTGGCCCATGTACCCCTTTGGCCGGCCACCTTGGGCCTCCTTTTTTTTTTTTTTCCAAGCCCGATTATTTGTGACTAATTTTTGTAATTCATGAAACTATTTTCCAAACTTTCAATTTTGCCCTTAGCTTTCCTCAATATTTCCGCATCAATATTTTCATGAACAACTTATGTATTAAATAAGATCAAAATATTGCCTTATCTCTTACTAGTCACAATTATCTCAAATTATCCGAAGGTGCAAAATACGGAATATAACAATTTCGATGTATCCAGATCGTTTGTCATGCCGGATGAC
The DNA here is from genome assembly GCF_019175385.1 of Lycium barbarum. Classification (NCBI taxonomy): domain Eukaryota; kingdom Viridiplantae; phylum Streptophyta; class Magnoliopsida; order Solanales; family Solanaceae; genus Lycium; species Lycium barbarum. The sequence goes on along the minus strand of NC_083340.1, from coordinate 89,414,286 downwards.
TTGGATTCAACCAAGTCGACTGTAGAGGAGCTGGAGCAGATCATCTTGTTCGAGTACCTACCGAACAGAAAGGTATACCTGGGCACGGGGCTAACCCCGGAGCTCAGGAACGAGTTAATTCAATTTCTTCGAGCTAAGGCAGATTGCTTCGCATGGTCCTATATAGATATGACAGGTATATCACCAGAAGTAGCATCTCACAAGCTTAGCTTGGACGGGAAGTTTCCCCCGGTGAAGCAGAAGAGAAGGCCTATGGCGGAAGAAAAACACGCCTTCGTAAAAGACGAGGTAACAAAGCTTTTAAAAATAGGTTCTATCCGGGAGGTAAAGTACCCGGATTGGCTAGCTAATGTGGTGGTGGTGCCCAAGAAAGGTAATAAATTTCGAATGTGTGTTGATTACAAGGATTTAAATAAAGCATGCCCGAAGTATTCATTTCTGTTGCCTCACATCGACAGAATGATCGATGCAACGGCCGGGCATGAGATGTTGAGTTTTCTCGATGCTTACTCCGGGTATAACCAAATTCGGATGCACCCGGAGGATCAAGAGAAAACATCCTTCATTACCCGGCATGGGACTTACTGTTACAATGTCATGCCTTTTGGACTGAAAAATGCCGGTGCAACTTATCAACACCTAGTTAATGAGATGTTCGAAGAACAAATAGGAAAAACAATAGAAGTTTATAATGACGACATGGTAGTCAAGTCCCTGGAAACAGAGGACCATTTAAAACATTTGCAGGAAACCTTCGACGTGCTCCGCAAGTATAACATGAAGCTCAACCCAGAAAAATGTGCCTTCGGGGTAAGGTCCGGCAAATTTTTGGGTTTCATGGTTTCAAACCGGGGGATTAAAATCAACCCGGACAAGATCAAGGCCATCGAGGATATCGAGGTGGTGAATAACGTCAAAGGAGTACAGAGGCTCACCGGAAGGATAACGGCGTTGAGTCGCTTCATATCGAGTCCTCGGACAAGAGTCGTCATTTCTTCTCCTTACTAAGGAAGAAGAACAACTTCGCTTTGACACCGGAGTGCCAAAAAGCTTTACAAGAATTGAAGAGGTACTTGTCTAGCCCCCCGCTGCTGCACACACCGAAGGCGGACGAGCCACTTTTTCTCTACCTTGCTGTCTCCGAAGTAGCGGTAAGTGGCGTTTTGGTCCGAGAAGAATCAGGTACAAAATTCCCTATCTATTACGTGAGTAGAACTTTTGGGAATTCGGAGACCCGTTATCGCCACTTGGAAAAATTGGCATTGGCATTGGTAAGCGCTTCTAGAAAGCTCAAGCCCTACTTTCAATGCCATCCGATATGTGTAGTAACTACTTACCCCCTAAAAAATATCATGCATAAACCGGAATTATCGGGTAGACTTACTAAATGGGCTGTACAAATTAGCGGGTATGATATCGAGTACAAACCTCGAACGGCCATCAAGTCCCACATCTTGGCCGACTTCGTGGCAGATTTTGCCCCGGCTATGGTCCCCGAGGTCGAGAAAGAACTTTTGCTGACCCCGGGAAAGGCCTCGGGTATTTGGTCGCTACATCCGGATGGGGCCTCAAACCTCAAAGGTTCCGGGCTGGGAATCGTCCTTAGAACCCTGGTCGGGGATGCCGTTCGACGGTCCATTAGAACTGCTAAATTGACTAACAATGAAGCTGAGTATGAGGCTATGATTGCAGGTTTGGAACTGGCCCGAAGTATGGGGGCCGAAATAATCGAGGCAAAGTGCGATTCGCTTTTGGTCGTAAACCAAGTGAACGACGTCTTCGAGGTAAAGGACGAACGGATGCAGAGGTATCTTGCAAAAATCCAAGTGATATTACATCGATTTAAAGAGTGGACCATACAGCACATACTGAGGGAGCAGAACAGCAAAGCCGATGCATTAGCAAATTTGGGATCCTCGGTCGAAGGGGAGGAAATCAACCCCGGGACAACGGTGCACTTGTTAAAAACGGCGATAGAAAACGGACGCGCCAAAATAAACACAATGGGTTTAACTTGGGATTGGTGCAACAAGTACATTGACTACTTGCGAGATGGGAAGCTCCCGAATGACCCAAAAGAATCACGGTCATTAAGGACCAAAGCTGCGCATTTTTGCTTGGTAGACGGCCAATTGTATCGACGGTCTTTCTTCGGACCCCTGGCCAAGTGTTTGGGTCCCGGAGAGACGGAGTATGTGATGAGAGAAGTGCACGAAGGAACCTGTGGCAATCACCCCGGTGCCGATGCTCTAGTCCGAAAGATTATCAGGGCCGGTTATTATTGGAACAGGATGGAGGAAGACTCGAAGAATTTTGTCCGTAAATGCGACGGGTGTCACAGACATACTCCGATGATTCATCAGCCCGGGGAGTTGTTGCATTCGGTGGTGTCGCCCTGGCCTTTTATGAAGTGGGGAATGGACATCGTTGGTCCATTACCATGGGCACCAGGTGAAGCCCGTTTTATTCTGTTTATGACTGATTATTGCTCCAAATGGGTTGAAGCGCAAGCCTTTGAAAAAATCAGAGAGAAGGAAGTCATTGACTTCATATAGGATCACATCATCTGTCGTTTCGGCATCCCCGCTGAGATAACTTGTCATAACGGGCCCCAGTTCGTGGGTGGCAAAGTCAACAAATTCCTCGAAGGGTTGAAAATCAAGAAAATTGTATCAACTCCGTATCACCCGTGTACGAACGGATAGGCGGAATCCACGAACAAGACAATAATCCAAAATCTGAGGAAAATACTTGAAGCATCATTGGAGAGAAATATTACCGAAGGTATTATGGGCTTACAGAACCACATCGAAATCAAGCACGGGGGAAACTCCTTTCTCGTTTGTCTACGGGGCTGAAGCCCTTATTCCCGTGGAAGTCGAAGAACCGACCCTCCGGTTCTGATATACAACCGAGGAGTCAAACGAGGAGGCCATGGCCATAAGACTCGACCTCACGGATGAACTTCGCGAAAGCGCGTCGGTCCGTATTGCAGCCCAGAAACAGAGGGTGGAAAGGTACTACAGTCGGAGAGCCAATTTTCATCATTTCCTAGTTGGGGACATGGTGCTCCGAAAAGTTACCTTGAACACCAAGAATACCAACGAGGGAAAACTGGGTCCGAACTGGGAAGGACCTTACAAGATAACCGAGGTAACGGGTAAAGGATCATACCAGTTGGAGTCCATGGACGGGCAACGGTTGCGCAATAATTAGAATGTGGCTCATCTGAAAAGATACTACTGCTGAGGTAAAAATACCCCATGTTTTCTATTTTGACCTTTCTTTTTTGCAGGAAGCCGAGTACCAGGCAAAGAAAAGAATCTAAATCTGAAAACACGTGTTGCACTCTTTTCCTTAGTGCGGTTTTATCCCAAAATGGGTTTTCCGACAAGGTTTTTAATGAGGCAACAAGTACAACGTGTTACTTGATGAAGATAAAGGACAAACGTCCGGATTCCCGGAGAATGGGGACTTAATAGCACTCACCCGGTCTTACAGCTCGGATGAGAGCTAGGGGACTATCACACCCACTCCGTAGTTTGCCCCGGTTAGCCGAAGCCGGAGGCCGCCCTCAACAAACAAAACCGGATCTAAAAAATTAGGTTCCGATGTAAGGACCAAACGATCAAAAATGAATCGTGTCCACGCAATATTTGCTACAGCAAAACGAAGAACCGGACCTTCTGCATTAGGTTCCGATGTAAGGACCAAACGATCAAAATGAATCGTGTCCATTTAGTACTTGCTACGGCAAAGGCGGGAGGAAAAAGTTCGTTCTCATGTATACAAATACTTGCAATGCAAAAATCATCGAAAGTTTGGATAATATTCTTGAAATGTCTTTCTGGTAAAACACTTTACCCCGACGATTACCGCCGTATTTCGGCACTACTTCATTCATATATACCTGATACCGGGCGCTACAGTCGAAATTCATCAAAGGCAACAAGGTCATAGTGAACCGAGCCAAAATTGGTAGCCCCACAGACGAGGACTTCTACATCAAAATCCAGCTAAGGCTGAGATTCATGTGTCCGGAAAATACCGGCCCTAAAAGGCAAACATAGCCAAAAAATTCCGGCCCTAAAAATGCCCGTTGTGATTCGGAGACGTCCTTATTCACAAAGCATAAGATAAGTCCCACGGGCAACAACTCAATAAAATTCTCAGACAAAAAGTACCGGATGAGGCAAAATGCCAATATATAGGCACAGTCAGAATTAATGACTCCTTAAAAACGAAACCGACAATTCGGGCGGAAACCATAACAAAACATTCAAGCAAAGTGAAGAGTCAAGGAAAATACATGTTCTATTTATAAGCGAAGGATTTTTACATTGAAAAACTCCTACAAAGGCAAAAAATAACAAAAGGCTAAGTACAGGCCCTAATCTATCCGGAATGGCTGGAGCCGGAGTGCTCGGACACTGTCCACTCGGAGTCATCAGAGTCGGTCCCGAGGGCACCCTTTGCCTCTTCCTCAATTCTTTTAGCCTCGAGAATAAGGGCCGGCAGATCCGTAAAACCATGCTCGGCTTGCTCAAGGGTGATCCTCCGAGACTTCCATTTTTCGTATTCAGCGGCAATGGTAGCATAAGCCTCGGCGGCCTCGACGCTCTTCAAAGCTTTGTCCAAATCAGCCTCGGCCTGGGTTAACTTCGCCGCTAGAGCATCCCGAGCCTCTCCAAGAACATTCTGCATTTGGATGGCCGATTGAAGCTCGGCCTGGAGAGTGTCATTTGCATCAATCGTCTCCTTATGCTCGTTTTTCAGATCATCACACATCCGGGCCCTCATCTCCGCCTTCTCCTTGAACACCCTTGCACGCTCTTGATATCGGGCACTATCAGATTCGAGCAGCCGATTCCTCTCGGCCAAGCTCGCAGCATCCGACTTCACCAAATCCAGCTCCTCCCAGAGTTGGGAGAAGGTGGTTTCGAGCTCACCAAGCCTCGAGGAAATTAGAGTGTTGTCTCGGCTAAGGCCGATCTTGTCAGCTTCGAGACTCCGATTGTATTCGGCCAACGCAGCTAGTTCACTCCTTAACTGACGTTTTTCGACCTTCGCTGCGTCAAGCTCGGGTCGGAGATTGGAAAGAGCGACTGCTCGGTTCAACTCCTCCTCCTTCTCCTGAAGAAGGTGCAGATATTTCTCTATTTCCCGGTCCTGGGCATCCAGTTAGCCCTTAAGATCGTCCATCTCTTGCTGGGCACGGATGAAGGCTTCGTTGACGAGCACCACACTCTGCAAGTGAAGCAAGTTAAAAACTTGAAAAAAAAAACAAGGCTAAAATTCTCAGTAAAGTTATGCAAGGACGGCTAAAAATCTTACCCGGTTGCCCGCATGCATACCCTCGTTAATGAGGCACTGCCAAGAGACCCCGGCATCTTCCGCTTGTCCGAATCCAAGACAAGAGGCCTCAGATAGCTCGCCACACCCACCGAGCGAGAAAGAAAGCGTCAGTCCTCGGGGACAGTGACCATAACCGATTTTGTTCTCTTCGGCTCCACGCTTGGGGCCGGAAAGATACGCACCAAGCTGTCCCTGGCCCCAGATTCGGAGGTCCGGCTAGCCGACCTCGTGGCCCCATGGATCGGGAGATGCCCGAATCCTGCGGCTTCGCCGGTAGCGGGAGGAGTGACCGAGAACATATCCTCAAATTCGTCAGGCCTCGGAGCCGAGGTTGAAGAACTTGGACCAACCTCAGCAGCTTTAACAATGAAAGGGGGGTCCGTAGTGGCAGCGGCCTCGTAATCGGGCAACAGGCCAATGACCGGTGGAGCTTCGATCTCGGGGGCCGGCTCTGTTCTTTGAGCGGCTTCGGCAGCAGCTAGCCCCCCAAATCTACTTGCCCGTTGCAGGGGGGTCTCTTCGGAGGAAGCCTCACCTGAAATGTCGACGAAATCAATCGACCTTAAAGGAGCCGGGTGAAGAACTTCTTCCACACCTGTGGGTAGCGCCGGGACTAAAGGCCCTTCACCGGCCGAAGGAGGTGGAGAAGCGGTGACATCCTCCTCCGGAACAGGAGCCACGGTAGGGGCAGCACCGATACTCCAGACGAGAAGCTCGGGCTCTGCTTCATCCCAGAGAGTCCTAACGACGCTCCTCGCCTTTTTATTCGTTTTCTGCCCTTTGTCCGAGGGCCTTTTTCTTTTGGCAGCAGGTGCATCTCGCATCCCATCAGGTGAGACCGAAGGCCGAGGGAAGAAAGGGACAAGAACGTGCATGAAGGCTCCCGTTCTGAACCGGGGAAACGCTTGGACCGGAGCAACGGAAGGGCATCATTTGGTCCGGTTCTTTCATGACCGGTTGCTCGAGGCCGTATGTCCGTTTGATCGTGGCCGGTGGTCCGGGAGATCCGTTGCGTGGTTACCATGCGTCAATGACGTCCTTCTATGTTCAACTGCCAATAGTACAGGTGTCAGACCGTACGGCCCACCTAATCCAACCTAACCCAACTCAGAGCATTTTTTCATTATTATTTTATTATTCATGTTGTGTGAAGTCCATGGGGCACTACTATAAATAAGGGGCATTGCCCTCCTCTAAAGGGGTTGGCTTCTACATTTCCAAGAACTCTTGTAATAGCAATATATATATATACAAAATCTCCCTCTCATACATCAGATTCGATCCGTATTTGTTGTGCTTATTTTTTTATGTTTCTCAAATCAAATAACGCTCATGTACTAGTAGATACACGAGTCTATAGCTAACCATTGATCATCAGTTGCTCCTTTATAACATATTCTTATATTTCTTCTCTCTATCAAAGAAGTACAAGATATAGCCACATATCCTATACCTCACCTACAATTTTAATTCATTATCCAAAACCGGGGTAAACAGGTAGGTGAAAAGAATCAAACCAAAACAAAAAAAAAACAGAGAAAAAAAATGGCTTCGAAGGCTATATGTGTAACAGGTGGTTCAGGCTATAATGCTTCATGGTTGGACAAATTTTTGCTCCAACGCGTTTACACCGTTAAGGCCACTGTTCGCTATCTCAATGATCCAAAAAATACAGATCATTTGACATCCCTTGATGGAGCTAAGGAGAGACTCCACTTGTTCAAAGCAAACCTGCTGGAAGAAAGTGCCTTTGATGCTGTGGTTGATGGGTGTGAAGGTCTATTTAATACAGCATCGCCCTTTTACCATGGAGTCAAAGACCCACAGGCGGAATTGATTGATCCTGCACTGAAGGGGACACTTAATGTTCTTGGATCAGTTGCGAAGACACCATCTGTTAGAAGAGTGGTGTTGACATCATCTGTAGCAGCAATTACTTTCAATGGCAAGCCGAGAATGCCTGAAATAGTAGTTGATGAGACATGGTGGTCAGATCCTGACTTTTGCAGAGAATCACAACTCTGGTATGTACTTTCGAAGACATTGGCTGAAGATGCTGCGTGGAAGTTTGTGAAAGAGAAAGCGTTCGATATGGTTACAATAAACCCAGCAATGGTTATTGGCAGTTTGTTACAACCAACACTTAATACAAGATGTGCTGCAATTATACAGTTGCTAAATTGTTCTGAAACATACCCAAATGCTACACTTGGATGGGTTAATGTGAAAGATGTCGCCCTTGCGCATATTCTAGCATTTGAAAACCCTTCAGCTAATGGTAGATATTTAATGGTTGAGTCAGTTGCCCACTACTCTGAGTTAGTCAAGATATTAGCGAGCTTTAACCTACAATGAAGCTTCCAGAAAAGTGTGTTGATGATAATGTTGGGTCCATCCCCTTATTTTAGGGAAGAAAACACTTCCCTTATTTTGAGGAAGAAAACATCTTCCTTGTCTTTAGCAAATTGTCAAGTTCTTGCTTGAGTCACTAATGACATCAATAGGTTCATCTCATACCTATAAATAGGGAAGTTTTCTCATTTGCTAGACACACCAAAAAATTGAAGAAGACAACACATCCCATAGAGAGAAAAATCTAAGAGAAATACTCTTAGTGAAAGGCTTAAGTAAGAGTAGTCTTTGAGAGAATTTTTAGTAAAAATTCTTGAGTGTAATTGGGATTAGGGTTGTGAGGTTGAGTGTTGTAAACACTTGTAATATTTCTTCTTTAATAAGATCTGCAGCAGCAACGTGGACGTAGTTCTCACATTGAGGGTGAACCACTATAAATCTGTGTGTGCTATTTATTCTTCGCTTACAAAGGTCAGATTTGGGATTCAAATCCTAACAACTGGATTGGGGATTCAAATCCTAACAACTGGTATCAGAGCAACAGGTTGTGTTATGATTTAGAAACGATGGGAGGCGAAGATGGTACGACGCACGGCAACGGTAAATTCGATGGTACATATTTTGCGTTCTGGAGAATGCAAATTGAAGATTATTTATATGGCAGAAAGCTTCATGAACCTCTGAGTCCGAAACCAGAGGAGATGAAGCATGCAGACTGGGATCTCCTCGACAGACAAGTTCTGGGAGTCATTCGGCTGACGCTGTCGAAGAACGTTGCTCACAACGTGGCAAAGGAAAAGACCACAGCAGATATGATGAAGGTATTGTCTGATATGTATGAGAAACCTTCGGCAAATAATAAGGTATTTCTCATGAAAAAACTATTTCATCTAAAGATGATGGAAAATGCTCATGTTGCTGCACACATAAATGAATTCAATACCATTGTAAATCAATTTTCATCGGTAAAAATTGATTTCGATGATGAAGTACAAGCTCTAATTTTGTTGGCATCCCTACCAAATAGCTGGGAGCCAATGAGAGCAGCGGTTAGTAATTGTGTCGTCAGTGACAAACTAAAGTTCAACGATGTTAGGGATCGTATCCTTGCTGAGGAGGTGCGCAGGACAGATTCTGGAGAGGCATCGACGAGTTCTGCTTTTAATGTTGAAAACAGAAGCAGAAATTATGACAGAAACTACAACCGAAATAGGGGCAGATCGAAGTCAAGGAATGGCAGGGGTCAATCCAGACCAGGACGAATACTTGAGTGTTGGAACTGTGGAAAACCAGGTCACTTCAAGAAGAACTGCAGGGCGCCAAATAAGGAGGACAACAAGGGGGCTGGAATCAACGCTGCTACGGAAGACATTGGCGATGCGTTGTTGCTATCGGTTGACAACCCGATAGACTCTTGGGTGCTTGACTCAGGAGCGTCCTTTCATACCACCCCACATCATGATATAATGACAAAATACGTGGCTGGGAATCTCGGCAAACTTTATTTAGCCGATGGAGAGCCACTAGACGTTGTTGGCACGTGAGACATTAATTTGAAGATGTCAAATGGATCCTCGTGGAAGATTACAAAAGTTAGACATGTTCCAAAGCTGAAGCGAAACCTGATCTCAGTAGGTCAGCTTGATGATGAGGGATATGATCTCAACTTTGGTAATGGGTCTCGGAAGGTGGCGAAAGGTGTTATGGTAGTTGGCCGAGGAAAGAAGAATGGCACTCTCTACATGACGACTAGCTGTCGTGATACTGTTACTGTGGTTGACAACACAAAGAAGACAGATTTGTGGCATTGTCGGCTGGGGCATATCAGCCAGAAGGGGATGAAGTTGTTAGTGACAAATGGATTAATTCCGGAGCTGAAGACGGTGGACCTTCATACGTGTGAGAGCTGCATTCTCGGAAAACAAAAGCGAGTAAGCTTCCCAAATGCAGGCAGGGAGTTGAAGGTCGAGAAGCTGGAATTGGTGCACACAGACGTGTGGGGACCTACCACTGTCCCCTCTCTTGGAGGATCACACTACCAAGGTCGAGTCAGCAGCAGAACCAGCAACGTCGGCACCCGAGTATGATTCAGCGGGTGCCTCTCGTATCCTTGCTGCCGCCGCCAAGAGAAAAAGGCCCTCGGACAAAGGGCAGAAACCGAAGAAAAGGGCGAGGAGCATCGGTAGGACTTTAAGGGACGAAGCAGAGCCCGAGCTCCTCGTTCGGAGGATCAGCGAGGCCCCTTTCGTGGCTCCCATTCCAGAGGAGGATATCACCGTGTCACCACTTCCTTCAGCCGGGGAAGGACCTTCGGCTCTGGCATTACGCACATGTGGGGAAGAAACTCATTACCCGACTCCTTTAAGGTCGATTGAATTCGTTGATATTTCAGGTGATGCTTCTTCCGAAGAAACCCCTCTGCAAAGGACAAGAAGATCCAGGGAGGCACCTGCTGCCGGAGCCGGTCAAAGGACTGAGCCGGTCCCCGAGACCGAAGCCCCTACGGATGTTGATCTGCTGCCCCACTATGAGACTGCAACAACTTCGGAGATACCTACCTTTGCCGAAGCTGCTGAAGTCCCTCCGAGTTCTCCAACTTCGGCCTCAAGACTGGATGAGTTTCATGACATGTTCTCGGACACTCCTCCCGCTACCGGCGAAGCTGCTGGATTCGGACATCTCCTGATGCCTCGGGCCACGAGGGCGGCAAGTCGGACCACCGAGTCTGGGGCCAGGGATAGCTTGGTGCGCACCTTTCCGGCCCCACGTGTGGAATCGAGGAGGACAAGATCGGCTACGATCACCGTTCCCAAGGATTGCAGCTTTCTTTCTCGCCCAGTGGGTGTGGCAAGCTATCTGAGGCCCCTTGTCTCGGACTCGGACAAGAGAAAGATGAACGGGGTCCCTTGGCAGTGCCTCATTAATGAGGGTATGCACGCGGTAAACCGGGTAAGTTTATCAGTTATCCTTGTATAATTTCACTGGGAATTTTAGCCTCATTTGTTCAAGTTTTTGACTTCATTTGCAGAATGTGGTGCTTGTCAATGAAGCCTTTATCCGTGCTCAACAAGAGGTGGACGATCTTAAGGGCCAACTGGATGCCCAAGGCCGAGAGGCGGAGAAATTTCTGCACCTTCTGCGGGTGAAGGAGGATGAGCTGAACTGAGCAGTTACTCTTTCCAACCTCCAACCCGTGCTCGATGCAACAAAGGCTGAAAACCGTCGATTAAAGGGTGAGCTGGCCAAGATGGTCGAATATAACCGGAGTCTCGAAGCGGACAAGATCGGCCTTAGCCGAGATAACACTCGTCTTTCTTCAAAGCTTGGTGAGCTCGAAACCACCATCTCTCAACTCCGGGAGGAGCTGGACTCTGTCAAGTCCGAGGCTATGAGCATGGCCGAGAGGCATCGGCTGCTCGAATCTGAAAGTGCCTGGTATAAAGAGCGTATGAGGGTGTTTGAGGAGAAAGCGGAGAAGAGGGCCCAGGTATGTGCTGATCTAAAAAACCGAGCTCAAAGAGATGGTTGATGTTAATGACACTCTCAAGGCTGAGCTCGAGTCGGCTACCCAAATGCAAAATGTCCTCGGAGAGGCTCGGGATGTTCTGGCGGCAAAGTTATCCCAGGCCGAGGCCAATTTGGAAGAAGCTCTAAAGAGCGTGGAGGCCGCCGAGGGTTATGCTACTATTGCTGCTGAGTATGAGAAGTGGAAGTCTCGGAGGATCACTCTTGAGCAAGCCGAGCATGGCTTTGGAAATATTCCGGCCCTAGTACTCGAGGCTAAAAGAGTTGAGGAAAAGGCTAAGGGTGCCCTCGGGGCTGACTCTGACGACTCCGAGCGGACAGTGTCCGAACCCTCCAGATCCAGCCATACCGGATAGATTAGGGTCTTTTTACTTAGCCTTTTATTTTATGCCTTTGTAGGAGTCTCCGATGTAAAATCCTTTGTATAAATAGAACATTTATTTTCCTTGATTATTTACTTTGTTTGAATGTTTGTTATGACCTCCGCCCGAATTATCGGTCCGTTTTAAGGAGTCATTATTTCTGACTGTGCCTGAATATCGACTCTTCTCTTCATCCGGTACATATTGTCTGGGAATTTTATGGAGTTTTTGCCCACGGGACTTATCTTATGCTTTGTGAATTCGGACGTCTCCCAATCACGACGGGCGTTTTGAGGGCCGGTATTTTTCGGCTATTTTTTAGGGCCGGTATTTTTTGGACACCTGAGTTTCAGCCTTAGCTAAATTTTGATATAAAAGTCCCCGTTTGTGGGGTTAACGATTTTGGCTCGGTTCGCTATGACCTTGTTGTTTTTGTCGAATTTCGACCGTAGTACCTGGTATAGGGTATATGAATGAAGTAGTACCGAAATACAGCCGTTATCATCGGGGTAAAGTGTTTTAACAGGAAGACATCCGAGATATCGTTATCCAAACTTTCGATAATTTTTGCATTACAAGTATTTATATACATGAGAATGAATTTTTTCCTTCTACCTTTGCCGTAGCAAATACTAAATGGACACAATTCATTCTGATTCTTTGGTCCTTACATCGGAACCTAATGCAGAAGGTCCGGTTCTTGGTTTTGCCGTAGCAAATATTGCGTGGACACGATTCATTCTGATCGTTTGGTCCTTACATCGAAACCTAATATTAAAGGTCCGGTTTTGTTTTGTTGAGGGCGGCCTCCGATTTCCGCTAACCGGGGTAAACTTCAAAGTGGGTATGATAGTCCCCTAGCGCTTATCCGAGCTGCAAGATCGGGTGAGAGATATTAAGTCCCCACTCGTGGGGTGTGACCCCCAGTTTCCAGGTGTTTGTCTTCGTCCTCGTCGAGTAACACGTTGTACTTGTTGCCTCATTAAAAACCTTATCGGAAAATCCATTTTGGGACAAAACCATACTATGGAAAAGAGTGCAACACGTGTTTTCAGGCCTAGATTCTGACTTTATCCAGTATTCGACTTCTTGCAAAAAAGAAAGGTTAAATAAAAAAACATGGGGAGTCCATACCTTATGTTATATCCCGTAATCTTGCACATTCGGAAAATTTGAAATAATTGTGACTTGTAAGAGATGAGACCATATTTGATTTTATTTAATATATATATATATATGTTGTCTATGAAAAATGTTGATGCGGAAATATGGAGGAAGGCCGAGGGAAAAATTGGGAATTTTGGAAATTAGCTTCGGGAATTACAAAAATTAGCCACAAGTAATTGGGCTAAAAAAAAAAGAAAACAAAATGCCCAATTATGTGGGATGGCCGGCCATAGAGGAAAATAAAATGGGCCAAGCCCATGTAAATTTCATCCATGTGACAAATAAATAAAAGGGGGCTATTCTTCATTTTATTCAAGAACATTCAAGACCAAAAAAAAAAAAAAAAGAGAGGAGAAAAGAGAAAGGCCTTCGGCCAAGAAAAAAAAAAGAAGAGAGAAAAAAATTGAGGGCTTCCAACTTTGATCCAAGAATTATAATTTTCTTGTATTCTTACTAAGCTAAAGACCCTCTTCAACGTGGTATAATTTTTTAGGCGAGAAAAACACTTTTGTGGCAAGTGGAAAATTTAAGAAAAGGTAAAATTCTATCTTTTTTATGTTATGGAAGATATATATATGTTGTAGTATGTGGAAATTGAATGAAAAGTACGAAATTTGTGTGTTGTGGGTGTGTGTGTGTATGGCCGTGTGCATCAAGTTGAAGGAAGAACATGAATTAAATTATTTAGTATGTAAATTATGTTGGTGTGGCCTTGTGATGGAAATGGAAGAATAATGGTTCAAATTGGCATGAAAATTTGTTGTAAGTTGTTATAGGAAATTATGTGATTTTAATATAGTTTTTAAGTAATTATGGAGATGGAGTTCTAAAGTGTGAATTGTTGTGTTGTTGATGAATTTGGAAGAAGATAATGCGACTTTGTAGTCTTATTGCATTTGTGGAGGTTTCGGGTAGGATATGGTGTTAGTGGGAAATTGTTGAATATTTTGCAAATTGTCTAAAGTGCTCTTGAATTGTGTTGAATGATCTTGGATTAGTACTTGAATGTGTGATCAAATATGAATTGAATATATTAAGACGCCGTTGAAGTTGTAGAATGAAGTGGCTAATGCTAGTATGCGTTTTGAATCGATGGTGGATATTGTTAGAATGATTGTTGGCATTGTTGTTGATATTGTGGCCGAGTTAAATTCTCGGATTTGTTGTTGTATTCTTGGCCGAGTTGGATTCTCGGGGATGGCGCATTTACAGGGGAAATGCTGCCGAAATTTCTGTAGAATAAATGTTGGTTTAGAATTGGATTCTAAATGTTATGGCTAATGATTGGCATATATGAATATTGTTGTAGATCTTGCGGAGCGAAAGACTTAAGTTCGGACTAGAGTAGGAAGCGGGCAAGGTATGTAAGGCTTACCTTTCCTTCTTTTGGCATGATCCTTATGAAATGAACCAACGAGGTATATGTATGATTTCAAAGAAATTCTTGTTCTTAGAGCCTTTAGGGTGGCTAATGTCTTTGACCTCCATAAGTCGTTCCATATGGTTTCGATACGTACTTATGATTCCGAAGCTCTATTGATAAGTTTCCAAGTTCGTCTACGATTTCTATTGGCCTCTTGATACGATTATACGTAGTATGGTTGGGATTATTGCATAATTGGATAAATAGTCAAGTATAATTATTCATGTCCTTAAAATGATTTTGTAAGTATTAATGTTTCTAACCTTTGCATACAATTTGGATCGGGCCAAGCGTTCCTCGGCAATAATATAATATGTTCATAGATCGGGTTGCACGTTTCGCAGCATTATAATGTATGACGTTCTACGAGTATGTGTGTATGAATCTGTTATATGTGTATATACATGATATATGATATTGGCATCCATGACATATGATTCACCGCGTCCCTCACAAGGGCCGGGGCACGTTACATGCATACATGATACATGATATTGGCATCCATGACATATGATTCACCGCGTCCCTCACCAAGGGCCGGGGCACGTTATATGCATACATGATACATGATTCACCGCGTCCCTCACCGAGGGCCGGGGCACGTTACATGCATATTTGATACACGATATTGACATATATGATTTCATCCACCGCGTCCCTCAATAGAGGGTCGGGGCACGTTATTTGATATATGCATATATGCTACATGATTTTGACCTGCATGATCCGTGTTTTGAAAGTAAGTTCTTTTGGCACTCTGGATAACTCACTTATCTTCTGTACTTCCTTTGACATACAATAGCGGCATATATGGTTTATGTCTCGAAGGTAAACGTTTTGGTATTTCGGATAGTGTTCTCATTCTAGTACTGGATGTTCGATTATGGTTCTGTTTTCTATATTTCATGCCTTACATACTCAGTACATATTCCGTACTGACCCCCTTTTCTTGGGGGGCTGCGTTTCATGCCCGCAGGTACAAACGTTTACAGAGGTGATCCGCCAGCCTAGGGTACACATTGTGATGTTTGAAGCGCTCCTTTGATCCGGAGCCCACGCTTTTGGTATAGATCTTTCCATTGTACATATTTATGTGTATATTACTATTCAGGGGTACGGTGGGGCCCTGTCCCGCCATATGATCCTATTATGTTTGTTAGAGGCCTGTAGACATACATGTGGGTCATGGGTCGTCATTGTCCGGTTATGTCTGTGATTTGTGTCTAAGCGGTACTATTTGCTATGACAGCCTTAACGGCTGGTATATACAGATATATATATATATATATATATGTATGACTGTTAGTATATGACAACCTTAATATCTGTGATAGATATGTCGATTTGGTAAGTAGGTGTGTAAAGGTGTCCAGTCCGGGCACCAGTCACGGCCCATGGGGTTGGGTCGTGACACCTTAGCAGTAGTATCTTTTCAGATGAGCCACATTCCAGTTATTGCACAACCGTTACCCGTCCATGGACTCCAACGGGTACGATCCTTTGCCCGTTATCCCGGTTATCTTGTACGGTCCTTCTCAGTTCGGACCCAGTTTTCCTTCGTTGGGATTCTTGGTGTTCAAGGTGACTTTTCGAAGCACTAAGTCCCCAGCTTGGAAATGCCGAAAATTGTCTCTCCAATTGTAGTACCTTTCCATTCTCTGTTTCTGGGCTGCAATACGGACCAACGCGTTTTCGCGAAGTTCATCCGTGAGGTCGATTTTTACGGCCATGGCCTCCTTGTTTGACTCCTCGGTGGTATAGCTGAACCGGAGAGTCGGTTCACCAACTTCTACGGGAATAAGGGCTTCAGCCCCGTAGACCAACGAGAAAGGAGTTTCCCCCGTGCTAGATTTCGATGTGGTTCTGTAAGCCCACAATACCTCCGGTAATATTTCCCTCCAGTGATGCTTTGATGCTTCGACTCTTTTCCTCAGATTTTGGATTATTGTTTATTCGTGGATTCGGCCTGTCCGTTCGCACACGGGTGGTATGGGGTTGATACAATTTTCTTGATCTTCAACCCTTCGAGAAAATCACTGACTTTGCCGCTCACGAACTGAGGTCCATTATCACAAGTTATTTCGGTCGGGATGCCGAAACGACAGATGATTTGATCCCATATGAAGTCAATGACTTCCTTCTCTCTGATTTTTTCAAAGGCTTGCGCTTCAACCCATTTGGAGAAATAATCAGTCATAAACAAAATAAAACGGGCTTTACCTGGTGCCCATGGTAATGGACCGATAATGTCCATTCCCCACTTCATGAAAGGCCAAGGTGACACCACCGAATACAACAACTCCCTGAGCTGATGAATCATCAGAGCATGTCTCTGACACCCGTCACATTTTCGGACAAAATTTTTCGAATCTTCCTCCATCCGGTTCCAGTAGTAACCGGCTCTTATAATTTTTCGGACCAAGGCTTCTGAACCGGAGTGGTTGCCGCAAGTCCCCTCGTGGACTTCTCTTAAAACATACTCCATTTCTCCGGGACCCAAACACTTGGCCAGGGGTCCGAAGAAAGACCGTCGATATAATTGGCCATCTACCAAGCAGAAACGCGCAACTTTTGTCCTTAGCGACCGGGATTCTTTTGGGTCACTCGAGAGCTTTCCATCTCTTAAGTAATCGACATACTTGTTGCGCCAATCCCAAGTTAAACCAGTTATGTTTATTTCGGCATACCCGTTCCCTATCGCCGTATTCATCAAGCGCACCGTAGTACCGGGGTTAATTTCTCCCCCTTCGAGCGAGGATCCCAAATTGGCCACTGCATCGGCTTCGCTGTTCTGCTCCCTCGTTATATGCTGCATGGTCCATTCTTTAAACGGGTGTAGTATCACTTGGGTCTTCTCCAAATACCTTAGCATCCGTTCATCTTTGACCTCGAAGACGCCATTCACCTGGTTAACTACCAAAAGCGAGTCGCACTTTCCTTCAATTATTTCGGCCCCCATACTCCGGGCTAATTCCAAACCTGCAATCATAGCCTCATACTCGGCTTCATTGTTAGTCAATTTAACAGTTCAATGGATTGTCGAACAGCATCCCCGACCGGGGTTCTAAGGACGATTCCTAGCCCGGAACCTTTGAGGTTTGAGGCTCCGTCCGTGTGTAGTGACCAAATACCCGAGGCTTCCCCCGAGATTAGCAGAAGTTCTTTCTCAACCTCGGGGACCATAGCCGGGGTGAAATCCGCCACAAAATCTTCCAAGATCTGGGACTTGATGGCCGTTCTGGGTTTGTATTAGATATCATATCCGCTAATTTCTACGGCCCATTTAGTTAGTCTACCCGATAATTCCGGTTTATGCATGATGTTTTTTAGTGGGTAAGTAGTCACTACACATATCGGATGGCATTGAAAGTAGGGCTTGAGTTTTCTAGAAGCACTTACCAATGCCAATGCTAATTTTTCCAAGTGGGGATAATGGGTCTCCGCATCCCCCAAAGTTCTACTTACATAATAAATAGGGAATTGCGTACATGATTCCTCTCGGACCAAAACGCCACATACCGCTACCTCGGAGACAGCAAGGTAGAGAAAAAGCTGCTCGTCCGCTTTTGGTGTGTGTAACAGCGGTGGGCTGGACAAGTATCGCTTTAATTCTTGTAAAGCTCTTTGACACTCCGGTGTCCAGACGAAATCGTTCTTCTTCCTCAGTAAGGAGAAGAAACGATGACTCTTATCCGAGGACCTCGATATGAAGCGACTCAACGTCGCTATCCTTCCGGTGAGCCTCTGCACTCCTTTGACGTTATTCACTGCCTCGATGTCCTCGATGACCTTGATCTTGTCCAGGTTGATTTCAATCCCCCGGTTTGACACCATGAAACCAAAAAATTTACCGGACCGGACGCCGAAGGCACATTTTTCCGGGTTGAGCTTCATGTTATATTTGCGGAGTACATCGAAGGTTTCCTGCAAATGCTTTAAATGGTCCTCTATTTCCAGGGACTTAACAACCATGTCGTCAATATAAACTTCTATTATTTTCCCTATTTGTTCTTCGAACATTCCATTAACTAGGCGTTGGTAAGTTGCACCGGCATTTTTCAGTCCAAAAGGCATGACATTGTAACAGTAAGTTCCATATTGGGTAATAAAGGATGTTTTCTCTTGATCCTCCGGGTGCATCCGAATTTTGTTATACCCGGAGTAGGCATCGAGAAAACTTAACATCTCATGCCCGGCCGTCGCATCGATCATTCTATCGATGTGAGGCAATGAAAATGAATCCTTCGGGCATGCTTTGTTTAGATCCTTGTAATCAACACGTTCAAAATTTATTACCTTTTTTCGGCACCACTACTACGTTAGCTAGCCAGTCCGAGTACTTTACCTCCCGGATAGAGCCTATGTTCAAAAGCTTTGTTACCTCGTCTTTTACGAAGCCGTGTTTTGCTTCTGCCATGGGCCTTCTGTTCTGCTTTACCGGGGGAAACCTCCCGTCCAAACTGAGTTTGTGAGTTGTTACTTCCGGTGGTATACCTGTCATATCTATGTTGGACCATGCAAAGCGATCGGCATTAGCTCGAAGAAATTCAATTAACTTGTTCTTGAGCTCTGAGGTTAACTCCGTGCCCAGGTATACCTTTCTGTCTGGTAAATATTCGAACAAGATGATCTGCTCCAGCTCCTCTACTGTTGACTTGGTTGCATCCGAGTCATCCGGCATGACGAATGATCTGTGTACACCAAAATCATCTTCTTCATACCCCGAATCTGACCCCGACTACTTTGATTGCTATTTGGCGCCCTTTTCCCCGGTTGAACCTTCTTCCTTTTGATCCTATTTTTTGGGCTGAGGTGTCGCTTCCTCGACCACAAACATCTCCCTTGCAGCGGGTTGTTCACCTCGGATGGTTTTTATACCCTCCGGAGTCGGGAATTTTAGCAGCTGATGCAATGTCGACGGTACGGCCCTCATGCTATGTATCCAGGGTCTGCCCATTAATGTATTATACTTCATATCTCCTTCGATTACACAGAACACCGTTTGCTAGATAGTGCCATCGATGTTTACCGGCAATAAGATCTCCCCTTTTGTGGTTTCGCTGGCCATGTTGAACCCGCTGAGTACTCGGGCTACCGGTACAATCTGATCGAGTAGCCTTAGTTGTTCGACCACTCTCCACCGGATGATGTTGGCCGAGCTACTTGGGTCAATCAAAAAACGTTTAATTTGAGTTTTAAAGATAATAATAGAGATTACCAATGCATCATTGTGCGGTTGAATGATGCCTTCTGCGTCCTCGCTGCTGAAAGAGATGGAACCCTCGGGTATGTAATCCCGACCGCGCTTTTCACGCACAGTAGAGACCTTGGTTCGTTTCATCACCGGCCCTCGTGGGGTATCGGTGCCCCCAATTATCATGTTGATTATATGTTGGGGTTCCACTGGCTCGGCCCTCTTATGGGTCTCCCTTTCCTTGTAGTGACCTTTGGCTCTTTCACTTAGCAATTCTCGGAAATGGCCATTCTTTAGTAACCAGGCTACCTCCTCTCTTAACTGGCGACAATCCTCAGTTCTGTGTCCATGGGTTCCATGATATTCACACATCATGTTAGGGTCCTGCTGGCCTGGATCCGACCTTAGAGGTCTCGACCATCTTACATCCGGAATACGGGCAATGGCCAATACGAGGTCTGAGGTGCTGACGTTGAAGTTGTACTCTGATATCCTCGACAAATCTTTGTTGCCGGTAGAGCTTCCGGCATCACTCCTGAATGAGAGACCTCTACTGTTCGATGGGCGCTCGACCCGTTTATCACCCCGACTAGAGAAATGGCTCGGGCCAGCCCTGGATTTCTCCGACCTGAAGCTTGGTTTCTCCGAATGGGAATATGGCCGATACCTTTCCCTCGATGACCTCACCTCCGGTTCGTAATTTTTCCTTGGTCTCTCAAAACTTTTGTTCATGTTTACTGGCCCCGGGGGAAGCTCGAGTTGGTCATCCTCCACCCTAATCTTCGACTCGTATCGGTTATGGACATCTGCCCATGTCACTGCCTCGTATTCCAGCAAGCTTTCCTTTAATTTGAACGAAGTCGTCGAGCTTCGAACATTGAGCCCCTTCGTGAAAGCTTGTGCAGCCCATTCCTTTGGAACCGGGGGGAGCTCCATTCGTTCCCTTTGGAACCAGTTTACAAATTCACGCAGTAACTCATCGTCTCTTTGGGCTATACGGAAAATATCCGCCTTCCGAGCCTGCACCTTTTTGGCTCCGGTGTGCGCTTTTACGAACTCATCGGCGAGCATTTCGAAAGAAGTGATTGAATGCTC
Organism: Lycium barbarum; assembly: GCF_019175385.1. Lineage (NCBI taxonomy): Eukaryota > Viridiplantae > Streptophyta > Magnoliopsida > Solanales > Solanaceae > Lycium > Lycium barbarum. The sequence goes on along the minus strand of NC_083340.1, from coordinate 89,393,813 downwards.
GGGCAGATGGTCGTACCAAGTCAATGCTCCTTTTGACAGATTTTCCCCGAACTTTTTCAGCAACACGGATTCGATTTCATCTTTCTCCATATCATTACCTTTTATAGCGCAGGCGTATGAGGTCACGTTTTCGTGAGGGTCCGTTGTGCCGTCATATTTTTGGATATCCGGCATTTTGAACCTCTTCGGGATCAATTTCGGAGCCGCACTCGGAGGAAAGGGCCTTTGGATGTACCTCTTTGAATTTGGCCCTTTCAAAATAGGCGGAGCCCCCGGGATTTGATCCACCCGAGAGTTGTATGTTTCCACCCTTTTTTCGGTCGAGTCTACCCGCTTCGCCAACGTTTCGAGCATTCTCAGAACCTCGGTGGATGAACCAGCTCTGGACCCATTGCTTTCAACCATCCGTGCCTCATCTCTTCCGGGTTCACCAACACCCTTCGCCTTCTCCGGGCTCGTTTTATCTCTTCCGTTTTGCAACTGGGCTATTGCGATTCCCTGTTCGGCAATCGCCACTCTCGGTTCCTGCAACATTTCAAAAATTAAACGTAAGTCAATATTATCATTCAGGGTATCCGGTTCTTTCCGGCCCTATGTCCGGGACAAAGTAATTGAATGTCACGACCGAACCCCGTGGGCCGCGACCAGTGCCCGAGCTGGGCACCTATACGTACCCGATACCCCAAATTAGCATATTAACAGAATAATAATATAATAATAATATTAGTGGTCGCTACAGAATTTAGCAGAAAAACAGACTTGGCACACATAGGCCGATAAGGCCATCACAGAACAGAATATCCCAAACATATGTACAGAACCCACACAGATGTATCCACAGACCTCTACAGAACATATCATAATCATAAGACGGGACAGGGCCCCGTCATACCCTGAACAAAGTACATATCCAGATAGCAGTGACAGACTGTACCAAAAGATGGGCTCTGTAGAAGAGAGCGCCCCAAATAGCAGAAATAGGATCCTAAACGTGTGGATCAGCGAACCTGTCGTCAGTACCTGCGCGGCATGAAAACGCAGCCCCCGAAGAAAGGGGGTCAGTACGAAATATGTACTGAATATGTAAAGCGGAATCACAGAAGTCAAATCATAATGATTACAGAAAATGGGTACAAAATCCAGAGTGTCAAATGCATATTTCCAAATCAGACAGAATGTGTACAGAAACATATGTCATATCATATCCGATCCCTGCCACGGGACTCGGCAGACAGAACGTGGTCACCCTCCCGACGCTGGTGCCACTATACAGAGGAATCAGAAAAAGGGGCGTGGCCCCGTATCATAAAATGTCATATCAGAATGGCCATAACAGATCAGATCAGAATAGGCGGACATGGCACATCATACTCCACAGACCCATGTACGCGTATACCTGCCCCCTCACATCGGGGCGCGGCGAACAATGCAGAGAATTACGCTTGACAACATATCCTGGCCCGGGCTCAGTGTGGGAAACCTTGGGACATCCACGAATGGAGTAGTGAGAGACTAATGCAATTTAAAAATATAATAAATGTTTTCAAAGACTCGATGAAGCGTATCAACGACAAACAAATCCAATGGGGTCGGACGGAATCATAATAAATGTATTTCGGATATCATAATAAATTACAGAAGTATAACTTTCCCGAAGTCATTCCGAGTGTCAAAATAATTTATAATATTTAACATAATATTTAAAATAATATTCGTTAAGCGATTAGTAGGGTAATTAAAACATTTCTTTCAAAAATCGCTTAAAAAGGAAGCTTTAACACATTAGGGGCAAAACCGTAAATAGCGGGCCCGCCTTGGGACAAACAAGGCGGCGGGCTCAAATTGTGCCCGCTAAGCATATAGTATCATCTAAAAAGGTTATACAAACATTCTATGACTTTCTGAATAATTTAGAGCAAAATTGCATAATTTCAGAAAAAGCGTATCAAAATGGTTCAATTCTACTGAAGAAAAAACTGAAATTTTATCTTGCGGATTCCGAGGGCCAAGAGGTCCTTCGAGGCCCGGATCCGACCCTAACACACTAGGGGCATGCCAAGGGAAGAATTGGGGTTGCTTTACATACCTTTCGCGCTCCTTAAGCCTTTCCAAACTCACTTCCCGTTTCGTCAAAAAACTGCAATTGGTCAAGTTTACCAATTGTGAATTATTAATGCCATTATTTCAACTTTAAGCATATTTGGCTACCGAAATTTCGGCAGCACTTCCCCTATACATATGACACCCCGAGAATTCAACTCGGCTATAAATCATCAACAACAACCCAAACGACAACAACAATATCAACAATGAACATTAAAAACACAAATATCCTTCAACTAGTCATTTTTCTCACAAGTTGACATAATCTTCAATTCAACCCAACTTTCAACTAAGATCAATAATTTCATATTCAACAACCATCATGATCATCACCATATAGTTCTAGAAACATTTCATATCGTTTTCCTTAAGATATACACTCGATATACATGATATACAATCTTCCGCCAAAATCATAACTTATGCAAAACATCAAATCTTTGGCATACAACTTCATAACAAATTTCCAACTTCCAAATTCATCAACCATAATCATAATTCACATCTTAACAACTTCATTTCCATAATATCACAAAATTATTCTAAAGTGACATAATCATCTATATTCCAACTTCAACCAAAATTCATTCAACTTTCATTCCCAATATAATTTCCATCATAACCACAACTAGAATGCAACATAAAATTCAACTCATATATGTATACAACATATATACACCCATGGCTACATATATATATACATACCCACTTTGCAAACTTCCTTATTTCCATAATTTCTACTCATTTCCACATACCACAACATAAACAAACCTTCATAACATAAGAAAAAGGAATTCATTCTTACCTTTTTCTACAAACTTCTTCACTTGAACAAGTTGTCAACTTGAAGAAATAAGTGCTCCTTCTTCCAAAACAATTACACCAAGTTGTAGAGGACACTTAATTTAGTAGGAATTCAACAAGAAAATAATTTTAGAGGCAAGATTTTGAGGGGTGATTTTTCTATGGCCAAACCCGAAATGCCCTCTTTTTGTTCTTGTTTTTCTCTTGTTTTTTCCTCCTATTCTTTCTCTTGAAAGTTCTATGGAATTTGGATGATTAAGTGGTCTTTTATTCATTGACCACATGACTTAATTCCATGGGCTTGGATCCTTTTTATGGACCATGGCCGAATGGCTCCTCACTTGGGCCTGAATTTTTATTTTATTTTTTTGGGCCAACTCGGTTGGTCCCGAGTTGGGCCTAGCCCACTGACCTTTCGACCTTAAAACGTTCATATCTCCTTGTACCGACGTCACCTGGGAACCCACGACCTATGGATGGAAAGCTAATTCAATTATCTACAACTTCTATTTCAAGGTATTTTCGAAATTCCAAACTTACAATACAGTTTTTGCCCCCCAAAGTCAGGTCACCCGAAAACGTTTTCTTAAAAATATTCGTTTGGAGGGTCTCCACTTTGATTTGGTCCAAAGGTACTTCATGAGTTGTGTTTAACTTTACATATGTGATTCATATGACTTTTCAGATGTTCCAAAAAAAATCTCGGTATGTGGGCCCCACCCCAGCAGATGCTCCGAGGTTCAAAAATACGGGATATAACATCCTCCCCCCCTTTAGAACATTCGTCCTCGAATGTTAAATTAATCTCATAGGGTTTGAAAATACTTTGGGGGAGTTCATGTTTACAGACATCACATATGACACACGATTGATATTGGAATAAATTAAAGCAGGGATTTAAGGTTACCTGTAGGTATAGAGAACAAATGAGGATATTTCTTCTTCATTTCCTCTTCGGCCTCCCATGTCATTTCCTCCCTATTATCGTTCCACCACAGTACCTTAACAGAGGCTACATCTTTATTCCGAAGCCTCCTTACCTGACGATCCAAAATAGATACGGGCTGCTCCTCGTACGATAGTTGCTCCGTCACCTAAATATCATCAGCAGGAAATATTCTAGAAGGGTCACCGACGCATTTACGATGCATAGAGACATGAAATACCGGATGTACCGCTTCCAAATCAGATGGCAAATCTAGCTCATAGGCGACATTTCCAGTTTTTCGAACAATCTGATAAGGCCCAATATAACGCGGACTGAGCTTACCCTTTCTGCCGAACCGCATCACGCCTTTCATAGGCGATACCTTCAGGAATACCCAATCGCCTACCTGAAACTCCAACGGTCGACGCCGTTTATCCGCGTATGACTTCTGTCGACTCTGGGCTGCCAACAGTCGCTCCCGAATAAGTTTTACCTTGTCCACGGCCTGCTGGACCATATCTGGGCCAATCAACTCTGACTCGCCAATATCAAACCAGCCAATCGGCGATCTGCATTTCCTGCCATATAGAGCCTCGTACGGAGCCATCCGGATGCTGGAATGGTAACTGTTATTATATGCAAACTCAATCAATGGCAAGTGATCATCCCAGCTGCCTCTGAAATCAATAACGCAGGCCCGCAACATATCCCCCAGCGTCTGTATAGTGCGCTCGGCCTGTCCGTCGCTCTGAGGATGAAAGGCTGTGCTCAGACTCACCTGAGTCCCTAGACCCTCCTGAAACGACCTCCAGAAACGCGCCGTAAACTGGGCGCCTCTGTCAGAAATAATAGATATAGGAACTCCGTGAAGCTTCACAATCTCTCTAATATAGAGCCTGGCATAATCCTCGGCGGAATAAGTAGTCCTGACGGGAAGAAAATGGGCTGATTTCGTCAGCCTATCAACAACGACCCAGATGGAATCATACTTCCGTGGAGTGCGAGGCAAACCTGTAATGAAGTCCATATTAATAACCTCCCACTTCCAAGTCGGGATTTCCATCTCCTGCAACAGTCCACCCGGCTTCTGATGCTCAATCTTGACCTGCTGACAATTAGGGCACTGGGCGACGAACTCTGCAATATCCCGCTTCATGCCGTCCCACCAGTATAAGCATCGGAGATCATGGTACATCTTCGTAGACCCAGGATGGACCGAATAGCGAGCATAATGTGCCTCGCTCATAACCTGTTGCCGAAGGCCTGCAATATCAGGTACACACAACCTGCCTCTGTATAACATAGTGCCGTCCGGTGAAAACTCGAACGGAGTCCTCTCCTTATCATAGGCTGTGTCCCTGTACCGAGCTAAGACAGGATCCTCAAACTGATGCCGCTTAACATCGTCCCTGATAGATGACTCAGAAACCCCTCGAACAGAAATCCGTGTATCTCCAGAATCGGCCAGACGAACCCCGAGACTAGCCAACTGCTGAATATCACGGGCTATCTCTCTCCTGTCTGGCTGTAAATCGGCCAAACTACCCATAGACTTCCGACTGAGCGCATCGGCAACAACATTAGCCTTACCCGGATGATACAGAATATCCACGTCATAATCTTTCAGAAGCTCCAGCCACCTCCGCTGTCGCAAATTAAGCTCTCTCTGCCTGAAAATATACTGGAGACTCTTATGATCAGTATAGATATCCACATGAACGCCATATAAATAGTGTCTCCATATCTTCAGAGCATGAATTACCGCTGCGAGCTCCAGATCGTGGGTAGGATAATTCTTCTCATGCTTCTTGAGCTGCCGGGAAGCATACGCTATAACTCTGCCATGCTGCATCAATACACAGCCCAACCCCATGCCAGAAGCGTCACAATAAATAACATACCCGTCCGGTCCCTCTGGAAGAGTCAGAACTGGGGCTGTAGTCAGCTTCTCCTTCAGCAACTGGAAGCTCCGTTCACAAGCGTCAGACCACAGGAACTTAGCTCCCTTCTGAGTCAGCCTTGTCAAAGGCGCTGAAATCGAAGCAAACTTCTCCACAAATCTCCTGTAATAGCCTGCTAACCCCAGGAAACTGCGTACCTCTGTGGGCGTCGTAGGTCTGGGCCATTTCTTCACGGCCTCAATCTTCTGTGTGTCCACCCGGACACCATCAGCTGCAATAACATGCCCCAAGAAAGCCACTGAAGACAGCCAGAATTCACACTTAGAAAATTTCGCATATAACTTCTGATGCCGGAGTACCCCTAATACCGATCTCAGATGATCTGCGTGCTCCGCCTCAGACCGAGAATAAACCAGGATATCATCAATGAATACAATTACAAACATATCCAAGAATGGCCTGAATACCCAGTTCATCAAATCCATGAATACTGCGGGGGCATTAGTAAGCCCAAAAGACATAACCCTGAACTCGTAATGCCCATATCGGGTCCGGAAAGCTGTCTTAGGGATATCGGCCTCTCGTACTCGCACCTGGTGGTAACCGGATCGAAGATCTATCTTCGAAAAAACTTAGCGCCCTGCAGCTGATCAAGCAAATCATCAATCCTGGGGAGGGGGTATTTATTCTTTATAGTTACCTTATTCAGCTGCCGATAATCAATACACATACGCAGCGACCCGTCCTTCTTACGCACAATTAATACCGGGGCTCCCCAAGGCGAAGTACTGGGTCTGATGAAGCCCTTATCCAACAAATCTTTCAGCTGCTCCTTCAACTCCTTTAATTCTGCAGGCGCCATTCTATACGGAGGAATAGAGATAGGCTGAGTGTCTGGGAGTAAATCAATAGAGAAATCTATCTCCCGCTCTGGAGGAAGACCTGGAAGCTCGTCGGGAAAAACATCTGGAAACTCATTAATCACGGGGACTGACTGAAGTGTCGGCGTCTCGGCGTCCAAGTCTTGCACCCGAACCAGATGATAGATATAACCCTTTCCGATCATTTTCTTTGCCTTAAGGTATGAAATAAACTTACCTTTCGGCGATGCTGTATTACCAGCCCAATTTATAACTGGCTCCCCGGGAAACTGGAAGCGAACTACCTTATTCTGGCAGTCAACATTAGCGTAACAGGAAGCTAGCCAATCCATACCCATAATAACATCAAATTCAATCATATCTAACTCTACCAGATCTGCCTTAGTGTCACGGTCACAAACGATCACAGAACAGTCTTTATAAACCTGTTTCGCTACAACAAAATCCCCTATCGGTGTGGCTACCTCAAATGGCTCTATAGGTTCAGACATAATACCAATTTTACCGGCAACAAGGGGTGAAATATATGATAAAGTCGAACCTGGATCAATTAGTGCATACACAGATCGAGAAAAGACCAATAAAGTACCTGTGACGACATTAGGAGATGCCTCCTGATCCTGGCGGCTGGCCAAAGCATAAATGCGGTTCGAAGGACCGCTAATACCAGAAGCTCCACCACGGCCTCTGCCGCGACCCGCTGGTGCCGAAATAGCCTGCCCCGTAGGGCGCATAGCCACTGACGAAGATGAAGACCCAGCGGCTGATCCGGTAGGCTGCGCTGCACCACCCGAACTACCCTTATATGGGCAATCTCTCACAGAATGGCCCTGACGGCCACAAGAAAAGCATGCACCGGTGGCTCTGTAGCACTCTCCCGTATGGTATCTGCCGCAAAAAGAACACTGAACCCTGGGTGGCCTCATCTGACCAGAACCCCTATCTGTCCGTGAACCTGAAGCCCTGGAGCTCTGTCCTGCTCCTGAATACCCTGGGCTATCGAATCTGCGACCTGCAGGCTGGGGAGGCGCGCTCTGCGCCGGCTGAGATGAAAATCTGCTAGGCTGCTGCGGCTGTCTGCCCCGAAAGTCTCCAGATGACCTGGCCCTCTTGGGTTGTCTCCGATCCTGGCCCCTGTCAGGCTGGTGTCCTCCTCTGCCCCGATCCTCCATGCCCTGGGCATGGGCCTGGATACGGGCAATGTCCATACCGGGCTGAGCAGCCAATACTAAGCAGCTATCAACAAAATACCGATCCAGCCCCATAATATATCTATGCATCCGGTCCGCCATAGTAGCCACCACAGTAGGTGCATATCGGGCCAAGGAATCAAACTCCAAACTATAGTCCCGAATACTGCGGCCCTTCTGCCTCAATAATAAGAATCTATCAGATCTGGCTCGTCGCAACTCTGGGGGCAGAAAGTGTCCAAGAAATGCCTGAGCAAAATCGCCCCAAACTGCTGGAGGAGCGCCGTCCCCCCTGGATAGCCCCCATGACTCGTACCAGTTTGCCGCCACATCATATAACCGGTACGAAGCTAACGCGACTGACTCTGTCTCGGAAGCATTAATCAAATCTAGAGTGCGTCGCATCTTCCTAATAAACTCCTCAGGATCCTCCTCGGGCTTTGTCCCGAAGACCTCTGGAGGGTTACAAGTCAAAAACTCACGGGCTCTCGAACTATCACGTCTGACTGCCCGGTCACCTCCCAGTCCATGCCCCTGAACCTGCCCTGCCACAAGTCTAGTCAGCAACTGGACTGCCTCCCTCATAGACTGATCCTCAGTGCCTGGCCGTGGAGCTGGAGGCTCAGGTACTGGAACTGCGGGAGCTGGCGGTGGAGCCGCCCCCCGATCTGCGGCTGCGGCCGCCCCAATCTCCTCCACGAGTGGCGGTGTAGACGAACCCTCTGTCTGGGGCAAAGTCCCCGGAGCAATATGTGCCTGGGCCCTGGTAATCCTCTGGACCCGGCTAGTCTCTCCCAAGGCTGCTGACTTGGCCTTTTGGGCCGCGGTTGCCTTTTTTGGAGGCATATCTGCAAATATAGCCACTCGTTAGGGAGGGGTCATCCTGATAACACAGCTCTATCGCACGATCTAAGACAGAAAGAAGGGTAGTATCCTAAATGCCCTGTAGCCTCCTGTTTATAGGCGTGGTGCACAACACACCGATAAACAAGACTCTACTAGACACGGTCTGTGGACATTCCGAGGACGAACTGCTCTGATACCACTTTTGTCACGACCCAACCCCGTGGGCCGCGACCAGTGCCCGAGCTGGGCACCTATACGTACCCGATACCCCAAATTAGCATATTAACAGAATAATAATATAATAATAATATTAGTGGTCGCTACAGAATTTAGCAGAAAAACAGACTTGGCACACATATGCCGATAAGGCCATCACAGAACAGAATATCCCAAACATATGTACAGAACCCACACAGATGTATCCACAGACCTCTATAGAACATATCATAATCATAAGACGGGACAGGGCCCCGTCATACCCTGAACAAAGTACATATCCAGATAGCAGTGACAGACTGTACCAAAAGATGGGCTCTGTAGAAGAGAGCGCCCCAAATAGCAGAAATAGGATCCTAAACGTGTGGATCAGCGAACCTGTCGTCAGTACCTGCGCGGCATGAAAACGCAGCCCCCGAAGAAAGGGGGTCAGTACGAAATATGTACTGAATATGTAAAGCGGAATCACAGAAGTCAAATCATAATGATTACAGAAAATGGGTACAAAATCCAGAGTGTCAAATGCATATTTCCAAATCAGACAGAATGTGTACAGAAACATATGTCATATCATATCCGATCCCTGCCACGGGACTCGGCAGACAGAACGTGGTCACCCTCCCGACGCTGGTGCCACTATACAGAGGAATCAGAAAAAGGGGCGTGGCCCCGTATCATAAAATGTCATATCAGAATGGCCATAACAGATCAGATCAGAATAGGCGGACATGGCACATCATACTCCACAGACCCATGTACGCGTATACCTGCCCCCTCACATCGGGGCGCGGCGAACAATGCAGAGAATTACGCTTGACAACATATCCTGGCCCGGGCTCAGTGTGGGAAACCTTGGGACATCCACGAATGGAGTAGTGAGAGACTAATGCAATTTAAAAATATAATAAATGTTTTCAAAGACTCGATGAAGCGTATCAACGACAAACAAATCCAATGGGGTCGGACGGAATCATAATAAATGTATTTCGGATATCATAATAAATTACAGAAGTATAACTTTCCCGAAGTCATTCCGAGTGTCAAAATAATTTATAATATTTAACATAATATTTAAAATAATATTCGTTAAGCGATTAGTAGGGTAATTAAAACATTTCTTTCAAAAATCGCTTAAAAAGGAAGCTTTAACACATTAGGGGCAAAACCGTAAATAGCGGGCCCGCCTTGGGACAAACAAGGCGGCGGGCTCAAATTGTGCCCGCTAAGCATATAGTATCATCTAAAAAGGTTATACAAACATTCTATGACTTTCTGAATAATTTAGAGCAAAATTGCATAATTTCAGAAAAAGCGTATCAAAATGGTTCAATTCTACTGAAGAAAAAACTGAAATTTTATCTTGCGGATTCCGAGGGCCAAGAGGTCCTTCGAGGCCCGGATCCGACCCTAACACATTAGGGGCATGCCAAGGGAAGAATTGGGGTTGCTTTACATACCTTTCGCGCTCCTTAAGCCTTTCCAAACTCACTTCCCGTTTCGTCGAAAAACTGCAATTGGTCAAGTTTACCAATTGTGAATTATTAATGCCATTATTTCAACTTTAAGCATATTTGGCTACCGAAATTTCGGCAGCACTTCCCCTATACATATGACACCCCGAGAATTCAACTCGGCTATAAATCATCAACAACAACCCAAACGACAACAACAATATCAACAATGAACATTAAAAACACAAATATCCTTCAACTAGTCATTTTTCTCACAAGTTGACATAATCTTCAATTCAACCCAACTTTCAACTAAGATCAATAATTTCATATTCAACAACCATCATGATCATCACCATATAGTTCTAGAAACATTTCATATCGTTTTCCTTAAGATATACACTCGATATACATGATATACAATCTTCCGCCAAAATCATAACTTATGCAAAACATCAAATCTTTGGCATACAACTTCATAACAAATTTCCAACTTCCAAATTCATCAACCATAATCATAATTCACATCTTAACAACTTCATTTCCATAATATCACAAAATTATTCTAAAGTGACATAATCATCTATATTCCAACTTCAACCAAAATTCATTCAACTTTCATTCCCAATATAATTTCCATCATAACCACAACTAGAATGCAACATAAAATTCAACTCATATATGTATACAACATATATACACCCATGGCTACATATATATATACATACCCACTTTGCAAACTTCCTTATTTCCATAATTTCTACTCATTTCCACATACCACAACATAAACAAACCTTCATAACATAAGAAAAAGGAATTCATTCTTACCTTTTTCTACAAACTTCTTCACTTGAACAAGTTGTCAACTTGAAGAAATAAGTGCTCCTTCTTCCAAAACAATTACACCAAGTTGTAGAGGACACTTAATTTAGTAGGAATTCAACAAGAAAATAATTTTAGAGGCAAGATTTTGAGGGGTGATTTTTCTATGGCCAAACCCGAAATGCCCTCTTTTTGTTCTTGTTTTTCTCTTGTTTTTTCCTCCTATTCTTTCTCTTGAAAGTTCTATGGAATTTGGATGATTAAGTGGTCTTTTATTCATTGACCACATGACTTAATTCCATGGGCTTGGATCCTTTTTATGGACCATGGCCGAATGGCTCCTCACTTGGGCCTGAATTTTTATTTTATTTTTTTGGGCCAACTCGGTTGGTCCCGAGTTGGGCCTAGCCCACTGACCTTTCGACCTTAAAACGTTTATATCTCCTTGTACCGACGTCACCTGGGAACCCACGACCTATGGATGGAAAGCTAATTCAATTATCTACAACTTCTATTTCAAGGTATTTTCGAAATTCCAAACTTACAATACAGATTTTGCCCCCCAAAGTCAGGTCACCCGAAAACGTTTTCTTAAAAATATTCGTTTGGAGGGTCTCCACTTTGATTTGGTCCAAAGGTACTTCATGAGTTGTGTTTAACTTTACATATGTGATTCATATGACTTTTCAGATGTTCCAAAAAAAATCTCGGTATGTGGGCCCCACCCCAGCAGATGCTCCGAGGTTCAAAAATACGGGATATAACATTGAATTGTGAGTATTTAAAGGGTCAGTGGCCGGCTGGGCGACATTCTCCTGGTCCACGGTGTTTTGATGGTTAAGGCCCTCCCTCGAATTAACGGGGTTAGGGTCAGCGGGGTTCGGTAATCCTCGTGGCCCGCTGCCTTCATTTTCGGCCACGATCTCGTTGTTGTTGACGTGACCAGATTGCCCACTGTTAGCCATTTGGTCCGTTTTTGCAGAGACGAACAGAAGATGTTTTTGATTTTGACGGGTAAGATAGAGACCAAGATCAAAGACCATTATTATCCTAGCCCCACGGTGGGCGCCAAACAGTTTACCCCGAATTTGGATAATCAATTGAATTTATGAGTGAGGTATAGGATATGTGATTGTGCCTTAATCTATTTGATAGAAGAAAGAAATATATGAATATGCTATGAAGAATCAACTGATAATCAGTGGTTTACTCTAGATTTTGTATCTAGCAATATATGAATATTGTTTGATCAAGCAGATTTAAAAGATGAACACGATGATCCGGGCCAAAATCAGATGTTAGAGAGAGAAATTTTATATATCTTGCTATTACAAAAATGTTCTTGGTATGAGGAAGCCAACCCTTTAAAAGTGGGGCAATGACCCCTATTTATAGTATTTCCCCATGGGCTTCATACAACAAGTGTTTCTAAAAAATAAAGAAAAACTCTGAAATGGATTAGGTTGATCGTACGGTCCGACACCTGTACGATTGGCAGTTAACTATGGCAGGACGTTATCGACGCGTGAAAATTGTGTAACGGATCTCCCGGACCAACGGCCACGATCAAACGGACTAACGGCCACTATCAAACGGAACAACGGCCATGATCAACTCGGCTATGGGAAAATCGGACCAAACGATTTTCTTCCCCTTCCTCGGTTCGAGCACTCCCCCGATCCAGAAAGTAAGTCTTCATACCCGTGTTGATTTCTTTCTTCCCTCGACCACCGGTCTTACCGGCCTAACATATATCCGACTTTTACCGTGTACAAATATGTTTTACCAAACCAACACAAAAGAGTTTTGAATTAACTATTGATTGAAGCCTGAAGCATACATATTTAAAATAGGAATTCAAGATGCATGAGATTTATGAATACGTGAATTTCCTAAGGGAACAACATAAATAAATAATTTAAACAAGCCTTCAATTAATGTAAAAACCCACCGATTCAGACTCCTACTTTAAAGAAAACCTATTTTTGACGCTTAAAACAAACAGGCTGGTGTACTAAGCTCTCGCTATACGTGGGGTCTAGGGAAGGGCCGAACCACAAGGGTCTATTTTACGCAACCTTACCCTACTTTTCTGCAAGAGACTATTTCCACGGCTAGAACCCGCGACCTCCTGGTCACATGGCAGCAACTTTACCAGTTACGCCAAGGCTCCTCTTCGTATCCTTTATTAATAGTCACAACCCTTAGCACAACCTAATGTGTACTAAGAACTCTGATTAGCCAATTACACAGACAAAAATTCACGTTCTATTTTGCTATGACTGTATTGAGAGAGATGGTGTGTTTGAGCCTTGCCGGTTGTTTAGGAAGGATAATTATGTTCTGGTAACAACTCCTGATCTTTTGGTTGTTGGTTAGATAAAGGAACATGAAATCTAGATAATATGGATAGTTGATTGATCATTTAAAGTATTACCATCATTCTTGCCATGGACAGATATTATTCTTACGAGGCGTGAAACTTAGCCAAATATGGGGGAAAACAACTTTAAAGTGAGCAAGACTTTTCCTTTCTACATTTACCTTTTTCTTCGATTAATGGAAGGGAGTTGAATACATGGGAACTTCTGAACTTTTTCAACGCTAGCTTTCTTCATTTTTCATGGTTCTCTTCCAGTTTAAGGCAAAGAAGCTTTCTGGAAAACAATGAGTTGCAACCGTTGTGTAGTGTCTTTTCGTTTTAATGGTTGGTAAGCGTTGTTTTTTTTAGGGTGTTTAGGTCATTTAACCTCTTAATTAAGAGATTTAAATGGACTGGGGGTATTTTCGTAATTAAAATAATTTCATTTTAATTAAATGATTTGGGGGTATTTACGTAATTTAACTTTCAAGTTAGGGAGTTCATGCTTTTAATATAGTACTATTTTCTCAATACGTGCGTTGCACGTGTATGCTGAGTCATGTAATAGTTGATATTGTAAAACAATAGCAATATTATTATATAAAATTTGGAGTAAATAATTATACATGAACGACTAAAGTATAACTTTCTGTGAATTTATGATTAGTGTGAATTGTCGTATGATGACTTGTTTGTCGAGGTCAAGATGATTGTATATCGTCTAAATCTACGAAAATTAACAATTAGAGCTTCATTAGATAAATGCAGATTTTAACATAAATGCATTATGGATTTGATGATGTACCTATGTAGCCGAAGATAGTTACAAATATTCTGTCAAATTATAAAATTTCAATCTATTTTACATTATTCGATGGTTCAAATTATTAAAAATGTTATTCTTCTTGTGGTAACCCATTGTCAAAGCCATCACGAAGCATCCTTCTCCAAAAGAGCATAATATTATTGCATAAAGCAGAACTATGATCTTATTGGTTAATTTCAATTCTCGACCTACTGAATGATGCTGCTTTTGGGGCCGTGAAAATTGCAAGCTTCAAAGGGATAATGTCAATTTAGTTTTAAACACAAATGCGAAAGTGATGTAGGCTATGCGTCCACCAAACGGTATATGAAGGATCTGGTTATCTACCAGTTCCCTGAGACAATGCAGTAAGGAAATAGGCACGATATTACCGTGGAAAACTCCTTGCTCAAGTGATTAAAAACCACGACCTACCTCGTAGGATTTCCAACTCCACTACACTGAGCAACTTCAGATTACAACTCTTGCAACCTAGGTATTAACACACTTAATTCCTCCACCCTCACAATAACATCTATTGTAAGCAACACTTGACTATCCCTAGTCAAAGACACTCTAATATACCTAGACTAACTCTAGCCTAGTGTACCACTCAAAAGCTTGTGAAGATAAACTTCCTACAAGCAACCTTTGAGAATTCAAAATACCTACAAACAGATTCTTAAAAGAGAAGAGTAGGTTTACAATTTAAAGAACAAACAAACAAAGACACACAACAACCTAAAGAACATAGACATAATCTGGTGTCTGGATCAGGTCCTTCATCTTGTAAGTAGCTTTGTTCTTGAGAGCACTTGAGAACTTGTGGCGGCAAGGTTTGCACAAGATAGTTTAGGTTTTCAAGTGATGCCCAATATATTGGAACATTTTGTATATATATTGGGGAGCATGTGGGTGAGATAGAGACCACTCATCCCATGCTTGACTTAAAGCATGGGCCACAGCACCGCTGTACAGTTGTTCAGTGGGCAGTGCAGCTTTACATCTGTTGCTGCTGACTGTACGATGTACAGAGAGAACGGATTGCAAACTAGGTCTCTCTCTATTTCTCTAGCAGTTTGACAATCATCAAAACGTAGAATGCACCTTGTCTTATCAGAAAGTAACTAAAATCATTCTTGGTGAAATAAAACACACGAAAAAAGAAAAGGGTAATAACATTTTTGGCCTTCTTAAACTTCCCCATCGGTTTTAAGATCTGCCATTTTTCTTTTGGGTATCATCGTCTTCCATCTTGTTGTGTTGTGAATCCTCTGAGCATTTATTCAATTTGCTCTTCAATCCTTTGTTGCATTCTTCACTCTCTTCCTTTTCTCCCTCATCATTACCTTTGATTGGTTTTCTCCAATTTTGACCTTCTCTTCATTGTGCAATGAAGTACCTGTGTCAATGTGCTAGATCTCTTTCTACCTAGATGGAAAAAACACAGGATGTGTGATCATTAACTCAATTTTATGTTTATACTTCCCAATAATATATGCGAGTACGTGCAAATATATAAATATATAAATCGGTAAGCAGGACAACGTATCTTGAAGTAAACTAAATCGATAAGCAGGACAACGTATCTTGAAGTAAACTAAATATCATAACTAAGGAGAAACTAAAAAGAACAATATTATAGAAATCAAACAAGAAATATGTTAATAACCTCTAACTCAAATAAACAAATTGGCAGCTCTTATCACATAAATAGTTAATGAACGCAGTTACTTCCCACACTAAAAGATATAATCAGTAATGATAAACAACAAAATAGAATAAGGCAATTAGAAAAGTAATCAGATAGATATAAACATATGATAGTGAAGCTATAGCATACATCCTTACAGTTTGCCTTTTGTCTCTAAACGTTTTAAGCAAGCGCGCACACAAAGACGACTCAAGGATTTCTAAACAATGGGTGCACCACTAAAAAAAATAAGGAAGCAAGGTATTAAGTGGAAATGATCCCTAGTCTTCTAGTTCTAGATAAATAACTCAACATTCAATCAAGTGTATCATTTAACCTTCTTGTAGTATGGGTGCCAACAGTTAATATTATACCAGTTTTAGAAAATATATAAATAAAATATCTAGTTTTATGAAGAGACCATAGGTTCACGTGCCACATAATTTTTCCTATAAATTCGCCCCTGAGCACACAACAATACTTGTAATTTCGATCTTGTCTAGCGATGACAACTCAGCTTTTAATGGATGAACGTGATTTTGAAACATTTGTAGTTATAAGCGAAAAAGGATATCTACATTTGTTAGAAAGCGAAAATCATGTTGTATATGTATGAGATTTAAATTCAAACAACAGAAAATAGAAGATAAAAAATCTACATGTACGAAACGCCAAAGTAAAATATTATGATTAATATTCTTGTTTGGAATAGACATAAGTTAAAACATCATTAAGAAATTTAACATCTTACGCTGATAGTAGCTATTAAGTATTATTTGGGTTAGTCTATTAAAATACTTTTTATTAGTAAAAAGTAGAAGTACTGTCAATTGTGTGAGTGTGACTGAGTAATTCAAGAACTCCCTTAGTCCCATTCTATGTAAGGGTGTTTGATTGAGCACAGAGATTAAGCAATACACATAAGACTTTTGAAATTTATGATCTAAAACAAACCATAAAAATTTGTGCGGGTAAAATCATTTCATAAAAGATAAGAAGGTAAATTTAAGGTTCGACTGTTACTAAATATAGAAATATGTCATTTTTTTAGACGGACTAAAAAATAAAGAGTGTCACTTAAATTGAGGCGGAGGGAGTAACATATTAGATGAGTACAAAACAAATTTATATTGGATGTATTAATTTGTAAGGAAAAAAATATATAACAATTTTCAATTCAATGTTTGTTCCAAACGCACAACAAAAATTGAATGTTTATTCCAATTAAAAACAAAACCTTACAAATAGACAATTAACTTAAGCCAAAAAGTAACTCCATTATCGCGTAAACCTACATATATATGGGAAGTTGACTAAAGGCGCATTCTAGGAGTATTCATTTCAAAAAAATCAGAAGATATGTATTAAAGGAAAAAATAAAGAAAAAGTAAAAAGAAGAAGAGAAATAATAATAGTACAAACAGATATTAACTCGCGCAAGACAAAGATATTTGGTGCCGACCAAAAAAAAAAGGAATAAACGAAGACCACACTTTGATTAGTTGCTTTAGGCAGTCCCATCCTGTCGACCATCAAGTTAGAATAATCAGTAGCCAATATTTATTTAAGGTTACACAAATCATGATTTTCTAGATTTGCTTCTAAGAAGAATAATGTGTAGATGACATAAAAAGCCGAAAAGAAGAGAAAAACATATCGAAACTAAATTAAATGCAGATCACGAGGAAAAAGAATAAGGTAGAAACCTGCGACCCGAAGTCTCTAGTTAACAATAGTCATATCGTAGCTTTCTCCTCCCCCTGGTCAAATTCATAAAATTTATGAATATTCAAGTTCCAACATAGTCAAAATAAAAGATCTCAAGTTGGGTTTGTGAAACCAAATGAAACTTCTCTGAAATATCAATAGATTAGGAATCAAAAGATTCAAAGTGCAAAGTGCAAAGGGAAAGAATCATATCATCTTGATATTAAAATATAGTGATGTTTTCTATCACCTAGTCGACAACCGAGGAACTTCTAGGCAAAGAGATTAGCGTCAATAACGTAGTATTCCAATGGTTGTAACTGTTGGATAGAATATGAACTGGGGCTGGGCTGTTTGTAGGCATTTTTTTTTTGTAAGGTAATTACTAATTAGGTTTTTAAACTAAAAAGGTATTAGAGTAATTTAACTTTTAAGTTAGGAATTCATGCTTTTAATATATATATATATATATATATATATATATATATAATGCATGAGGAGTCAATGAACTGATATTGAGCCTCTCGGAGTGACATAAGGTCTGTAACCTCCGAATGAATTATGGAATTCGTATCGAATCCAAGGAAATAACTTAATGATGATAAATATGATAATATTTCAAGAATCAATAAAATAATTAAGGCACTAAAATTTGAAAGACATAGCATAGGAATGGAGTGAATTGTTATGGAACGCTCGTGTTCGTGTTCTAGTTGGATTCGTGCCAAAGAAAGAGGGAAACGAACACCTTACATACCTTATTCGTCAAGCCGCTACCCGAAAGAATCCTTTATTCCGATGCTTTCCCTTCACCCGAACCTATATTGAAAAATATATCCTTAATCATATTGCATCATGTTCATACATCAGCTTAGATAAGTTGTATATTGAAGGATGATTCAGGTTAAGAGAATCGGGCAGCATTTCCCCTATATCATCTATTTCCTCCAAATTCCAAAACAAATCCCAAACATCATTAACAATATCTACAATAACATAATCAAGATACTACATGACAAACAAATACAAATCCATCCGGAACTTCCTTCAAAAATCAGTTCATAGGCCAACGACATCAACATATCAAACTACGACCTTTATACTATGTTTTCCTTCACTTTAAATCATTAGAATCCTCCAAAAAAAATTCAATATCAACAACATAAAATTCAATTCAACCACCAATTCATCCAATCAACCATAATTCAATACAAGGTTTTTCGTCTTTCGCTCAATTCATTAAATACGTTATAATCTAACGAATATAATCTCGAACCAATGTAATTCCATGGATATAAAGAGTGGATCTTGCCTTATTTAACTTCCAATTGATCCTTGATGGCTTCAAACCCAATATCCCGTCATCTTTCACCTTGCTTCGCAATAATCATGATAATACAATGTTTGCCACGAGCTTTCCGAGCCAAGATTACATAACATCCTTATGATTTCTTGGTTTTAATGATAAAGAATGTTGGGAGAGGTGTGCTAGATGTTTCTAGACCTCTAA
Organism: Lycium barbarum; assembly: GCF_019175385.1. Lineage (NCBI taxonomy): Eukaryota > Viridiplantae > Streptophyta > Magnoliopsida > Solanales > Solanaceae > Lycium > Lycium barbarum. The sequence goes on along the minus strand of NC_083340.1, from coordinate 89,374,594 downwards.
GGGTGTAAGAATGAGGTAAAAATGGATGGGAGTTGGTATTTATAAGGTGGAAGGTCGGTTTCCACCGACTCAATAATTGCCCTTCGCGTTCGCGGAGAAACCTCTGGCAGCCTATCTTGAAACGCCTATAACTTTCTACTCTGATGTCGTATCGATGAACGGTTTGTTGCATTGGAAACTAGACTCAATGATCTTCAATTTACATAGTTATAAATTCCATAACTCCTTATATTCTAGGAGATACACCTCCCTCAAATTGGACCAAAAATTCTGTCTAGAATTTTGCCAAGTTTTTTTTAAAATTTTGACAAACTTAATTTCTTCATTTCGCTTGATCCCGGAACCCTTAGATACTCTCTTAATTCTTGTTAAAGGTCTTGCTTAACCTTGTAAGTGTTCAATGACCTCTCCGGCTTATGTTACTTTACTTACGATGCAAACGACGTGAAAATTTTTCGAGGTGTTACAATGACCATGGTAATAAGTATAGAAAGTATGCTAAAATGATTACTATTTAAGTAAATTGAGATCAAGAAATTAATGATGTGTGTAAATTATATATTGGTTTACAGGCAGACAAGAAATTAATTATGAAACAATTGGGATAAACTTCATATGGAGTCACCCACGTGGCCTTATGATAAAGAAGGAATGTAGAGACTAATACAATTAGATAAGAATGGGACTTGTACTTTAAAATGCTAAATACTTTAAGTGGTGGACCCCGCATTTAAAAGAGGGGAAAAGGAAAAGATTTATGCCTACAGATTTCACTACTTCTAATATATATACACGTTCAGCAAGCTTCATTTGAAGGGAATTGGATATTCAATTAAGCATGGTATTAGCAATATCTATTTTCACGTAGCACCAATTCATGGCAGCAACGTGAATTTATGTTCATGGAAACAATGTGTTAGTGTTGGGGAGACGATATATTTTAGTTTGTAGAAAGAATAAGATAAAGTTCTATGATGGAAGCAAAACATGAAGAACGACATAAAGGCCATGCCCACGTCGGTTTCCTCCGGATAGCAAATCGGAGATTTCTTCTGTCACGACCCAACTAGAGGGTCATGACGGGCACCTAGAGCTAACCTACCGAGCACCACAAAACATACATGCATTTCATATCCATACCTGAGTGGGCAATAATGCTACCTCATAGATACCATAAGTTGTATGGGACACAAGCCCAAAAGATAATATACACATATCATCAAGCTAATCCCAAGTATACATGCTGACAAGGCTATCAAAACGAGGATACAATAAAACATAGACTAAGATGGTCATAGAACCTCTAACTGTACATAGCTATCTACGAGCCTCTACTAGAGTGCATAACATAACAAGGATGGGACAGGACCCCGCCATACCTATATGTACACAAAAGAGTCATACCAACTGGACCGTAATTCCGGAACAAGTGGAGTGCTCCTGTACAACCGCTGAGAAGGCAACCTATGAGTCTGAACCGTCTCCCTATCTACCTGCGGGCATGAACACAGCGTCCACAAAAAAAAAGGAATGCAGTACGAATAATGTACCGAGTATGTAAATATAACATAATAAACATATAATGTAAAGAAGATGGATAAGAATCAACCTGGCACTCCTGACTTACCAATGAGAAACTAGCATGCATGTCTCTCTATACTCTCATGTGCTTAACTACATCTATTTACAATACTATGGATCTGACCTACTTATCATCCTGTGCTATCTGCCCAACTAATCAGTGGTAACTGCTCGACCGGCCGTAGCACGGTGGTAACTGCTCATCCGATTATCGCCCGATAGTAGAGCGCATCTACTCGACCGATCATTGTTAACTACCCAACTGACCATAGCTCGGTGGTAATAACTTCCCAACCAGTTGTAGCATGGTGGTAAATACATATCTTCCCGACTGGCCATAGCTCGATAGTAATAATTGCCCAACCAGCCATAACATAGTGGTAAATAGTGATACATGATGTTACACTCCGTACTTTCAGAGAAGCACTTATTAAATTTGAACGTAAGTATGTCGAGCTATGGCTAAGTAAAACAACTTTGGATTATGAGGAACGAAGTATTTTTAAGTATATCATATGAGTAAAGGATGAATTATGATCTCGTAAGTCGTAACCGGGAAGGACAACCTTGGAACTAAAGGACATGACTATTATCAAGTATGATTAATTATAAATATCATGTATGGACAGTTTCGGAAGGTTCCGGGACCAAGCAAATCAAAGGAAATAAGTTTGTCGAAAATTTGAAAATTGGTAGAATTTTGGACAGAATTTTTGGTCAACTTTGGAGGGGTATATCTCCTAGTATATTAGGATTTTTATGGGTTTCAAAAGCCTAAAATGAAGTTCGTCGAGTCTAGTTTCCAACTCAACAAACCGCTCGTCGATACGACATCACAGTAGAGAATTATGGACGTTACAAGTTAGGATGACAGAGTAGAAACGTGTGCTACAGTAACCGAGCTGCTACAGTAGCCGCGCCACTACAGTACCTGCTATAGTACCGAACTGACTCTAGAAGCTTATAAAAGGGTTTTACCACTCATTTTTCATCCAAACACCTATCAAAATATCCCAAAATCTCTAGAACAATCCCCCAACTTCCGTCCATAGAATTTTAGCGCAATTAAATGAAATCTCCAGACTTAAGTCCGAACAGTGTATAGTTGTGATTATAAAATTGTATAGCGACGCTTTTTGGCTCAAGTTCGAGGGGGAAAATGAAGATATCACAATATTAATGGGAGTAAGGTATGAATCTCTTCTTATTAATGTTAGTTTCGGTTTATTTATGGATATAATGTTGTTAAATAGTTGTATAACGATTTGGTTAGTTGTGGAACTTGGAAAACATCATGTGGGATGTTTATTGTACATGATGGTGTTGGAAATGATGTTGTTGATGTTGGTATTGTTGTTGTTGTTGTTGGTTGCTGGATTGTGATTTCAGGCTAGGCATATAAACGTGGGAGATGCTGCACGAAATTCGGCAGATTTTAAATGGATTTTAATTAAAGGCTTGAGATAAGTGTGTGATGGTGTGCCTAACAATAGTATGAACGGTCTTATATGTAGATTACGAGACTACGAATGATCCTAACTAGATTGCAAGACAGGAAATAGGTTGGAGAGTCGGAAAGTACGCTTCCAGGTATTTTAAGGCTAAACCTTTCTTTCTTAAGGCATGATTCCTTTGTTGTGAACCTATATATGACATCTTCAATAACCTTGTTTCTAAAAGTACCAAAGCTTACAGTTCCCGATGTTCTTGTGATATCCTTGAGCTTGTTTCTTGGTTAATGATGTTATTCATTGATGTTGATCTCATCTTATGACTTTGTTCCTTTAAGGTGAGACGTGTTCATGATGACGGTTCCATAATAACAATCCAATGAGTTTAGGATCAGGTTCTTAAGGAATGTTTTATAGGACATGAATAGAGTGCTAGCAGAGGATCTCTAATGAGACATTTAATGTTTGAAGAGAAGTTCATGTTGTATCTTAGGATTTGGTTATAGTCTAGTTAAGTGGGAAGAAGTACTAATGGCCTGAGCTGTGCTTAGAAGTCTTATGGGATTATGTAGACCCTACGGGTTAAGTGATGACCACGGGAAGTGTATAAAGCTTATTTGTAGAAGTTTAGTTATGATGTTGATTATAATTACCACTGGTCTACGACCAGTCGGGCAGCTATTACCACCGTGCTACGGCCGGTTGGGTAGTTACCACTGATTAGTTGGGCAGCTAGCACTAGGACAGTAAGTAAGTTAGATATACAGTATTGACAATAGATGCAGTTAAAGATATGAGAGTATTAAGAGACATGCATACTAGATTCTCATCGGTAAGTCAGAAGTGCCAGGTTGATTCTTATCCTCTTTCTTTGTAGCATCTGTTGATTATGTTACATTTTCGCCTTACGTACTCGGTACATTATTCGTACTGATGTCATTTCTTGTGGACGCTGCGTTCATGCCCGCAGGTGTAGACAGATGGGATGAGGATCTTCCGCAGTAAGCTGCTTTCAGGTACCAGTTTTGATTTGTGGGGTCCATTTCTTCCTGGAGCATTGTCGAGTCTGAGTTGTATATGTTTTTTTTTGTGACAACAGGATATGTCGGGGGCCCTCTCCCGACTTGTGTACTTCAATCATGTTCATAGAGGCTTTGCAGACAGGTTCCTGTGTACAGCTCAGTTATGTTTTGTTAGTGGATATGTGGATGTCACAGGCCCATTGTATATACGTACGCATGATATTATATTAATAGTTGGCCTTCTTGGCCTTATTTTGCCGTTTGAGACATAGAGGATGCGAGTTATCAGTTGGTTCGCTCAGTTTCCGTAAGGTGCCAGGTGCCAATCACGCCTCACCAAGGTTGGGGCGTGACATAATCTGCCTAACTAGCTATAGACCAGTGGTAAATATAATCAACATCATAATCAAACCTCTATGGGTGATTTCTATGCACTTCTCATGATCATTACTTATCCATTAATGCCTACATGATTACATAAGACTTGTAAACACATTTCCAGGCCATTAAGACTTCTTCCCGATTAACTAAACCTTAACCAAATTCTGAGATACATCATAAGCCTCTCTTCTAACATTAACTACCTCATTAGGGATATTTTACTAGCATACAATTCATGCCTTACAAAACATTCCTTAAGAATACATTTCTAAATTCGTCGGAGTGACGTAAGTTCGTTTTACCTCCGATTATCGTTATGGTTTCATCGTCCGTATTTCTCACCTTGAAGGAATCAACAACTATAAGATGAGATTAACAAAAATAAACAAGATTAATTATGTCATAGGAACATCAAAATACATAAGCTCCTAACATTTCTAAGAGTGAAGTCATTATGTACATCATTTGTGAAAGTATGTGTTGATAGGATCATGTCATAAGAAAGAAAGGGACAGCCTTAACATACTCAATTTGCCCAAGCAGTCCAACTATCGGGCTAATCATAACTATCACGCCATTCCTATAACAAGGAATACATATATAAACTTAGATGGTGCTAGTATATCACGTATATCAACGACAACTTGATTCTAGAGTTAAATGGGCAGCATTTCCCCTTACTTTCCAATCACCTCAACATATACAACAACCCACAATAACAACAACAAGCTAACAAAAGTCCTTAAATACTCCTTTCACTGCCTTTACAAAGAATATACATCAAACAACCCAAAGTATACCAATAGACAATAACAATATACACTTCCTTTCTTCCCAATCAAGGAGTATAATCTCATCAACACACCAACAACATTAGATACTATCCATATAAATGGAATTTAACTCAACAACAAAGCCACATCATGCTCAAAACAGTCCATGAACTCAACAACTACAACACAACACTTTATTATCTTTCCTCCATAACTATTTTCACTTTTAAGACTTGCTAAACCTTCAAATCAACTCAACATAAGAGATAAGATGAAGAACATACCTTATATTTGAAGAATTTTAACCCACACAACTTTCTCCAAGACTTAATCACCACAACTCCAAATGAAAGCAAGAACATCAACCTTCCACAAATTAACTTAGGTTTTCAAGGTTTGATCTTCTCTTGAAATGATTTCGGATGATTAGAAAGGTTGGGAGATCTTAAGGGGTACAGAAGGATATGTTTTGATGGAATAAAGCGACCACGAGTTGTGAGAAATCAATAAATAGGCCAAGTCCACCGACTTAAATTTTCTGAAATTTTCGGGCAAAGTATGGCCAAAAAGTGCGGACTGTACTTTAAAATTACAATCTTTCAGTTGCATTGGAAAGATGACTCACTGAACTTGAATTTACATAGGTTATGCATTCCATAACTCATATTCTAGGAGATATACCACTTTCAAGTTGGACCAAAATTCATGTCCGAATTTCTGCCATGTTTTCCCAAATTTTCGACAAACTTAATTTCTTCGATTTACTTGATCTCGGAACCTTTAGACACTTTATTAGCACTTATTAGAAGTCTTAATTAACCTTATCATAGTTTTATAACCTCTCTGGGCTTACGTTAGTTTACTTACAACGCAAACGACGCGAAAATTTTCGAGGCGTAACATCTTCGAAGTGGAGTAAGGAGGAAGAAGAGTAGTTCTTGGCACATAAGGATACGTCATGAGACCAGCTACGGTTGGCTAGATTGATTTAGAAGAAAATGAGCTATGTAAGGTCTCGTTCTCTTGATTTCCTTGGCACAAATCCAACTAAACTTGCTTACGAACACTCCATAAGAATTGATTCCACACTAATGTCTATATCTCAACTTCATGCCGCTAGCAACGTTGATGAATTGTACTCTTGATTCTATCCCTGATCCTCAGTTTTGATAAATAATTTTGTGATGATTGGCATGGACTACATAACATGTTCGGAGGTTACTGACCTTGCGTCACACCGAAAGGCGCAGACATTTCTATGAGTTCATCATGCATTTATATATATATATATGTATACACTATTTTACTACACCGAGCCGCGCTATAGTCGGCCAGGTACGACCCCTATTGTGCAACCACTGATCTATTAGGTATTCACACCCAATCCTATTATAGCCGGATACATTTCACACCGAGTCCTATTATGATCGGGTACGTTTCACACCGAGTCCTATTATGGCCGGGTACGTTTCACACCGAGTCTTTTTAAGGTCGGGTACATTATAATGATGATGTTACTTTCATTTATGTATATATATGTATAATCATGATTTTAAACTATAGAATGCATTGCATATGATTCTTCTTCTACTGCATTTCCTTGTTTAGTTGATGTATTCTTACCTTACATACTAAGTACATTATTCGGTACTGACGTCCCTAGCTGGGACGCTGTGTTCGTGCCCACAGGTTCAGAAAGCTCGACAGGAGGACCTTCGTGATAGGAGTTCCAGCTCAGCGTTGATGGTCACGCTCCGCTCTTTCCGTAGTCACTGCAGAAGTTGTCATACTAGGTGGTTGTTGAGTATGTATTTATTTATGTATATATTTACATTAGGGTATGGGCGGGACCCGGTCCCGACTAACATGAGGTTTATGTATGTTCTTACAGGCTCAGAGACATATGTCGTGGGTATAGTTGTCATTTGTGGCCTTGTCGGCCCTAGTGTGATGTTGATATATTCGTAGTGGCCTCGCCGGCCTTATGTTACCTGTAGTTTTCTGTGACAGCCTTGTCGGTTTGTACATATTATGATATGTTCGGACTTTTCTGCATGCAGGTGGATTCCACTATGTTGTCTGTGTATCATACCTTCACTTGATTCATGAATCGACAGGATATGTACATATGTTGTATAGACAGGTGATGCTGGGTGAGTCAAGCCGGGTGCCGATCATGCCTCTCGGGTTTGGGGTGTGACAAAGCTGGTATCAAAGCAGGTTTATCCTAGGGATGTCTATGTGCCGTGTCTAGTAGATTCTTGTTTATGGGTGTGTAGCACACCACACTTATAAGCAGGAGGCTACAAGGACATTTAAGATTGTTTCCTTTCTTTCTTGTTCTAGATCTGGAGCTGAGTTGCAAGAAGTTCATTCCTAATTTTCATGATTCATGCCTACGGCAATAGCTATGGCTAGAAGAGGACGACTAGTAAGAAATTCAATTGTGTTGTGGAAGAATGGAGTCACAAGAGCTCGATCTTAATTCATGTTTATAACAAAATAAGAGTATGGCCTCCATCAGATCATTCGTACGTCAGATATGCAAATATGATGTCAAAGCGTTAAGGTATGAAAAATATTTATGCATGCGGAGGAAGGGGTTATGCCCTACTGGAAAGAAAGTAAGGAGTTCAAAGATGAATAGGTATTGTAGAGAGGCAAGAGGTATTTTAGAGAGGGAGATTTGTAAGCAGCGGGAGTTCAGACGAAGCAACGCAAGCATTATGGATCTGCTTCCAATAAGTGATGGGAGTATTGTCAGCATACATTCACTTGGGTTAATGACTTATAGGCTTTAACAAACGTGACTTTAGGAAAAGTGAAATTTCAGGAGCTAGTAATGGTTATAATAATCATTAGTGTAGAACTGATTGTTGGACTGGATGGTATTACTAAAGTATATTATGAACATGTATGTAGATTCTCTTTAAGCGAAGTATAAGTATAACATATTAGGGGATGGTATGGTCAGGTACGACTACTAGAGTGTTTAGAAGATGCGGAGGGCTAGGTATTAATTCTTGTTTATAGAATAAGTACTCCCTTCGGTGACTAGTGTTCCCGGTGAAGAAGAGGTATTGAAAAACTAATGGACAAGTCCCGTTAAGGAAAAAGAAAAACAAGAAGCGAAAGAACATTTTGCTGGAATTCTCCAAATAATGATAATAAGATGGTGAGATCAGCGAGAAGATGGTGGAATAAGTGAAACATTAGGGATAGATATAAGAAATGACAAAATGTCGTAAGTTAGGCCTGGCTCTGTGATAGGACTCATGGTCAAATAAAAGAAAGAGGTAAGATGACACAAGTGTAGGATTATAAAAAGGGATATAAGTCGTGAGGTTATGTTTTCATAATGATAAGAGAACGGCCCACTCTAGTATGGGTTATCAGCATACCGATTTGGCTCCCTAGTTTAGGAGGTACCAGTATTGGGTAGAGCTAAAACTAATTACGAATTATGAACTCGGGAAACTTTGGTAGAAATGGACATTGCGATATTTGCCAATGTACAATCAGGCAGCGAAAGGGCGTACGACAAAAGAGTGACCTTTGAAAGTTATTAAAGGTGGTCACTCTAAGACATGCGTCACGAGTTGGAGTTAAGCTCGTTAAGATCGATCCCACTAGTTTTAAGAAAATGACACTCTTTGCATATAGGTTTTTCAGTTGTTCCCCATCAGTAAAGATTATGGTAAGGGGAACGATAAGAACATGACACATGAAAAATTAGTAAAAGCGAAAAAATAGCAATGTGACATTACATGAATAGAATGTTTACGCTTGAGGTATTAGGAATTCTCCCAAGGGGGAAAGATAGTGAGGTAGAGCATCAACATAGAATAGAAATTCTTAATGACAGAGTGACGAGAGGAATAGTAGCCAAAGGTTGGCAACAGAATTAGCTAGACGGTGGAAGGAGATGGAGTCTCTAGATATCGAAGCCGATTATGTGTTTCAGGTATAGCGACACTACGACATCAGGTTATGGTAGGGATACATTACTCATATTATTCTATTCATCCAGGATCGACCAAGATGTACCAGGACATCAAGAAAACAAATCATGTGGATAGTCTTCAGATGATCATTTTGGTGCATAGCCTACTTAAGATGAATTATATGGCTGGGGTGAATTTTAAAGGGATAGAGAATATAAGGGAGATTAATCATGTAGTTAGGTTCTATTGAGGCTTAGTTTAATGGGTATGTTTTAGAGTCTCGCAAATGGATCCTAGATCCTTACTTAAGCAAAATCATATAGACGGCGTTAGGTAATCATTATGAACCTATAGTTCTCAAGTTAAGGTTAAACGTGTTGGTGGAATATGGATTATCAATACTGGATTGTAGAACATCCCTTAAGATGAATCTTATCCACATACATGAACATAGTCTTTCTAGAGGGTAAGACGAATGTCGAAGGACTAGAGTACAAGTTGGAACGTACCAAATGAGGATTCTAGAATAGTGCATACAAGCATTCTCAAAGGTGAAGATTGATAGGCCATGAAGTGAGGCTTAAAGGGTTGAACTGCTACCTAAGTTGACTCATATTGACAAAGACAAAATTAGTTACAAACAACGTGAGTCGTGGACCCACGATGGTTACACTTGATATATGATGACCGTGTGAAGTTCGACATGTATATATATAATGTTTGTGTGGCACTACGAGGAGCGTAGGTTGGATTGTTAGTTGTTTACGGGTGTTGGATAGTGCCCAATTATAGGGGAGAATCCGTAAAAAAATTTCCTTCGAGAAAGAAGAAGATAAAGTTCTATGATGGAAGCAAAACATGAAGAACGACATAGAGGCCATGCCCACGTTGGTTTCCTCAAATTGATTCCACTCTAATGTCTATATCTCAACTTCATGTCGCGAGCTACGTTGATAAATTGTACTCTTGATTCCATCCCTGATCCTTAGTTTTGATAAATATATATATATATATATATATATATATAGTACACTATTTTACTACACCGAGCCGCGCCATAGTCGGCTGGGTACGACACCTATTGTGCAACCACTGATCTATTGGGTATTCACACCGAGTCCTATTATGATCGAGTACGTTTCACACCGAGTCCTATTATGGCCGGGTATGTTTCACACCGAGTCTTGTTAAGGCCGGGTACATTATGATGATGATTTTACTTTCATTTATGTATATATATGTATAATCATGATTTTAAACTACAGAATGCATTGCATATGATTCTTCTTCTACTATATTTCCTTGTTTACTTGATGTATTCCTACCTTACATACTCAGTATATTATTCTGTACTAACGTCCCTAGTTGGGATGCTGCATTCGTGCTCGTAGGTTCAGACAGCTCGACAGAAGGACCTTCGTGATAGGAATTCTAGCTCAGCATTGATGGTCACGCTCCGCTCTTTCCGGAGTCACTGCAGAGGTTGTCATACTAGGTGGTTCTTGAGTATGTAAGTATTTATGTATATATTTGCATTACGGGTATGGGCGGGACCCAGTCCCGACTAACATGAGGTTTATGTATGATCTTAAAGGCTCATAGACATGTGTCGTGGGTATAGATGTCATTTGTGGCCTTGTCGGCCTTAGTGTGATGTTGATATGTTTGTAGTGGCTTCGCCGGCCTTATGTTACATGTAGTTTTCTATGATAGCCTTGTCAGCTTGTACATATATTATGATATGTTGGGACTTTTCTGCATGCAGGTGGATTCCGCTATGTTATCTGTGTATCATACCTTCACTTGATTCATAAATAGATAGGATATGTATATATGTTGTATGGCCAGGTGGTGCGCGGTGAGTCAAGCCGGGTGACGGTCATGCCCCTCGGTTTTGGGGTGTGACAATAGCGTATTCAAATGATTCATGCTCAAATGAAAGAAGGGAAAATCCTTAACATATATTTACGTTAAGTTCTAGCTACTGCCCGGAGCAATATTCCTTGCACTTCAATCTACAATGAATAATAATGACACTAGCATCAAGCTACGAATAATATAACACTCATATATCTAGTAACAGGTTTGGTTTGTAAATATTCTAACAACACCTCTCATGTTTCTTTTGTATATCCCCAAGTTCATAATATCATAACAACACACAAACCATCATCAACTGATATGACCCCACCTAGCTCAAGGTCATTCACTAGGAGTCAAGCAAGGGATCTCCAAGAGAAGCAAGCCATGTTCATGAAGAAAGGCGCCTTGGAAGAGCTTGGAGAGAAGATGTCCAAGGCTTACAATGTTTGGGAAGTAGCTTGGAAAGGCCTAGAAGACCAAGAGATGACCTCCTCTCAAAGTGGCTAGATGTTAAAGAGGGACATTTTTGCAAACTGTGGGTGTTGGATGCAAATCTTGGATGAATAAATCCACATTTGCAAGTTATGACCATTGGATGAATAAAGACCCATGTTTGGGGTAATTTTGCAAAGTGCCACTTTTAGGCCTTTGTTGTAAAGCCCTAGACTATAAAAGGAAGACTTGTCTTATTTTTATCTTTAGCTTGAATTTTGAAGAACTTGGAGTGTAATAGATTGTTCGGTTATCTTAATATAGTTTGTTTGGTTGCATAGTTCTAAGTGTGATTCTTAGTTGCAAAGTGAATTGCTTATCTTCCATTGGAATCATTTGAGTTGCTCATTTGTGGTCTTCCAACTTGGGTAATTCTTGAATTCCAAATTGCTAAGGTTCATTGGTGGAAATCCCATTAGGAGGGTCTAGGTTTCACATACCTAAATTTGCCTATAGATTTCTTATCAATTGGGTCTAGTAGTTATCCAACTATCCTTCTTCCATTCCTAATCTTTCCCATTCTTATTTTCCTTTTTCTTGTTCTTTAAGTTTTTAGAGTTTTCTAGGTAGAATCTTATCATTCGGTATCAAGAGCTAGTTTAGAAGAGTCTTCTTACATTTTTCAATCCTTGGTTCAAAGAAAATTCAAAAAAAAAATACCTTATTCTAAAACCCCAAAATTTTTGTTCTTGTTTCTTGAATTTGAAGTTATATTTAAGTTTGTTGATATCCAAAACCCCTAAACCCAAGATTTGAGTTCATTTGGTTAAGTTTGGAGTGAATCACCATTGTTGAGCTTTTAAGCTTTGAAGAACTCAAGAAATTGAAAAGTGGGTTTGGTGATTTAGTTGAAATTGGAGCTAACTTGTTAGTGGGCTTTGTTCTCCATATCAAGGGGAGCCTAGATCTGAAAATTAGAGAAAAAATGAGTTGGAATTAAGGTACTTTGAAATTTGAATGTTCTTCATGTTCTTGAAGACATTCATATCTTCATCTTGAGAAGAAGACCAAAAAGGAAGGTTGAATCCAAAAAAAAATCCAAGTACAAAAGAAAAGTTGTTTGTTGGGTCAAATAGGGCAAGTACTAGGTTGTGTGGGGCCCAAGACGTCATCAGATCCACGAAATTAGCCCAAAGTTCGAGAAAAATTCGTGCAAGGCGTAATCATTGAAGCAAAAGACACCCAGAAGGTATTGGGCGTACATTAATGAACGGGGCGTATTTCTAGGGCGCACCTTGCCCTCAATTTCCAGAAAGTTTCCAAGTTTTTTCGGCCCAAGTACGACATCAAAGTATTGAACGTACTTCAAGGTGCGAGACGTATCTTAGAGGGCATACATTGCCCAGGAGTCCAGTAAGTTGCTAAAGAATTTGCTCAAGGTACGGGATCAAAGTGCTGGACGTACTTCATTGTATGGGACGTACAATTCAAGAAGCTAGGACGTACATTGGGGGACGCATTTCCCAAAATACGGGACATATTTACAAAGTACGGGACATACTTTATACAAATCTTGGACATACATTGAGGTATGGGACGTACCTCCCAAGTAAGGTTCAATTCATTCCGAATTTGATTTCTTTCACTTCTTAATTCATTTCAATTTCAAAATTTCCCTTGGGATTACTTCTTGGTTTGTATCCCTAATCCTTCGGTAGGGAACAAAAAAAAAAAATAGAGTATAGAAATTTTAAAATTTTAGTTATTTCAAATTGATAGCTTCGATCAATTGGGGCTTCACGACCGCGTGTTCAAGTTATCACCTACCCGGGCCCGAAATTTTATTATTTCCGTTTTAGCATTCCATTTTCGTTTCTTGTGTCTCTCAACTAGTAACCATTTGGTAGTTGTTCCTACTTGTGTTTACTAGTTCTTGTGTCCGCATTTCTTTCGTGCTAATTTCTTTCAACCTTTTCTTTGTTTTATTTCGTTGAAACTTTATTGGCTCTTGTCCGTTTGCTTTTGAGTCGCCCTTCCTTCATCTTAACAAGAATCCATTCTACCACAAAGTATAAGCAACTGTGTGAATTCAATTGGTTAAGCGATTCATCAACAACTTCGAAGGCGCACAGGAGTGTGGTAGGGTTTGAGAGTTCAATACGAGTGAAGTGAGGCTTTTAATACTAATCTTGTTTGCTAGTTTTGCAGGTCATCATGTCTAACCAAGGCGATGGGACGCAAGAGGTGGTAGATATGTCATCCATAACAAGTTCATTGGCTATGATCATGAGTCAACTATCGGGCTTGACATCAAAGATGAATGGCATGAATAAAGATATACGTGGTGTGGTTGGGAGGATAAATGATATGGATGAACGGATAGTGGGAATTGAGAAGACTCGAGCGGATGGTTCGAGTACAATGGGCACTCCCTGTTCTCGGAATTAAGGTGATGGGGATAGAACACAAGATACGACACCAACCATTACCCCGAGACTAGCACATGCTTTGTGCAATCCCAACCCCACAACCACTACTGACCAAAGAGTTCCACCACCCCAAACAACCAACCTTCCACCCCAAAACTCCACATTCCAAAACACCATGACAAACCTATCCCCAAGTTTACCAAAACAATCCGAACGAGGCAATCCCTCAAGTGATCTTACAACAAGCACCCTAAGCTCCACCCCAAGCCCAAATACAAGATCCCTTTCTTAACCAAAACTAATACCAACGCCCATACCAATAGCTCATGAATAAAGAGGAGTATGATGATTATCCACAAGATAGGTGGTGGGATGATAACCGGCAAGGAGGAGGGCGTGGAGGGATGAATAACCGGGGAAGGGGAGGAAAAGGAGGTTTTGAGAGATTTCTGGTCCATGAAGCTAGGTTCCAAGGTCATGTCAACCAAGGAAGTCTCAAGGACATGAAGAACGATGGAGATAGCAAGAAAATGACCTGACTTTGAACACAATCAAGTTCAACCTCCCTACTTTCAAAGTAGGTAGCAAAATGGAAGAGTTCCTTGAGTGAAAGCTACAAAGTGAGCGCATCTTCTTCCCCAACAATGTGTCAGAAGCATTAAAGACAAAGTATGCCCTCAGCCAATTTGAGGGATACGCTTCCACATGGTGGGAATCTAAGAAGTTACAAAGGGCTCAACAACACATCTATGATCTTCTAACATGGAACAACTTGATTGAGCTCATGGAAACAAAGTGGCTTCCACCCACATATCGTCAATATGCAATCAAAAGGGTTTGCTTGTTGAAACAAGGGTCAAAAAGCGTGGAAGACTACTTTGATGAGTTTGAGGACTTGCGGATGAAAGCGAAGCTAGAAGAACAAGAGGAGTGCACTATTATAAGGTTCGTAGCCTACTTGAACCGTGACATTGCTAAGCCCATGAGGCTTAAGACTTGAAATAGTCTAGAAGAGGCATTCCATGATGCGTCCAAGGTTGAAGCGGATCTAAAAGAGGAGAGATCTTATAAAGACAAAGGCAAGTCATCTTCAACTTGGAGCAAAGGCAAAGATAAGTGGAATACTTCCACTTAGGAAAAGCTCAAGACCAACACTCCAACACCTCAAGCCAAGTTCGACTACAAAGCCAAGGGTGATGATAAGGCTAAAGGAGGTAACAACTCTAAACCCAACTATAATCGTCCTTCTACCTTCAAATGCTTTAAGTGCCAACGAAGAGGGCACTATGCAAGTGAATGTCCCAATCGGAGGACTATCACCATCGTGAGAGATGGGTACTAGACCGATGATGAAGATGAGAGCAGGAATGGTAATAATGATGAGGGAGAAAGAAGTGAGTGTCAGGGTGACTCCGATGAAGAGGTTGAGATAAAGTATGAAGAAGACTTGAGTCATGCTATTGTGGCTAGAAGAGCCATAGGGGCTCTAGCTAAGGAAGAGAGTGACCAAACGGAGAATTTGTTCCATGCAAAGTGTAAAATTGTGGACAAGGTGTGTTTCTTGATTATTGATGGTGGGAGTTGCACGAATGCCGTTAGCCAATTTTTGGTTGAAAGTATGAAATTTCCCACCCGCAAGCACACTAATCCCTATAAACTCCAATGGTTCAATGAATGCAGTGAGATGCGGGTCAACAAGCAAGCCATTATCAAATTTAGCATTGGCAAGTACCAAGATGAAATTTTGTGTGATGTGGTACCCTTGCAAGCTTGCCATCTATTGTTTGGAAGACCTTGGCAATTTGATGGTGATGCCCAACATAGTGGGAGGATAAACAAGTACTCATTTGTGTCAAGGGGAAGAAGTACATTCTTAACCCACTAACCCCTTACCAAGTGAGTGAGGATTATAGAGTGATGAGGGTGCTTCGGGAGAAGTATCAAAAGGAAGAGAAGGAGAAGAGTGAGGGGAGAATTTATTGGTCATAAGTGGAGAGGAAACATCTCAAGATGGTTCCAAGAAATGTTTGTTGGCCAAACCAAGTAATTGCTTAAAAGGGGTTGATGAGAGACACTTTATGGTGTGTCTTGTCAACAAGGACCTTCTCTTAAATACTAACCAAGCTACTAGCACTTTGCCTACTAGTATGTCTTCTCTTTTGCAGGAATATGAAGCATTGTTCCCGGAAGAAATGCCCGATGGCTTACCTCCCTTGAGAGGTATTGAGCACCAAATTGATTTTGTACCGGATTCTCAAATCCCGAATAAGCCGGCATATAGAAGAAATCCGGAGGAAACAAAAGAGTTGCAAAGAAAAGTTGAGGAGCTACTCAAGAAGGGTTGTCACGACCTAATCGGAGGGCCGCGACGGGCACCCGGTGCTAACCCACTCGGGCACCTTTCATCGATAACAATGCCCATATCAATGTACATAAGCCGACGAGGCTAACAAAATGATATACACAAGACTAGCCGACAAGGCCAAATACATCTAACCATATACACATGACTACGAGCCTCTAAGGAGAGTATGTCATATCATATAGGCGGGACAGGACCCCGCTATGCCCATAAATATGTACACAAAAGAATAAATACCAAAAGCTGTAGCTCCGAATGAAATGGAGCTCCGCTATGTAGTCTCTGAGTAATAAAACTATGGATCAAGCCTGTCTCCCTGGCCACTTACAGGCATGACGCAGTGTCCACAAACAAAAGGACGTCAGTACGAAGAATGTACTGAGTATGTAAAGCATGGTCAACATCATTATGAAAGAATAATAGACAACATAAGAAATAGCATAGGATCGGAGATAGTAGTATCATCGTCACAAACACTTACTTGCTTTTTATAGGGACTTTCCATTTCTAATGCGTGATTTTGTACATACATCTGTATCCGTTTCCGTACTCATTTACATTTCGTATCCATTTTCGTGTTCATATTCATATACATATCATTTACATAGCATACCCGACCATGAAGGTTCGGTGTTTCACATACCTGGCCCTACCAAGGCTCAGAGTCATACATACCTGGCCCTACCAAGGCTCAGGGTTGTCCGTACCCAACTGCAGTGGTGCGCGCGCAATATATATATATATATATATATATATATATATATATATATATATATATATATATTCTACCCGGCCATATAAGCTCGGGGTTTCATAATAGCCATACATAGGCACATATACATAAAATCCCATAAGCATCTTTAGCACCATTACTATTGTCGTTCATTACATCTATCCCTGGAGGATTACTCATCATAGGAGGAATTTAGTACAATCGTAACATATCGAGAATCATGAACTTAGTAGCTCTTAAAGATAGAATCATTTGGAGGACATCATAGGCTTATAGAAGATTAGATATTTGGCCAAGGAATCATGCCTTATGAAAGAAGGGTTAGCCTTACATACCTTTCCGTTCAACTATTCTATCACTTGCACGTTCTCCTTCAATGCTCACGTTTCTACCTTCATTAGAGTTATACTATCATTAGAAAATCGATATCTTAGCATACATGACTATAGCTAGAGAAAATTGGACAACATCCCCTTTATTTATACGACTTCCTCCATATCATATATCGACTCCCAAAAATCAATAATAACATTCACAACATCATAACAATGGTCTTTATTCACCTGGATTATCCTTACTTCTCAATTCACTTCCAATCATCCATATCCATAGTCATAGCACACTATTACATTCGCTCATATACAATGTTTATCCCATGTTCTCAATATCATTTATAACATGATTATAATCATAACTGTTACACCTCGGGAAAAAATTTCCCCGTGAACGTACAGTGGATAGGCTAACGAAGGGCATAGCGTATACGATGTTTTGATGAGTGAGAAATAGTATTTGATGACCCTAAACGAGATTTCGAAGGCATATAAGGCAAGGAAAGAAAGTTGTTAAGGAAAGCAAATCATATGTTGTGTGTCGGACAAGAATTACAAGCATTAAGTTAATGAAGTTCTAATGACGTCTTAGAGACGAGTAATGACATCCCTTAGATTGGTCCGTATAAGTTGGTCGGGGCAGCTTTTATGATTTAATATAAGGGACCCTTCTCATTTCACTTCATTTTCATTTCATTTCACACTTCTTCATCTCTCAAGACCTCTAGAAGGCTCCATATATTTCATTCACAAGAATTCAAAGGAAATTGATGATCAACTTCATCAAACCAACAAGAATCAAGAGTAAGAAACTCAATAAAGTCATCTAAGCCAAGAAAATTCAAAGGGAGTGAGTTAGGGTTTTTGGTGCAAGAAGAGTATTGCTACTCAAGGCTTGTTCCTACAACATCTAAGGTAGGTTTTATGGTATTTTCATGATGTTTGAAGTATTGATAGGATGAAACACTTGGATTGTAGAAGAGTGTAGAAAGTGGGTCATAAATGTGTGAATAGTATCATGGATGAATAGTGGTTGGAAGGAATCATGAAAATGGATATGTTGAGATTTTAAATATGTTATAAATGACATTTAGAACATGGAATAAGTATTATATATGAGAAAACGCGATAATGAGCTATGACCATAATTGTGGAGAAATTGGAAGGAAATTGTGAATTGTGGTAAATGTAGATAAATAATGATTGTTGTGCTATATTGTGAATGTTGTTGTGGTTGTTTGGGAGTTGATATATGATGTGGGAAAAGTAGTATAAACAAAGGAAATGCTGCCCAATTTTCTCCTAGAAATAGCAAGCACGTTCTTGTAATTGTTTGGCTAATGTCAATATAAATTCTCTTGAAGGTAGAACGTGGCATCGAAGGAGAACAAGAGAATGATAGATTAGTTAAACATAAAAGGTATGTGAGGCCAGTCCTTTATTTCTATGGCATGAATCCGATGGTATGATCCTTCTTTCCCCTTCATGAATTTCCTATATCCCGGAAATCCAAGAGTCTATGATATGATGTTCCTATGAAGGTCGATGATATTATGTATATATATTATTTTGATGGCTGAGAGGCATAGGTATATGAAAGTATTTATGTTTTCAAATGTAAGATGATTTTCTTATGGTTTAAATATGAAATTGATAGAAGAGCATTTAATGAGTAAGACGAGTAATAGAACGAGCGGTGCTTAGCTCCGGGTATCCGTCACGGCCCCTAATGTAGATAAATGATGATTGTTGTGCTATATTGTGAATGTTGTTGTGGTTGTTTGGGAGTTGATATATGATGTGGGAAAAGTAGTATAAACAAAGGAAATGCTGCCCAATTTTCTCCTAGAAATAGTAAGCACGTTCTTGTAATTATTTGGCTAATGTCAATATAAATTCTCTTGAAGGTAGAACGTGGCATTGAAGGAGAACAAGCGAACGATAGATTAGTTAAACGTAAAAGGTATGTGAGGCCAGTCCTTTCTTTCTATGGCATGAATCCGATGGTATGATCCTTCTTTCCCCTTCATGAATTTCCTATATCCCGGAAAGCCAAGAGTCTATGATATGATGTTCCTATGAAGGTCGATGATATTATGTATATATATTATTTTGATGGCTGAGAGGCATAGGTATATGAAAGTATTTACGTTTTCAAATGTAAGATGATTTTCTTATGATTTAAATATGAAATTGATAGAAGAGCGTTGAATGAGTAAGACGGGTAATAGAACGAGCGGTGCTCGGTGCTTAGCCCCGGGTATCTGTCACGACCAGTTTGTTTATGGTGTGTTGCGCGCCACGCTAATAAACAAGAGGCTACAGGGAATTTAGGAAAAATGACCATCTTTCTTCTTATGAGATCGTGTGATAGAGCCGTACATAATATTTTATCCTCCCTTATAGTGTGTTGTGATTTCAGAATGCCGCCAAAGGGAAAAGCTACAGCCGCCCAGAAGGGCAAGACTACGACAAAGAGGCGGGTGGAAAGAGAGCCTCCAATGAATGTAGAAGAGGGCGAGTCACAAAATGAGGCTCCATCTAGTACTTCCTCCACCCCGCCTAATGTGGAAGAACAAGGGGGAACTTCAGCTCCAATTCCTCCACCGGTTGCTTCGGGTCCACAAGTGACCGCGGCCATACATTTATTAACACAATTGGTTGCCGCACAGGCACAACGGCAAAATGTGAGTTTAGGTGATCGGGCAACAAGTGCCAGAGCCCATGATTTTATGAGTCTAGATCCTCCGGAGTTTTTCGGGTCGAAGCCAGATGAAGACCCACAAGGTTTTATTGATGAGATGTTGAGAACGTTGAGGATTGTCCATGCCTCTGAAACTAAATCCGTAGAGTTGACATCTTATAGACTCCGGGATGTGGCAGTTTTATGGTATAATAACTGGGTATTATCAAGAGGAGAGAATGCGCCTCCTCCAGTTTGGCAAGAATTTGTAGATGCTTTCATTCGCCATTACTTGCCTGTCACGACCCAGCCCCGTGGGCCGCGACTGGTGCCCTACAGGGACACCCCAAACGAACTCACACACAGACCATCGCAATTCAAACTCAACCGAACTCAGCATACGCTATTCGAACTCAACATCGCAATCAGACATCTACCGAACACTTATTCTAAGCAGACGCCCGTACAGATCAGACAGATTATAAATCAGAAAGGAGGCGGAATATACATCGCCAAATTTCACACACACACATCAGAGGGGTGGCGGAATGTACATCGCCCCCAAATGCATACGCACACATACAAACTCAGAGGCCGACTTGGCCATAGTAGCGTACGGGCCGCTCAAGATCGTAAAACGGACTCACATGCAAACACACCGGACCCACGACCCACAAACTTGACTACAGGCCTCTAAACAAAACGGAACATAAGAACATAGGATGGGACAGGGCCCCGCCGTACCCACTCATCCAAATATACAGAATACAGACACAACCAAAAGATATGTACCGAAAGTAGGCTCCGGATCAAGGGGAGCTCTTCAACACAGCAGAATGAGTAGCCTAAACTGGAGGACCACCAAAACGAGCTTCTGTACCTGCGGGCATGAAACACAGCCCCCGAAGAAACGGGGGTCAGTACGGGAGACGTACTGAGTATGTAAAGCAGAAGGTACAGAAATTACAAACACAGCTAGAGTCAGAAAGAACAAACACACCAACATTGTAAACAAAGCAAACCTGCGCGGGAGGCGAACGTACAAATGCAAATCAAATCATGCATAGGGTATAGGAACGTGGTCACCCCCTGACGCTGGTGCCACAACACATCATAACTCCAGAAGTTTTCAAATCTCCGTACAGTCTCCAGACACATCATATCACACACACATCATATCATCAGAACATATCAAATGCCATATCACATCATAACTCCATAAACGGTAACCGGCCCTATGGCGAGGCCTCGGAAACCGTGACACATCATAACTCCCGAATATATTATAGTGCGCACGATCACAAAGTCGGCCCGGGTACCGACGAACGAAGTCACAACAGACAGCACGAACAGAGTAGTGCAGAAACCATATGCATATCAAAATAATTTGTCGGACTCAACATATCGTTTACATATAGATAGATACTGACGCCAGAAGGCTCGGAGTAGGAATCGAATTGATAAAAGTAGGCATATAAAGGTTACGAAGTTCCAAACTGTCAAATTCGTAAGAAGAACTGTTTATAAGTCATTTTCCGAAAATCTCACATCATTCAAAGTACAGAACGTACATTGATGGCATAGGAAGTTTCAAACACATCTTTGGGTCATAAACAGACGGTTGCGGATCATAACGGACACAAACGAATCAAACAAACCGAATAAGGGGAGCCTCGGGGCTCGCGGGCCCACCTCGGGTCAAATTGAGGCGGCGGACACAAATCGCAGATTTTTGGCTCCATAGAGTCATTTACAAGAGTTTCGAAGAGTTTCGGACTCAACAGCACAAGTTATGGAGGTACGAGCGTTCTTTTACCCAAATGGGACCAAAAGGTTTCAATCGCGCTGAATGAATAGTGCTCGAACTTGAACCTCGATTTCCGAGAGCAGAGTTATTCCCGTGATTCCGAAATTTACCTAGTGGGTCTAGGACATGCCAAAAGAATGAGAGGTAGGCTTTACATACCTGGTTGGCGCCTTACACTCCTCAAATCGCAATTCCCGTTTCGTCTAGAAACTGCAAATGGTCACTTTTACCAGTTACTATTCATGAGAATCAACACTTTAGTCTTTGGGCTATATTTGGCTACCGAAATTTCGGCAGCACTCCCCCTATAAATCTAACACCCCCGAGACTTAGCTCGGCTCAAAATACAACAACAACAACAACCCAAACATCATTAACCATACAAACCACAATCATATTACATAAACTTCAAAATTGCACTTTAATACATAAGTTGGCAAAATTATTGATTCAACTTCAACATGCCAAATCTATTTCCACATTGGTCCATTCATTCATTCATTCCCAATTATTCAAACACACTACATACAAGTTCCAAATCACATACGAACATCCCCAAAGTTTACTACTTTCCAATTTTCATTCAAAAACACCAAAAGTTACGACGAACGTTCTAACTTGCGTCGTTTCATTCCAAATTCATTATCATCAACCATAAACCTTATTTAAGGTCTTTAGTGTCATAAATATACTATGATATACACCAATATCCCAAAGGTATACATTTTTCCGATAACGTCCGAAATCATTTTCTAACACCAATTCAATTCTCCAAACCTTCATTTACGATACAAATGTCATAACAACGCATTATTCAAACTAAACAAGATAAAACTCCCACGTCTTATACTACATGGAACTCACGGCCAACATACCCCTTTTTTTTTTCACACACACGTCATGCACAAACACAACCCCAACCCACAATCTTCACACTAATTCAATCACCAACACATACATATCCATTTCATAACATTAAAACATAAAAATCTTACCTTTTTCTTGAGTTTCCGACTTGCCGCAAACGTCGCTCTTTCTCCGAACTACTTGTATCACGTCGGAGAGCGTCTTGAGCACTTCACCAATATGTAAAACTCAAGATTTTTGAAACAACAACAAGGCTTGGATATTTTTCTTTCTTTTTCTCTCTAGTGGCCGAAACCCCTTTTCTTTGTGTTCTTTGATTTTTGATCTATTTTCTTGATAATTCCAAAGGCAAGTGGATATATATGGATAAAGGGTCATGTGCTAAGCACATGACCACTTAAGATGGATCTTAGGCCATGTTTTGGGCCGGCCACCATGGTCTCTTTGGGCCTAAATTCTTGGGCCAACCTTCTTGGTCCAATTCTTTAAAAATCCCGCTTAGAAATTCCCGGAACTAATTTCCGAAATTCCAAATTTACCCTCGGCCTTCCCCGAGGTCTTGCCATCAATGATTTCATAATCAACATGAGCATAGCAACTTGAATCAAATTATTTCCTCAATACACACAAGTCTTATTTATTTCTTGATTTCCCGTAATACGAAAATACGGGACATAACATTCTCCCCCCCTTAAGAACATTCGTCCCCGAATGTTAAATCGACCTTATGGAGCGTCATACTACTCCGGGAGGGTTCTCTTGATAGTTGTCCCTTATTGATTTCTCCGACATGGCTGCTTTACCAATACTAGGGCAGATTTTTTTTTTTTTTTTTTCACATCACCGACTCAAATACCTTCATAATACATTTTCTCATACTCTACGTAATCACCGAACTCTGCACTATATTCTTGTAAGGGACGGACGCTCTCCAAACATCATCGTCAATATCATCTTCTTTTCACACTCCTGAGTTTCCTTACCACATAGTCGTAATCTCACTTTACTTCATATCAGACACTTCATGCCAAACAAATTCAGAACTAAAACCGGACGGATTCATAATCGGAGGCAGACGTACCCAACCATGGCGGACGGATTCGTAGTCATCATCGAAGGTACGGAAGCATATCAGACACATCTGAGATCGGAGTCAGACGTACAAAGGAGTATCGGACGCATTCGTAAGCAGAACCAAACACACGAAGGTATACCAAACAGATTCACAATCGAAGTCAGACGTACGGACTCATATCGGACAGATCCGAAGTCGGAATCAAATATACAGGGTTGTTTCATACAAAGTCGTGACCAGTCAAACCGAAGTGCATCGAACACACACGCGGTCAAAATCAAACGCACCGAAGCATATCAGATGAATTTATATCCAGAGTCAGACCCACAGAGGTGTGCCAGACAGAAACGGATTCAGAATCAAACGCACAAAAGGTTCATCGAACAAGAACGCAGTCGAACTCAGAAATATAGAGGCGTACTAGGTAGAGCCTCATCGGCATCGGAAGTGCAGAAGCACCAAGGATAGAATGTCAATTTGGGATTAAATCATTTATATTAAGGCTCCAATAATTCATGAGAATTTCCCTTTATTTGCAAACTCACCCATCAGTCGTCACACAATTTACCTTGCGTCTTACGTATCGACTCCTTCAAACATTCCAACTGCTCACACTGCTTATCCTTTATTTATCACAGCATTAGTTTCCGGGGCTCGGCTCCTAGCCCTCATGGCCCTGAATGGAAATCATACACACACACATACACATACACATACACACGTTTACTCATACCTTACTGGCGAGCATCTCTGACAGTTATTCAAATTCGTTCAATTTCCCAAGCGGTGTCATACCCTTTTCTTTTTGCCCATTTAGTCCGCCTCGTTCCGCGCGACTCTCGAAAGGGCACTAATTATTCCACACACATTCTATTTATCTTTGGTTACCCCAAATTCTCATTTACATTAATCATACTTACACTTGTGCAAAATTTTGCATTACTTCCCAGGGGGTCACCCATCCCAGAATTGCTCTGGCTTGAGCACGCTTAACCCCGAATCTTTTACGTATTTTAACGCGTTAGGGCTGATATAATTTCTTCAATTGCCCCGCACGACCTTTGTCACGTAATTTTAGGCCAAACGGGGTCTTAGCAAATTTTTTTTTTGGAAATATTTCGTAGCGGGTCCCACTCTCGGCTAAGCCGTACCATTACCTTGTCGCCTTTCTGAATTCCCAACATTCACTTTCATACACATATACATATGATCAGAACTAACCCACGAGTCTAAGCCTCCAATTAATCGATGTGATCCGATAGGAATGCCACCGTAAGGTGTTCTCTGGCTACCGTCAGAAGAAAACTAAAGCCCGATAAGTATCGCGGGGCCTTTTGTACTTAGTCTACATATTTACTTCTATTTTTCTGGAAAAATTTGGGCAGAGTTTCCTCTGTATTTCTTACTATCCGAAACCTGTACACCAGAAATACCAACCACGCCTCACAGGGCCAACACATATGCACACACATACACATCATATCACGTCGTAACGCAGCCACACAGGGCTGATAACTTCAAATGAGAATTATAACGTCGTCGACACTTACCACACGTGCCCAACTCAAACGGCATCGGAGGCACTTTCCTGTTTACCTTCCTCCAGAATTTCCAAAATCACTCGGACGGTGGGGACATTTAGTCACCCTTACCTTGGGTCACTAGATCTCTAATTCCTTTAAATTTCCGTCGTCTTCATAGAACAACGTTTCGCGAATAACATACACATATAGAAAATTCTAAAAACTCGTACACTTATAAATAATCAATATTGGGTCTGACCTGGGGAGCTGCCGTGAGAGGTATGTCCACTATCATCCACGTCTGTCTGCTCCCTGGCTATCTGGTCTCCATTATCACTTGCATCTGAATCGGAGGGGTACGGACGATCAGACAAATCCCGGCTCACCGGTGACCCCGGCCAAGAACCGGAGAAATCCATAGCACTCTCCGAGGTGGCCGGGCTATCAGGGTTCTCCCTAATGACAAGAGCTGGCGCATATTTGAAAACCTCCTCCTGCGTCATCCCAGAAGAATGCTCCGATGGGCCTGCCTCATCACTATCCTCCTCCGCGGAGGTAAGAAGCTCCGGAGGGGTCATCGCCAGATCCTCCGAGATATCTGTGTCGTAGCCATCTTCCACGGGATCCTCCGCCCCAGGGATCGGGGACTCTGGGGGAATCGTAGAGGGGTCCTCCGACGGATCCGTATCGTAGCTATCCTCCGGGGAATCCTCCGAAGGATCCGTCTCGATCGAGTAACTGGGGCCCTGCCTACTTGGCCCTGGTGACAGTCTGGGGGCCTTCTTGGCACCCCCATCCTCATCGTCGGAAGCCGTCCTCTTCATCCTTCACCAACCTACAATCACCTGCAGGAAGAGGGTCAGAATCATTTTTTTCCCCAAATATCGACACTTCTGCTCCATGGAGCCTTGCTGTAGGCACAGCAATTCGCAAAGGAGAATCATCCTAATCATACAGCTTTGTCGCACGATCTAAGAATCCAAAGAAGGGGTAACATCCTAAATGCCCCGTAGCTTCCCGTTTATAGATGTGGTGCACAACACATCGATAAACAAGACTCTACTAGACACGGCCTGTAGACATTCCGAGGACAAACCGCTCTGATACCACTTTTGTCACGACCCAGCCCCGTGGGCCGCGACTGGTGCCCTACAGGGACACCCCAAACGAACTCACACACAGACCATCGCAATTCAAACTCAACCGAACTCAGCATACGCTATTCGAACTCAACATCGCAATCAGACATCTACCGAACACTTATTCTAAGCAGACGCCCGTACAGATCAGACAGATTATAAATCAGAAAGGAGGCGGAATATACATCGCCAAATTTCACACACACACATCAGAGGGGTGGCGGAATGTACATCGCCCCCAAATGCATACGCACACATACAAACTCAGAGGCCGACTTGGCCATAGTAGCGTACGGGCCGCTCAAGATCGTAAAACGGACTCACATGCAAACACACCGGACCCACGACCCACAAACTTGACTACAGGCCTCTAAACAAAACGGAACATAAGAACATAGGACGGGACAGGGCCCCGCCGTACCCACTCATCCAAATATACAGAATACAGACACAACCAAAAGATATGTACCGAAAGTAGGCTCCGGATCAAGGGGAGCTCTTCAACACAGCAGAATGAGTAGCCTAAACTGGAGGACCACCAAAACGAGCTTCTGTACCTGCGGGCATGAAACACAGCCCCCGAAGAAACGGGGGTCAGTACGGGAGACGTACTGAGTATGTAAAGCAGAAGGTACAGAAATTACAAACACAGCTAGAGTCAGAAAGAACAAACACACCAACATTGTAAACAAAGCAAACCTGCGCGGGAGGCGAACGTACAAATGCAAATCAAATCATGCATAGGGTATAGGAACGTGGTCACCCCCTGACGCTGGTGCCACAACACATCATAACTCCAGAAGTTTTCAAATCTCCGTACAGTCTCCAGACACATCATATCACACACACATCATATCATCAGAACATATCAAATGCCATATCACATCATAACTCCATAAACGGTAACCGGCCCTATGGCGAGGCCTCGGAAACCGTGACACATCATAACTCCCGAATATATTATAGTGCGCACGATCACAAAGTCGGCCCGGGTACCGACGAACGAAGTCACAACAGACAGCACGAACAGAGTAGTGCAGAAACCATATGCATATCAAAATAATTTGTCGGACTCAACATATCGTTTACATATAGATAGATACTGACGCCAGAAGGCTCGGAGTAGGAATCGAATTGATAAAAGTAGGCATATAAAGGTTACGAAGTTCCAAACTGTCAAATTCGTAAGAAGAACTGTTTATAAGTCATTTTCCGAAAATCTCACATCATTCAAAGTACAGAACGTACATTGATGGCATAGGAAGTTTCAAACACATCTTTGGGTCATAAACAGACGGTTGCGGATCATAACGGACACAAACGAATCAAACAAACCGAATAAGGGGAGCCTCGGGGCTCGCGGGCCCACCTCGGGTCAAATTGAGGCGGCGGACACAAATCGCAGATTTTTGGCTCCATAGAGTCATTTACAAGAGTTTCGAAGAGTTTCGGACTCAACAGCACAAGTTATGGAGGTACGAGCGTTCTTTTACCCAAATGGGACCAAAAGGTTTCAATCGCGCTGAATGAATAGTGCTCGAACTTGAACCTCGATTTCCGAGAGCAGAGTTATTCCCGTGATTCCGAAATTTACCTAGTGGGTCTAGGACATGCCAAAAGAATGAGAGGTAGGCTTTACATACCTGGTTGGCGCCTTACACTCCTCAAATCGCAATTCCCGTTTCGTCTAGAAACTGCAAATGGTCACTTTTACCAGTTACTATTCATGAGAATCAACACTTTAGTCTTTGGGCTATATTTGGCTACCGAAATTTCGGCAGCACTCCCCCTATAAATCTAACACCCCCGAGACTTAGCTCGGCTCAAAATACAACAACAACAACAACCCAAACATCATTAACCATACAAACCACAATCATATTACATAAACTTCAAAATTGCACTTTAATACATAAGTTGGCAAAATTATTGATTCAACTTCAACATGCCAAATCTATTTCCACATTGGTCCATTCATTCATTCATTCCCAATTATTCAAACACACTACATACAAGTTCCAAATCACATACGAACATCCCCAAAGTTTACTACTTTCCAATTTTCATTCAAAAACACCAAAAGTTACGACGAACGTTCTAACTTGCGTCGTTTCATTCCAAATTCATTATCATCAACCATAAACCTTATTTAAGGTCTTTAGTGTCATAAATATACTATGATATACACCAATATCCCAAAGGTATACATTTTTCCGATAACGTCCGAAATCATTTTCTAACACCAATTCAATTCTCCAAACCTTCATTTACGATACAAATGTCATAACAACGCATTATTCAAACTAAACAAGATAAAACTC
Organism: Lycium barbarum; assembly: GCF_019175385.1. Taxonomy (NCBI): domain Eukaryota; kingdom Viridiplantae; phylum Streptophyta; class Magnoliopsida; order Solanales; family Solanaceae; genus Lycium; species Lycium barbarum. The sequence continues at coordinate 89,345,876 of NC_083340.1, read as the reverse complement.
CCACGTCTTATACTACATGGAACTCACGGCCAACATACCCCTTTTTTTTTTTTCACACACACGTCATGCACAAACACAACCCCAACCCACAATCTTCACACTAATTCAATCACCAACACATACATATCCATTTCATAACATTAAAACATAAAAATCTTACCTTTTTCTTGAGTTTCCGACTTGCCGCAAACGTCGCTCTTTCTCCGAACTACTTGTATCACGTCGGAGAGCGTCTTGAGCACTTCACCACTATGTAAAACTCAAGATTTTTGAAACAACAACAAGGCTTGGATATTTTTCTTTCTTTTTCTCTCTAGTGGCCGAAACCCCTTTTCTTTGTGTTCTTTGATTTTTGATCTATTTTCTTGATAATTCCAAAGGCAAGTGGATATATATGGATAAAGGGTCATGTGCTAAGCACATGACCACTTAAGATGGATCTTAGGCCATGTTTTGGGCCGGCCACCATGGTCTCTTTGGGCCTAAATTCTTGGGCCAACCTTCTTGGTCCAATTCTTTAAAAATCCCGCTTAGAAATTCCCGGAACTAATTTCCGAAATTCCAAATTTACCCTCGGCCTTCCCCGAGGTCTTGCCATCAATGATTTCATAATCAACATGAGCATAGCAACTTGAATCAAATTATTTCCTCAATACACACAAGTCTTATTTATTTCTTGATTTCCCGTTATACGAAAATACGGGACATAACATTGCCACTCGAGGTTCTCCGAGCTAGAGCAGATAGATTTCTAAATTTGAGGCAAGGAAGTATGAGTGCCCGAGAATATAGCCTTCAATTCAATTCATTGGTTAGATACGCCCCGACTATGGTGGCCGACATGGGAGATCGGGTACATAGATTTGTGAGTGGCCTAGGGCCACACCTGTTTAAAGATTGCTTAATGGCTTCATTGCATGACGGGATGGATATTTCCCGAATACAAGCCCATGCTCAGAATCTAGAGGGACGACAACAACCACAAAGAAGTGATCGTGATATTGATAGAAGGCAAAGTAAGAGGGCCAGATCTATGGGAGCAGGCAGTGATTATAGAGGGGGATCAAGGCAGACACATTCTAGGTACTCAGGCCAGTCGGTGACTAGTGCACCTCCTCGGTTCGCAGGCAGGATATTTGATCGCTCCTTTCATTCAGGACAGGGTCAGAGTTCGAGGGCCTCAGATTCCCAGTTCAGGGAAGATGATAGTCAGAGGAGACCCCCGGTACCGCAGTGCAGCCAATGCGGTAGATTGCATTCCGGATGATGTCGTCAGGGTTCGGATGCTTGTTATGCCTGTGGCCAGATTGGGCACATGATGAGAGATTGCTCGTCGATGAGAGGTAGAGTTGGGACTCAGCCCACAGGTTCAGCAGCTGGTTCATCGTCAGTGCGCCTGGTAGGGCAGCCTCCTCAGATGTCGGCAGGTCGAGGTAGAGGTAGAGGGGCAGTATTTACTTCAGTGCCACTCAGCCCCGTGTATATGCTTTAGCCGGACGGCAGGATCCTGAGTCCTCCCCGGATGTGGTTACAGGTACATTGTCTATATTCTCCCGTGATGTATATGCATTGATAGATCCGGGCTCTACTTTCTCTTATATTACTCCATATGTTGCTGGTTGTATTGGGGTGAAACTTGAGCCAATTAAACCTTTTGAGGTATCTACTCTGGTTGGTGATCCTGTGATAGCGAGACAAGTGTATAAAAATTGTGTACTTGTGATATGTAATCGCCAGACCAAAGCTGATTTGATCGAACTAGAAATGTTAGATTTCGATATAATTATGGGTATGGATTGATTGGCCTCGTTCTATGCAAATGTTGATTGCCGATTGAAAGTGGTTCGGTTCCAATTTTCGGGAGATCCCGTGCTTGAATGGAAGGGTAATGCAACATCTCCGAAAGGTAGGTTTATTTCCTACCTTAAGGCAAGAAAGATGATAGCCAAGGGCTATATTTGTCATCTAGTTCGGGTTCATGACACCGAGGAAAAGTTGCTAACTTTCCAATCCGTTCCGGTAGTGAATGAATTTCCGGATGTATTTCCAGATGAACTTCCAGGTCTTTCTCCAGAAAGAGAAATTGACTGGCTATTGATGTGTTGCCGGACACCAAGCCTATTTCTATTCCTCCGTATCGAATGGCTCCGGTAGAATTGAAAGAGCTAAAAGTACAGTTAAAAGATTTGCTTGAGAAGGGGTTTATTAGACCCAGTTCATCACCGTGGGGAGCACCAGTCTTGTTCGTGAGAAAGAAGGATGGTTCCCTATGGATGTGCATCGATTGCAGGCAGCTGAATAATGTGACGATAAAGAACAAATATCCTCTCCCGAGGATTGACGATTTATTCGATCAGCTGCAGGGTGCCAAGTGGTTTTCTAAAATAGACCTGAGGACGAGCTATCATCAAGTGAGGGTTAAAGAAGAAGATATACCTAAAACAGCCTTCAGAACGAGATATGGCCACTATGAATTCCGGGTGATGTCTTTGGGTTGACTAATGCTCCGGCCGTGTTTATGAATTTGATGAATAATGTATTCAGGCCACTCTTGGACTTATTTGTGATAGTACTCATCGATGATATTCTGGTGTATTCTCGCACAGAATCAGAACACGTAGATCATTTACGTATCGTTCTAGGAAATCTTCGAGCCCGAGAATTATATGCAAAAATTTTAAAGTGCGAGTTTTGGCTGAATTCTGTAACGTTTCTGGGCCATGTTATTTCAGATGATGGCATTCGAGTCGACACTCAGAAAATTGAAGCTGTGAGAACTTGGCCAAGGCCTATAACGCCTACAAAAGTCCGTAGTTTTCTGGGATTGGCAGGTTATTATAGAAGATTCGTTGAGGGCTTTTCATCTATTTCATCTCCATTGACGAAGCTAACCCAAAAGTCAGCCAAATTTCAGTGGAATGATGCTTGTGAGCGCAGCTTCTAAGAGTTGAAAGACAGATTGTCCTCATCTCCGGTTTTAACACTTCCAGAAGGGCCAGATGGCTATGTTGTGTACTGTGATTCTTCTGGCATTGGGTTAGGGTGTGTACTAATGCAGCATGGTAGAGTTATTGCTTATGCTTCAAGACTGCGGAAAAATGAAAAGAACTACCCAACTTATGATCTTGAATTGGCTGCAGTTATTCACGCATTAAAGATGTGGAGACATTACTTGTATGGAGTGCATGTTGATATCTATACAGATTACAAGAGTCTCCAATACATCTTCAAACAGAAGGAGTTAAATCTGCGGCAAAGGCGATGGATAGAATTATTGAAAGATTATGATGTAAATATCTTATACCACCCCGGGAAAGCAAATGTAGTAGCTGATGCGATTAGTCGCCGGTCAATGGATAGTTTATGCGAAGTTCCTTCAGAAAAGAAAGAAATGATTCATGAGCTTCGCCAGCTAGCTAATCTTGGAGTATGTGTAATTGATTCGGGTAATGCAGGGATTAGTATTAGCGATCCCACGGTTTCGTCCTTGGATGTGGAAGTGAAAGAGCGTCAGTATGAAGATCCTCAGTTGAGCCAGTATAGAGACACACTTCATGAAAAAGAGAGATCTCCGTTTAAAACGTCGATGGATGAAATTCTTAGATACCAAAGCAAGCTATGTGTGCCGAATGTGGCAGAATTGCGCCAACGAATTCTAGAAGAAGCCCATTACTCTCGGTATTCTGTTCACCCTGGTGCAACCAAGATGTATCATGATCTTAAATTGATATATTGGTAGGACGACATGAAGAAAGATATAGCAGCATTTGTAGCCCAATGTTCAAATTGCCAACAGGTAAAGATCGAACATCAAAATCCAGGAGGGTTATTGCAAGCAATGGAAATCCCTACATGGAAATGGGAAGCGATCAACATGGATTTTATTGTGGGATTAACTCGTTCTCGAGACAAGTATGATTCCATATGGGTGATTGTGGACAAGTTAACAAAAGCAGCCCATTTTCTTCTACTCAGAACCACATACTCGGCAGAAGACTATCCAAGGTTGTATCTTAAAGAAATTGTACGGCTCTATGGTATTCCACTATCCATTATTACAGCTAGAGGAGCGCAATTTACGGCCAAGTTCTGGAAGTCCTTTCAAGAAGGTCTAGGTACCCAAGTGAAGCTTAGCACGACATTTCATCCATAGACTGATGGACAAGCCGAACGTACTATTCAGACGTTGGAGGATATGCTACGGGCATGTGTATTAGATTTTGGTGGTAGCTGGGATGTTCACTTACCTCTGGTTGAGTTCGCATACAACAATAGTTACCATTCTAGTATTCAAATGGCTCCGTATGAAGCTTTGTATGGAAGAAAGTGCATATCTCCAATTGGATGGTTCGAAACAGGAGAAGGGCAATTGATAGGCCCTGAATTGATTCAGCAAGCGGTAGAAAAAGTCAAAGTGATCCGAGATCGATTGTTGACAGCCCAAGGTCGCCAAAAGTCTTATGCGGACAACCGTCGGCAAGACTTGGAATTTCAGGTTGATGATTGGGTATTTTTGAAGGTGTCGCCAATGAAAGGGGTGATGAGATTTGGCAAGAAAGGGAAGTTAAGTCCTCGTTACATCGGACCTTACAAAATCATCCACAAGGTGGGTCATGTAGCTTATGAATTGGACTTGCCTTTAGAGCTCGAGTCAGTTCATCCAGTCTTTCACGTCTCAATGCTTCGTAAGTCCATTAAAGATCCTACAAGGAATGCCCCGATTGACGATGTTCAAGTAACAGAAAGGCTAGCATATGAAGAAATTCCTATTGCCATCCTAGACAGGCAAGTACGAAGACTTCGAAATAAGGAAGTAGCTTCAGTCAAAGTGTTGTGGCGAAACAACAACCGAGAAGAGATGACTTGGGAAGTGGAGGAGAAAATGAAATCCACATATCCACACATATTCCAACCCCCGGAAGAGATTCAAGATGAAATTCCAACAATATAAGGTATGTATGCAGTAAATGAAGTGTAATAATTAGAGTATCTGAACACCCCTATTTCCATCATTACTCAGATATTATATCCCCTACTTTTGGGAGCTTTCGTAAATTTCTTAGAGTTTATTGTGTTATGACCCTGTGAGGCAGTGATATTATGAGTTGTTGTGTCAAGATGGTAGTGCCATATCATAAGGGAGACTCTGGCAGAATTTTTCTAGAATCCCTGATGACTAAACATTCGAGGACGAATGTTCCAAAAGGGGGGAAGAATGTTACACCCCGGGAAAAAATTTCCCCGTGAACGTACAGTGGATAGGCTAACGAAGGGCATAGCGTATACAATGTTTTGATGAGTAAGAAATAGTATTTGATGACCCTAAACGAGATTTCGAAGGCATATAAGGCAAGGAAAGAAAGTTGTTAAGGAAAGCAAATCATATGTTGTGTGTCGGGCAAGAATTACAAGAACTAAGTTAATAACGTTCTAATGATGTCTTAGAGACGAGTAATGACGTCCCTTAGATTGGTCCGTATAAGTTGGTCGGGACAGCTTTTACGATTTAATATAAGGGACCCTTCTCATTTCACTTCATTTTCATTTCATTTCACACTTTTTCATCTCTCAAGACCTCTAGAAGGCTCCATATATTTCATCTACAAGAATTCAAAGGAAATTGATGATCAACTTCATCAAACCAACAAGAATCAAGAGTAAGAAACTCAATAAAGTCATCTAAGCCAAGAAAATTCAAAGGGAGTGAGTTAGGGTTTTTGGTGCAAGAAGAGTATTGCTACTCCAGGCTTGTTCTTGCAATATCTAAGGTAAGTTTTATGGTATTTTCATGATGTTTGAAGTATTGATAGGATGAAACACTTGGATTGTAGAAGTGTGTAGAAAGTGGGTCATAAATGTGTGAATAGTATCATGGATGAATAGTGGTTGGAAGGAATCATGAAAATGGATATGTTGAGATTGTAAATATGTAGGATTTCATGGAATTGAGTATAATGATTCATGACTTTCATTTAAGACCCCATGGAATTCAAATCATGGACATTCATGGATTACGGAAGGGTTCATGACAATCATAATGACATATCATGAATACAATTAACGAAACTATAAAAGAAGTATGATATATAGTTATACATGTATTTAAAGTTTTCATGAACTAAAGCGTAATCTTGATCTGAAGTGAAACATGTTTCATGGATTATACGCCATGTGGATAGAAGCCATACGTATCTTAGTTTCTCCAAACCATGAAGGAAAAGTATGCACTTTTGAAGAAGGGTTTTCTGAACTTGAAACCTTGAAAAGGGTTTTCTTCAAAACCTTAAGATTGTAGTGTAGAATCATGTTATGAATCCATGTATAAGTGTTAGAATTACTTAGGAATACATGGGAGAGACCTACCTTGATGTGGGAAGATGAGGAGAGGAGAGAAAAGTCATGTTAGGGATTGGAGAAATGAAAAAAGGAATAAAAATTTGAAAAAACACGATTTTAATGAACCTCAGGTGTGTCGGCGTTGGCATCTGCGGTCGTATATGCTAGTGCACCTACAATATAGAATGTTGGAAATTTTGGGACGGACAATTTGGCCCAAATGTGCTAGGAAATGCATCATAGATAGCCATCAGTGTCACATTTCGCGTTCTGCATCGCAGACGCTTGGCCCGCGGAATGCTCTACGACCCTTCTATAAAATGGTCATAAATCTTTGTACAAATTTCTGTTTTACCTCCACTAGATATGAATGTTATGTTATTTCAAAGGGATACAACTTTCAGGAAGGAAGTGTTCTTAAATTCCCAAGGGATTTTCACTAAATCCGACCGGAAGACAGACTTATCGAAAACTTCGTCGATTCTATCAAATCTTGTGCACCTCACTATCCGTCTTGATTTTGAAACAACTATTTCCATCCAAGCTCATCCCTATGAAACTTCACATGGCTATCTCATGGTAACACTCATTTAACACATTCACACAAATTCTGAATTTTCGAGATGTTACATTATCTCCCCCTTCGGATCATTCATCCTCGAATGATTGTTCTGGTTGTAACTATAGATAACCCTAGATCATAAACGTGGTTGATGGGAACATGTGGACACTAAATGACATGAACACATAATATTAAGCTGAATGAATGCTGAACTAAATAAAATACTGAACTAAATGACTACCGAACTAACTAAAATACTGGGAACATGGGGATTATAGCTCGAGTTCTAAATGAAAAGGTTAGTTACCTTCAACATTTTCAGAATTCTCTTCAAAGAGATGTGGGTACTTGGACTTCATGTCCTCATCCGCTTCCCACATAGCCCCTTCAACTTTCTAATTTCTCCAAAGCACCTTCACTGAAGCAATTTCCTTAGTTCTCAACTTGCGAACTTGACGATCAAGAATAGCCACTGGAATCTCTTCATAAGACAGGCAATCTTTAAACCCTATTATCTCTACTGGGATAACAAGAACAGATCCCCTATGAACTTCTTTAACATAGATACATGAAACACTGGTTGTATAGCAGCCAAAACTTATGGAAACTCTAACTCATAAGCAACTTGTCCGATCCTTCGTAGGATCCTGCATGACCCGATATAACGGGGACTAAGCTTCCTCTTTTTCTCAAATCTCATAACTCCTTTCATAGGCGAAACATTTGGAAACACCCAATCATCAGTTTGAAAATCCAAGTCTCTGCGACGCACGTCCGAATAGGATTTTTGGCTACTTTGAGCCGTCTTTGTAACACCCTAATTTTTTTTTTAAACTAACTCTTGAATTTTCGATTGACCATATCTTGATAGTAAGGGTATATGTTACTTCGCACTTCCTGAACGTAAACTTGACGATATTTGGAACTTATTTGAAATGTTATGGTGTAGTTATGTAAGATACTCCTATTATTATCTTAGTAAATTATTAAATGGATTAGATATTTATGTATTTAGCGCAGCCCCTTTTGTAGTTATCCAAATAAAAATAAAAAGTTTGTAGTTATCCAAAGGTAAATATATTACCTTAGCTCATACCCTTTCCACCTCCTCTTCATATTTCGTTTTCTTCACCAAATAAAACCCCAAAGTTTCTCTCCTCTCATAACATTCATCCTCTAAATCAATCATCAAGACTTGTTTTGGTTGAGCCACAAATTACTCCACACTATTGAGGCACGTTACAAAACCCGTTTTTGAACTGGACAGTTGTTACTGTTTTCAACATAATTCCTTGTATAAAATTTAGTTTTAAGTGATACAAGATGTTATAGAAAGCTATTTCATTGCCCTACAACTTTCGTTCAGGCTCCAAAACCCAGTTTTGCATTTATTTACTGGAAAAGGGGGTGATGAAGTACAAGGCAGGTGCTGCCCAGATTTCTATTTTGCAAACCCTACATGTACTGTTGTTAGTATTTTGAGCATATCTTTTTGTACAAAACTGATATAGGAGTGATATAAATTTCTTTGAAACCCCAAGACATATATATATACAACTTTCATTGAGGCCATAACATTTTTGTTGTTCACCCCTTTGAAACCGAGCCACAATACAAGACATGAGTACTGTCCAGAATTCCTGTTTTGATAGTTTAGGGTGATTTTCACTGATTTCATGTTTAGTTTCGACGTGCTGAAACCATTGAACCTAAGTAGATATTTAATTGTGTATTTAAGGTATATATGCTCTTGTACAAGCTAAGACGAATTGTTTGACGAAGTGGACTTTGGTTGGTCTATAGCGTAGACGATTTGAACTACTTGAGTTGTGGTAGAACTTATTGTGTGGTAAAACACCAAGGTTTGTGTATAAACTTGAACTTGGAATATCTTTATTTTCTTGAATTTTTGAATTATCTTGATGTGTTGTTTCCGTTCTCTTCATCTTAGATCATTGTATGGTTATTATCTTACGTATTGCAAAATTTTCGCTAAATCGCCCACTTGTACGAACTGCTTGATCATTTTGCATTCTTGTTGGGACTTTTTCCTTCTTGTTGCGGTGACTTTGTCACCGATATTGGCATGCCTCTTGATTTAGATCTTGCCCATCTTGACTTTGGATTTACATTTCGTCTTGATGATGGACTTTTGTCCATTTTCGAGTATAAGTGGAAAGCCACTTTCAACATGGCTCTTGATTCTCTTGATTATTGGGTGACGACCCTACTTGGTTTGGGACTCCGGTTCTTCTTGTTATACGATTATGCTTTGATGTGATGGCATGACGTACGTGTTGGGCGAAATTGGTTATTTGACAAACTCTCTTGAATTGATTTATAAGCTTTCTTGACACTTGAGCCTTCGAATATTGATTTCGACATTTGGAAACTCTTCAAGGTTTGATATTTGATACTTTGATATACTTGATTTGTTATTATCTTATTGGACTACTTACGACGAATAAGGGAATTGGAGAATCTAATGGCTCCAAGCCCAAAGTTTATACGCCACTAAGCTTTATGCTTAGCGATAGTTGTTTTCTATCGTAGGTAATGTACGGGAAGAGATTTGAAGATGTCCAGTAGACTTTTTGGGAGCTTTAGTTAAGATCACATTTGCATATGCATCTAGGTCTTGTAAAATTTTAGGACTTGTACATAATCCAAATGTCACACTTATGTATGAAATTTTGGAGGCTCGTTAGACCACAAGACCATAAGCTTGTAACTTGAGCTCGGTGACTTGTTTTGCTATTTTAGGGTGTGCTTTAACCCAAGTCTTGGCATGTGCTAAATTTACAGTTGTCTTGTAATTATATACCAAGGAGGAGACTAGTTTTCCTTTGGTATTCACACGTTTAAAATTCGTGTATAATATTAACCTGCAATGGTGCTGAATGGAAAATATAATTTCATTAGGAGGTTGCTTTAACATTTTGATTATTCAAGAATGGTGCTACCATATTAAATTGATACTCTGATATTGTATTTTTTTCAGGGATGTTATGAAGTGTATTGTTAAGAAGAAGAAAAAAATGTCACACTTTTAAACCTTTTTCGCATGGGCCTATTTCTGCCACTAAATTATTTTGAATATCTTTTGACATAAATTAGCTTTTGTTTCGTAAGTGGAATCCTCCCAAAGTGGATGCTACATTCTTCAACTGCTCCTGAATCAACTTGACTTTTTTCATAACCTGATAGACCAAGTCTGGCCCTAACAACTCTGCTTCGCCAACTTCGAACCACCCATAGGTGATATATACCTTCACCCATGTAAGGCTTTGTATGGTGCAATCTGGATACTTGTGTGATAGTTGTCATTATAGGCAAACTCAAGTTCTGAATAGTGCGCTCTGCCTAGCCATCTATCTGAGGATAAAATGCGGTAATGAGATTTACCTTGGTACCCAATCCTTTCTGAAAGGATATCAAAAAGTTCACTGTAAACTGAGCACCACGATCTGAATGATGGACAAAGGAGTCCCATGCAATCGCATGATCTCCTGAATGTAAAACTTGCTATAGTCTTTTGCTGAATCTGTGGTCTTTACTGCCAAGAAATGCGCTGACCTATGTGAGTCGGTCTATAATCACCCAAATCGAATCATGCTTCAAAAATGAGCAAGGTAAACCTAATATGAAATCCATATTTATCATCTCCCATTTCCAAATGGGAATTTCTATGTTCTGAGTTGGCCACCGGGTCTTTGGTGCTCGGCTTTTACCGACTGACAATTTGGACACTTAGCCACAAAATTCGTTACATTATTTTTCATGTCGTTCCACCAATAAATCTCCTTAAGGTCATGATACATCTTCGTGGAACCTGGGTGAATGGAGTACCTGGAATTGTGTGCTTCTAACATAATTCGCTCTCTGAGCCCATCTACATCTAGAACACATAATCCGCCACGGTACCTTAAGGTACCATCATTTCCCCCTTGTTCGAATGTCGTTGCCTTATGCTTATGAATCCACTTTTTCAGCTACGACAAGTAGGGATGACTGTTTCTCCTTTGCTTCGGCTACTAAGGAGGAATAAGCCCTATAACAACAACTCCACCATCCTCAAAGCCCAAAAGTCAAACCCCAAGATTAGCTAAGCGGTGGACTTCTTTCACGTTAGCTCTCTTGTCTGTCTCAACGTGAGCTAAACTTCCCATATAACGCCGATTGAGAGCATCAGCTACCACATTCGCCTTCCTTAGATGATAGAGGCTATCAACGTCATAATCATTTAGAAACTTGAGCCACCTCCTCTATCTGAGGTTCAACTCTTTTTACTTGAAAATATACTGAAGACTTGTTATCGGTGAAAATGTCAACGTGAACACCATACAAGTAGTGACGACATATCTTATGTGCGAAGACCACAACTACTAACTCAAGATCATGAGTCGGGTAATCCTTTTCGTGAGGCTTAAGCTGCCTGGACGCATAAGCTATAACCTTTTCATGCTGCATTAAAACACATCCAAGACCAACTCATGAAGTATCACAATATACAACGTGTTACACCCTGTATCTTCGAAGAAGCACTTATCAAACTTGAAACATAAGTATGTTGAGTAATGGTTAAGTAAAACCACTTTGGAATATAAGGAGCAAGCATTATTAAGTATATTTAATGAGTGAAGTATGTATATAAGGTATACCGGAAGGTTTTATAAAGAAATGAGTGAAAGAAATGGAGTAGTACGACTTTGGAGAAAGGATGGGTAACGTTTCGTGTGAAAATTTAGGTCCAACTTGAGGGAAGAATATCTCCTAGCATATGAAGTGTTTTAAGGTGTTTAAAAAGCCTAAACTATATTTCGCCGAGTGTAGTTTCCAACACAGCAAATCACTCATCGATAGGACATCGGAGTAGAGAATTATGGATGTTATAAGTTCGGCTGATAAAGCAGAAACACATGCTACAATACTGCTACAATAACCGACTTGCTACAATACTGCTACATAAACTGCTACAGTGACCCGACCCGAATTTGACCTCTATATAAAGGGTAGTAACCCCTTTTTTCATCAGATTTGCATAGAAAATTCTAAAAAATTTGAGGAAGGAGCGAGGGAATCAAAATGTGAGCAATTTTGAAGTAGCGGAGTAGTAGTTTAGGTCCGGATAACGCATGGGTGTGATTCTAGAATTGTTCTGCAGTGCATTTTAGCATGGATTCAAGGTGGAATCTTGAAGATATTAACGTTGGACAGGGAAAAGGTATGAATCTTTCTCTTTTGGTATTATTTCAGGGTGTTTTACGAAGATAAAGTCATTAAATAATTATATAGTAAGTTGGTTAGTCATGGAAGTTGAAAAACAGCGTGTGGGCTGTTTTATGGCACATATTGGTGTTGGAAATGATGTTATTGATTTTGATATTGTCGTTGTTGTTGTTGTTGGTTGCTGAATTGAGATTTCGGGCTGGGCACATAAACAGGGGAGATGCTGCCCGATTTTCGGTAGGATATAAAATAGTTTGATTTGAAAACTTAGCACAAGTATACAACAATGAGTCTAACGATAGTTGAATCCTCTTAAATGTAGATCGACGAGCTTGGAAAGACAATCGAGCAGTAATTCTAGTAAGGCGACCGGAAAGGTATGTTAAGGCTCGTCCCTTTTCTTTCGAAGGCATGATTCCTATGGTATGATTCCATAATTGTTTCCATAACCTCCTTGATTTCAAAAACTAGAAGTTTATGACTCTTAAAGTTTCTTATGATGTTAAGAATGAGGACGTTTTTATGAGAATTACGTTGAGGATGATTTTATGCTTAAGGCCTCAAGTTATGATTTCAACGATGACATGAAAATGTTAAGCTATTTCATGATCTTCTTGATTTATTTCATTGTTGTTGATCTCACCTTATAAATTTTTCCCTCAAGGTGAGATAGAGCGATAGCTTCTATTTGAACTCTTATGCATGCCATGAGCATAATATATGTATATGGCTATTTTGTGACATTACAAAGTTCTATTATTTCACTTTGAATATGCACTGCACTCCTTTTCATTCTTCATGCATATATAAGGCACAGTAGACAGGGGGTGACGCTGTGACCTTTGTTGTGTATATATAAGGCACAGTTGATAAGGGGTGACGCTGTGGCCTTTGTTTTGATGGGTATATATATGGCACAGTTGATAGGGGGTAACGCTGTGGCCTTTGCTGTGATGTGTACATATATGGCACAGTTGACAGGAGGTGACGTTGTGGCCTTTGTTGTGATGTGTGTATATATGGCACAGTTGATAGGGGCTGACGTTGTGGCCTTTGTTAGGATATATATATATATATCTATATCTATGTGGCACAGTTGACAGGGGGTGACGCTGTGGCCTATGTGGTGATGTTTTAATTTATCTTTGCACATTCATTAAAATGTTTCAGATGCCTTCCATGATTTTATGTACATATTGTTTTAAAAAGGTTAAAGTTGCATGAATGGTATCCGCCTTAAGAGGCAATCAAATGTACGGGTCATCTTTATCCCCTGTTATGTTCTATACTTCTTATTATGATGCTATTCATGCCTTACATACTCAGTACACTATTCGTACAGACCCCCTTTCTTCGGGGGCTGCGTTTCATGTCATGCAGGTGTATACAGATGAGTAGAAGACGTTGGCTATAGGATGTTCCCAGGCTATTAGCTGATTTGGTGAGCTCCATCTCACTTTGGAGTGTTGCCGAGTCAGAGTACTTATGTTATGGTATCTCGTGTATGTTAGAGACTTTTGCAGACAGTGTCCTGTAGATAGGGCGTCGAGGAGTCAACAGTTGTGTAAAGCAACCTTATAGGTCGATGTGTTTTGATGCTTTATTTTTTTAAAAAGATTTTATTGTGACTAGGTTTTCTTTGAATTAACGATAAGGGAGAAGTCCTTGATTTGACGAAAGGGTTTTCTTGAAAAGTTTTTTTTTTACTTGACGGAAATGTCATTTCGTAGATTAAAGGTTCACGAAAAGTTGTGACTCCCGGATGGAATAGTAGTATTGCACTCAGCCGAGTATGGTCTTGGGTGCCAGTCGCGGCCCTTCGGTTTGGGTCGTGACAAAAGTGGTATCAGAGGAGTTCGTCCTAGGGGTTGTCTGCAAAGTCGTGTCCAGTAGAGTCTTGTTTATGGTGTGTTGTGCGCCACATTTATAAATAGGAGGCTACAGGGCATTTAGGATGGTTACCCTTCTTTCACATCTAAGATCATGTGATGAGAGCCAAGTCGTAGGAAATGAAATTCCTTGCACTAACTCTTGATTTCAGCAGAGGAATGGTATTGACAAAGGAAGTGAATGATGACATTGGGATTACAGGGACAATAGAAGTTGAGGGAATCAACACAGAGGTAAGTATTAGTAAAAAGGATTATGAGTCAGATATGGTAAGGATGTCGCAAGAATGATTGAAATGTATGGAAGAGGAAGAGGAAGTGACTAAGAAAGTACACAAGGACGATCGATAAAGGTTCAGGTATATTCCGAGTCGTGACGCAAGAGGTAAGCTGGTTTGCATTTATGATTATTTTCTGGATTGCTTATACAACATCTAGATGCGATGTTGCTTGGCCAATGAAGGAAGTAGAGATTGTATCAACCTTAGGAATATGTGGTGTATTTCTAGCTAATCCTTATATGAAGGCTTTATCTCAAATATTTTTTTCGGACGGGTGTTTTGAAGATTATTAACGATAGAGAAATTAGGTGTGATGTCAGTTTATGTGTAAGGAGAGAAGAGGGCAGGTGTATAAGTGAACATAAAGTATTGCAAGGATCGATTCGGTTGCTAAAGTAAAGGAAGTGAGGTTGATTATTTTCGACAAAGAGACAGGGTACAAGTACGAGTAAAGATTTTTAAGTAAAGTTGTATTGTCGGGATTCACAGTTAGGACATAGAAAGATATGTTAGGAGGACCTACAGATTTAGACATTCGAAAAAAAATAAAATATGAGACACCAGAATAGCCCGAGGGAAATTAGAGGCATATGAGCTTTACAATTGGAATTCTCTGGCTAGCTGGGGAAAAGAGAAGGGAGATGTATTAAAGCCACAGCTTCAGGACAAAATCCAATGGCAACAGAATGTCTTGCAAGGAAAAGGGTGTTGAAACGCGATAAAAAGATAATTCACGAGTGACTACATCGAGTATTATGCATACCTTTATGAATGATGTTACGACATGTCAAAAGTATTGATTGTGCTGTATGTCAAAATTGAGGTAGCAAGCGCTACAGAGGGCATCAGGATTGGGTTTTCTCGAGGATTAAAGTCAGATAGCGGTAACTCGACTAACAATATAAGAAGGAGCATTAGAAAAAAAGGGTTATGATATCAAGAAGGAGGGAGAAACTTGGACAAGGAAAAACACATACCTATTAAGGGTCAGATAATACCTAATTGAGGAAGAGGTTAGGATGAAAGCAGGAAAGCAGACGATATGATCAAGTTTAAATAAATCAACAGGAGATAGAGTAAGGTTGTATGTGGAAAAGGGTCAATGTGGGGACTCCGGAACCAACCTATACGTCCTTATAACCAGAACTAAGAAGGTTGTAAATAATGGGCACTCTGCCAAAATTCTCCAAAAAAAAATTTAAGGACAAGGACCAAAGAAGGGCAAGGACAAAAGATTTAGGAGATCACGAAGATTATACGTCTATGATGGTTACAGATTGATTAATGGTAAAGTATGGGACGAGATGATATGGAATGATAAGATGAAGATGACACTACAAGTGGGCATTGGCATTAATTATTGGAATAAAAAGTACTATTCCAGCGGGACAGATAGTTGGGTACATCATTATTTCGAGTATCCCTAGGGATTATTATAGGCAAGATTTGAGATTTAAAGTAGTATTTTTGGTTAATGACAAGTAGGGAACTTGAAGTAGTCGTAAGTGAAAGAACAAAAGCGATGCCGAAAGGATTATTATAGGATGAAATTTCGATCGAGAATGGCAATGGAATACAACACCATAAGGTAAAGCCTTTAAGGGGGGAAGCAAGTAAGCTTGAGTACGAGCACAAGGGCTGACTAAGGTATTGGAGGAATTATGACACCCGACAATGGGAAAAATCAAGAAGTAATAGGGAGTCATGAAGCAAGATGAGTTAAGGAATGCAAGGAGAAGCCATGAAAGTAGACGGAGATAAGATGGCAAGAAAACGATTCAAGGATATTGCGATTGGTCGAAAAATGCTGGTGACAATGAACCCTCGTGAAAATTTGAGTCGCTAGTTATGTCAATTGTAAGAGTATATGACATAGAACCATATAAATAATTGCCATGATGAGATGGCTAACAGAATGGTGCAAGGATGATGAGGAGGATACCATTGATATTTGACAAATGGAAGTTTCAAAGGGATCGATAACCAAAGTACTTATAGATAACTGCGGCTAAGAAGTTTTACCGCTACAAGGAATCTTAAAAATTTAGGAATGGAAAGTAGTTGTATGTGTTAATTGATGGCTTGTCATCGAGAGTTCCAAAGGCTAAAATAGCATTTGCTTGGTCAGTAAAGTGAGGGACTTTTCCAATTCAAAGGGAGATACACGATCGAAAATTTTCTTGGGATCAGTTAGAATTTCAGCTTGTTCTAGGTTATGTGGTAAAGGTCACGCAGTAGGGTGGATGCGATCATACCAGCACTAACGCACCGGATCCTATTAGCACTCCAAGGTTAAGCGTGTTGGGGTGAGAGTAATACTAGGATGGGTGAACCCCCTGGGAAGTGTACTAAAAGTCTTACAAATTCAGATATAAGGGACAAATGAGAAGCTAGAGTAGCCTAAGGGAAATTGGAGTATGCGGAGTGGTTGGAAACCCTAAAAGATCGCGAAGGATGAAGCGGACTATACCGACAAAGAGAAAGAAGGTGCATCACAGCTCTAGAACTAGGATAAGTTCGAATAGTATTTGGAAATACTTTGTAAGCGAGGCGTTAGTATGTATTTATATATGTGTATGTGTATGACATCCCATATGTGGCTGCGCCAACCGATACACCCCAGCAACCGACGTTGCTATACACTGAAGGCATTAATCGAACAGGGTAATGAAGTTCAAGTGGAAAAAAAAGTGGTACAAATGTTACAAGGTAAGTTGATGGTATTTTCACTACAGGTTAGAGTTGGAAAGTCCTAATGCAATAACATCAGGGAAAGTAAGAAAGTGAGTATATAGAAACTAAAGAGATTAGAATGTCTTGAGAAAAGGAAAAAGTGTAAGAAACGAGGGTGAGTGAAGCTTCCAAGAGAAACGACGGGCAAGGGAAGGGACTATTTGGATAAAATTCGAAGGTAGGCATGCAAAAGGGATAAAGTATGGTAGTATGAAACAAAAGATGAATGAGTGGGGTCATAAAACAAACTTCGGTAAGTGGGACTAAAGGATAGTAACCACAAATAAGGATGTGAAGTAAGAGAGAGAATGATCAGGCCTTGCAATGATACTAAGAGATTTCCAGCTCTCTAGAGACATATAAAGGGATAACTGTGTAGTCATATTGACATGGTTGCCCCAGACATGGAGGAGGCTTCCTAAAAGATGGTTCAAGAATAGAACGAATTTGCATATTTAAAGGAATATTTCATGGACTTCAGGGTCGAAAGAAGAGAGTATAATGTAGGGATTTCACGATACGAACAAGAAGTGGCAGAACACTGGAACAACTACAATGCATAGGTGGGACACAAATAAGTAGTCAAGGAAAATTTTGGATAAGTGAGCTAAGTGAATAAAAGGATTGATAGTGGATGTAGAAGAGTGTAGCATATTAACTCTCAATGATATATTGTAGACGTAAAGTGAAACCGGAAACTCAGAGTAAGAAGAATTTCAGTGATAATAGTTGTGGAGGAAGACGAGGGATAAAAAGAGCAAACTGTGACCAAACGTTCCGTAAAATGTTTTGATGGATTCCAATGTTCCCACTAACCCGTTGATTCAGGAAATGTTCAATCATAAAAGGTGGAAGTAGAAAGGCCTTAAACAAGGCAGCGAGAATGGATTTGTAATGCATAAGCGTTTCGTTTAAATGTAAAACCCTCGACCAGCAGAAAGAAAAAAAACAACTCAAGCTATACGATGAGAGAACTCCGGTATTATGAGAGACCAAATGAGTTGGAAGATCGTTAGGGTTGGCCAATGACTACCAGTACTCGGGGGTTATTAGTGTGTAAGAACACCCTTAAAAAAGGGAGAAGAGCAGATCTAATTCTGAAAGAAGGTGTAGCATTGTCAAAGTCCAAAGAAAGAAAGATGTCAGCTTAAAGGGGCCAAGACTCGGATGGCATATCAAGAATGTATTAAGAGGGAGCAGAAATAAATTAAAGATAAGCAAACCACAAGCAGGTATGAAAAAGGAATTACGATGGATCAAGAAATACTTCATGCGGACGTGAGATATGATTTCCAGGCCCGACATATTCCACAGAGTAATAAAGAGAGGGAGAAAGGTCTTCAAAATAATTTTACAGAGAATGATAGAAAGGGTGACGAACACAAAGGGCGCCGCAGCCGGGAGCTACCCATTAGTAGGGAGACGAGGACGAAAAAAATGGCATGATTATCATAGTACTTGCAAGACGACGAGCGATTGTAGCATGATAAATCAATACTACGATAAAGGAAACAGAGCGAGCGTGGGATATGAGTTGATATTTTATTATGTACATAAGAACAAAGAGGTGATAAAGTGCATAGATGATTCCAATGAAAGAGTTAAGAGCGCGGGAAGAAACTAACAAATGTATAGTATAAAGATACGGCGATCGGATTCTAAGAGGAAGGCAACGAACCAACGGAGATGTTGTGGGTTGTAGACTGCAACATTCAAGGATGAATGTTTTTAAGGGGGGAAGGATGTTACACCCCGTATCTTCGAAGAAGCACTTATCAAATTTGAAACATAAGTACGTTGAGTTAGGGTTAAGTAAAACCACTTTAGAATATAAGGAGCAAGCATTATTAAGTATATTTAATGAGTGAAGGATTTATATAAGGTATACCGGAAGGTTTTATAAGGAAATGAGTGGAAGAAATGGAGTAGTACGACTTTGGAGAAATGATAGGTAAAGTTTCGTGTGAAAATTTTGGTCCAACTTGAGGGAAGAATAAATCTTAGCATATGAAGTGTTTTAAAGTGTTTCAAAATCCTAAAATGTAGTTCGTCGAATATAGTTTCCAATACAGCAAACCGCTCATTGATAGGACATCGGAGTAGAGAATTATGGACATTACAAGTTCGGCTGACAAAGCATGAATGTGTGCTACAGTACAGACTTGCTACAATACTGCTACAAAAACTACTACAGTGACCCGACCCGAATTTGACCCCTATATAAAGGGTAATAACCCCCTTTTTCATCAGATTTTCCTAGAAAATTCCAGAATTTTTAAAGGGGGAGTGAGGGAATAAAAAAGTGAGCAATTTTCAAGTAGCGGAGTAGTAGTTTAGGTCCGGATAACGCATGGGTGTGATTCTAGAATTGTTCTGCGGTGGATTTTAGCGTGGATTCAAGGTGGAATCTTGCAGATATTATCGTTGGACGGGGAAAAGGTATGAATCTTTCTCTTTTGGTATTATTTCAGGCTTATTTATGAAGATAAAGTCGTTAAATAATCGTACAGTAAGTTGGTTAGTCATGGAAGTTGGAAAACAACGTGTGGACTGTTTTATGGCACATATTGGTGTTGGAAATGATGTTATTGATGTTGATATTGTTGTTGTTGTTGTTGGTTGCTGAATTGAGATTTCGGGCTGGACACATAAACAGGCGAGATGCTGCCCGATTTTCGGCAGGATATAAAATAGTTTGATTTGAAAACTTAGCACAAGTATACAACAATGAGTCTAACGATAGTTGAATCTTCTTAAATATAGATCGACGAGCTTGGAAAGACAAGCGTACAGTAATTCGAGTAAGGCGACTGGAACGGTATGTTAAGGCTCGTCCCTTTTCTTTCAAAGGCATGATTCCTATGGTATGATTCCATAAGTGTTTTCATAACCTCCTTGATTTCAAAAGCTAGAAGTTTATTACTCTTAAAGTTTCTTATGATGTTAAGAATGAGGACGTTTCTATCAGAATTACGTTGAGGATGATTTTATGCTTAAGGCCTCAAGTTATGATTTCAACGATAACATGAAAATGTTAAGCTATTTCATGATCTTCTTGATTTATTTCATTGTTGTTGATCTCACCTTATAAATTGTTCCTTCAAGGTGAGATAGAGCGATAGCTTCTATTTGAACTCTTATGCATGCCATGAATATAATATATGTATATAGCTATTTTGTGACATTACAAAGTTCTATTATTTCATTTTGAAATTTGCACTGCACTCCTTTTCATTCTTCATGCATATATAAGGCACAATTGACAGGGGGTGACGCTATGACCTTTGTTGTGTATATATAAGGCACAGTTGACAGGAGGTGATGCTGTGGCCTTTGTTGTGATGTGTATATATATGGCACAGTTGACAGGGGGTGACGCTGTGGCCTTTGTTGTGATGTGTGTACATATGGCACAGTTGACAGGGGGTGATGTTGTGGCCTTTGTTGTGATGTGTGTATATATGGCACAGTTGACGGGGGGTGACGCTGTGGCCTTTGTTGGGATGTATATATATATATATATATATATATATATATATATATATATATATATATATATACGGCATAGTTGATAGAGGGTGACGCTGTGGCCTATGTGGTGATGTTTTAATTTATCTTTGCACATTCATTAAAATGTTTTAGATGTCTTCCATGATTTTATGTACATATTGTTTTAAAAAGGTTAAAGTTGCATGTATGGTATCCGCCTTAAGAGGCAATAAAATGTTTATCCCCTGTTATGTTCTATACTTCTTATTATGATGCTATTCATGCCTTACATGCTCCGTACACTATTCGTACTGACCCCCTTTCTTCGGGGGCTCGTTTCATGCCACGCAGGTGTATACAGATGAGTAGAAGACGTTGGCTATAGGATGTTCCCAAGCTATCAGCTGGATTGGTGAGCTCCATCTCAGTTCGGAGTGTTGCCGATTCAGAGTACTTATGTTATGTTATCTCGTGTATGTTATAGACTTTTGCAGATAGTGTCCTGTGGATAAGGCGTCGAGGAGCTGACAGTTGTGTAAAGCAACCATATAGGTTGATGTGTTTTTATGCTTTATTTTTTTGAAAGATTTTATTGTGACTAGGTTTTCTTTAAATTAACGATAAGGGAGAAGTCCCTGATTTGACGAAAGAGTTTTCTTGAAAAGTTTCTTTTACCTGACGGAAACGTCATTTCGTAGATTAAAGGTTCACGAAAAGTTGACTCTCAGATGGAATAGTAGTATGGCACTCGGCCGAATAGGGTCTTGGGTGCTAGTCGCGGCCCTCCAGTTTGGGTCGTGACACAACGAACCCCTCAGTTCCTTCTGGTAACATAAAAACTGGAGCAGAAGTCAACCTCTTCTTTAACCCTTCGAAACTTTTCTCACATGCATCTGACCATTGGAACTTGACTTTCTTTTAGGTCAATTTAGTCAACGGAGCTGAGATGGAGGAAAACCCTTCTACAAAATGCCTGTAATTGCCCGCTAGACCTAGAAAACTTCTTATGTTAGATGCTGAAGTGGGTCTGGGCCAATTCTTTACTGCCTCGATTTTCTAAAAATCCACCTTAACGTTTTCTTCTGAAATAACATAGCCTAGGAATGCTACTGATTTTAGCCAAAATTCACACTTAGAAAACTTCGCATATAACTTGCGATCATATAGTGCCTGCAACACGATTCTGAGGTGTTCTGCCTGGTCAGTGTCGTTACAAGAATAAACCAAGATATCATCAATGAACACAAATACGAACAAATCAAGATAAGACTTCAAAACCCTGTTCATGAGGTCTATAAAAGCAGCTGGTGCATTCGTCAAGCCAAACGACATCAACAAAAATTCGAAATGCCCATAACTAGTCCTAAAAGCTATTTTAGGAATATCAAGTTCTTTAACCTTCAACTGATGGTACCCTGATCTGAGGTCAATCTTGGAATAGCACTTAGTACCTTGAAGTCAGTTAAATAAGTCATTGATTCTGGGGAGAGGGTACTTGTTCTTAATCGTGACTTTGTTCAACTGATGATAGTCTATGCACATACACAAGGACCCATCCTTCTTTTAGACAAACATGACCAATGTGCCCCAAGGTGAGACACTTGGGTATAAATCCCTTATCTAGAAGATCTTTCAACTAGACTTTTAGCCCTTTCAACTTTACTGGAGCAATTCTATATGGCAGAGATATCGGCTTAGTGCCGGGAAGTAGATCAATTCCAAAGTCAATCTCCCTATCGGGAGGAACTCCTGGAAGATCCTCAGGAATTACCTTTGGGAACTCATTAATAATTGGTAAGGACTGGAGAGTGGGGATTTGAGCATCTGCATCCCTGATTGGAACTAGATGATAGGTATACCCTTTAGAGATCATCTTTCTGGCTTTGAGATAGGAAATAAACCTACCCCTAGGTACCACTGCATCACCCTTCCATTCTAAGACTGGTTCACCGAGAAATTTGAAACTTATTATCTTGGTTCTACAACCCACTGTGGCATAACATCACACCAACCAATCCATGCCCATGATTACATCGAAGTCTACCATTTCGAACTCTACTAAGTCCGCTACAGTATCGCAGTGATAGACCATAACTTGAAAACTCATATACACACGTCAAGCTATAACTAACTCTCCAACTGGGGTGGACACTTCAAAAGGTTCATGCAACTTTTCTGGTTCGATCCCAAATTTCTTAGCAATAAATGGGGTTACATAAGATAGGGTGGCCTCGAGATCCATACGAGCGTAAACATCAAAGGTGAAGACTGTTAGCATACCTATGACAACATTTGTATGAGCCTCAGTGTCCTGGTGACCTGCTAGTGCATACAAGCAGTTCTGGCCTCCACTTGTGTTACCATATGTTGCTGCGCCACACCCTGATTGGGCTTGAGAGTTATGTGGAGCTGCTAAATTTGTGGACTGAGCCACTTTACCCCCGGTACCCTTTCTAGCTAATGGATAATCTCTCTAATAGTGACCCCGCTGGCCACACCCATAACATATATCCATGCCCATGCGATACTTCCCCGGGTATCTCTTACCACATTTGCTGCAGGCCGGATTAGCGTATGCCTTCTGACCCACACTGGCTTGAGATTGAGAACCTACTGCCCTGAAACTCTGTCTCTTTTGGTCATGCCAGAACTTTGGGGCTGGGGCACTAGCTACTGATGACCTATTTTTGAAGAATTTTTTGCCTCTACCTCCCCATGACAGAAGTTACCTGCAGAATTAGCTCATTTATTGAATTCTCTGTCCTTCTCTTTCTGGAGCGCCTCATCTTCCTTCATTCTGTCCTCATTACCCTGTACAAAAGCAACCATTTTTGTGATATTCATGTCTTTATTCTGAATAATGATATTTGCATCACCATAAAAGTATGGTAGAAGACCCAACACAAATTGCCTAACCCTAGCCCTCATATCTGGGATCATATGCGGAGCATACTTGGCCAAAGAAACAATATTAGGTAGTACTCATTCACACTCATATTATTCTGCATGAGTGTCTCAAATTCAAAGGACTTTGTCTCCCTGACCTCAATCAGCTGGAAGTAGTCCATAAAAGCATCTACAAATTCATAACAAGTTGCAGCAGACGCACTCTCCTTTCAGGACTATTTCCATGACTCATACCAAATATGAGCAACATCCTGCAACTGATAACCTCCCAACTCTGCTGCCACTGTCTCAATAACATGCATAACACAAAAAACCTTCTGAAGCCCATCGATGAAATTTTGCGGATCCTCCACCTTATTAGTCCCTGTGAACACTGGAGGCTTCATACGCAGAAATTCTTGGGTCCTAGAACTGAACGACCCACCACTAGTGCCCGCTCTTAGAGCCGTTCCTTGACGTTGTGCTTGGGTGGCAACAATTTGGGTGAGCATCTGGATAGTTGCACTAACATCCATGTCAATGGAACTAGGCGGCGAGACTGGAGTACGGACCTCAGCAAGCCTCTAGTAGCAGGTAGGGGTGCTGAACCTGATACATTTCTCTAAGTCTGAGGGTCCACCTTTGGAGCAACATTAGCAGTAGCTCTCTGGCTAGTATCTGAAGTCCTCTTGGTGTACTTTCTTTTCACAGGCATTTTCTAAAACATGTAATACGCACGAGTTAGAAGAATTCCTGAAAGTACTATTCCAACTCCACGATATAGAGTATGAAAGAGATGCGACAATCCTTAATGTCTTGGTGGTCAACTGTTTACATGTGTGGCACATACACACACATAAAAGTGACCCCACTGGACATGATTTCATAGACTCCCTAAGACACTTGAACCTAGACTCTGATACCAAGCTTTGTCACGCCCCGAACCACAGTCTGGGCGTAACATGGCGCTCGGTGTCTTGCTACATGTGACCGACCGAACCACATAGCTTGCTAAATAAACATGGGGCATATACTAATGCGGGATATAAGTTAAATCATGAAAGTCTGAGTAAGCATGAGAATTTGTAGTCATAAGTCTGAAATAACTTGTTAAATATAAGTACGGAAATCATGATAATGTTGTCGACAAGTCCAAACACAACGGAGTATCTGACATGACATGCTAGACTAATCTATGAAACATCTGAAACATGAGTCTGAATACTAAAGCTGTGTTACACCCTGTACCTCGGAGAAGCACTGGTTAAATTTGACTGTAAGTATGTAGAGCTATGGCTAGGTAAAACAACTTTGGATTGTGAGGAACGAAGCATTATTAAGTATATTGTTTAAGTAAAGTGTTATATCCCGTATTTTACACATTCAGATATTTCAAGGTGGTCGTGGTAGGTTAAGGGCAAGACTATGTTCCAACATTATTTTAATATACAAGTTGTTTATTAGTATGGAAATATTGAGAAAGGTTAAGGGTAAAAAGGGAAATTCACAAAATGGCTCATGGTAATATTGCGGAAGGCTAGGGGCAAAATGGGAATTTCACAAAATATTCGAGAAGGTTCTTGGAGGGGCCATGTTGGCTGTGTGGCACATGCCATATTTTATTAAATGGGGGCTAATTATAAATATATATATGGACCAAGCTTATGTAACAAGCCAAGTGGTCATATTTGTGTAATTAAGAAAGTTCAAGAAAAATGGAGAAGGGGACATGTGTCCACCTTGTATTAGTAGAAGCTATATGTTATATCCCGTATTTTTGAACGTCAGATTAATTGCTGAGGTGGGACCCACACATCGAGATTTTTTTTGGGACATCTGAAAATTCATATGAATCACATATGAGAAGTTAAACACAACTCAAGAAGGACCCTTGGGCCAAATCAAAGTGGAAGTCCTCCAAACGAATATTTTAAGAAAACGTTTTCGGGTGATCTGACTTAAAGGGGCAAAAACGGTATTATAAGTTTGGAATTTGGAAAAGTACCAAGAAATAGAAGTTGTAGATTATTGAATTAGCTTTCCAACCATAGGTCGTGGGTGCCCAAGTGACGTCGGTACAAGGAGATATGGACGTTTTAAGGTCGAACGGTCAGTGGGCTAGGCCCAACTCGGGACCAAACCGAGTTGGCCCAAAAAAATCAAAAAAAATAAGTGGGCTAAGGTTTGGGCCTTGTTTGGCCGTCCATTTGGTGTGGGCTTAAGCCCACATCAACGTTAATGAGTAAATAAAGAGATGACCATGTCATCTTTTTCATCAAACTCTCTAGAATTTTCAAGAAAGTAAGAACAAGAAAAGAAGGAGAAAAACTTGAAGGCCATTTCGGCCAAGATCAAAAACCAACAACAAAATTGATAAAAATTCTTCAAAAATCATTTTCTACCTAGTAAAGGGTGATTAACAAGGTGGAGTTGTTGTTGGAGCAAGAAAATTTCAAAATCATACAAGTTGTCAAGTTGTAGTCAAGTGAGAAGTTGAAGAAGAAAGGTGAGTTTTGATCTTGTTTTATGTGTTATATATGGTTTATATGTGTTGTAGTATGCTAAAATGGGTGAAATTCATGAAGGAGAGAAATATAGTACATGGCCGTGTATGTGTATATATGTGTAGGAGTCATGCTTCAATTATTTTAATTAGTGTTTGGTTGTTATTGTTGTGAATGATATGTGGAAAATGGAAGTTGAATGAATTTTGAGAAGTTGTAGTGTGTATGTTGGTGTTGGCCGTGTGGTTATGGTGAAAAAATGGAAGAGAATGAGTCCATTTTATTTAGTATTTTGTTTGTTGTTATGTTGTGGACTCTATGTTGCTAATGAATGTCTAGGAACCTTAGTCAAGTTGAAGTAGGTGGAGGTTTGTTTTAGAAGTTGTGTAAATTGAATGTAATGTTGTTGCATGCATGGAAGGTAATGTGGTTAGTATGATGTTGTTGGAATATAGATTATGAGGTTGTTATTGTTTTCATTAAAGTTAGAAAGTTTTTGGAAGAAGTAGTAAGTTGATTGAATATGGAAGTTGTTAGTATTGTTGTTGTTGGAATTGTGGTTGATATTTTGGCCGGGTTTGAATTCCCGGGATTGTTGTTAATTGAAATTAGCCAAGTTGAACTTGGTGGGATGGAGTATTTATAGGGGAAGTGCTGCCGAAATTTCGGTAGCCAAATGTTTCCTTAAGATTCTAACTCTAAGTACCCTAATAAGAGTTTTGGTAAACATGATCAATTTGCAGATTTTGACGAGATTGCGACGTGAATTTGGAATAGCAAAAGGAGAGGAAAGAGGTATGTAAGGCTTCACTCTTCTTTCTATGGCATGTCTTATATGTAATAAGTCGGGTACGAGCCTCGGGGACAACCCTAGCCCCCGGAACCCGCACCTAAAGTTTTCCACTTTTTGTTCAATAGAATTGAACTAGAAAGTGTGCAAATGATGGAAAGACCTCTTAAACCCTTAGAACTTGCACGAGTGGGACCCGATTACCCTAGAACCCTCACAAGTAATGACATGACACGTAATATATGTAAATAACATACGCCACCCCATTCAGCCCGAGGTGGGCCCGCTACTCTCGGATTTTTCCTTACAGTGTTGCTTGACTTATTAGAAGTGAATCCAAAGGGAACTTTTGATCCCGAGTTCGTTACCAAATGATAAGTACTATGACTCCTCCAACGAGGACCCTTCCATGACGAGAATGATAACAATGACATTACATAAGAGGATATGCCTATGATACGCACTACCGGAACGACTCTATGACCAAGATAACTAAGCTAAGTATCTTATGTAAATATGAAAATGATAAATTAATTTTTGAATCTTATTTATATTCCCTAGCTATGCCTTTATTTTCTAAAGATTTCAAAGTCTATGAACTGTCATCTATGATGCCCACAATTTCATTCTACGTTTACTATAATACTATTCTCCATTGACCATCTCACCTCAAAATATTCGTCCCTTCGAGGTGAGACAAGAGCGATCACGAGTATTCCATAATGTAATCGGAGGTCACCGGCCTTACGCCGCTCCGATGGCTATATGATTTTTCCTTGGGCTCCTTTGTGTGCTTATAGGATATATACATATAGAAAACATGTCTATGTATATAATACATGTATATATATATATAAAACATGTATATGTATATAAGATATGTATAAGTATATAAAAGATATATATGTATATAAGATAAGTAAATGTATATAAGACATGTATATGTAAGCAAGCTATGTATATGAACCTGGGTTGAGGGGAAGGGATACATGGGGGAATGGGAAGGGAAACATGTTTCATTGCTACCTGATCAGCTGGCTTATCATCCCGGATGCGAGGTGCCCGGACGCGGGATATATGGGTGAGCCGATGTATATCGGCGCTATGTGGGTGAGCCGGCATTGTTCGACGCTATTATATGACCTACCATGTCATGACCAGACATGCTATGATAAGATATGCTATGGTAAGCTATACTATGACATGATATGCTATGATCTGCTACGACAGGACATGATATGACAAGCTATGCTATGCTATGATACGCTATGATATGCTATGCTATGGTAAGACATGCTATGACACGCTAAGCTATGACACGACATGCTATAACATGCCATGCTACGATATGAGGTACTATGTTATGATATACTATAGCCTGACACTCTATGACACGATATACTATGACGTGATATACTACGACAAGACAAGATAAGATATAATACGATATGATACGAGATGATAATATATGACATGAGATATGTTCTATCTTCTATATTCTATGACTCCATGACATTATTAATTATACATTATGTTACTGCTAGTGTTATCTTTCATGCCTTACATACTCGGTACACTATTCGTACTGACGTCCCTTCTTGTGGACGCTGCGTTTCATGCCGCGCAGGTCAGCAGATAGGCGGATTTGATCCTTAGGAGCCTTACCAGCAGTGTTGACAGCGCTCCAGTTGTTCCGGAGCCTCACTCCTGCAGTACTATTTTGTGTATGTATATTCAGGCACGGCAACACCCGGCCCTTTCTATGTATAAGTGTACTACGTCTAGAGGCTCATAGACAGTTATGAACGGTCAGTTAGGTACAGTTAGATATATGGTGTTTTGGCATGCTAATGTTGATGTATAAGTGATAACGAAGTTTATTAGTCTATGTTCAGAATGACGCCGCTAATGTTAATGTTCAAAAAAAAAAAATGGCTCTGTTTACATGGCTTGCTAAGAGGTAAAGGTAAAACGATAGACAAGGGGTGCTCGGTACAAGTATCGGGTACTCGTCACGGCCCCTAGATGGGTCGTGACAGAAGTGGTATCAGAGCAGTTCGGTCCTAGGAGTTTGTCTACGAGCCGTGTCCAGTAGAGTCTTGTTTATGGGTGTGTAGCGCGCCACACTTATAAACAGGAGGCTACAGGGCATTTAGGAAATATGACCATCTTTGTGTCCTAAGATCGTGCGATAGAGCTATGCTATTAGGTATCTATGTTCCCTTCCTAATCCTATGCTATGGTTTCAGTATTGTCGATGAAGAGATCAGCTTCAGATGATGGGGGCACCAGTAAGGCCCCTAGAGAATCTCCAGAGCCGAGTAGGGGGAGCCTCGGCTATTCGATTGAGTCAGATCCGTCAGAGGACCCAGCCACAACTCCTCCAGATTTTCTGACCCCCAGAGCGGAGGATCCCGCAGAGGACAGCTATGATGCGGACCCGTCGGAGGATCCAGCGACAATTCCTCCAGAGATTCTGACCCCTAGAGCAGGGGATTCTACAGACAGTGGCTATGATACAGATCCCTCAGAGGATTCGACGATGACTCCCCCAGAGCTTCTTACCTCCAGGGAGGAGGATAGTCATGGCACAGATCCGTCATAGCACTCTTCTGGGATGACGGACGAGGAGGCTTCCGGGGGTACGCCAGTTACCCCCGTGATGGAGGACCGTGTCAGTCCGGCCACCTCGGAGAGTGCTACGGATTTCTCCTGTCCCTTGTTCCAGCCATCAGAGAACCAGGAATCACCGCTATTCTCTTCGGACTCGGACGCGAGAAATGATGAGGGTCGGGCGAGCGATGAGCAGACAGACGAGAATGAAGAATATACTTCGCATGGTAGCTCCCCGGGCCAGGCTCGAGATTGATCGGCTACAGGTATATGAGATTTTCTTTAAAACTTTCTATGTATACGTAATCTCTGCAGGAATACTGATTAATAACGGCAGGTAGAAATACAAAAAGGGGTCAAAGGTTTACCGGCTAAGTAGAGGCAATATGGTAGTTGTATGGTTAGGAAAGTGAAGATAGGAGCGGGACACGTCGTGAGGACGTTTTGGGAGTTGTTAGAACCCCGACTTACTATAAATAATGTGACAAAGGCCGTACGGGACAGTCGGAAAAATTACACCAGCGTTTGCGTATTAATATGCACCAGAGTTTCAAGGTTAAGCGTGCTCAGGTGGGAGCAATTTTATGATGGGTGACCCCCTGGGAAATATGCTGAAATTTTCACAAATGTGGGAACAAGAGACGAATGTGAAGCTAGGTAGTCCAATGTAAATTAGAGTGTGTGGAGTGGTTACAAACCCTATAAAAGTCATGTAGGCTGAGACGGACAAGACTAACGGAAGAGGAGAAAGCGTGACAGAAAGGGGACTTATTAACGTGGGGCCAATGTTCGGAGCTTACTCAATGGACTTACGACATAAAAGCGACCTAAGCGACATGTGAGATGTCTACGAAGGAGACCTCCCCGAAGTATTATGATACACTATGAGGCCAGTTTAACATTCGAGGACGAATGTTCTAAAGGGGGGAGAATGTTATATCCCGTATTTTTGAACGTCAGATTAATTGCTGAGGTGGGACCCACACATCGAGATTTTTTTTGGGACATCTGAAAATTCATATGAATCACATATGAGAAGTTAAACACAACTCAAGAAGGACCCTTGGGCCAAATCAAAGTGGAAGTCCTCCAAACGAATATTTTAAGAAAACGTTTTCGGGTGATCTGACTTAAAGGGGCAAAAACGGTATTATAAGTTTGGAATTTGGAAAAGTACCAAGAAATAGAAGTTGTAGATTATTGAATTAGCTTTCCAACCATAGGTCGTGGGTGCCCAAGTGACGTCGGTACAAGGAGATATGGACGTTTTAAGGTCGAACGGTCAGTGGGCTAGGCCCAACTCGGGACCAAACCGAGTTGGCCCAAAAAAATCAAAAAAAATAAGTGGGCTAAGGTTTGGGCCTTGTTTGGCCGTCCATTTGGTGTGGGCTTAAGCCCACATCAACGTTAATGAGTAAATAAAGAGATGACCATGTCATCTTTTTCATCAAACTCTCTAGAATTTTCAAGAAAGTAAGAACAAGAAAAGAAGGAGAAAAACTTGAAGGCCATTTCGGCCAAGATCAAAAACCAACAAGAAAATTGATAAAAATTCTTCAAAAATCATTTTCTACCTAGTAAAGGGTGATTAACAAGGTGGAGTTGTTGTTGGAGCAAGAAAATTTCAAAATCATACAAGTTGTCAAGTTGTAGTCAAGTGAGAAGTTGAAGAAGAAAGGTGAGTTTTGATCTTGTTTTATGTGTTATATATGGTTTATATGTGTTGTAGTATGCTAAAATGGGTGAAATTCATGAAGGAGAGAAATATAGTACATGGCCGTGTATGTGTATATATGTGTAGGAGTCATGCTTCAATTATTTTAATTAGTGTTTGGTTGTTATTGTTGTGAATGATATGTGGAAAATGGAAGTTGAATGAATTTTGAGAAGTTGTAGTGTGTATGTTGGTGTTGGCCGTGTGGTTATGGTGAAAAAATGGAAGAGAATGAGTCCATTTTATTTAGTATTTTGTTTGTTGTTATGTTGTGGACTCTATGTTGCTAATGAATGTCTAGGAACCTTAGTCAAGTTGAAGTAGGTGGAGGTTTGTTTTAGAAGTTGTGTAAATTGAATGTAATGTTGTTGCATGCATGGAAGGTAATGTGGTTAGTATGATGTTGTTGGAATATAGATTATGAGGTTGTTATTGTTTTCATTAAAGTTAGAAAGTTTTTGGAAGAAGTAGTAAGTTGATTGAATATGGAAGTTGTTAGTATTGTTGTTGTTGGAATTGTGGTTGATATTTTGGCCGGGTTTGAATTCCCGGGATTGTTGTTAATTGAAATTAGCCAAGTTGAACTTGGTGGGATGGAGTATTTATAGGGGAAGTGCTGCCGAAATTTCGGTAGCCAAATGTTTCCTTAAGATTCTAACTCTAAGTACCCTAATAAGAGTTTTGGTAAACATGATCAATTTGCAGATTTTGACGAGATTGCGACGTGAATTTGGAATAGCAAAAGGAGAGGAAAGAGGTATGTAAGGCTTCACTCTTCTTTCTATGGCATGTCTTATATGTAATAAGTCGGGTACGAGCCTCGGGGACAACCCTAGCCCCCGGAACCCGCACCTAAAGTTTTCCACTTTTTGTTCAATAGAATTGAACTAGAAAGTGTGCAAATGATGGAAAGACCTCTTAAACCCTTAGAACTTGCACGAGTGGGACCCGATTACCCTAGAACCCTCACAAGTAATGACATGACACGTAATATATGTAAATAACATACGCCACCCCATTCAGCCCGAGGTGGGCCCGCTACTCTCGGATTTTTCCTTACAGTGTTGCTTGACTTATTAGAAGTGAATCCAAAGGGAACTTTTGATCCCGAGTTCGTTACCAAATGATAAGTACTATGACTCCTCCAACGAGGACCCTTCCATGACGAGAATGATAACAATGACATTACATAAGAGGATATGCCTATGATACGCACTACCGGAACGACTCTATGACCAAGATAACTAAGCTAAGTATCTTATGTAAATATGAAAATGATAAATTAATTTTTGAATCTTATTTATATTCCCTAGCTATGCCTTTATTTTCTAAAGATTTCAAAGTCTATGAACTGTCATCTATGATGCCCACAATTTCATTCTACGTTTACTATAATACTATTCTCCATTGACCATCTCACCTCAAAATATTCGTCCCTTCGAGGTGAGACAAGAGCGATCACGAGTATTCCATAATGTAATCGGAGGTCACCGGCCTTACGCCGCTCCGATGGCTATATGATTTTTCCTTGGGCTCCTTTGTGTGCTTATAGGATATATACATATAGAAAACATGTCTATGTATATAAGACATGTATATATATATATAAAACATGTATATGTATATAAGATATGTATAAGTATATAAAAGATATATATGTATATAAGATAAGTAAATGTATATAAGACATGTATATGTAAGCAAGCTATGTATATGAACCTGGGTTGAGGGGAAGGGATACATGGGGGAATGGGAAGGGAAACATGTTTCATTGCTACCTGATCAGCTGGCTTATCATCCCGGATGCGAGGTGCCCGGACGCGGGATATATGGGTGAGCCGATGTATATCGGCGCTATGTGGGTGAGCCGGCATTGTTCGACGCTATTATATGACCTACCATGTCATGACCAGACATGCTATGATAAGATATGCTATGGTAAGCTATACTATGACATGATATGCTATGATCTGCTACGACAGGACATGATATGACAAGCTATGCTATGCTATGATACGCTATGATATGCTATGCTATGGTAAGACATGCTATGACACGCTAAGCTATGACACGACATGCTATAACATGCCATGCTACGATATGAGGTACTATGTTATGATATACTATAGCCTGACACTCTATGACACGATATACTATGACGTGATATACTACGACAAGACAAGATAAGATATAATACGATATGATACGAGATGATAATATATGACATGAGATATGTTCTATCTTCTATATTCTATGACTCCATGACATTATTAATTATACATTATGTTACTGCTAGTGTTATCTTTCATGCCTTACATACTCGGTACACTATTCGTACTGACGTCCCTTCTTGTGGACGCTGCGTTTCATGCCGCGCAGGTCAGCAGATAGGCGGATTTGATCCTTAGGAGCCTTACCAGCAGTGTTGACAGCGCTCCAGTTGTTCCGGAGCCTCACTCCTGCAGTACTATTTTGTGTATGTATATTCAGGCACGGCAACACCCGGCCCTTTCTATGTATAAGTGTACTACGTCTAGAGGCTCATAGACAGTTATGAACGGTCAGTTAGGTACAGTTAGATATATGGTGTTTTGGCATGCTAATGTTGATGTATAAGTGATAACGAAGTTTATTAGTCTATGTTCAGAATGACGCCGCTAATGTTAATGTTCAAAAAAAAAAAATGGCTCTGTTTACATGGCTTGCTAAGAGGTAAAGGTAAAACGATAGACAAGGGGTGCTCGGTACAAGTATCGGGTACTCGTCACGGCCCCTAGATGGGTCGTGACACTATATATATATATACATATAATTGATGACAAAATAAGGGCAACTCATCATTTTGACTCTAGAACCTTGGAGAGAAAAAAAAAGAACAAGAAAGAAATATAGTAGGTTCGGCCATGGCTCAAAAAAATGAGGACATGGAAATTGATCAAGAAAAATTATTTCTTCTAGCTTTTCTACTAATTTGAAGGCCCTAATTAACATGAGGGAGTTGTTGGAGCAAGCCAAGCATTCATTTGGGTGATTTATAAACCCTAGCCAAGTAAAAAGACAAGTGAAGGAAGGTAAGGTTCAATCTTCTTTTATATATTTTATGGATGATTTATGCATGTTGTTGTATGTAGAAATGGATGGAATTCATGAAATATGTATGTGTATGGTGGTGGCCGTGAGAGTGGTTGTTTGTGTAGAAATGATGAATTAATTTTATTTAGTATTTTGATTGTTGTAGTTGAGGATTCTATGATGAAAATGAAGGTTTAATGACTTGAAGTGAATTTGGAATCATTGTGGGGTTGTTGAAGAAGTTAGTGTAACATTGGTATGGTTTCTTATATTTCAGGGAATGATATTGCTAATGTGTAAGTTGTAAATATAATTCATGAATTTGGAAGTGAGACCTGTGTTTGGAAGATTGTAAGTTAGGTTGTTATGATTGAATTTGAAAGAAGGAAATAGGTTGTTATTGTTCTTGTTGAATTTGGAAGGTGTTGGGTGAAGTGGTATGTTGATTAGGTTGTTTTGAATATTATGTGAATTGAATTGAATATAAATGAAATGTCGTTGAATTGCATGACAAAGGGTGTTAATGTTAGAATGCGTCTTGAATTGATTGTTGATGTTGTTGGCACGATAGTTGGTATTGTTGTTGATAGTTTGGCCGAGTTGAATTCTCGGATTGTTGATTGGTGATTTGGGCCGAGTTAGATTCTCGGGGATGGTGTATTTACAGGGGAGATGCTGCCGAAATTTCGGCAGATCATAAGTGAATTTACTTGAAGGATTAAGACAAGTATATGATAATGAGTCTAATGATTGTGTCAGTCTTCTTGAATGTAGACTAGCGATAACGAGCTTGGATAATTAAGCATAGCTAATAGGACGTGGAGCAGGTATGTTAAGGCTCGTCCCTTTATTTGTAAAGGCATGATTCCGATGTTATGATTTCATAATTGTTTCCATATCTTCCTTGTCTTCAAAAGTTAGATGTTTATGATTCCAAGACATGATTCTCTTCCCGATAACTCGTAAATGTTTTCCAAAGTGTCCGTACTCTACCAAAACAGAGGTTTGTGATTTTGTAAACTCTTATGACAATAACGATGGATATGTTTCACAATGACAATGATGATGCTAAGGATGAGAATATTTCTATGATGACTATTGTAAGAATGATTTTCGAAAAATGGCTTCTGAAACGTCCGTAGAAGGTTCTGTATTTCAAACGCTCATAACTTTCGCATACTAAGTCGGATTGACCCGAAACTTGTTTCTGAGCCTTCATATGTCGATTTATGTACGTACCCATCGAGTAAAAAAAAATTGTTCTATGTGCATATGTATATGAAGCGACGCCTTATGAGATTTATGATCTTATTCCATGTTCTCTTAATGATGTGATTCGTTGCTAGTCTCATCTTATAACTATCGTTCCTTCAAGGTGAGACAAAACGACCATGGTTATTCCATAATGTAATCGGAGGTTACCGACCTTACGTCACTCCGATGGATACATGACTTTCTTTGGGATCTCATACCTGCTGCTTATGTGATATATGTATATGATATATGTATATGCATATGGGGAATATGGGGAAAAAGGGACATATGTTGTGCTATAGACGCATTGCCACCTGGTCAGTTGGCGTAACTCATCGTCCCGGACGCGGGACATATGTGGGGGAGCCGAAGTTGTTCGGCGCTATGATATGTTCTATTTTCTGTATATATGAACAAGAAATGTTTTTCAAAGAAAGCTAAGCATGCATGGCATCCGCCCTAAGAGGCACTCAGATGTACAGGTTACTCTTTTACCTCATGATATGCTCTATATTTCCATTCTGTTATTATTCATATTTATATCCCTTACTATGTTACTATTCATGCCTTACATACTCAGTACATTACTCGTACTGACCCCCTTTCTTCGGGGGCTGCGTTTCATGCCGCGCAGGTACACCCAGATGAGTAGAAACTATTATAGAAGATGTTCCAGCGGAGTTGGCAAGCTCCACTTGCTCTGGAGTGTTGCCGGGTCAAAGTACTATGCTGTGATGTTTTGTTTGAAGTTAGAGACTTTGCAGACAGAGTCGTGGGTGTAGTATGTCAGTCTTGAATGCGGCTTCACCAGCCGATGTGTCTTTATATTTTATGTTACAGACTCCACATGACCACAAATTTTGTTTGACTTGAGAACAACGAAAGAAAGATTCTGGAGGCTTAACTATGTTTTTCATTTCTTATTGATGTAAGAATCTAAAGAGATTAAGTATGTAATAAGAGTCAGCGGGTTCGCTCGGCTCCGAATATAGGGTCGGGTGCCCATAACATCCTAGTAAGATTGGGGTGTGACAAAGTGGTATCATAGCAGGTCGTCCTAGAGGTTGTCTACAAAGTCGTGTCCAGTAGAGTCCTGTTTATGGGTGTGAAGCCGGCCACATTTATTAACAGGAGGCTGCAGGGCATCTAGGGATTGTTGACCTTCTTTCTGTCTTAGATCGTGCGATAGAGCCAAGTCATAGGAAAATGGAATTTCTTATACAAGCCTTACATACGACGGAAGAAGGTGAGAAGCGATATGGAAAGTCACAGGGGTAAGTCTTGATATATTTGTTCTGTTACCTGAAGCTGGAAGCACTGGATGGCTGGAGTGTGTCATATAGCTGTATGTTCTGTGAGGTATTGTCGATATCTGCTGCGTACAGATTTTGAATAGTAAGAATGGTAAGGAGATTCTACCAGAATTGTTGGGTACGTCCAACAGGAAGAAGCGTGGAAAGGAAATACCGTAAACAGACGATAAGTGGGATGTGATATTTTAGAGGAGCTACGGATTTTGACATGACATGAAGAAAAATTGCGAGAAAGACGATTAGTAATCTGAAGGACTAAAATGGATAACATTTGAGGTTTAGTACGAACAAGGTCTGTTGGAGGATTCAGAAAGTCGACAATCGGTTTTGTGTAGATTATTATGTAAGGGTGGTGAAGTGGAAATTCAAACAGGATGATAATCGAGTATGCATAAGTAACGGCGACGAAGACATACTCGTTACCATCAGGAATCTGGGAATCTAGGACGAAAGGTAATGATACACGAAGGTGAAGGGTGAATATTGAGGATTGAAAAGGGTAAAATAGTAATTGTAAAGGGAAAGACGTGTTATGAAAATGTCTCGGAATCCGTAAGACTTCTATTTGCTCCAGATCATGTAATAAAGGTCATGCGAGGAGGTGGACGCGATTATATCAGCATTAAGGCACCGGATGTCATCGAAGATTCAAGGTTAAGCGTGCTGAGGTGAGAGAAATTTTAGGATGAGTGACCCCCCTGGGAAGTGAACTAAAAGTTCTATAAATTGAGACATAAGAGGCAAATGAGAAGCTAGAGTAGCCTAAGGGGAACTAGAGTGTGCGGGATGGTTGGAGACCATAAGAGGTCGCGTAGGACGAGGCAGACTAGACTGGTGGAGAGACAGAGAGTGCGTCACAGCTCTAGAATCTGGATAGGCTTGAATAGCGTTTGGAAGTATTTTGTGGGCTAGTTGATAGTAATTATATATATATATATGAGTGCGTATGATATCTCATATGTGATTATATCGGTGGACATGTGAGTCCCAGCAACCGAAGCAACGGTATGGAAGGCATCAATCGAGTAAGGGTACCGAAGTTCAAGTGACAACAAAGGTAAATGGTACCAGTGTTCCGAGGTAAGCTGCTATTATTTTCATTACAGGTTAAGATTGGAGATTTTTAATAATACGATATTTGGAAAAGAAAAAGAGTGTGAGTAAATGGGAGGCAAGGAGATTAAAATGTCGGAAAAAGGTAAAAGGTAAGAAACCTTAGTGAGTAAAGCCCCGAGAGAAATTACCGGCAAAGTACGAGATTACTTGGGTAAAAATTCAAAGATAGACACGTGAAAAGGAATAAAATGTGCAGCTATATTAAGGTGGTTGCCTCGGACATGGAAATGCTTTTCTGAAAGGATGACTTAAGAATAGAATGGATTTGCACGCTTAAAGTAAAAATTTCACGAATTTCAGAGTCGATGCCACGAATGGCAAAAGAAGCAAAGTGTTCGAGGAGGAAGAAACCCAAGGAAGGTTAAGGATGAAAGTAGAAAAAAAGTACACTAACGGGTTGGTTGAAGGAATAGCATAACCTTTAGGCGTAGGGCAAATGGAAATCTTTAACCGTAGGAATATGGAGGATACCTTAACGAGTTAGCGATAGGAACCTGATTACACATTGAGAAAAGAATAAAGATGATGGGTTGAGATTATGGATTGGGGAAATTAATGGTATGGGGCGAGAATTCATATGAGTCTGAAAGATTTAATCCTAGAGGAAATAGAACGAAATGCAAGGGATGCGCATGGAAGACCGCTCGGCCGTAGCGTCGTGAATATAGTTAAAGGTTTGATAAGCGGAAGGTAGAGAGAATATAACCTGCAAGGGCTCAGTGCTGAGAGCAAAGGTAGCAGGACGCTCGAGACAACGTGGACGCACAGCTGCAACGTAAATGCGTAGTTAAGGAAAATTTCGAGTAAGTGAGCTAAATGGGTGAAAGGGACTAATAGCGGATAGGAAGATATGAGAATATTGACAAAAATGATGATATAGGCCCAAAATGAAAGAAAAACTTATGGTGAGAAGTTTCGATATGTTATGCACAGAGCTAGAAAGAGAGATGAGGAGTGAGGTATAAACGAAGACTTCACAAAAAGACTGTTGGCGCGTAAGAAGCCCCTTAAGGGGGGGGGGGGGGGATACCATATTATATTAGGCTTAAAAAGGAATCACAAAAATTTCAAGCGCTAGAAAAGGAAATTTCTTAGTTCAGGGCCAGAGTTCAAAACATGTCGGCATATCAAGAGGATACATGAAAGAAGTAGAAACGAGTTGGTGCAATGGATTAGAAAACCCATGACACGGAATGAGGATTCATGTAAAGACCGAGGAGTTCGATTATAAGGAAAATAGGGTAAAGGATAAGGAATGGGCTCGCAGAAAAGGACAACTATAAAAAGGGACCCCCCGAAGTGCTACAAGACCCCATAAGATCAGTTGAACATTCGGGGACGCATGTTCTAAAAGGGGGAGGATGTTATATCCCGTATTTTACACATTCGGATATTTCAAGGTGGTCGTGGTAGGTTAAGGGCAAGACTATGTTCCAACATTATTTTAATATACAAGTTGTTTATTAGTATGAAAATATTGAGAAAGGTTAAGGGTAAAAAGGGAAATTCACAAAATGGCTCATGGTAATATTGCGGAAGGCTAGGGGCAAAATGGGAATTTCACAAAATATTCGAGAAGGTTCTTGGAGGGGCCATGTTGGCTGTGTGGCACATGCCATATTTTATTAAATGGGGGCTGATTATAAATATATATATATGGACTAATCTTATGTAACAAGCCAAGTGGTCATATTTGTGTAATTAAGAAAGTTCAAGAAAAATGGAGAAGGGGACATGTGTCCACCTTGTATTAGTAGAAGCTATATATATATATATATATATATATATATATATATACATATAATTGATGACAAAATAAGGGCAACTCATCATTTTGACTCTAGAACCTTGGAGAGAAAAAAAAATAAAAAAAATAAAGTAGGTTCGGCCATGGCTCAAAAAAATGAGGACATGGAAATTGATCAAGAAAAATTATTTCTTCTAGCTTTTCTACTAATTTGAACGCCCTAATTAACATGAGGGAGTTGTTGGAGCAAGCCAAGCATTCATTTGGGTGATTTATAAACCCTAGCCAAGTAAAAAGACAAGTGAAGGAAGGTAAGGTTCAATCTTCTTTTATATATTTTATGGATGATTTATGCATGTTGTTGTATGTAGAAATGGATGGAATTCATGAAATATGTATGTGTATGGTTGTGGCCGTGAGAGTGGTTGTTTGTGTAGAAATGATGAATTAATTTTATTTAGTATTTTGATTGTTGTAGTTGAGGATTATATGATGAAAATGAAGGTTTAATGACTTGAAGTGAATTTGGAATCATTGTGGGGTTGTTGAAGAAGTTAGTGTAACATTGGTATGGTTTTTTATATTTCAGGGAATGATATTGCTAATGTGTAAGTTGTAAATATAATTCATGAATTTGGAAGTGAGACATGTGTTTGGAAGATTGTAAATTAGGTTGTTGTGATTGGATTTGAAAGAAGGAAATAGGTTGTTATTGTTCTTGTTGAATTTGGAAGGTGTTGGGTGAAGTGGTATGTTGATTGGGTTGTTTTGAATATTATGTGAATTGAATTGAATATAAATGAAATGTCGTTGAATTGCATGACAAAGGGTGTTAATGTTAGAATGCGTCTTGAATTGATTGTTGATGTTGTTGGCACGATAGTTGGTATTGTTGTTGATAGTTTGGCCGAGTTGAATTCTCGGACTGTTGATTGATGATTTGGGCCGAGTTAGATTCTTGGGGATGGTGTATTTACAGGGGAGATGCTGCCGAAATTTCGGCAGATCATAAGTGAATTTACATGAAGGATTAAGACAAGTATATGATAATGAGTCTAATGATTGTGTCAGTCTTCTTGAATGTAGACTAGCGATAACGAGCTTGGACAATTAAGCATAGCTAATAGGACGTGGAGCAGGTATGTTAAGGCTCGTCCCATTATTTGTAAAGGCATGATTCCGATGTTATGATTTCATAATTGTTTCCATATCTTCCTTGTCTTCAAAAGTTAGATGTTTATGATTCCAAGACATGATTCTCTTCCCGATAACTCGTGAATGTTTTCCAAAGTGTCCGTACTCTACCAAAACAGAGGTTTGTGATTTTGTAAACTCTTATGACAATAACGATGGATATGTTTCACAATGACAATGATGATGCTAAAGATGAGAATATTTCTATGATGACTATTGTAAGAATGATTTTCGAAAAATGGCTTCTGAAACGTCCGTAGAAGGTTCTGTATTTCAAACGCTCATAACTTTCTCATACTAAGTCGGATTGACCCGAAACTTGTTTCTGAGCCTTCATATGTCGATTTATGTACGTACCCATCGAGTAAAAAAAAAATTGTACTATGTGCATATGTATATGAAGCGACGCCTTATGAGATTTATGATCTTATTCCATGTTCTCTTAACGATGTGATTCGTTGCTAGTCTCATCTTATAACTATCGTTACTTCAAGGTGAGACAAAACGACCATGGTTATTCCATAATGTAATCGGAGGTTACGGACCTTACGTCACTCCGATGGATATATGACTTTCTTTGGGATCTCATACCTGCTGCTTATATGATATATGTATATGATATATGTATATGCATATGGGGAATATGGGGAATATGGGGAAAAAGGGACATATGTTGCGCTATAGACGCATTGCCACCTGGTCATTTGGCGTAACTCATCGTCCCGGACGCGGGACATATGTGGGGGAGCCGACGTTGTTCAGAGCTATGATATGTTCTATTTTCTATATATATGAACAAGAAATGTTTTTCAAAGAAAGCTAAGCATGCATGGCATCCGCCGTAAGAGGCACTCAGATGTACAGGTTACTCTTTTACCTCATGATATGCTCTATATTTCCATTCTGTTATTATTCATATTTATATCCCTTACTATGTTACTATTCATGCCTTACATACTCAGTACATTACTCGTACTGACCCCCTTTATTCAGGGGCTGCGTTTCATGCCGCGCAGGTATACCCAGATGAGTAGAAGCTATTATAGAAGATGTTCCAGCGGAGTTGGCAAGCTCCATTTGCTCTGGAGTGTTGCCGGGTCAGAGTACTATGCTATGATGTTTTGTTCGAAGTTAGAGACTTTGCAGACAGAGTCGTGGGTGTAGTATGTCAGTCTTGAAAGCGGCTTCACCAGCCGATGTGTCTTTATATTTTA
This sequence comes from Lycium barbarum, assembly GCF_019175385.1. Taxonomy (NCBI): domain Eukaryota; kingdom Viridiplantae; phylum Streptophyta; class Magnoliopsida; order Solanales; family Solanaceae; genus Lycium; species Lycium barbarum. The sequence continues at coordinate 89,303,940 of NC_083340.1, read as the reverse complement.
TGTTACAGACTCCACATGACCACAGATTTTGTTTGACTTGAGAATAACGAAAGAAAGATTCTGGAGGCTTAACTATGTTTTTCATTTCTTATTGATATAAGAATCTAAAGAGATTAAGTATGTAATAAGAGTCAGCGGGTTCACTCGGCTCCGAATATGGGGTCGGGTGCCCATCATACCCTAGTAAGGTTAGGGTGTGACATAAAGGATGAATCATGATCTTGTAAGTCGTAACCGGGAAGGACAACCTTGGAACCAAAGGACATGACCATTATCAAGTATGATTAATGATAAATATCATGTATGGAGAGTTTCGGAAGATTCCGAGATCAAGCAAATCGAAGAAAATAAGTTTGACGAAAATTTGAAAAAAAGTTGGTAGGATTTTGGGCAGATTTTTAGTCAACTTTGGAGGGGTATATCTCCTAGTATATTAGGATTCTTAGGGTGTTTCAAAATCCTAACATGAAGTTCGTCGAGTCTAGTTTCCAACGCAATAAACCTCTCATTGATACGACATCGGAGTAGAGAATTATGGACGTTACAAGTTAAGCTGACAGAGCAGAAACGCGTGCTACAGTAATTACTACAGTGAACCGACCCGAATTTAGAACCTTATAAAAGGGGGAAAACCTCATTTTTTTCACCAAAAATCAGATGAATAAGCTCTCCGAAGTTCTAGAAAAAACTATGAACTTCCAAGAGCTCCAAACAAAGTTTCCATACCAAAATTAATTAAGGATCTTAGTTGAAGATTTAGAAAGGTATATCAAGGGAACTAACTCATGGTTCTTGAAGGTGTATTGATCTTGTGGGAATTGACTATGCTTGGATTTTGTGTGTTCTCCATCCTAAGGTAAGACCCTATACTTCATTTATTGTTTTGAAATTGTTTTGGAAGGCTTTAGTGTAGAAAGATGGAAGATATTATGGTTTGAAGTTAGAACATAATTGTGATATGGAATGGATTTTATGGAGTTATAAAAAGAATTATGGTGCTATTTTCATATGTATCTGACGTTGATAATGATGTTGGTATTGTTGTTGCGAATTGGGATTAAATTCCGAGAGTAAAACCATTGGAATGTCATATAATTAGTGAATCGATTATTAGACTAAAGAAACATCGTGTGGGATGTTTCATGGGGCATATTAGTGTTGATAATGTTGTTGTGATGTTGGTATTGTTATTGTTGTTGGTTATTGGATTGTGATTTCGGGCTAGGCATATAAACAGGGGAGATGCTGCTCGATTTTCGGCAGGATATAGAATAGTTTAATAACAATACCTAGCATAAGCATATAACAATGATTCTAACGATAGTGCGAATCCTCTCGAATTTAGATTTACGAGTTCGGACGGATAAGCATAGATAATAGGAGGCCTCACAGGTATGTTAAGGCTAGTCCCTTTCTTTCTAAAGGCATGATTCTTTTCTTATGAATCCACACATGTTTTTCATAACGTCCTTATTTCCCAAAGGCTAGAAGTTCATGATTTCCAAAGTTCTTATATTGCTAAAGATAGATGTTCCCTCTGATGATAAAGATGAAGATGACGATCCCATTTCTAGAGATTACAAAGTTTACGGTTGTGATGCTATTATGAGATTATTGAGTTTATTTCATGACCTTCTTGATTTTATTCATTGTTGTTGGTCTCACCTTATGTTACTTGTTCCTTCAAGGTGAGATATAGCGATAATGATTGTTCCATAATATAAATCGGAGGTTACCGACCTTACGTAACTCCGATAGAGAAGTAACATTTAATTGGGCTCTCGTGCATGTTATATGTATTTGTATATGTGCAGTTTAGATACTTACCGAGCCTTAATGGCCGGAAAAGATACTATATATATATAACACCACGCCTACATGGCCAGACAAGACCGTGCCTTAATAACCAGACAAGAGACTATATATATATAACACCGCGCCTACATGGCCGGACAAGACCGCGCCTTAATGGCCAGACAAGATGCTATATATTACTGCGCCATAGCGGCCGGACAAGATATTATATATGTATATATGTAAAAGTCTTTTTTTTTAAAAGCTAAGCATGCACGAAATCCGCCTTAAAAAGGCATTCAGAGGCACAGGTTGATCTCTTTTATATTACTTTATCTTCATACTTTCATTATGTCATTTTCCATGTTCGGTATCTCTTACTATGTTACTATTCATGCCTTACATAATTAGTACACTGTTGATACTGACATCCTTTCTTGTGGATGCTACATTCATGCTCGCAGGTTCAAGTAGTCATTCGGATGAGCCAGACCAGTAGGATCTCCTCAGCCACAGTCAGTGCGCTCCACTTGATTCGGAGCTGCAGCTTTTGGTATGCTATTTATGAGGTGTACAGATGTGGGTATGACAGGGCCTTGTCCTGTCTTTCTACAGCTAGATCCCATAGAGGTCTGTAGATAGTTGTATATAGTGGGAATATATACATGTTCACGTGTATAAATTATGAGTTTTTCGAGACATAGTTTATTACATAAATTTTGCAACAGATGCTATCGCTCAGATATGACTTAGAAATGGGCCACCAGGTTATTCAGCATATGGAATGTACGAGTTTAGGGGTGCTTGGTCAGCAGTGATCAGGCACTCCTCACGGTCCATGGGTTTGGGTCGTGACAAACTATTTACCGGGAAAAGGCCCTCGGCATACCTCTAATGCATGACGTAACGTGACAGTAAAATAAGGATAAAACCCCGAAGAAATAAGGCTCACCAATAGCTAATACGTGTGAAGTCCTAGCGAGTAGATCCATTATATTGCAAATCAATGCCTGCATCTTGAAATGCAGGCCCTGGCAAAATGGGACATAAGTATATTTGAATTGTACTTTTATGCAAAATGGGATATTGACTATGAATCCGTCTGCCATAATTTAGTGCGTCTACCTCCGATTACGAATCCGTCCGATATGCTTATACGCGTCCGGCCCTAGTTTTGAATCTGTTTGGCATGAAGTGTCTGGTGTGAAGTGAAGTGGGATTACGATAATGTGGTAGGGAACTCAGCAGTGTAACAAGAAATGATATTGACTGTGATGTCTGGAAAGTGTTCGTTCATTACAAGAATATAGCTTATGGTTCGGTGATTACGTGGGGTATGAGAAAATGTATTATGAAGGCATTTGAATCAGTGATGTGAAAAATTACCCCATAATGTTGGTGGAGAAGCCATGTCAGAAAGTCAACAAAGGACGACTATAAAGAGAACCCTCCCGAAGTAGTATATGACGCCCCATAAGGTCAATTTAACATTCGAGGACGAATGTTTTTAAAGGGGGGGAGGATGTTACATCCGACATTTTGTTTATTCGAAAGATTTAAGATAAATTGACTTGTGATGAATAAGGCCACAATTGGACCTTACTTGGTATGCGTGTGTAGGTTATGAATGCAATGGTGTGGAATTACGAAAGGTGGCCAAGGGAAAAATTGGAATTTTGGAAACTTGCCCCGTGAATTACAACATGTAACCAACAATTTTGGACTAAAAAAAAATTAAGAAAATGAGGCCCAAAACCAAGAGGCCCAACCGGCCAAGGCTTGACCCAAAGCCCATGGATTAAATAATTTCCATGTGGAATTATATATGTCATCTTTATCCTAAGAATGTTCAAGAAAAAAAAAACAAAGAAAGAACAAGAGGTAAAGAAAAGGGGGCATTTCGGGTTTGAGAGAAGAAAAAGAAAGAAAAGGAAGAAAAATTTTGGAGCCTAATCCTTGAGTTTGAAATTCAATTCTTGTGGGAATACTACTAAGTGCAAAGTCTTCTACAACTTGGTACAATTAGTTTGGCAAGAGGACAAGTTTGGTGCCAAGTGAAAACTTGAAGGAGAGGTAAGAATTTTACCCTTTTTATGCCATGAAAAATATGTATGTATGTTATAGTATGTGTGAATGAATGAAAAACTTGGAAACTTTGTGTGTTGGGATGGTGTTCATGGTGGCCGAATTTATGCATGAATTGTATGTTCAAGATGGCTTGAATGCATGTTGTAATTTAGTTGTAGTATGATGGAAATTGTATTAGAAATGAAAGTGGAATGAATTAGTGAAAGTTGGGGAAAGTGTCATGTGGCCGTGGGGTGTAATGTTGATGATGGAATGTGAATTTTTCTCCGTTAGTATGTTAATTGTGTTAATCGTGAAGCGAATGAAAAGATAATGGATTTTGTTGTTATAGAAAAATGGCTATTAAGTTGTTGAAGGAAATTATGCAACTTTGCTATGGTTTATGTAAATATGGAAATGAAAGTAGTAAGATGCAAATTATGATTAATGTTGATGAATTTGGAAGATGGAAATGTATAATGAACTTGTATGTTGAAGGTTAGGAAAAATTGGATAAGTAGTGGCTTAATGGAGAGTTTGTATGTTTTGCATATCTTGTGAAAATGGTATGATATGCCTCCGACGTATGTTGTAATGATTTTGATGGATGATGAATATGAAAATAATAAGTTTGCATTGATTTGGAAGTGTTGGAAGAATTATGGCATTATATTGGAAAGTAGACTAATAGTATCATATTATGTTTTTATTGTGATTGTTGATGTTGTTGGTGATTGTTGGTGGGTTGTTGTTGAATATTCCGAGCCGAGTTAAATTCTCGGGGTGTCAAAGTTATAGGGGAAGTGCTGCCGAAATTTCGGTAGCCAAGTATAACCCAAAGATCAAAATGTTAACTTTCATGACTAGTAACTGGTAAAAGTGACCATTTGCAGTTTTTGGACGAAACGGGAATTGAGATTTGACGAGCGTAAGGCGCAATCCAGGTATGTAAAGCCTACCTTTCCTTCTTTTGGCATGTCCTAGTTATACTAGGTTAAGATCGGACCCTCGGGGATAATTCTGTTCTTGGAAATCCAAGTTTAATTTTGGCCATTATTCATTCAGCGCAATTGAAGCCTATTCCTTACATTTGGTTGAAAGAATGTTCAAACCTTCATAACTTTTGCTATTGTGTCCGAATCTCTCCGAAACTTTCGTAGATGGCTTTATGGAGCCTAAAGTCTGTGATTTGTGTCCGCCGCCTCGATTTGACTCAAGGTGGGCCCGCAAGCCCCGAGGCTTCCCTTATTTGGTTGTTTGGCTCATTTTCGTTCGATATGAAAAGTAATCATTTGCCTATGACTCAAAGGTCCGTTTGAAATTTCCTGTATCGTTATTGAACGTTTTGTACTATGAATGATGTTAGATTTTCGGAAAATGATCTGTGAATTGCTTTTCAAAGGTTTTGCAGTTTGGAACTTCGTAACTTCCATATATAAATTTTGATCGCCCTGACTCCTACCCCGAGCCTTCTGGCGTCGGTATATGCCTATATGTAATTATATGTCGAGTCTTGTAAATTACTTTTGATATGCATATGGTTTCTGCACTACTCCGTTCGTGCCATTCGCTATGATTTCGTTCGTCGGTACCCGGGCCGGCTTTGTGATCGTGCGCGCTATACCATATTCGGAAGTATGATGTGTTACGGTTTCCGAGGCCTCGCCATAGGGCCGGTTACCGTCTATGGAGTTATGATGTGATATGGCATTTGATATGTTCTGATGATGTGGTATGTGTGTGATACGATTTGTCTGGAGACTGTACGGAGATTTGAAAAACTTCTGGAGTATGATGTGTTGTGGCACCAGCGTCGGGGGTGACCACGTTCCTAAGCCCTATACATGATTTTTTTTATTTGCATTTGTACATTTATCTTCCGTATAGGTTTGATTTGCTACTTTGACGTTTGTGTTTGTTCCTTCTGACTCCAGTTAGGATTGTGATTTCTGTACCTTCTGCTTTACATACTGAGTACTTCTCCCGTACTGACCCCCTGTTCTTCGGGGGGCTGCGTTTCATGCCCGCAGGTACAGAAGCTCGTTTGGGTGATCCTCCGGTTTAGGCTACCTATTCTGCTATTTTGGAGAGCTCCCCTTGATCCGGAGCTTAACATTTGGTACATACCTTTTGCTGTGTGTGTTTCTGTACATTTGTGGCTGTGTGGGTACGGCGGGGCCCTGTCCCGTCATATGTTCGTATGTTCTGTTTTGTTTTAGAGGCCTGTAGTCATATTTGTGGGTCGTGGGTCCGGTGTGTTCGTATGTGGTTCTGTTTTACGTTCTTAAGCGGCCCGTATACTATTATGGCCAAGACGGCCCATAAGTTTGTACGTGTGTGTGTGTGCATTTGGGCGATGTATATTCCGCCACCTTTCTGATTTTGATATGACTGTCCTGCACGGGCGACCGCTTAAGATAAGTGTTTGTTCAATGCTTGTGTGACGTCTGCTATTAGTTTTCATTTCGAATAACGTATGTTAAGTCTGAATGAGTCTGAATATGATGATCTGGTTTGTGAGTCTGTTTGGGGTGCCTAAGTAGGGTGCCAGTCGCGGCCCACGGGGTTGGGTCGTGACAGAAGTGGTATCAGAGCGGTTTGTCCTCGGAATGTCTACAGGCCGTGTCTCGTAGAGTCTTGTTTATCGATGTGTTGTGCACCGCATCTATAAACAGGAAGCTACAGGGCATTTAGGGTGTTACTCTTCTTTGGAATCTTAGATCGTGCGATAGAGCTGTGCTATTAGGGTGATTCTGATCTGACCCGCTATTGTGTTTGCAGTGATGCCTCCGAAGAAGGCAACGGCGGCCCAGAAGGGCAAAGCGAGGATGGGAGAGACTAGTCAGGCGCAGCGAGCTACCCGGGCTCGTGTTTATGATTTGCCTGAGGTTGTGCCTCATTCTGAGGGGTCTGCTACACCCCCACTAGTACAGCCTGGACAGGACCTTCAGCAGCTCCAGAGGTCCGTGTACCCGCTCCTAAGACTCCAGCTCCTCAGCCAGGGGCGGAGGATAGGACCCTGAGGGAGGCTGTACAGTTGCTGACTACACTGGTGGCAGGACAGGCTCGCCGATGCGGGCGGGGGGATGATGATGATGATGACAGGCGGGACAGCCTTAGAGTTCGGGAGTTCTTATTATGTGGCCCTCCAGAGTTTTTCGGGTCTAAGCCCGACGAGGACCCCCATGACTTTATTCGGGGGATGCGGCGTGCATTAGACTTGGTCAGGGCTTCAGAGACCGAGTCGGTTGAGCTGGCCTCGCATAGACTCCGGGATGTTGCCGCTCACTGGTATGAGACTTGGGAGTTATCCAGGGGTGAGGGTGCTCCTCCAGCTACGTGGGATCAGTTTGTGACTGCTTTCACCCGCCACTTTCTGCCCCCAGAGTTACGACGGGAGCGAGCTGATCGGTTTTTACATCTGCAGCAGAGGGGTCGAAGCGTTCGTGAATATAATCTGGAGTTTGATTCCCTGGCCCGGTATGCACCTGCCGTGGTAGCAGATATGTCTGATCGGATGCACAGATATGTTATGGGGTTGGATCGTTACTTGATCGACGGCTGTATGGCGGTGTCATTGCAGACAGACATGGACATTGCCCGTCTACAGGCCTACGCCCAGGGGATGGAGAACCGGGACCGAGCAGATCGGCCCAGCAGAGAGTATGATGGGAGACGGCCCAAGAGGGCCAGATCAGCGGGGTATTCTGGAGATTCTCGGGGCGGGCAGCCTCAGTATCAGTCCAGTGGGTACTTCCCTCCGTTAGGCCGGGACACACAGTCTGCTAGTAAGCGATTTGGTGGCGCAGGACCGTCCAGGGCAGACCAGAGTTCCAGAGCCCCAGATCCTCAGGCGAGCAGGGGTCCCGGTCAGACTAGGCCACCTATGCCCTCGTGTTCGTATTGTGGAAGATCGCACCCAGGTGAGTGCTTCAGAGCCACAGGGGCCTGTTTTGCTTGCGGCCGCCAGGGCCATATCATGCGAGACTGTCTGTGGGCAGGCGGTTCTGGTAGCGCAGCACAGCCGACGAGATCCGTTGCTGGTTCGCCATCTACCCCTTCGGCCACGCGCTCCACGGGGCGAGGTATGCTAGCCCCAGCGGGCCGCGGTAGAGGCCGTGGTGGGGGCTCAGATTCTAGCGGTCCCTCGAACCGCATATACGCTTGGCTGGTCGGCGGGACCCAGAGGCACCACCAAACGCAGACCCAGGTATATTACTAACCTTTTTTTTCTGAATGAATATGTGCAATGATAGGTCTGTATTCCAGTATAATATGCGATATTCTCTTTCTGCGTGTCGGCAAAAGTAGGGTAAGAATCCGAATCAATGAAATATTCGAGGCAGCTATCTATTCAGGTGGGAGGCGAGTATAGGGAATTTGGCAGGCTAAAGCGATAAACCATATAGCCTGAGGGGCAAACGACCCTTTTGGGTCGGAGTGGGACCCGCTACGAAAACTTCTCTAAAAAATTTGCTAAGACACCGATTGGCCCTAAAATTACGTGACAAGGGTTGTGCGTGGCAATTGACGGAATTATATCAGCCCTAACGCGTCAAAATGCATGAAAGTTTCGGGGTTAAGCGTGCTCAAGCCAGAGCAATTCTGGGATGGGTGACCCCCTGGGAAGTAATGCAAAGTTTCTCACAAGTGAAAGTATGATAAATATAAATGGAAATTTGGGGTAACCAAAAGGAAAATAGAATGTGTGGGGTAATTAATGCCCTTACAGGAGTCGCGCAGAATGAGGCGGACCAAGTGGGCAAAAAGAAAAGGGTGAAACACCGCTCGGGAAATTGAACGAATTTGAATAACAGTTAGAGACGTTTGCCAGTAAGGTATTAGTAAATGTGTGTATGTGTGTGTGTATGATTTTCGTTTGGTGCCCATATGGGTCAAGAGCCGAGTCCAGGCGACTAATGTTGTGAATGATGAAAGATAAGAAGTGTGAATAAGCGGAATTTCTGAAGGAGTCGATGAGCGACACGCAGGACGATTTGTATGATCACTTGGCAAACTAGTTTTCAAATAAAGGGAAAGTTTTCATGAATCATTGGAGCCTTAATAGGAGCGATTTGATTCTAATTCGGATTCTATCTGTTGTACTTCTGCACTCCCGATTCCGATAAGGCTCTGCCTATTACGCCTCTGTATTTCTGAGCTTGATTATGTTTCCGTCTGATAAATCTTTGTACGTCTGATTCTGAATACGTTTCTGTCTGATACCTCTCTGTACGTCCGACTCCGATCTCAGATTTGTCTGACATACTTCCGTACCTCTGATATTGACTATGAATCCGTCTGCCATAATTTAGTGCGTCTACCTCCGATTACGAATCCGTCCGATATGCTTATACGCGTCCGGCCCTAGTTTTGAATTTGTTTGGCATGAAGTGTCTGGTGTGAAGTGAAGTGGGATTACGATAATGTGGTAGGGAACTCAGCAGTGTAACAAGAAATGATATTGACTGTGATGTCTGGAAAGTGTTCGTTCATTACAAGAATATAGCTTATGGTTCGGTGATTACGTGGGGTATGAGAAAATGTATTATGAAGGCATTTGAATCAGTGATGTGAAAAATTACCCCATAATGTTAGTGGAGAAGCCATGTCAGAAAGTCAACAAAGGACGACTATAAAGAGAACCCTCCCGAAGTAGTATATGACGCCCCATAAGGTCAATTTAACATTCGAGGACGAATGTTTTTAAAGGGGGGGGAGGATGTTACATCCGACATTTTGTTTATTCGAAAGATTTAAGATAAATTGACTTGTGATGAATAAGGCCACAATTGGACCTTACTTGGTATGCGTGTGTAGGTTATGAATGCAATGGTGTGGAATTACGAAAGGTGGCCAAGGGAAAAATTGGAATTTTGGAAACTTGCCCCGTGAATTACAACATGTAACCAACAATTTTGGACTAAAAAAAAATTAAGAAAATGAGGCCCAAAACCAAGAGGCCCAACCGGCCAAGGCTTGACCCAAAGCCCATGGATTAAATAATTTCCATGTGGAATTATATATGTCATCTTTATCCTAAGAATGTTCAAGAAAAAAAAACAAAGAAAGAACAAGAGGTAAAGAAAAGGGGGCATTTCGGGTTTGAGAGAAGAAAAAGAAAGAAAAGAAAGAAAAATTTTGGAGCCTAATCCTTGAGTTTGAAATTCAATTCTTGTGGGAATACTACTAAGTGCAAAGTCTTCTACAACTTGGTACAATTAGTTTGGCAAGAGGACAAGTTTGGTGCCAAGTGAAAACTTGAAGGAGAGGTAAGAATTTTACCCTTTTTATGCCATGAAAAATATGTATGTATGTTATAGTATGTGTGAATGAATGAAAAACTTGGAAACTTTGTGTGTTGGGATGGTGTTCATGGTGGCCGAATTTATGCATGAATTGTATGTTCAAGATGGCTTGAATGCATGTTGTAATTTAGTTGTAGTATGATGGAAATTGTATTAGAAATGAAAGTGGAATGAATTAGTGAAAGTTGGGGAAAGTGTCATGTGGCCGTGGGGTGTAATGTTGATGATGGAATGTGAATTTTTCTCCGTTAGTATGTTAATTGTGTTAATCGTGAAGCGAATGAAAAGATAATGGATTTTGTTGTTATAGAAAAATGGCTATTAAGTTGTTGAAGGAAATTATGCAACTTTGCTATGGTTTATGTAAATATGGAAATGAAAGTAGTAAGATGCAAATTATGATTAATGTTGATGAATTTGGAAGATGGAAATGTATAATGAACTTGTATGTTGAAGGTTAGGAAAAATTGGATAAGTAGTGGCTTAATGGAGAGTTTGTATGTTTTGCATATCTTGTGAAAATGGTATGATATGCCTCCGACGTATGTTGTAATGATTTTGATGGATGATGAATATGAAAATAATAAGTTTGCATTGATTTGGAAGTGTTGGAAGAATTATGGCATTATATTGGAAAGTAGACTAATAGTATCATATTATGTTTTTATTGTGATTGTTGATGTTGTTGGTGATTGTTGGTGGGTTGTTGTTGAATATTCCGAGCCGAGTTAAATTCTCGGGGTGTCAAAGTTATAGGGGAAGTGCTGCCGAAATTTCGGTAGCCAAGTATAACCCAAAGATCAAAATGTTAACTTTCATGACTAGTAACTGGTAAAAGTGACCATTTGCAGTTTTTGGACGAAACGGGAATTGAGATTTGACGAGCGTAAGGCGCAATCCAGGTATGTAAAGCCTACCTTTCCTTCTTTTGGCATGTCCTAGTTATACTAGGTTAAGATCGGACCCTCGGGGATAATTCTGTTCTTGGAAATCCAAGTTTAATTTTGGCCACTATTCATTCAGCGCAATTGAAGCCTATTCCTTACATTTGGTTGAAAGAATGTTCAAACCTTCATAACTTTTGCTATTGTGTCCGAATCTCTCCGAAACTTTCGTAGATGACTTTATGGAGCCTAAAGTCTGTGATTTGTGTCCGCCGCCTCGATTTGACTCAAGGTGGGCCCGCAAGCCCCGAGGCTTCCCTTATTTGGTTGTTTGGCTCATTTTCGTTCGATATGAAAAGTAATCACTTGCCTATGACTCAAAGGTCCGTTTGAAATTTCCTGTATCGTTATTGAACGTTTTGTACTATGAATGATGTTAGATTTTCGGAAAATGATCTGTGAATTGCTTTTCAAAGGTTTTGCAGTTTGGAACTTCGTAACTTCCATATATAAATTTTGATCGCCCTGACTCCTACCCCGAGCCTTCTGGCGTCGGTATATGCCTATATGTAATTATATGTCGAGTCTTGTAAATTACTTTTGATATGCATATGGTTTCTGCACTACTCCGTTCGTGCCATTCGCTATGATTTCGTTCGTCGGTACCCGGGCCGGCTTTGTGATCGTGCGCGCTATACCATAATCGGAAGTATGATGTGTTACGGTTTCCGAGGCCTCGCCATAGGGCCGGTTACCGTCTATGGAGTTATGATGTGATATGGCATTTGATATGTTCTGATGATGTGGTATGTGTGTGATACAATTTGTCTGGAGACTGTACGGAGATTTGAAAAACTTCTGGAGTATGATGTGTTGTGGCACCAGCGTCGGGGGTGACCACGTTCCTAAGCCCTATACATGATTTTTTTTATTTGCATTTGTACATTTATCTTCCGTACAGGTTTGATTTGCTACTTTGACGTTTGTGTTTGTTCCTTCTGACTCCAGTTAGGATTGTGATTTCTGTACCTTCTGCTTTACATACTGAGTACTTCTCCCGTACTGACCCCCTGTTCTTCGGGGGGCTGCGTTTCATGCCCGCAGGTACAGAAGCTCATTTGGGTGATCCTCCGGTTTAGGCTACCTATTCTGCTATTTTGGAGAGCTCCCCTTGATCCGGAGCTTAACTTTTGGTACATACCTTTTGTTGTGTGTGTTTCTATACATTTGTGGCTGTGTGGGTACGGCGGGGCCCTGTCCCGTCATATGTTCGTATGTTCTGTTTTGTTTTAGAGGCCTGTAGTCATATTTGTGGGTCGTGGGTCCGGTGTGTTCGTATGTGGTTCTGTTTTACGTTCTTAAGCGGCCCGTATGCTATTATGGCCAAGACGGCCCATAAGTTTGTACGTGTGTGTGTGTGCATTTGGGCGATGTATATTCCGCCACCTTTCTGATTTTGATATGACTGTCCTACACGGGCGACCGCTTAAGATAAGTGGTTGTTCAATGCTTGTGTGACGTCTACTATTAGTTTTCAGTTCGAATAACGTATGTTAAGTCTGAATGAGTCTGAATATGATGATCTGGTTTGTGAGTCTGTTTGGGGTGCCTAAGTAGGGTGCCAGTCACGGCCCACGGGGTTGGGTCGTGACAATAATAATAACTGAAACTGAAACTTTATGCAAAACATGAACATGAGTAATATCTGACATAAATATAATATAACATGAGTAAAACATTATTAAATGGGAGAGCCTTAGTATAACCGACATGTAACCTCCACGTGAGCATGTGGCGTCTGATCTTTGCCAGATCAACTAAGCCATCTTGTACCTTACAGGGATACAAGACATGAACATGATATGAATGGATCAATAAGATAACCCGCAATGCGTAAACATGAAATAATCGTCCTAATTGGGCGGAGCAATCCTTATCCTACGTTGGCATACATAGTTTCAGGTATTAAACCTTCTCGATAATCTATGCAAACTCCCAAAACATGAACATGAATATTGGCTTAGAAGCCCATGGATTTCATAAACATGATTGTAAACATGATTTGTAAGTGTAACATAACATGAATATAGATACATATTATAACTTGTATGAAACATGGAAACATGCAAGATTTTATGGAATTGAGTATAATGATTCGTGATTTGTATTTAAGACCCCATGGAATTAAAAGCATGGGCATTCATTTATTACGGAATAGGTTCTTGACAATCATAATGACGTATCATGAATACAATTAACGAAATTGTAAAAGAAGCATGATATGCACTTATACGTGTATTTAAGGTTTTCATGAACTAAAGCGTAGTCTTGATTCTGAGGCAAAATGTGTTTCATGGATTATACATGGCTTGGGGAAGAACAATGACGTTCCCACACGTGGATAGAAGCCATAAATACCTTAGTTGCTCCAAAACTTGAAGGAAAAGTCTGAACTTTTGAAGAAGAACCCCAAGAATCTGAACTTGAAACCTTGAGATTCTTGAAAACCCTAAGGTTGTAGCGTAGATTCTTGTTAAGAACCAATGTATAATTGTTAGAATTACTTAGGAATACATGAGAGAGATTTACCTTGATGTGGGAATATGAGGAGAGGATAGAAAAGTCGTGCTAGGGCTTGGAGAAATGAGAAATGGAATAAAAATTCGGGAAAACGTGATTTTAATTAACCTCCGGTGCGTCTGCGTTGGCATCTGCGTCGCAGATGCTAATGCACCTTTGAAATAGAATGTTGGAAATTTCAGGATGGAAAATTTGTCCCAAATGCGTCACAGATGGCCATCTGCATCGCATTTCGCGTTCTGCGTCGCAGACGCTTGTCCGGCGGACTGCTCTGCGACCCTTCAGTAAAATGGCCATAACTTTTGTATAGATGTTTGTTTGACCTCCACCATATATGGATGGAAAGGTATTGCAAAGGATACAACTTTCATGAAGGAAGTTTTCTCAAATTCCCAATGGATTTTCACTAAATCAAGCTGGAAGACATACTTATCGAAAACTTCATCAATTCTATTGAATCTTGTGAACCTCACCACCCGTCTTGATTCTAAAACAACTATTTCCACCCAAACTGATCTCAATGGGACTTCATACGGCTAAAATTTCACAGTAATACTCATTTAACCCATTCGCACCTAATCTGAATTTATGGAATGTTACATCAGTCTTGTATTACCATGAGAGGCCATAACGTAGCAACTAGCACTCCTTCATCTTCTATCTTGTCTTTTTGTGATAGGTTTCCACCAAGTGCAACGTATCCCTACACTTGATAATCTCTCTTTAATATAAAGTATCATTCAAGACCAAAAAATAAACAAAAAGGCATTTCACCTATATTTTTATACTTTGTACCGAAAGCATGACATGACACATACTTTCATTTAACATAGGTTGCAATTTGATTTAGTAACTTAACTTTTTAAGCCTTGAAGCAACTAGGTTGCTGTTTGGAACATTATTTACTTGACTCAAAACTTTCAGGGGTAATTTTGCTTATTTGCATTTTCATTTTCATTTTCATTTTGGATGTAACTTCTTCCGTACACAACTCATTCGTTTGCACTTAGTAAAGTCTTAATCATTCAAATATTAGTCATTAGGTCTTTTTTTCTTATACGTCTAAATCTTAATCATTGAGATCTTAATTATTAAGTACGTTTTTTTATATAAACTAGTAAATCTGTCCACGCTACGCGCGGTTACAAATAACAATACTTTATTATATATGAACTTTCTCACATTATCTTATAATTTAAATAAGATTTATGCATATCGAAAAATAAAAATTATTTAGTTGCCTTCATATTGTAGAAGTATTTTAGTAGCTCTAATCACATACTTTAGAAGTATTTGTTTTTTATGCACGCATAGAACAATACCTATAGAATCACATGTTACACCAATGAGTAATATTTGTGTATATCAATAAGTGTTACTATATCAAGTTAATAAAATAGTTATGCTTGTATCAGATACACATAATAATAAATTACTCTTTAAAGATAAGAAACTGGCATTTCAATCTACAATATCACCATTTCATTTTCCCTTCTTTGGTCCTAAAACATTCAGAATATTTGTTGAAGGCAATCTTAAAAAATTAATACGGAGAAGACTAAAAATACACCACCGCTTAAATACATAACTATAACAGTAATGGTACTAATTTGTAAAGCAGAAAAAGTTAATTCAAGAAACTACAAATTCATTTTGCAAGTTGATTTCCCCCCATAAATTTATTCAAGTGATTCAATGACATAAAACACCTAATACGTTTCCAAGTCTAGATTAATAGAAAATGATAAAATATAAATGAAGAGAGCAAACATTATAATTTTAGTGAACTATACATATGGAATATAGCAATAAACATACATGTAATAAAATCATTGAGTATTAATTATAATGGGCCCCATATATGTTTCAAGCGGCGTCCATAACTTAAAAAATCTGATTTTGTTCACAATAAAATTCCTTTGCATATCCAAATTAGAGTTGCAAGAGAACATGCCTTTAATATGTAGTAGATTTGTATTCTCATTTCACCTTTGTATAGTTGCATTGTAATCAATAGCCTCATACAACTCGAGTAACAAAAGAATTAACATCATACTGAAGCTATTTAGATTACTGTAAACCAAATTTCAACTGCAAAAATAGATAAAAACGATTGTAATTTTCTCAGAATATTACCCACTTTGCGCAGCAATATATAGCCATTGACTAACTGAAAGCATACACATAAATCAAAATTCTTTCAAGATTTTGTATTCATATCACAAAAAGTGATATAAACACATACGGTGCTATTGAAGAAAAGAATGAACTAATTAATGTGACACAAAGGAAAATTTTAAAATAGATATAGAGAAAGTACTACTTCAATGTATAAGCACCGCCTTCGCCGCAATCTTTATATCTTCAATTCTTTAAAAAATTTCTCTTCACTTTTTTTTTTTCCATCTGTTGTCCAGTATCCTCATTAGAGTCCTAACTAATTCGGATTTACACTGTGTTAGGCCTATTTAAGGGGCAAACACTCCTTAACAGGATTTTTTTCATAACCTTCACACTGCTCATAATATCAATTATATATTCCTAACTCATGTATTTAAGTTAAACCTAAGAACCTCAAGTACATACTGTTACACCACGGATTTTCTCACGTTAAAGTCGCATCATGAGTTAGTCGATGCAAGTTCAAAAGAAATTATCTTGAGGTTAAAAGGGATTGAGCTTATTAATATAAATTGTTATAAGAGTCTATAAATAATGTTAGTAAGTGGCGGAAGGTTTGAAAGGTGAATGAATCAAAGAAGGATGAGTTTCGTCAAAAGTCGGCAAGTTGGGAATACGATAACTTATACTTTTGGGTGCGATTAGGAGTGCTTCACATGCTAAGAAAGTAATTTATATGAAGTATTTGAATCGTATGATGGTCTCTTGTTAAGTTTTGAAGTCAAACGAGTTGTAATACGAAAGTCGATAAAGGGCATCGCAAGTTAAATTTGTAAATTTCACTGAAATTTGGGTCAGATGTCTCGGAGCTTTTCTCTCAAGCTACTTGGATTTACGGGGTGATCCACCGACCAAATCGAAGGCCTTCGAGTCTATTTTCCAGCGCATTTAACCGTTCATCGATATGTTGTTGGAGTAGAGAGATATTCGCATTTCCGTCCAAGGGTGCAAACTGTTGCGGGACTGCGGACCTTGGTCGGTGGAAACATAACTTTACTTATATAAAAACACCCCAAATCGGATTAGAATCTCATTTCTCTTCAAACACCAAACACCAAACCCTAAACATCTCTTACACTCTCTCAACCCTTCTCCAGGGTTCCATATCATATCTAAGAGCTAATCAAGTCATCTCAATGCAAGGAATCTCGTAGTAATCATAGAACCTCCATTTCCTCACCGTTTCGCTTCTCGGAAGAATTCTTCGACTTGAATTAATCTTTGTTTTGGAGTATTCTTCATCAATTAAGGTATTTTTCCTCATCTTAATAATTCTCTTAAGCTTCTCCAAGTATTTAACTTAGAAATTGGGGAGAAAATCCCATGAATACCACTCTTATGAACTCTTATAAATTCTTATGGATGAACTTGATTGTTTGGGCTATTTCTTGTTGTTTAAATGCATTTCTTGGAATTATGGAGTTATGGATGGAATGATAACGAGGAATAGGAGTAAGGGAGAAGAAAATGGTAGTTTTGTATGGAGGAATTGAACTACAATGACCCTACGAACTTACGCCCGCAAGTTGTTCGACGAAATGCCTCAATGAGTATATCCATAAGCTATGAACTTGGAATTGATCCCAAATTGGTCATATGATGTAGGTTATTGTTCGTAAGGTATTCGACGACTCGTGGAACGTGGAAAAATTCATCGTTAAGGTATGTAGGGATTTTCTCTTCTTTTCTTGGCATGACTAGAATTCAAATGCGTTTTCTTGAAATGTTATCCCGTTGACTTGTGTCGATCATATCCAAGAATGAACGAGCTAATCTCTACATCTTTAACGACTCGTTTAGTCGTTATAGTGTTTTGACTCATTTAACCTTGTTGACCCTTTCCCCGAGTCCCGTTAGTACGACCTATGACTTAGTGAAGCTATTGGTTTGGGTCCCAAAACGTTCGGGGATGTTTTGAGTCTCAGTGAAGGCTTAATTTCATAGTGTTGGGGTTTACTTGGTCAACACCGAGTTAAAATAATCTCTTTTGGGAATTTTGAGGTCACGGTTGCGTCCGTAGTGTGGTTTACTATCAAAACGCATATATGGTTTGTGTTCGGGGGGTTCCGGATAAGTTTCGGGGGCTAAAACGAAGTTTTGAACAAATCAGAAAAAGGGGCACCCACTATAGCGAAGGGGGCACCCGCTGTAGTGGGTGCACTTGGCAGAATCCGTTTTTAAGTTGTTTTTTTTTCAAGTTTTCCCCTCATAAAACCAAAAACACTTCCTTAGAATGTGAGAGGCTATTTTCCTAGGGCTAGGGTGAAGTTCCTCCTTGAAGGTAAGTGCAAACCCTTATGCGATTCATAATTTTTCCTTCCTCAAATCCCATGACAAGCTTAAGCTCCATTAATGGTGGGTGCTAGATTAGAACCCAAGAATTGTTGAAACCTTCAATAGTTGGAGGGTTGGGGAGAGAGCAATTGAAAATCATTCACAAGCACTTTGAGGTAAGATTCTCCTAGTATTCATTATTTATTTGTCGATTATCATCATCTCATAGTCATCCTACACACTAATTGTGAAGAACTAATGGGTTAAGAACCCTACGGCTAAAAATAGAAAAGATGAATTTGGATATCTTGTGATGAATAAAATTTCATGAAATTAAGATTAAAGGTTAACTACATGATGGGTAATATAATTGTGCACTAAGTTTCCTGTTTTACCCTCATGAACCCGATTTCACATTGTAGGGCTATTTTGGATATTTTTCTAAAAGTATAGCAATATGGGTATCGTTGGACTCGTTTAGACTCGTAGAGTACTATTTTGACTATATTGTATATTAATTTTCAACTAAATTATAGTTTTGCCCTTGTGGCTTGGGTTTGGCTATTTTAGGTCCATTTTTGAGTTTTGGGTAAAACTATGGCAATATGGATATCCTTAGATTCATATTCTGACACAGAATTCATATTTGATAGACGTTAATCATTTGAGGTTCTCCAAAGAGGAAGGCAAGGCTAAGGTTTGTCCACTCGAGACTGTTGCTCGGTATTCCAGGTAGATTATGGCTTACTTTAGCTAGACTTTGATTAGCGAAACGTGTGTAATGTTTAGAATGTATAGGAGAAAGCATGGTTAGGTCTTCGGACATGCTGTTTTGGTTGGATACTTTCTAGGTTGGTATGACTTCTGATTTTGTGGGCTCATCGCCATTACGTTATGTATTGAAATATGAGGTGTAGTTGTATTCATACTGTGGTGATTCAGGATGGATTTCTACTAGGTTGATTGTTGTTGATGGTGGCTTGTTTCCTTGTTATTGTGATTAGACTTATTTCCTAAGTTGTCGTGTTGCACTCAGTTCTCTCTTATTGTGACATATATTATCGGAGAAAGGAACGATACTAAGTTTAGACCTGAATTGTGGTTTATATATTTATGATAGTACGAAGATGAACACTTGATGTATGATTTACTTGTTACACCTCGGAAAATTTCCCGTTGGAACGCAAGTAAATGGATTAGTAATGCATGCAAATGGATGTGGACGATTAAAATGAGAAGTCTAAGAAATATGAAAAGTTGCAGATTTGAAATCTGCCCAGTGGTCGTAAAGTGCAAAATACGGACCGTAAATTGGTATACGGTCCGTAAACTGGCAGTCGTAAATTGCCATGCAAGGTTTCAACTTTCTGCCCAGTTGAGAAGTGGTAAAATACGACCAGGAGGACGGACCGTAAAGTGATTTACGGCCCGTAAACCATGGTCAGAAATCACCATGTTGGCAGCCTGAGTTTTCTGGTTTTGTTATGGTTAAAGACGACCACGAGGGACGGTCCGTAAAATGGAATACGGGCCGTAAACCTCCATGGACGACCACTGTTCACCCAGCCCAGATTTTTGCAAGTCATTAAATAAAGGGACCAACACTTGTTTTAATTCATTACAACATTACACCACTTCTCTCTAAAACCTCTCTCTACATTTATTATACAAGTTTTCAAGGATATTTGAGGATCAACAACATAAAACAAGGTGAATCAAGAGTAAGAACATCATCAAAGATCATCTAGGTCAAGAAATCCAAATGGAGAAAAACTAGGGTTTTGCTCAAAGTGGAATATTATTAACCAAAGCTTGTTCCTACAACTTCTAAGGTAAGGTTCATGATTTTTACATGATGTTTAAGGTATTGAAGAGTTGAAATACATGGATTGTAGAAAATATGGTCAAGTAGGTCATGAATGATGAATAGTGACATTTTGAGGAATAGTTTGAATTGAATCATGAATGTTGTTGTGTTGTGATATGAATGTATTATAAATGGTACTAAGATCATGAACTAGACACTTTAGACGAATGGACGAAGTTGGATGTTATGACCATAAATATGGGTGAATTAGAGGCAAATTAAGGAATCTAGATAATGTGGATAATGTGAATGACTAATGACCATTGTTATGATATTAATGAAGGTATAGACGCTAGCATTGGAAGGAAGCGTGCAAGTGTAGAATAGTCCGACGAAAAGGTATGTAAGGCTAACCCTTCTTTCATAAGGCATGGTTCCTTGGCCAAACTCTTAATCCTCTATATGAGTATGTTGTATTCAAATGATTGACACTCCGAGCTCATAAGCTCACGATCCTCGATATGTGCTACGATTGTACTACGCACCCCATATGACGAGTAAGCATAAGATATAGATGTAGCGAAAATGATGATGATAGTGATGACGATGATAATAATAATGATGCTAAAGGTGCCTATGGGATATTATACTTACATGTGCTTATGAAGGGCAATAATGACACCCCGAGCTTATAATGCCGGGTAGGATATATGTATATGAATATGTATAAAGTATGTATACGATTACGAAACGCGCGCAAACCTCTGCAGATGGTACAGATAACCCTGAAGCCTTGGTAGGGCCAGGTATGAGTAACCTTGAGCCTTGGTTGGCCAAGTATGTATGAAACACCGATTCTAAGAGGTCGAGTATGCTATGTAAATGCTATGTATATGAAATGACTATGTATATAATATGAATATGAATGTGATAAGACTATGTATAAGAATACGAATAAGGACATGTATACGAATATGAGCACAAGTATGGTACGAGTACTATTATGGAATACGGATGATGACGTAGGTGTACTAATACGTATGAAAAATGGAAAGTCCTACGAAAGGCAGGTAAGTACTATGACGATGATATTATTGTCTCCCTCCTATGCTATTTCATATGTTGTTCATTATGCTTATATATCGATGTTGATCATGCTTTACATACTCAGTACATTCTTCGTACTGACGTCCTTTTGTTGTGGACGCTGCGTCATGCCCGCAGGTGCACAGGGAGACAGACTTGATCCATAGCTGCTTATTCAGAGATTGCATAGCAGAGCTCCATTTCTTTCGGAGCCGTAGCTTTTGGGTACTTATTCTTTTGTGTATGTAATTATGGGCATAGCGGGGTCCTGTCCCGCTCATGTGATATGTTATACTCTTCTTAGAGGCTCGTAGTCACGTGTATATGGTTAGATATGTCCGGCCTTGTCGGCCTATATTTTGTATGTCATTTTGTTGGCCTGGTCGGCCCATGTACATTGTTGTGGCACAGATGCCTATGATGATTAAAGATGTTGTCGTCCAATGGGACTAGTTGATGAATGAATGGAAATGTATGTCTAATTACGTGGCTCACCTAGATGTAAGCATAAGAGTAAGCTAAGAGGGTGCCCGAGTGGGCTAGCATCGGGTGCTCGTCGCGGCCCCCTAGTCGGGTCGTGACAAAAGTGGTATCAGAGCAGTTCAGTCCTGGGGTGTGTCTCCGAGCCGTGTCTAGTAGAGTCTTGGTTATGGGTGTGTTGCGCGCCACACTTATAAACAAGAAGCTGCGGACATTTTAGGAATAAATGACCTTCTTTCTTCATAAGAATCATGCGATAGAACTATGATGTAGGAAATTATTGCTTCTAAATCATGTGTTGTGTATTTCAGAGATGCCTAAAAAGGGAAAGACTACGGCAACCCAAAAGTTCAAGACGGTGGCAGAGAAGCGGGCTAAGAAAGCACCGCCACCGGTAGTAGAGGAATGTGAGTCCCAGGGTGCAGCTCAATCTCAGTCCTCCCAGACAGTGCCCGTCTCTGAGGAGCTTGAGGGAGCCTCAGCCCCAGCTCCAGCACCTCCAGATCCTCCACCAAATGCTTCGGGCCAAGAGGTAAAAGTGGCCATTACCTTATTGACTCAATTGGTTGCGGCACAGGCTCAGAGGCACAGTTCAGGGTATGGTGATAGGGTTGCTAGTGCAAGAGCCCGCGATTTCATTACTTTGAACCCTCCGGAATTCTTTGGGTCAAAACCGGAGGAGGATCCCCAGGACTTTATTGATGGTATGCTAAGGACGCTCCGGTTGATACATGCTTCGGACACCGAGTCAGTGGAGTTAGCGTCATATAGATTGAGGGATGTCTCGATTCTGTGGTATACGGTATGGATGGCTTCACGGGGAGCAAATGCACCTTCCCCGGTATGGCAAGAGTTTGTTGATGCTTTTCTCCGTCATTATATGCCCCCAGAAGTTCGGCGAGCTAGGGCCGATAAATTCTTAAATTTGAGGCAAGGCAGTATGAGTGCCCTAGAGTATAGCCTCAGTTTTAACTCTTTGGCTAGGTATGCTTCGGCCATGGTAGCAGATATGGGCGACAGGGTACACCGATTTGTATAGGGCCTAGGGGCCCATCTGAAGGATAAATGCTTGACTGCGTCCCTTTAGGATGGTATGGACATTGCACGCATTCAGGCACATGCTCAGAACTTAGAGGAAAGCCTACAGCAGCGGAGAAGTGAACGTGAGCAGGATAGGGGACATAGCAAGAGGGCTAGATCTTCGGGCCCAATGAGTGAGTCCAGAGGCGGACACAGGCAACAGTTCCCTAGACATTCAGGCTATTCTATGACCAGTGCACCTCCACGGTTTTCAGGCCAAATCAATGCAAAATGCATTGCATAGAAAAATTCAATGAAAGCTACAATAAAAAATTCCTATCACTTGTAATAATGCAATTTTGTATGATGCCTTATCAAAAGAAGACTTCACAATTCCAAGTCCCTCCAAGTAGTCCTGACTCAATTACTACGCATCATTAATCTTACTTATCAAATAGTACTAATTTAACTATTGCACTAGAATCCAAATGAATGCTACAAAAAATCTCAAATTTCATTTTCAAATCAATGCAAAACTCATTGCATCCTTGATAGATCTACTCATCCCGGGCCGAGTCAGAGTTATTCGGGGTCCCAGATTAGAGGTGATTCAGGCCAGTCAAGGCTACCTATACCACGATGTTCCCAGTGTGGGAAGTCGCATTGGGGTCAATGCCGATTGGGTTCATATGGTTGCTATTCATGTGGTCGACCAGGCCATATTATGCGTGATTTCCCCTCAGTACATGGTAGAGGTAGGACCCAACCATCAGGGTCGGTAGCCGGATCTTCGGCATCTGTGCGCCCTACGGGGCCAGGTTCACATGCGCCGGTTGGCCATGGTAGAGGCAGAGGGAGAGCTCCCAGTACTAGCGATCCTCAGCACCGTATTTATGCTTTGGCCGGACGCCAAGATCTAGAGTTTTCTCCTGACGTGGTCACAGGTATATTATCGGTATTCTCTCATGATGTGTATGCTTTGATTGATCCGGGATCCACGCTATCATATGTTACTCCTTATATTGCGGGTCAATTTATAGTTGAGCTGGAGTCGATCAAACCTTTTGAGGTGTCCACACTCGTGGGTGAATCGGTAATAGCTAGCCGAGTTTATAGGGATTGTATAGTCACGATTTGTGACCGTCGTACCATGATTAATTTGCATGAGCTAGAAATGGTAGATTTTGATGTTATTATGGGCATTGATTGGTTGGCTTCGTGTTATGCCAATGTTGATTGCCGAATGAAGATGGTTCGTTTCCAGTTTCCGGGAGAACCAGTCTTAGAATGGAAAGGGAATGCGGCATCACCAAAAGGTAGATTTATTTCCTATCTAAAGGCAAGGAAGATGATCACGAAAGGATGTATTTATCATCTAGTGCGAGTTCAAGATGTAGAAGCTGAATCGCCGACTCTTCAGTTAGTTCCCGTAGTGAACGAATTTCCGGATGTGTTCCCGGAAGAGCTTCCAGGCCTTCCTCATGAACGGGAGATTGATTTTACCATTGATGTGTTGTCAGGCACCACACCTATATCTATTCCTCCATATAGAATGGCACCCGCAGAATTGAAAGAGTTGAAGGAGCAATTGAAGGACTTGCTTGATAAAGGCTTCATTAGGCCTAGTTCATCCCCGTGGGGAGCGCCCTATTGTTCTTCCGAAAGAAAGATGGCTCCCTTAGAATGTGCATTGATTATAGGCAATTGAATAGAGTAACGATTAAGAATAAATATCCTCTCCCAAGGATTGATGACTTGTTTGATCAATTGCAAGGTGGAAAATGGTTTTCAAAGATTGATTTGAGGTCCGGGCATCATCAAGTGAGAGTTAGGGAGAAAGATATCCCTAAGATAGCCTTCAGAATGAGATATGGTCATTTTGAATTCCGGGTGATGTCATTTGGGCTAACTAATGCGCCAGCGGTATTTATGGATTTGATGAATAATGTGTTCAGGTCCTTTCTGGACTTATTTGTAGTCGTATTCATTGATGATATTTTGGTGTATTCTAGATCCGAAGTAGAACATGCGGATTATTTGCGTATTGTCCTTGGAGTTCTTCGAACTCGAGAATTGTTTGCAAAGTTTTCCAAATGTGAGCTCTGGTTGAACTCAGTGGCATTTTTAGGGCATATTGTGACAGCCGATTGTATTCGAGTGGATAGTCAAAAGATTGAGGCCGTGATGACTTGGCCAAGACCCACAACTCCTACAGAGGTTCGTAGCTTTCTGGGCTTAGCAGGTTATTACAGGAGATTCGTTAAAGGTTTTTCCTCTATTTCTGCACCACTCACAAAGTTAACACAGAAATCAGCTAAGTTTTAATGGACAGATGCTTGTGAACGTAGTTTCCAAGAGTTAAAGGGTCGGTTGACTTCTGCCCCAGTTCTGACACTTCCAGAGGGATTGGAAGGATACATTCTGTATTGCGACGCTTCAGGTGTTGGGCTAGGCTATGTGTTGATGCAACATGGCAAAGTGATTGCGTATGCTTCAAGGCAATTGCGGAAACATGAGCAGAATTATCCTACCCATGACTTAGAATTGGCCGCGGTGGTCCATGCATTAAAGATATGGAGACATTACTTATATGGTGTCCACGTGGATATTTACACAGATCATAAGAGTCTTCAATACATCTTCAAGCAGAAAGAGTTGAATTTGCGGTAACGACGATGGCTAGAGTTGCTAAAAGACTATGATGTTGAGATCCTGTACCACCCCGGAAAGGCAAATGTTGTGGCTGATGCTCTTAGCCGTAGGTCGATGGGAAGTCTAAGTGATGTACGACCAGAAAAGAAAGAGATGGCCTGTGAGCTTTAACAGTTAGCTAGCCTAGGAGTCCGAGTAGTGGACTCAGGTAGCAGCGGAGCTACTATTCAGAATTTAGCGGTTTCATCGCTAGTAGCGGAAGTAAAAGAGCGACAATATGAGGATCCCATGCTAATGCAGTACAGAGATACACTCCCTCAGAAAGAGGAGTCATCGT
This sequence comes from Lycium barbarum, assembly GCF_019175385.1. NCBI lineage: Eukaryota > Viridiplantae > Streptophyta > Magnoliopsida > Solanales > Solanaceae > Lycium > Lycium barbarum. The sequence goes on along the minus strand of NC_083340.1, from coordinate 89,278,470 downwards.
TTGATATTTCAGGAGACGGAGTTCTCTGATGCCGAGGCAGATTATGTGTCCCTGATGTGGCAGGTCTACGCCACCGGATTTTGAGAGAAGCTCATAGTTCCAGTTATTCTGTTCACCCCGGAGCGATGAAGATTGAACACCAAAAGCCGGGTCGATGGTTACAAGCAATAGAAATCCCAACTTGGAAGTGGGAAGTGATTAACATGGACTTCATTTCAGGCTTACCCCGTTCTCGACGTAAGTATGATTCCATATGGGTGATTGTGGATAGACTCACCAAGTCAGCTCATTTATTACCGGTTAGGACGACCTATGAGGCAGAAGATTATGCGAAGCTTTATCTTAAGGAGATAGTAAAACTCCATGGCGTCCCGGTATCTATTATCTTCGACAGAGGGACTCAGTTTACAACTAAGTTTTGGAGGTCTTTCCAAGAGGGTTTAGGGACCCGAGTTAGCCTTAGCACGACATTTCATCCCCAGACCGATGGACAAGTTGAACGTACTATTCAGATTCTTGAGGATATGTTACGAGCATGTATGATAGATTTTGGAGCTAATTGGGATGATCATTTGCCACTCACTGAATTTGCTTACAATAATAGTTATCATTCTAGCATTCAAATGGCACCATATGAAGCTTTATATGGGCCAAAGTGTAGATCCCCAATTGGGTGGTTTGAAACCGGAGAAACTAAATTGATAGGGCCAGACTTGGTCCAGCAAGCTATAGAGAAAGTCAAGTTTATACAAGATCGGTTGTTAGCAGCCCAAAGTCTTCAGAAGTCCTATGCGGATAATCGTCGAAGAGACTTGGAGTTCAAAGTGAAAGATTGGGTATTCTTGAAAGTGTCGCCAATGAAAGGCGTGATGAGATTTGAAAAAAAGGGGAAGCTTAGTCCCCGGTATATTGGACCATATGAGATTGTGCGCAAAATAGGCAAAGTAGCCTATGAGTTAGATCTACCTCCGGAATTGGAGTCAGTCCATCCAGTATTTCATGTCTCGATGCTTCGAAAATGTGTTGGAGATCCCACTAGGAGCGTCCCAGTAAATGATGTGCAAGTGACAGATGAATTGACTTATGAAGAGGTACCCATTGCCATATTAGACAGGCAAGTACGGAGGCTTACGAACAAAGAGGTGGCCTCGTTTAAGGTTCTATAGAGAAGCAGTAAACGTGAGGAGGTGACATGGGAAGCAGAAGAAAGTATGCGATCCAAATACCCACATTTATTTCAGCCCTTGGAAGAAGCCCAAGATGAGACGTCAAGATCATAAGGTATGTATGATTCCCTTTTTTATGCTTTTGGGTCGTGTGTGACCAGATTTGATATGCTATTGTGTTGTGGCCCTGTGAGGCATCGACATTATGGGTTGTGGTGACAGGTTGGTAGTGTCACGCCCCGAACCATGGCTTGGGCATAACACGGCACTCGGGACTTGCTTGCATGTGTCCGAGCGAACCTCATGGCTTGCTTGTCAACATGGGCATCAAAATAATATAATCTACATGATGCAATTTAAATGAATCATGAAAAATGTAATTTGCGGAATAAGTCTTGAAATTATCTCATAGCATGAAGTATCATGAAAACATAATAGTCTGGAAACATGAAAGCATAACTGACTCTGTGAACTAACATCTGTCTATGAAACCTCTAAAACATGTCTAGATACTAACTACCAGGACATAGCCCTTGTTATGTCTCGTGTTTTCGTATAATTGGAAATCAAGAAATAATTACGACTTGTGTGTTATAAGGAAATATTTTGATTTTGGTGAATATGACTATGTTGGTTGTGGAATCATTAATGTTAAGACATCGGGGAAGGCCGAGGGTAAATTTGGAATTTCGGAAATTAGTTTCGGGAATTACAAAACGGGACTTTTATGAATTGGGCCAAGAATTGGACAACATAAAAATTGAGGCCCAAAGTGTGAAGTGGCCGGCCAAGTTGAGGTCCAAGCCCACTTTTAAGAGTCATGTGCTATGCACATGACCTCTAAATGGATATATATCAACATAGCACTTAGTAATTATCAAGAAAAATTTCACAACTCCAACTTTGAGCACAAAAAGGCTCTCGGCCTAGAGTGAGAAAGAAAAGAAAAAAATTTGGCAAGCTTGATTCTATCCTTAAAAATCTTGATTCTTGCCTAGTTGTGAAGTACTCAAGACCCTCTTCAACAGGGTACAATTAGTTTGGCGTAAGGTGCGCGTTTGCGGCAAATCGGAATTTCAAGAAAAAGGTGAGAAATCTATGTTTTTATGTTATGAAATGGGTTTGTATGTTATAGTGATTGATGTTGCATGAAGATTTTGGGATGGTGTTGTGTTTGTGCATGGCGTGTGCGTGTGAAAAGGGTGTGTTTGGCAGTGTGCCCTTAGAAGGGGAAAGAAATGTGAATTGATCTTGTTTAGTTTGTTTAGTTGTGTCGTAGTGGCCTTTATAACGTAAATGAATGATTAATGAATTGAATTAGCGTTGGAAAAGGATTTCGGAACGTTATCGGAAAGTATATACCTTTGGTATATTTGTGTATATCATTGTATATCGTTGGTGCTAAAGACTTTAAATGTGATTTATGGTTGATGTTAATGAATTCGGAATGAAACGACGCAAGTTAGAATGTTCGTCTTGACTTTTGATGTTTTGAATGAAATATGGAAAATAATGAATTTCGGGAACTTTCGTATATGGTTTGGAATATATTTGGGATGTGATTGAATGATCTTGAATGAGTAAATGAATATAATGATGTGGACATAGATTTGAAGTTTTGGAAGTTTAAATGAAAAGTTGCCAACTTAGGTAATAAGGTGGAACTTTGAAGCTAGAGTGGTTTGATTATGATTTGTGTTGTTGTTGATGTGTGGGCTGTTGTTGTTGATGTATTTTGAGCCGAGCTAAGTCTCGGGGGTGTTAGATTTATAGGGGAAATGCTGCCGAAATTTCGGTAGACAAAAATGAAGTTAATGGCATTTTTAAGCCTAAGAATCTCAATTGGTAACTTTGACCATTTGCAGATTTCAGACGAAACGGGACTTGACTTTTGGGAGAGCATACGACGTCTGTAAGGTATGTAAAGCTTCCCACTTCTTCGTTTGGCATGTCTTAGTATGCTAGGTGAATATTGGAACCTCCGGAGCATTTCTGCTCCTCGAAACCCGATCCACAGAAAAGTTACTATTCATTCAATTCAATTGAAGCCTAAGGGCTCTATTTTGGCTAGAATGCCACCAATCGTCCGAAACCTATCGAAATGTGGTCGGGTAACTTAGAAATGATTATGTATGAACTTTTGGCCCCTAAATGTTCGTAAATTATGTTCGCCACCTCAATTCGACTCGAGGTGGGCCCGCTAACCCCGAGACGCCCTATTTGTCTTATTGGGCTGTCCTTTTGAATAAAGTTTGAAATGATATCTTCGATTTTGGAACTTCCTCCTACGGGACGTGTTTTGAATATTACGATACGCTAAGTTACGTTTTGAGCTATACGTACTATTTTGGAAACGTTTTGTGAAATGAAACCTTGTATCGACTAAGTATTCGATTATTTTGTATTATGAAATGACTTATGGGATTACTCTGTTTTGAAAGACTATTTTGAAGTATGATTTGCATTTGTTTGCTCACGACTCCGCTCGTGCCTTATTATGACTTCGTTCACCGGTTCCCGGGCCGGTTATGATTCGTGCGCCTTACAATAATTCGGTCGTATGCTGTGTTACGGTTCCCGAGGCTTCGCCATAGGGCCGGGTTCCGTTTGGAGTTATGTTGTGATATGGCTCGTGATGCGATACGCTCACCTATGTTTGTGTTTGTGTTCGGAGATACGGAGATTAGAAACCTTCTGGTGTTATGCTGTGTGTGGCGCCAGCGTCGGAGTGGCGACCACGTTCCTAAGCGTTTGCATGATTTCGTTTGCATTATGTATACGTATATGATTTTGATACGGATTTTGACATCCCGATTTGTACTCCACTTTGTTATCTGATTTGCTTTCAGTTTTGATCCATATTTCTGTACTCCGTGCTTTACATACTCAGTACATATTTCGTACTGACCCCCTTTCTTCGGGGGCTGCGTTTCATGCCCGCAGGTACAGACATTGGTGATCCTCCACTGTAGGCTTCACTTTCTGCTATTTTGGAGTACTCCGTCTGATCCGGAGTCCACTTTTGGTACAGACTCCTTTTGCTATGTATATGCTCTGTACATTTGACTATTTGGGTACGGCGGGGCCCTGTCTCGCCATATGTCTTTGTTTTAGGTTCGTAGAGGCCTGTAGTCATATATGTGGGGCGAGGGTCCTATATATGTTTGTTTCATTTTGTTTTCTGGTCTTAAAGCGGTCCGTTTGTTTTGATGGCCCTAAATGGCCCTTATGCTTATGTTTGCACTTTCGACCGGCGATGCCTATTCCGCCGCTCAGTTTGTATTTGATATGGCATTTTGATTTGTGCGACCGCTTAAGACATATTTGATAAAGATTCAGTTTGATATGACTTTTATGAATTTTTGGAATAAGCTCGGTTTTGGTAAATGAATATGCGGTTTGGTCTGGGTACCCAGATAGGGTGCCAGTCGCGGCCCACGGGGCTGGGTCGTGACAGCCCTGGACTACTATAAACTGAATACTAATGCAGACTCCATGTTGAACCCCGAGAGGAGTGGGGCTCACCAATAAGCTGATAACTGAAGTGATTCTACTGCGCAGGTGTATGCTCCTGAAACCCGGTATCTGCACCGTGAAGTGCAGGCCCCGGGGAAAAGAGACGTTAGTACATGGTGAATAGTACTAGTATGTAAAACCTGCTGAAACGAAAAACATGGCACAACATAGGTATAGGACATGAACTGAAACTGAATGTAATTTGAACATGAGCATGAAACGTGAGTAAAGTCTGAACACAGTAAATCAATGGAAATACATGTATATAAAACTGCTTGTAACGTGGGGAACGCTATAGTATAACCGACAACATAATTCTGGTACTTGCGTCCTACCAGCAGAACACTCACACCTTGCCAGGGGTATGAGATTTAAGTAATAATAAGCATGTAAGGATCCAAACTTCATAATGAAGGTGTTGCCTCCTTGCTGACAACCCTTATCCTACGGTGGCAACGTAGTTTCAGGCTATCTGAGCCTTCTCGGTTAACTAAGCAATTCCCAAAACCATGAACATGATATAGTTGGTTAAGAAGCCCATGATCTTCGTGAAATAACTTGTAATCATGATTTCACGAAATAACTTGTAACATGGTTTCATGAAATATCTTATAATATGGTTTCATAAGATAACTTATCATAGTCTTGCAAGCATGTCCTTGATTCATGAGTAATAACAATAGTTCAAAATCATATATATATAATTGACTTGAAAACATGCTTGTAACTTGCTACATAAAATCATAAAGTTTCGTATAAACATAATATGAACACATGAGGAAGAATTCATGATTCATGGATTAAGCTAGGGTTTCTAATAACCGTAATGAAAGATTAGGAATGCAATAACGAATATAGATACAAAATTCATGTACATAAATACATAATTACGGGCTACCAATATGTTAGGTTTAATTCCCTAGGGTTTGAACTTCATGGATATCAAGAAACGGAGCATGGGGAAGAACGTAGAGATTCCCACATGTGGATGGAAGTTCTACATACCTTAATTTCTCCAAAATCTTGAATTAAAGACTTGAATTTTGGAGAAGATTTCCTAAATCTTGATTCTTGAACCTTGAGATGGTTTTCTTGATAACCCTAGATTAGGAACAATGATTTCTTGCTTAGATTATTAGAGTATATGTTAGAATTGAGTTGGAAAGGTTTACTCAAGTTAGAAAGGGATTAGGAACTTGAATTCAACATAGAATCATGATAAACTTACCTTGGAAGGTTCTTGAGGCTTGGGACTTGTTCTTCTTGACTTTAGGGTAATTTTTCGTGACTAGGGGTGTTAGGAAAATAAACCCCAAGGTTAAATATAACTTAAAACGCGAAATCCCAACTTTTAATCCGAAATCAACCTGTTTCGCGATGGGTTCGCGATGCGGGTGCATCGCGCGACATTCTGCAGCTAAAAACTCAGAGTTGTGCAATCGGTCCGCGAAGCGGGGCCATCGCGCGCACTCTCACGCGCCCTCACGCTCCCCGAGAAGCGACGGGTGTCGGTTCTGCACAGTGTTCGGTAAAATAGGTATAACTTCTTGTACACAGCTCTGTTGGGGCTCCACAATATACCGTTGGAAATCTATTTCAAAGGGATACAACTTTCATGTTTTAAGTTTGCTCAAATTCCCAACGGATTTTCACGAAATTTGACTGGAATTTTAAGTGTCTTACTATTAGCCATATTGAGACGATCATATCTCCTTGCTCCGATCTCTGATTGGCTTGGTCCTTATATCGTTAGAAATGTATTTCTACATACTACAACTTTCATTAAGGGTACTTTCCCAAATTCCCAACTAATCAAGGATTTATGGCTACCCGAATGTTATGTCCCGTATTTTCGTATAACGGGAAATCAAGAAATAAATAAGACTTGTGTGTATTGAGGAAATAATTTGATTCAAGTTGCTATGCTCATGTTGATTATGAAATCATTGATGGCAAGACCTCGGGGAAGGCCGAGGGTAAATTTGGAATTTCGGAAATTAGTTCCGGGAATTTCTAAGCGGGATTTTTAAAGAATTGGACCAAGAAGGTTGGCCCAAGAATTTAGGCCCAAAGAGACCATGGTGGCCGGCCCAAAACATGGCCTAAGATCCATCTTAAGTGGTCATGTGCTTAGCACATGACCCTTTATCCATATATATCCACTTGCCTTTGGAATTATCAAGAAAATAGATCAAAAATCAAAGAACACAAAGAAAAGGGGTTTCGGCCACTAGAGAGAAAAAGAAAGAAAAATATCCAAGCCTTGTTGTTGTTTCAAAAATCTTGAGTTTTACATTGTGGTGAAGTGCTCAAGACGCTCTCCGACGTGATACAAGTAGTTCGGAGAAAGAGCGACGTTTGCGGCAAGTCGGAAACTCAAGAAAAAGGTAAGATTTTTATGTTTTAATGTTATGAAATGGATATGTATGTGTTGGTGATTGAATTAGTGTGAAGATTGTGGGTTGGGGTTGTGTTTGTGCATGACGTGTGCGTGAAAAAAAAGGGGTATGTTGGCCGTGAGTTCCATGTAGTATAAGACGTGGGAGTTTTATCTTGTTTAGTTTGAATAATGCGTTGTTATGACATTTGTATCGTAAATGAAGGTTTGGAGAATTGAATTGGTGTTAGAAAATGATTTCGGACGTTATCGGAAAAATGTATACCTTTGGGATATTGGTGTATATCATAGTATATTTATGACACTAAAGACCTTAAATAAGGTTTATGGTTGATGATAATGAATTTGGAATGAAACGACGCAAGTTAGAACGTTCGTCGTAACTTTTGGTGTTTTTGAATGAAAATTGGAACGTAGTAAACTTTGGGGATGTTCGTATGTGATTTGGAACTTGTATGTAGTGTGTTTGAATAATTGGGAATGAATGAATGAATGGACTAATGTGGAAATAGATTTGGCATGTTGAAGTTGAATCAATAATTTTGCCAACTTATGTATTAAAGTGCAATTTTGAAGTTTATGTAATATGATTGTGGTTTGTATGGTTAATGATGTTTGGGTTGTTGTTGTTGTTGTATTTTGAGCCGAGCTAAGTCTCGGGGGTGTTAGATTTATAGGGGGAGTGCTGCCGAAATTTCGGTAGCCAAATATAGCCCAAAGACTAAAGTGTTGATTCTCATGAATAGTAACTGGTAAAAGTGACCATTTGCAGTTTCTGGACGAAACGGGAACTGCGATTTGAGGAGCGTAAGGCGCCAACCAGGTATGTAAAGCCTACCTCTTATTCTTTTGGCATGTCCTAGACCTACTAGGTAAATTTCGGAATCTCGGGAATAACTCTGCTCTCGGAAATCGAGGTTCAAGTTCGAGCACTATTCATTCAGCGCGATTGAAACCTTTTGGTCCCATTTGGGTAAAAGAACACTCGTACCTCCATAACTTGTGCTGTTGAGTCCGAAACTCTTCGAAACTTTTGTAAATGACTATATGAAGCCAAAAACCTGCGACTTGTGTCCGCCGCCTCAATTTGCCCCGAGGTGGGCCCGCGAGCCCCGAGGCTCCCCTTATTCGGTTTGTTTGATTCGTTTGTGTCTGTTTTAATCTGCGACTGTTTGTTTATGACCCAAGGATGCGTTGGAAACTTCCTGTGCCATTAATGCACGTTCTGTACTTTGGATGATGTGAGAATTCCGAAAGAGTGACTCATGAACAGTTTTCTTACGAATTTGACAGCTCGGAACTTCGTAACCTCTATATGCCTACTTTTATCAATCCGATTCCTACTTCGAGCCTCTTGGTGTCAGTGTATACTTATATGTAAATTATATGTTGAGTTCGGTAAATTATGTTTGATATGCATATGGTTTCTGCACTACTCTGTTCGTGCTGTCTGCTATGATTTCGTTCGTCGGTACCCGGGCCGACTTTGTGATCGTGCGCACTATGTTATATTCGGGAGTTATGATGTGTTACGGTTTCCGAGGCCTCGCCATAGGGCCGGTTACCGTTTATGGAGTTATGATGTGATATGGCATTTGATATGTTCTGATGATATTATGTGTGTGTGATATGATGTGTCTGGAGATTGTACGGAGATTTGAAAACTTCCGGAGCTATGATGTGTTGTGGCACCAGCGTCGGGGGGTGACCACGTTCCTAAACCTTATACATGATTTGATTTGCATTTGTACGTTCGCCTCCCGCACAGGTTTGCTTTGTTTGCGATAACGGTGTGTTTGTTCCTTCTGACTCCCGCTGTGTTTGTGATTTCTGTACCCTCTGCTTTACATACTCAGTACTTCTCCCGTACTGACCCCCGTTTCTTCGGGGGCTGTGTTTCATGCCCGCAGGTACAGAAGCTCGTTTGGGTGGTCCTCCGATTTAGGCTACTCAGTCTGCTGTGTTGGAGAGCTCCCCTTGATCCGGAGCCTACTTTTGGTACATATCTTTTGTTGTGTCTGTATTCTGTATACTTGGATGAGTGGGTACGGCGGGGCCCTGTCCCGTCCAATGTTCATATGTCTTATGTTCTGTTTTGTCTAGAGGCCTGTAGTCAGATTTGTGGGTCGTGGGTCCGGTGTGTTCGTATGTGAGTCTGCTTTGTGTTCTTAAGCGGCCCGTACACTACTATGGCCAAGTCGGCCTCTGATTTTGTATGTATGTGTATGCTTTTGGGGGCGATGTACATTCCGCCACCCCTCTGAGTTCGGTTGAGTTTGAATTGCGATGGTCTGGGTGTGAGTTCGTTTGGGGTGTCCCTGTAGGGCACCAGTCGCGGCCCACGGGGCTGGGTCGTGACAAAAGTGGTATCAGAGCGGTTTGTCCTCGGAATGTCTACAGGCCGTGTCTAGTAGAGTCTTGTTTATCGATGTGTTGTGCACCACATCTATAAACAGGAAGCTACAGGACATCTAGGATGATTGTGTTGCCTTTTCTTTGAAATCTTAGATCGTGCGATAGAGCTGTGTTATTAGGGTCATTCTGATCTGACCCGTTGTTGTGTTTGCAGTGATGCCTCCGAAGAAGGCAACGGCGGCCCAGAAGGGCAAGGCGAAGGTGGGAGAGACCAGTCAGGCACAACGGGCTACTCGGGCTCGTATTTATGATTTGCCTGAGGTTACACCTCATTCTGAGGGGTCTGCTACACCCCCATTAGTACGGCCTGGAGCGGGACCCTCAGCAGCTCCAGAGGTCCATGTACCCGCTCCTGAGACTCCAGCTTCTCAGCCAGGGGCGGAGGATAGGACCCTGAGGGAGGCCGTACAGTTGTTGACCACGATTGTAGCCGGCCAGGCTCGCAGACGCGGGCGGAGGAACGATGATGATGAGGACAGGCGGGAAAGCCTGAGAGTTCGGGAGTTCTTGTTATGCGGCCCTCCAGAGTTTTTCGGGTCTAAGCCCGACGAGGACCCCCATGACTTCATTCGGGGGATGCGGCGTGCATTAGACTTGGTCAGGGCGTCAGAGACCGAGTCGGTTGAGCTAGCTTCGCATAGACTTCGGGATGTTGCCGCGCATTGGTATGAGACTTGGGAGCTATCCCGGGGTGAGGGCGCTCCTCCAGCTATGTGGGATCAGTTTGTGACTGCTTTCACCCGCCACTTTCTGCCCCCAGAGTTACGACGGGAGCGAGCTGATCGGTTTTTGCATCTGCAGCAGAGGGGTCGGAGCGTCCGTGAATATAATTTGGAGTTTGATTCCCTGGCCCGGTATGCCCCTGCCGTGGTGGCAGATATGACAGATCGGATGCATAGATATGTTATGGGGCTAGATCGTTACTTGATTGACGGTTGTATGGCGGTGTCATTGCAGACAGATATGGACATTGCCCGTCTACAGGCCTACGCCCAGGGGATGGAGAACCGGCACCGAGCAGATCGACCCAGTAGAGAGTATGATGGGAGACGGCCCAAGAGGGCCAGATCAGCAGGGTATTCTGGAGATTCCCGGGGCGGGCAGCCTCAGTATCAGTCCGGTGGGTACTTTCCTCCGTCAGGCCGGGTCACACAGTTTGCGGGTAAGAGGTTTGATGGAGCGGGACCGTCCAGGGCAGACCAGAGTTCCAGAGCCCCAGGTCCTCAGGCGAGCAGGGGTCCCAGTCAGTCTAGGCCACCCATACCCCAGTGTTCGTATTGTGGAAGATCGCACCCAGGTGAGTGCTTCAGGGCCACGGGGGCCTGTTTTGCTTGCGGCCGCCAGGGCCATATCATGCGGGATTGCCCGTGGGCAGGTGGTTCCGGTAGCGCAGCACCGCCGATGAGGTCCGCTGCTGGTTCGTCATCTACACCTTCAGCCACGCGCTCTACGGGGCGAGGTATGCCAGCACCAGCGGGCCGCGGTAGAGGCCGTGGTGGGGGTTCAGATTCTAGCGGTCCCTCGAACCGCATCTATGCTTTGACTGGTCGTCGGGACCCAGAGGCACCCCCAGACACAGACCCAGGTATACTACTACCCCCTTCTCTGAATAAATATGTGCAATGATAGGTTTGTACCTCAGTATTATGCGGTATTCTTTTTGTGTGTGTCAGTAAAAGTAGGGTAAGAATCCGAATTAATGAAAATATCCGAGGCAGTTATCTGTACATGTGGGAGGAAAATATATGGGAGTTGGAAGGCTAGAACGATAGACCACACAGCCAGAAAAGCAAACGACTTCTTTGGGACAAAGTGGGACCCGCTACGAAAAATTTCCGAAAATTTGCTAAGACCCCGTTTGGCCTAAAAACATTGCGTGACAAAGGTAGTGCGGGGCAATTGACGAAATTATATCAACCCTAACGCGTCAAAATACGTAAAAGATTCGGGGTTAAGCGTGCTCAAGCCAGAGCAATTCAGGGATGGGTGACCCCCTGGGAAGTAATGCAAAATTTTGCACAAGTGTAAGTATGATTAATGTAAATGAGAATTTGGGGTAACCAAGGATAAATAGAATGTGTGTGGAATAATTAGTGCCCTCGCGAGAGCCGCGCGGAACGAGGCGGACTAAATGGGCAAAAAGGAAAAGAGTATGACACCGCTTGGGAAATTGAACGAATTTGAATAACAGCCAGAGATGTTCGCCAGTAAGGTATGAGTGAGCGTGTGTATGTGTATGTGTGTGCGTATGATTTTTATTTTGTGCCTATGCGGGGTAAGAGCCGAGCCCCGGCAATTGATGTTGAGATAAATGAAAGGTGAGCAGTGTGAATGGATAGAATCTTTGAAAGAGTTGATACGTAAGACGCAAGGTAAATTGTGTAACGACCGATGAGTGAGTTTGCAAATAAAGAGGAAATTCTCATGAATTATTGGAGCCTTAATGTGAATGATTTGATCCTAAACTGACAATCTATCTGTGGTGCTTCTGCATTTCCGATTCCGATGAGGCTCTACCTAGTACACCTCTGTACCTCTGCGTTCGACTAGGTTCCCGTCCGATGAACCTTTTGTGCGTTTGATTCTGGATCCGTTTCTGTCTGGCACACCTCTGTGGGTCTGACTCTGGATATACATCCATCTGATATGCTTCGGTGTGTTTGATTTTGACCGCGCGTATGTTTGATATGTTTCGGTTTGTCTGATCACGACTCTGTATGAAACAATTCCGTATCTTTGGTTCTGATTTTGGGTTTGTTCGATGTGAGTCCGTACGTCTGACTTCGACTGTGAATCTGTTTGGTATATCTCTGTGTGTCTGATTCTGCCTACGAATTCGTTTGATACGCCTTTGTACGTCTGACTCCGATCTCAGATGTGTCTGATATGCTTCCGTACCTTCGATGTTGACTACGAATCCGTCCGCCATAGTTGAGTATGTCTGCCTCCGATTATGAATCCGTCCGGTTTTAGTTCTGAATTTGTTTGGCATGAAGTGTCTGATATGAAGTAAAGTGAGATTACGACTATGTGGTAAGGAAACTCAGGAGTGTGAAAAGAAAATGATATTGACGATGATGTTTGGAGAGCGTCCGTCCCTTACAAGAATATAGTGCAGAGTTCGGTGATTACGTAGAGTATGAGAAAATGTATTATGAAGGTATTTGAGTCAGTGATGTGAAAAATCTACCCTAGTATTGGTAAAGAAGACATGTCAGAGAAATCAATAAAGGACAACTATCAAGAGAACCCTCCCGGAGTAGTACGACACCCATAAGTTCGATTCAACATTCGAGGACGAATGTTCTTAAGGGGGGAGGAATGTTATGTCCCGTATTTTCGTATAACGGGAAATCAAGAAATAAATAAGACTTGTGTGTATTGAGGAAATAATTTGATTCAAGTTGCTATGCTCATGTTGATTATGAAATCATTGATGGCAAGACCTCGGGGAAGGCCGAGGGTAAATTTGGAATTTCGGAAATTAGTTCCGGGAATTTCTAAGCGGGATTTTTAAAGAATTGGACCAAGAAGGTTGGCCCAAGAATTTAGGCCCAAAGAGACCATGGTGGCCGGCCCAAAACATGGCCTAAGATCCATCTTAAGTGGTCATGTGCTTAGCACATGACCCTTTATCCATATATATCCACTTGCCTTTGGAATTATCAAGAAAATAGATCAAAAATCAAAGAACACAAAGAAAAGGGGTTTCGGCCACTAGAGAGAAAAAGAAAGAAAAATATCCAAGCCTTGTTGTTGTTTCAAAAATCTTGAGTTTTACATTGTGGTGAAGTGCTCAAGACGCTCTCCGACGTGATACAAGTAGTTCGGAGAAAGAGCGACGTTTGCGGCAAGTCGGAAACTCAAGAAAAAGGTAAGATTTTTATGTTTTAATGTTATGAAATGGATATGTATGTGTTGGTGATTGAATTAGTGTGAAGATTGTGGGTTGGGGTTGTGTTTGTGCATGACGTGTGCGTGAAAAAAAAGGGGTATGTTGGCCGTGAGTTCCATGTAGTATAAGACGTGGGAGTTTTATCTTGTTTAGTTTGAATAATGCGTTGTTATGACATTTGTATCGTAAATGAAGGTTTGGAGAATTGAATTGGTGTTAGAAAATGATTTCGGACGTTATCGGAAAAATGTATACCTTTGGGATATTGGTGTATATCATAGTATATTTATGACACTAAAGACCTTAAATAAGGTTTATGGTTGATGATAATGAATTTGGAATGAAACGACGCAAGTTAGAACGTTCGTCGTAACTTTTGGTGTTTTTGAATGAAAATTGGAAAGTAGTAAACTTTGGGGATGTTCGTATGTGATTTGGAACTTGTATGTAGTGTGTTTGAATAATTGGGAATGAATGAATGAATGGACTAATGTGGAAATAGATTTGGCATGTTGAAGTTGAATCAATAATTTTGCCAACTTATGTATTAAAGTGCAATTTTGAAGTTTATGTAATATGATTGTGGTTTGTATGGTTAATGATGTTTGGGTTGTTGTTGTTGTTGTATTTTGAGCCGAGCTAAGTCTCGGGGGTGTTAGATTTATAGGGGGAGTGCTGCCGAAATTTCGGTAGCCAAATATAGCCCAAAGACTAAAGTGTTGATTCTCATGAATAGTAACTGGTAAAAGTGACCATTTGCAGTTTCTGGACGAAACGGGAACTGCGATTTGAGGAGCGTAAGGCGCCAACCAGGTATGTAAAGCCTACCTCTTATTCTTTTGGCATGTCCTAGACCTACTAGGTAAATTTCGGAATCTCGGGAATAACTCTGCTCTCGGAAATCGAGGTTCAAGTTCGAGCACTATTCATTCAGCGCGATTGAAACCTTTTGGTCCCATTTGGGTAAAAGAACACTCGTACCTCCATAACTTGTGCTGTTGAGTCCGAAACTCTTCGAAACTTTTGTAAATGACTATATGAAGCCAAAAACCTGCGACTTGTGTCCGCCGCCTCAATTTGCCCCGAGGTGGGCCCGCGAGCCCCGAGGCTCCCCTTATTCGGTTTGTTTGATTCGTTTGTGTCTGTTTTAATCTGCGACTGTTTGTTTATGACCCAAGGATGCGTTGGAAACTTCCTGTGCCATTAATGCACGTTCTGTACTTTGGATGATGTGAGAATTCCGAAAGAGTGACTCATGAACAGTTTTCTTACGAATTTGACAGCTCGGAACTTCGTAACCTCTATATGCCTACTTTTATCAATCCGATTCCTACTTCGAGCCTCTTGGTGTCAGTGTATACTTATATGTAAATTATATGTTGAGTTCGGTAAATTATGTTTGATATGCATATGGTTTCTGCACTACTCTGTTCGTGCTGTCTGCTATGATTTCGTTCGTCGGTACCCGGGCCGACTTTGTGATCGTGCGCACTATGTTATATTCGGGAGTTATGATGTGTTACGGTTTCCGAGGCCTCGCCATAGGGCCGGTTACCGTTTATGGAGTTATGATGTGATATGGCATTTGATATGTTCTGATGATATTATGTGTGTGTGATATGATGTGTCTGGAGATTGTACGGAGATTTGAAAACTTCCGGAGCTATGATGTGTTGTGGCACCAGCGTCGGGGGGTGACCACGTTCCTAAACCTTATACATGATTTGATTTGCATTTGTACGTTCGCCTCCCGCACAGGTTTGCTTTGTTTGCGATAACGGTGTGTTTGTTCCTTCTGACTCCCGCTGTGTTTGTGATTTCTGTACCCTCTGCTTTACATACTCAGTACTTCTCCCGTACTGACCCCCGTTTCTTCGGGGGCTGTGTTTCATGCCCGCAGGTACAGAAGCTCGTTTGGGTGGTCCTCCGATTTAGGCTACTCAGTCTGCTGTGTTGGAGAGCTCCCCTTGATCCGGAGCCTACTTTTGGTACATATCTTTTGTTGTGTCTGTATTCTGTATACTTGGATGAGTGGGTACGGCGGGGCCCTGTCCCGTCCAATGTTCATATGTCTTATGTTCTGTTTTGTCTAGAGGCCTGTAGTCAGATTTGTGGGTCGTGGGTCCGGTGTGTTCGTATGTGAGTCTGCTTTGTGTTCTTAAGCGGCCCGTACACTACTATGGCCAAGTCGGCCTCTGATTTTGTATGTATGTGTATGCTTTTGGGGGCGATGTACATTCCGCCACCCCTCTGAGTTCGGTTGAGTTTGAATTGCGATGGTCTGGGTGTGAGTTCGTTTGGGGTGTCCCTGTAGGGCACCAGTCGCGGCCCACGGGGCTGGGTCGTGACACCGAAGTAGGCCTATCAACCATTTTCGCAAAACGTTCAAACCTTTAGTTTTTTCCACTAAAACTCTAATGATATGAGTCCAAACTTAGTTCCAAGATACGGGGTGTTACAATATATCCCCCTTGGGATCATTCGTCCTCGAATGATGGGTCTTGGTTAGGCATGGGACTGGACATGGCTTGAATACGTGAACATGAAAGAAACATGATATAAAACATAAGAGCTTGACATGGTTACGTGGGAACATGGTCATGGATCATGAGAACTGAATACGTGATTATACGGAAACATGTACATGGGGAACATGAAACTGAGTAGCGCCTACATGAATAAGAATCATGAAATATTTGTCCTCGATTTATGACTAGTGGTTAAGAATCGCTACTAACTCTGGAATCTACAAAATTTATGGCAGGACTTCCGTCATAATTCAGACCTTCACGACATTTCTCAAACGCCTGCCAGCTAACTAAAGTACCAACACGGAACTCACAGGGTATCTTAATAGGCATGATGTGACATAACATGATTACTGAATCTTGAATGTAGCTAACCTAAATACTAAGCTGGCTTGAACACATGGATATTGGCTGAATGATTACATGATTACTATACATGGGGTTTGGAAGAAAGTCCGTTGGCACGAATGACATGAGTACTGGAAATAGGCACGAACATGACATGATTACTTGGGCGTGAGACGCATGACGTGGGACATATACATGAAGACTGGATGACATGAATACATGAGTGCTAAACTGTTATGAGATACGAATACGTGTAAAAATGGATATCGTAACATGGGATCTGAATGTCGAAAACATGATTGTTAAAACATGTGGGTTGAATACTAAGCGCATGTAGGATTTGGATACTTAGAGACTTAATCATAGACGTTCGTATGTCACCATGGAAATATGAGATAGGAGTATGACTTAGTCTTTGAATGTAAGCGCAACTCGATGTGAATGCGACAGGCTTGAGTCGTATAATCAAGAATATGATCCTAACATAGGTGTTCATAAATCTCTAGCATAGGCATGACATGAATACGTCGAATCTGAGTAGAATACTCCCGAGATAAGTACCATAGGGTACATGAAAATATATCTATTTGAATATAGGAATGCACCTTACTTCTGATTATCTTGTTAGCTGTTAATCATGATTATGAATACCTTAGCTCATCTTGCTCATTCTCGTGAGCGAATTATAGAGGACTGAGAGAAAAGGAATTATTGTTACTATTCATATAAAATACTTTGCTTTAGAGAACAGACGTGACATGGTGCATTGTACATGCAGAACTTAACGTGGAACATGCGTACATGGAAACGTGATTCATATGGCATGAAACGTGAATAGCATGACATGGGGCATGAGACCATGAAAAATATGGCGTTTATATGAGTACCTACATACCATGTGTATGGACTTGAGTTCACGAGTATTGAAGTAAGACTAACGCATTAGTTTGACTTGCATAGAGCACAAGTTGCAGGCTAACTCTTAGGTGCTCAGAGACGTAAGGCATGGATAAAACATTACCTTTAGAATTTAGATATACCGAAAGAATAGGACATGGTTCAACATAGCTTACTCTTATCACCGTGAGTAAACGCCCTTGTTATAATAAGGCACATGAAAAAATGGATTATAGGCATGTATAACTCGTTCCTCGAGCATCTAAGACATGGGTAGAAAGTCACCTTGAACATAACGAGGCCTAGATACTTAGCGAAAGGAAAAAAAAGAATCATGTCGTCATGATCGTAAAACATTAGCTAAAGGAACATAAGCACGAATTACATAGAATCATGGGTAGGACATCCATCTTGGTTCACCTTCATTACTATCTCATAAAATCATTGTTACGATACCGCTATAAGTCGAATGCATGGCGAAATGAATTGGGACACGAGTATATGGTAACATGGATAACATATTCATAGGGGTCAAAATCGTCATCAGATTTGAAAAGCACTTAGATGCTAGAACATGGACCTGAGTATAAAATCTTGATAGATACGTGAGACCTGAATGCGGGTTTTTAAACTTTAGACATGAGCACACCTGATGCGCGAAACATGAAAGGGCATTCCCTTATATAGCTTACTATCATATGAAGTCTTAATTCTTGTATCTTAAACGCGGAGTATCAATCTCTAACATGGGCATGATATGGGTACGAAAGGCACGAGTAGAGTACGTCTGGGCATTAGTATGATATAGTACATGGATTACTCTGGAATTGGAACCGTTATACCCTTAAAATCCGCTATTCGATCTAGAACTTTATCTTATAACATAATTACCTAGTACTTGATCTCAACAACATGACAAAAATCACACTCTATGCACCTTATCTTGGCTACATGAAACTGTGATCTTCTGACATTATCTCTTTAACACCTATCAACTTATAAAACACATAGTTTGTATCGGCGCCTTATCGCACGATCTCCCCGTTAGTTCAAGAGCTGATTTTAAAGCCTGTGGATCCCTTGAGTTAGCGATAAGTGGTCATCTAGTGGTTCCGCCAATTTCCTCCGAAATACTGACGGCCCACTTCTTCGGCTTACTTCAAGCAAGTCTTACTTACTAGGAAAACTGGATTACTTAAATGAACGGGTTTCTGATACCAAGGCTTTGTCAGTCTTGGGGAAAACTCTTTTCTGATAACTCTTAAAGGCTCTTCTTCTGTAGCTTGCTCTCTTAATGCTTAGATAGTTTTCTTCTTTCACCAATTTCTATACCTCAAATTTAACTTAAACCCTTTTGGGTTCTAACACGACTTCGGTGTGTTTAGACAGTTACCTTAGTAGTGCTAACTTGATTGAGTAACTCAAATCGTACTTCTACTAACTCTGCTAAAAATTTCTAATTCACTGTGTCTATTCAAGCTTACTTACTATGCTTCTGTTAACCACTTGTTAGCATCATATTCTCTAATTCTTCTCTGAGTGCTAAAGTGAAGCATAAAGTTATTTCTAACGTTTCCTCCTTATCTGACTCTATTCTGGAGTTGTATACTATCTTTCTGAACTATAGACATGGATCACACTTAGGGAAATTTCATTTGTCTCAAACAAGGAATTGGAACAACTAACCCCAAACTCCCTATACACTTTCAAAACTATATCATACTATACACATCAGGGATAAATATTTAATCACATAACCTAAGAGGGAATTGTCATATCTATTATCTCATAGTAATGCCTGCTTCTTGTAGTAACTTACTCACGTCATACTCTCTATGTCTAATCTGAATAAGCTGAATTAATTTAAAACTAATACTAAAAAAAAAATCAATATCGTCTGCTCATGGTTTTCTTATCACATCAGTCCCTTCCTAGTATTGTGCATAGATCATATGGCAAAATATATATATTCCTGAAAAAAGTCGAGACTTTCTAGTATTACAGGTGATTGGCTCTTAGGCTATTTCATGCTCAAAACTATCGTAGACAATTTATACCTGCTGCGGTTAACTTCATAATGTGCTACCTCGTGGAATCTTAAATCTGAACCATCATCCTTATATTATACCTCTATGGTCAAAGAGTCCAAATAAACTTACCTTATAAGGCATATCACCTATGTGTACTACCATATCGAAACTTGCCTTTCAAATGGTACTATCACCTGATAAACACACCATGCACTATTTAGCTAGTCTTGGGTCTTGAATTTCTTTCTTGCCGCTTGCACATTTGATACGTTCAGAATTCGATGAAAAAGAAATGTTACTTACTACTCTAAGCTTCATGGTACGAGTTAGAATAATTCATGATGACCCCATCTGAAAGAAACACATCGATAATGATTAGATTTATATCTTTCTCATCCATTGAGACGTGGCATATTCGGTAGAATGGCAAACAACACACGAGTCTGAGTGATTTCTGAGAACATAGCTCTATAGCATGATCTAGAGTAGAAAGAAGTGAGACAATCTTAAATGTCTTGGTGGTCAATTGTTTATATGTGTGGGCGCCACACACATATAAAAGTGACCCCACTGGACACGGTTTCATAGACTTCCTAAGACACTTGAACCTAGGGCTCTGATACCAAGCTTTGTTGTCACGACCCAACTAGGGGCCGCGACGGGTACCCGGAGCTAGTTACCGAGCACCGCTCACTCTACTACTTATTTTGCTCATTTAATATTTTTTTATCAATTTACATACCAGTTGTAGGAAAATCATAATTAAACAAACATAAATACTTTATATACAATTGCCTTTCGGCCATCAAAATAATATACATGCATATGAAAACGTCTTGTGAGACCATCTAACCCACACTGCGTATCTACGAGCCTCTACTAACACACTGTATATACATGGACGGAACAAGACTCCGTCGTGCCCAAAATATACATATATACCAAAAGGATAATCCTAAGCACCTCCGGACAATGAAGTGCTTTCAACCAGCTGACTGCTACTGAGGATCTGGGCCAAGCTCTCCTCTTTGTCTACCTGTGGGCATGAACACAGCGTCCGAAGAAAGGACGTCAGTACGAATGTTGTACTGAGTATGAGAAGCATAAACAATGAAAGAAAACATCAACAACATAATGATAACATCAACGTGAAATATCTGGATCCATCTGATAATCATAAAGGAAATCATGCGAGCCATCTTACTCATACTCATCCTCATAACATATATGCATCATATGCAAGCTGTCCGTCCATGTAGGAACGGTGTGATAATCAATAATATTAGCCCGCGTCCAGGCCTCCCGCGTCCGGGGTACCATCTCATGCCGCCCACTAGTGGTGTCTGCCCATGCCCGAAGGTCATGGTGTATCCGTATAGCTGCCCGCCTTGGCGGTGACTGCCCGGCCAACTAGGCACGGTGTGAAATGCTCATGTCATGCTTATCATAAAATGCTCATAATAATAATATACTCATCATAAAATACTTATCTCATTGTAATACATGCATAAGGCTCAAGATCAACTTTATTCTATCGGGGTGACGTAAGGTCTTGATCCCCCGATTCCATTATGGAACAACTATTGATACTCTGCCTTACCTTGAAGGAACTAGTACATAAGGTGAGTGTAAGCGATAATTAACATCATCATTATACTAGCATCATCATATCGTATTCCTCATCTTATATAGACATTAAGGAGTTAGACTCTTAGCCTTTCGGACTATAAGAACTCATGAAGAGAATAGGAATTTCGTGCTACAAGATTCATGCCATCAGGAAGAAGGGACTAGCCTCACATACCTTGGTCGTTTAGCTAAGATATCGCTCACTCGTTCTCCTTCAATATCGCGTTGTTACATTCATAAAGAATTCATATCAACATTAGCATACTAACTACAAGAACACGTCGCTAATTCTAAGAAAAGTCGGACAGCACTTCTCTTGTTTATACTATTTTTCCCATTTTTTATATTAACTCCCAACATTCATAGCATTACTCACAATATCGAAATCAAAAATCGTCGTTTACGTACATTTAGCAAAATCCACCATTTTCCTCCAATTTCCCTCATAATTAGCCTTATGACTCGTCCTTGCATTTTCATGCGTTTAACGCTTGTTTCATGATATAAACATCATTTATAACGTATTTGTATTCACAATACTTCAACATTCATAATTCAATCCCACTATCATTCATTTATGGCAACTATCATTCATTTATGGCACTATTCACTCAATAATGGTCCATTTCTATGTTCTTCTACATTTCAAGTGTCTAAGCTTTTCAATACTTCAAACAACATAGAATGATCATGAAACTTACCTTGGATAGTGGTTGAACAACCCTTGAGTTGAAATTCTTCACTTAAACAAAACCCTAGTTCACCTTCTTGGGAATTACTTGACTTAGATGATCCCTTGATGTGTTCTTGCACTTGATTTCATAGGTTTTGTGTTGTTGATCTTTAGCTTTCCCTTGATTCTCTTGGATTCTTATGGAGGAAGTATTTGGAGAGTTCTAGAGTGTTCTTGAGTTGTATGAATGAAGAATGAAATAAAATGAGGCCTAAGTTCCTTTTAATAACTCAAAAGCTGATGTTTAATGAATTCTCGTCGGGTGAACAGTGGTCGTAAACTGCAGTTTACGGACCGTATTTTGATTTACGGGTCGTCCACTGTGGTCGTATTTAAGCATTCCAAAAACAGAGAGTTTGGCTGGTGGACATGGAAGTTTACGACCTGGTTTACGGTCCGTAAACCAGTTTACGGGCCGTAAACTGGGTCGTATTTAACCATATTCGACATTTACAGAAAGTCTTGACTGAGGGACCTGGTGGTTTACGACCTGGTTTACGGTCCGTAAACCAGTTTACGGGCCGTATTCTGGGTCGTCTTTAACCATTTCAACACTTAACAGAATCTTGAGATTTTTGACGCAATGAAAGACGATTGCACTATACGGTCCGTAAATCACTTTACGGGCCGTATAGTGCCATATACGACCACTGGGTGAAAATTTTTCTGCAACTTTATTATTTCCAAAAATGCAAAATTAGCCATTCTTGACTTAGTAAAACACCATACACTCAAGTCCTTCATTGTTCTACTCATCACACAAGTACGGAAAATTTCCGAGGTGTAACATTTGTCATGCCCCGAACCATGGCCTGGGCGTAACACGGCACTCGGGACTTGCTTGCATGTGTCCGAGCGAACCTCATGTCTTGCTTCTCAACATGGGCGTCAAAACAATATAATCTACATGATGCAATTTAAATGAATCATGAAAAATGTAATTTGCGGAATAAGTCTTGAAATTATCTCATAGCATGAAGTATCATGAAAACACAATAGTCTGCAAACATGAAAGCATAACTGACTCTGTGAACTAACATTTGTCTATGAAACCTCTAAAACATGTCTGGATACTAACTACCAGGACATAGCCCTGGACTACTATAAACTGAATACTAATGCAGACTCCATGTTGAACCCCGAGAGGAGTGGGGCTCACCAATAAGCTAATAACTGAAGTGATTCTACTGCGCAGGTGTATCCTCCTGAAAACTGGTATCTGCACCGTGAAGTGCAGGCCCCGGGCAAAAGGGACGTTAGTACATGGTGAATAGTACTAGTATGTAAAACCTGCTGAAACGAAAAACATGGCACAACATAGGTATAGGACATGAACTGAAACTGAATATAATTTGAACATGAGCATGAAACGTGAGTAAAGTCTGAAAATAGTAAATCAATGGAAATACATGTATATAAAACTGCTTGTAACGTGGGGAACGCTATAGTATAACCGACAACATAATTCTGGTACTTGCGTCCTACCAGCAGAACACTCACACCTTGCCAGGGGTATGAGATTTAAGTAATAATAAGCATGTAAGGATCCAAACTGCATAATGAAGGTGTTGCCTCCTTGCTGACAACCCTTATCCTACGGTGGCAACGTAGTTTCAGGCTATTTGAGCCTTCTCGGTTAACTAAGCAATTCCCAAAAACATGAACATGATATAGTTGGCTAAGAAGCCCATGATCTTCGTGAAATAACTTGTAAATAACTTGTAATCATGATTTCACGAAATAACTTGTAACATGGTTTCATGAAATATCTTATAATATGGTTTCATGAGATAACTTATCATAGTCTTGCAAGCATGTCCTTGATTCATGAGTAATAACAATAGTTCAAAATCATATATATATAATTGACTTGAAATCATGCTTGTAACTTGCTACATAAAATCATAAAGTTTCGTATAAACATAATAAGAACACATGAGGAAGAATTCATGATTCATGGATTAAGCTAGGGTTCCTAATAACCGTAATGGAAGATTAGGAATACAATAACGAATACAGATACAAAATTCATGTACATAAATACATAATTACAGGCTACCAATATGTTGGGTTTAATGCCCTAGGGTTTGAACTTCATGGATATCAAGAAACGGAGCATGGGGAAGAACGTAGAGATTCCCACATGTGGATGGAAGTTCTACATACCTTAATTTCTCCAAAATCTTGAATTAAAGACTTGAATTTTGGAGAAGATTTCCTAAATCTTGATTCTTGAACCTTGAGATGGTTTTCTTGATAACCCTAGATTAGGAACAATGATTTCTTGCTTAGATTATTAGAGTATATGTTAGAATTGAGTTGGAAAGGTTTACTCAAGTTAGAAAGGGATTAGGAACTTGAATTCAACCTAGAATCATGATAAACTTACCTTGGAAGGTTCTTGAGGCTTGGGACTTGTTCTTCTTGACTTTAGGGTAATTTTTCGTGACTAGGGGTGTTAGGAAAATAAACCCCAAGGTTAAATATAACTTAAAACGCGAAATCCCAACTTTTAATCCGAAATCAACCTGTTTCGCGATGGGTTCGCGATGCGGGTGCATCGCGCGACATTCTGCAGCTAAAAACTCAGATTTTCGCAATCGTTCCGCGAAGCGGGGCCATCGCGCGCTCTCTCACGCGCCCTCACGCGCCCCGAGAAGCGACGGGTGTCGGTTCTGCACAGTGTTCGGTAAAATAGGTATAACTTATTGTACACAGCTCTGTTGGGGCTCCAAAATATACCGTTGGAAAGCTATTTCAAAGGGTTACAACTTTCATGTTTTAAGTTTGCTCAAATTCCCAACGGATTTTCACGAAATTTGACTGGAATTTTAAGTGTCTTACTATTAGCCATATTGAGACGATCATATCTCCTTGCTCCGATCTCTGATTGGCTTGGTCCTTATATCGTTAGAAATGTATTTCTACATACTACAACTTTCATTAAGGGTACTTTCCCAAATTCCCAACTAATCAAGGATTTATGGCTACCCGAAGTAGGCCTATTAACCATTTTTGCAAAACGTTCAAACCTTCAGTTTTTTCCAATAAAACTCTAATGATATGAGTCCAAACTTAGTTCCAAGATACGGGGTGTTGCAGGTAGCGCCATATTATAGGGGAAACTCTGGCGAAATGTTTTTAGAATTCCCGAGTACTTTAACATTCGAGGACGAATGTTCTTAAGGGGGGAAGAATGTTACACCTCGAAAAATTTCCCGTTGGAACGCAAGTAAATGGATTAGTAATGCATGCAAATAGATGTGGACGATTAAAATGAGAAGTCTAAGAAATATGAAAAGTTGCAGATTTGAAATCTGCCCAGTGGTCGTAAAGTGCAAAATACGGACCGTAAATTGGTATACGGTCTGTAAACTGGCAGTCGTAAATTGCCATGCAAGGTTTCAACTTTCTGCCCAGTTGAGAAGTGGTAAAATACGACCAGGAGGACGGACCGTAAAGTGATTTACGGCCCGTAAACCATGGTCGTAAATCACCGTGTTGGCAGTCTGGGTTTTTTGGTTCTGTTATGGTTAAAGACGACCACGAGGGACGGTCCGTAAAATGGAATACGGACCGTAAACCTCCATGGACGACAACTGTTCACCCAGCCTAGATTTTTGCAAGTCATTAAATAAAGGGACCAACACTTGTTTTAATTCATTACAACATTACACCACTTCTCTCTAAAACCTCTCTCTACATTTATTATACAAGTTTTCAAGGACATTTGAGGATCAACAACATAAAACAAGGTGAATCAAGAGTAAGAACATCATCAAAGATCATCTAGGTCAAGAAATCCAAATGGAGAAAAACTAGGGTTTTGCTCAAAGTGGAGTATTATTAACCAAAGCTTGTTCCTACAACTTCTAAGGTAAGGTTCATGATTTTTACATGATGTTTAAGGTATTGAAGAGTTGAAATACATGGATTGTAGAAAATATGGTCAAGTAGGTCATGAATGATAAATAGTGACATTTTGAGGAATAGTTTGAATTGAATCATGAATGTTGTTGTATTGTGATATGAATGTATTATAAATGGTACTAAGATCATGAACTAGACATTTTAGACGAATGGACGAAGTTGGATGTTATGACCATAAATATGGGTGAATTAGAGGCAAATCAAGGAATCTAGATAATGTGGATAATGTGAATGACAAATGGCCATTGTTATGATATTAATGAAGGTATAGACGCTAGCATTGGAAGGAAGCGTGCAAGTGTAGAATAGTCTGACGAAAAGGTATGTAAGGCTAACCCTTCTTTCATAAGGCATGGTTCCTTGGCCAAACTCTTAAATCCTCTATATGAGTATGTTGTATTCAAATGATTGACACTCCGAGCTCATAAGCTCACGATCCTCGATATGTGCTACGATTGTACTACGCACCCCATATGACGAGTAAGCATAAGATATAGATGTAGCGAAAATGATGATGATAGTGATGACGATGATAATAATAATGATGCTAAAGGTGCCTACGGGCTATTATACTTACATGTGCCTATGAAGGGCTATAATGACACCCCGAGCTTATAACGCCGGGTAGGATATATGTATATTAATATGTATAAAGTATGTATACGATTACGAAACGCGCGCACACCTCTGCAGATGGTACAGATAGCCCTGAAGCCTTGGTAGGGCTAGGTATGAGTAACCTTGAGCCTTGGTTGGCCAAGTATGTATGAAACACCGATCCTAAGAGGTCGGGTATGCTATGTAAATGCTATGTATATGAAATGACTATGTATATAATATGAATATGAATGTGATAAGACTATGTATAAGAATACGAATAAGGACATGTATACGAATATGAGCACAAGTATGGTACGAGTACTATTATGGAATATGGATGATGACGTAGGTGTACTAATACGTATGAAAAATGGAAAGTCCTACGAAAGGCAGGTAAGTACTATGACGATGATATTATTGTCTCCCTCCTATGCTATTTCCTATGTTGTTCATTATGCTTATATATCGATGTTGATCATGCTTTACATACTCAGTACATTCTTCATACTGACGTCCTTTTGTTGTGGACGCTGCGTCATGCCCGCAGGTGCACAGGGAGACAGACTTGATCCATAGCTGCTTATTCAGAGATTGCATAGCAGAGCTCCATTTCTTTCGGAGCCGTAGCTTTTGGGTACTTATTCTTTTGTGTATGTAATTATGGGCATAGCGGGGTCCTGTCCCGCTCATGTGATATGTTATACTCTTCTTAGAGGCTCGTAGTCACGTGTATATGGTTAGATATGTCCGGCCTTGTCGGCCTATATTTTGTATGTCATTTTGTTGGCCTGGTCGGCCCATGTACATTGTTGTGGCACAGATGCCTATGATGATTAAAGATGTTGTCGTCCAATGGGACTAATTGATGAATGAATGGAAATGTATGTCTAATTACGTGGCTCACCTAGATGTAAGCATAAGAGTAAGCTAAGAGGGTGCCCGAGTGGGCTAGCACCGGGTGCTCGTCGCGACCCCCTAGTCGGGTCGTGACATTACTGTTGATGATAATATATAGAAGAGTGCAGTTTCTTGGTGATACAAGACTTAGTGTTGAGTTGTACTAGCTATATGAGGAAGTAAAGAAGGGCATAGACTTTTATGTTGGTTGAGACGGTTTGTATGATTCATGCCATGGTTGAGTTGATCCAAGTCTTGATATGACTTGTGGCTTTGTGACTTGTACCTTCACGATTGCTTTATTTTATTTGCATTTATTTACCACGTTTACACTCATTTATGCATTCATACACTCATACATGGTTCAGAAACGATTCATGAAAGACTTGTGGCATGATGCCTTGTGTTTGACATTGATATTGCCAATTGTTCATAGTCCATGCATACTAGTGAACTGGAATATGTTGAGACATACATTGTGATGTGAAATTAGTGAAGAAGTTAATATAATCTTCTTGTTGAACTTGATACTATTTGATACATGGTACTTGATGAATTGATCATTGAGAGTGATGTGACAGTGTTACTAGACATATGAAAAGACACATTTGATCGGGGGTGAGAATGTGGCCTAGTTGTGGGCTCATGGTCCGAGGTTCATTCTGAAAACGACAGATATATTGATATGGCCCGCGTCTGAGGTACTTTCCGGAGCGGAGGTTTATGCTCGGGTCCGAGGAGTGGATCCGGAACGAGTGGTACATGGACACCATGGGTCCCCTGCAGGTCATGACTACTGAGCTATGACATCAGTAGCATGTGTGTACAGTGTGTATTTGGCCAGTGCATTTCATTGCACATCCTCACATTTTATTCTGCACTATTATATGCTCGTTTGTTTCTAATTTTGGTTTGGATGTTGAATGTCTATTGTAATATAATGATGACCATTGACTGAGTTAAATTGTGGATTAGTGACCCTACCTAGGGAAGGAACTTGGACTTGTGATTATCAGGTGAGATTATTGAAACTTGACAGACTTGTGGTTTAGAAGCTTCATCTTAGGCTATGACTCTGTTATGGAATATTTCGTGACTTGGATTTGAGTATTACGTGCCTATCTGTTTATCTTATTGATTTTATACTTATATGCGTGAACTAATCTTAGTCGGCCTATGATGCTTACTGGTACATAGTGTTTGTACGGATACTACATTTCTGCACCCTTTTTGAGTGCAGATTGTGTTCTAGAGATTTCATCCAGATTACATCTCTAGCTTGAAGCTAGTTTGCTCGATCAGATCCGAGAGTGAGCTTCTATCCATGTCATGCCACCTGAAGATCTCTTTTTTCAGATGTCTATTTGTATTCCAGACATTATTTGTTATTATAGTTAAGATATACTTCATTCTTTAGACATCGTTGGTAGAGTCCTTGTACGATGACTTTCAGATCTTGGGGGTGTAATAGTTAAGACTTCTGCACTTATATCATTTATTAAGTATGACTTATTTTATTTATTTATTCATTCACATGATCATTGATTGTTTAGTATAAAGGATTAAAGAAGTTAAAGTTGACTAATGATTAATGGGTAAGGGTTCGCCTACTATTGATAATAAGGTAGGTACCCGCACGATCGGTAATTAGGGTCGTGACAACATCCAATATGACTTGTATAAAAGAACTCTCCATGCTTCCATATTCCTCTTGGTTATCATTTGAAAGGTCTTCCGTTAAACATGTATCGAGCGTGTTCCAAAATGATTAACCTTACTTCTTCTCACGAATAGTTCACATTGAAATATTTTCTCACGTTCCTTATCCTTCATCATGGTACTTTTCCCATTAAAGTTGAGTTGATTTCACTCCCTAATGGTGAAGCTTGTTTCCTTGATTTAAATGGCTTGTGTTATAGTACTTTCCGCACCTCGTATCTTTCTTGTCGATTGGAAAAAGGTTGTTCACTATGTTATTCTTCATGTTGAAGTTGAGCTAATGGTATTTTATTTAGTTGAGCCGATATTTATCACACTTATATAATCATTATTGAAGTACATCTCCTATTCTCCACATGGTGTTTCTTGAATTGAAAAGATAAAGAACGTAGCGACAATAACGATAGTCGGAGGGTAACGACGATGGGTCACTCCGACTCTTCTTATGATATCTCTTCTGAGGTTAGTCTTGCACTGCACTTATATATATATATATATATATATATATGTATTTATTTTCATTACCGAGCCGCGCTATAGTCAGCCGAGTAGGCACTTATATGTGCACCTAGACACGTTTCTTTCTTTACCGAGTCATATCGTAGACGACCGGGTAGGCACGTAGCTGTGCATTGCCACTGATCAGTTGGGCAGAGATGATGATGAGCTCACCCCACAGAGGGATATATATTATTATATGATATGGTATGTTATAAGCCTCCACAGCGAGGAATGATTTTTTACGAGCATACAGTTATATTCACGTTGTGGTTCTGTTTGCCCTCAGTGGCTTGTTTCAGAGTTCAGGTTGCCTCTATATCTCCCTTTTGTTACTCATATTTCTTATGCTTACACTTACCGTCCTACATATTCAGTACATATTTCGTACTGACGCCTTTTGTGTGTTGTGATCATGCCCACAGGTTCAGGTAGACGGATTGGTGTACCTTTCTCAGTAGGGTAGCAGAGTTCAGCAGGGATGTTCGCACTCCATTCTCCGGAGTTACTGGTCAGAGTCATCAAATAGGATGCATGCATGTATATACATATATTTAGATGAGGTTGGTACGGCGGGGCCCTCTCCCGACCAGTGGTTGCATTTTAGTACTCTTAGAGGCTTACAGACTGTCATTTAGTGTTGATGTGTTTTGTTCGCCTTGTCGGCCTCAGTTATGCATATATATGTTATTGGGCCTTGTCAGCTTATGATTTATATTATAGAGTTCAGATATCACGATTGGTTCACTAGGGCCTTCGGGTGCCGGCTGCCGGCCACATCCCCCAAGGTTGGGGTGTGACACATACAATGATAAGATAGAAAGGCATTCCAAATGTTGTAAATGACATATACTTACACATAGTTTAAAAAAAAGAAAATCAAAAGCATAGTAATTCATATGTTATACCGAACTCACAAAAGTAGGCTAGCCTCTATTTTTCAAATCCGTTTCCTCATGCTGGCTATGAGTATATGGGCATCCATACATGCTAACCAATTAATCTATGGTTATGAAACGTTAGAAAAAGAACAGACCAAAGTGATGGAAAATATATATGAGTTTGAGGCAATGAATTAATCATTTACTGTCACCGAATTGAAGGATGTTTATGGACATTAATTGGCTCCAAATATATAAGAATGTTTCCGTTTCTTTCCTCTAATAATGTTTCCGTTTCTTTCCTCTAATGAGCCGTTGTGTCTCTTAATATTATTCAGCAGTTGCCTTAAAAAGTCTTTTGTTAAGAGAGGTGACTTTTGGGATTTATGTAGCACATAATTAATTTTTTAGATGAGATAAAACCACAAAAAATGAGAAAATAGATAAATAGATTTTCTCATCATTGAGGCATGCCACATCACCTGGTCCATGTCTTGCCTTTATATATATATATATATATATATATATATATATAACAGAGACTTAATATCATTAAAATATTTATTCTGAATATTTCTATAAGAACGGTAGCTCAGCTCAATTCCATTCATACACCGTTATCACCATTGTCCATCAGTATCAACAACTTCCATTGCCGCCAACAATTAAAAATTACATGCAATTTCCCACCACCAACAACCACCATCCTCTGCCACAACTACCATCACTGTCACTCACTATAATTAATTATCACTACCACTAGCACTATTTACACTCATCAAGACCAACCACCATTACTACAACAACCACCAATCACCAGGTTATATCGCCAACAAGTCATTACTCACTACCACTATTAGCTATCAATATGATCCAAAACAACTATTAACCCCTACCACCAACAACCATCGTCAAACTCTACTACCAATCACCATCACTACTAGCTACAACCCCGCAACCCACCATTAATCAACTTCATCCCCAATCGGCATCCACAACCACCTCTGCTAGCCATCACCACCACCAACCACACATAATAATTAAAAAATATTTTATTCATATGTAATATTAGATTAATTTAGTATTTTATTAAATTTTATATTTATTAATTTCTAAATAAGGATAAATTTTATATATTCAGGTGTTAGAAAAACAAACTATCTTAATTATTTAGTATTCAGATCTTAATACAACATTTTAAAAATTCAAATGTGTAGTTGTATTAATTAAGACGACTTAATATTAATGATAACAAATGAGTCAAGGCTCCTTAGGTGGTAATAAACACGACATTTAAAAAAAAGAAAGTCAAATTCAAGAAATCAGCTTAAGCCAAATCAAATTATGAAGAAAAAGAAACCAGTAGTTTTAAATGCATCAGTTATTTTGTGCACCTAATAAAAAGGCTTAATGCCTTGAAGTTGACTGCATTACACCTGATTTCTAGCCATTTCCAGATTATTCAACATTAAACTATGTTAAAAATAACCCCCAATAGTGTTCCCATTAATAGTCAATAACCCGTGATTACTTTTGATATGTAATTCAATCATCTAACCAGTGTTTTAAAAGGCAGTTTCAGATTTCGCACCGGGGCTCGCTTTGTTGCGAAGCAATGGCAAAACGACCTGGGGCTCACGTGCGGGACTTAGTTCCTATAGGGCTTATGCCCTAAATTCCCGATTGTACGCCCTAAAAATGTCTAACGCCTAACGTTCGGGGCTTGACTAACACTTCTTACACAAATTATATGTTAAATTCATTAATTAAAATCGTTGACCCTCATACTTCTTTAACAAATGAATGATACTTAACAGTTTTAGTCTATAGGAATGAGAAGATTGGGTTTAACTCAAATATAAAGTCGTAATATTGTATATTTACTATTTGAGAACATCGTGAGGTTCAATATCACTTAATATTTCTTTTAAAATACATAGCTGAATGGTACATTTTCATTTGCCATTGGTCTTTTGTCTATGTATAAAAATTATCATATTTTATTATTTCGCTATTTGAAAGTAACTTTATTTTTATTTATGAAGGAGTTACGTTTTAATTATAATACTGATAAAGTTTATTGATTATTTGCTTATAGGGAGATAAAATGAATAATATGATAGTAAAGTTTTTGAAGAAATTGTGATTTTTTCATTGTTTGAAAGTTAAGATGTTAGAGTTGATTTGCATTTCATAATAGCTTTTATTTCATTGTATTGTTTATACTTGTAAAATTATTTTACATATATTTACAAGTTGTAAGTGGCGTATAATAGATTGCTTTGATTAGTTTTGTGCGAGAACGCGCGCGCGCGCGCGCGCGCGCGCACACACACACACACACACATATATATATATATATATATATATATATATATATATATATATAGAGAGAGAGAGAGAGAGAGAGAGAGAGAGAGAGAGAGAAGAGAGATTTCATTTATTTACAATTTTTTAATGTAATTTTACCTATTTAAAAATATTTATTGTAATTATATTATTTTATAAAATACTAAAAATTAAATACCCATGGGGCTTATGACCCGTGCCTCGGAGCTTACGCCTCGCCAAGGCATACGTAAAACCCCCCACCTTTTAAAACACCGCATCTAAGTAATATTAGCCTCTTTGAATAAGGAATAAGTTGACTCTCAATAATTGAAAAAACAAGGGACCATAGTGTTCTCCAGCTTTCTTTTGCCCTTCATTAATATTGTTTAATCCGCAACTGCCACACAATTATGAGGTCTACTCAACTACTAATACTTTCAGATCTTTGTAATCTCTATTTTCTTATGCAAGATTAGGCACATTCATTTTCCTCCAAGATAAATTTTAGTGCCATAAATAGGAAAAGAGGGTAAAGATTAGCTCTAGTAAAGCATAATTTTAATGCCATTTGTTCAACTATGACTGTCAAACTTTTCTGTTATTTCCTAATGAACCTGTTCCAAATAAGAGCCCTTGCAAGTATTTTCTCAACAACCAAGAACACCTAATTTTGTCCATGGCAATTACCTGCTTTCTTTTCATCCTCTTGGTGCAACTTTGCACCATATGCTATGGAAAATCCCTGCCCAAGTTCCCTGCCATCCTCATCTTTGGAGATTCTACAGTTGATACTGGCAACAACAATTACATCTCTACCATATTTCAAGGTAATCATCTCCCTTATGGCGAAAACTTCCCTGGCAGAATTGCAACTGGAAGATTTTCAGATGGAAAACTTGTTCCTGACTTTATGGCTTCCATGTTAGGCCTTAAAGAATATATTCCTCCTTTCCTACAACCATATCTTTCAAACCATGATCTTCTAACGGGGGTCAGCTTCGCATCTGCTGGCTCTGGATTTGATGACCTAACCACAGCAACATCTAAAGCAATCCCCATGTCCCAGCAAAAAAAATATTTTGAGCACTACATAGAGAAACTCCAGGGGATTATTGGAGAAGAGAAAGCTCAGAAACTTGTCAGTGCTGCTTTGTTTGTTATCAGTGCAGGGACTAACGATTTCATCTTCAATTTCTATGATATCCCAACAAGGAGGCATCAATTTAATATAACTGGATATCAAGATTTTTTGCAGAGTCTACTCCAAAACTTTGTTGAGGTAATATAATTGACACTCTATATCAATATATATAATCCTATTGTGAGAAAAAGAAGATCATTTGCTGTACATAGTCTCATTGTTAGATTATGCTTTCAGGATCTATATAATCTTGGATGTCGTAAGATGCTTGTTGCTGGGCTTCCTCCTGTTGGTTGTCTTCCAATACAAATAACTGCAAAGTCCCTATTTTTGAGGAAGTGCATTAAAGAGGAGAACTTTGATGCTCAATCCTATAATGCGAAACTTGCTAGGCTGCTAAAAGAAATACAAGCAGCACTTTTAGGAAGCAAAATTTTGTATTCAGATGCATATCATCCCTTCATGCACATGATCAAGCATCCAAAAAAATATGGTAGGCTTCCACTCCCCTCAACTAAGCAATACACAACAAAAATATATGTATATGTATAAATGAAGAGATAGCATCACCTTCACTCATTTAAAAGATCTGAACTGCTCGATTTTACAGGATTCGTGAAAACTAGACGTGGTTGTTGCGGCAGCGGCACATATGAAGCAGGTCCATTCTGTAACAAACACCGTCCTATCTGTAAAAATGCTTCGAAATACTTGTTTTGGGACAGTATACATCCTGGTGAATCGGCCTACCGGTATCTTTCCAATATGGCAATGAAGAAACTATTGCATCATAAGATATCACATAACAAATCTCATTAATAGACTTATACAAACATCAAGTTCCTTCTAAGCACTGAGGAACTGAAAACAGACAAAAATTGTATCGAAGCATGACCTGCTGCTGAAATTTTCTATTAGGATATTCTTATTAAATATTGATATGAATGAAGTCTGCATGCTTAAGTAAGATTAAAGAATTGCTTAGAAGAAGGTTTGTTTCTTGTCTGGTAAGATATTGACTTCTCATCAGAGAAGGTTTAGTTTTGATCTATTGCTTAAGATTGGAATACAGATGGACGACCAAAGTTATGTTCATTTCTAGAAATAGTAATTACCCATAGAACCACAAATTTCTTCCCACTCAAGCAAGCCAGTCCAACAAACTAATAACACCTAAGATAATGACACTACATTCCAACAGTTTTCGTATGGTTTCTATTAGTCTGTACAATAAGTATTAGAGGACACGATATGTAATGGCCATAATGACTATCATTACATCAACATTTACAAAATTTCTAATAGCTAAACTAGAATACATATATGGTACAAGAGATACATTCACTTGCTCAAAGACTTTGCTCTCACTTCCTCCCACTGTTCCCCTGAAACAACTCAGTAATTCGAGTTTCAAGATCCTCCACACTAAACTTGATATACATCTCTGCGTGACTCCCACAATCGGGATTATTCTGAAACCTTCTAATAAAGTAGTGGTATGATAGAGACAAACTCCCTGCTACAGAAATCCTTAAATCCTCCGTTGGTTGCTCACCAAAGATTATCCAAGTTGATTGAGTTTTACATATTTAGTCAAAGTAGGAATTGAATAAATTAAGCTGTTCTTTCAAAGACCTAGTACGCGACATAGTATTATCATCAACCTTCAGAGCTCCCAAAACCTTACTCCACAAACTTTGCTAATAATTTACATGATACTGCCTAACTTTGGTTGCTGGTTTTCATATCCAATCATCACCTAAAAGCAATCCCAACGCACTATCTTTAACCTTCTGAATAATATATCTTTGTTATTCATCATAAAAACATCCAACAAAGCAGAGTCCTTGTACAACTTTGATTTTGCTTCTTGATTACTTCTCAAGCAACTCCATAATCCATGCCATTTGAACACCTAACCAGTAGGAATTTTGCCAAACTCAAGTACCGACAAATTTAAGGTTTACAACCACCCTTGTAAAACCTAAGAAAATGTTCCAAACAGTCTCGCCTCTACTCTGTTAACGGTCGACAATTCCAAACTTCTAGGTCCACTTCAATGACTCTGCCCAGTCAAGGAAGTCCCTACAACCCAGTAACACCTATTACACAATTCTAACAAAGGTAAATAGATGGAACCACAACCAGAACATAACTATTGTAACCAAAAAAAAAATTAATGATAAATCTTGATTAGTTCGGGTTCTTCATCGATGTGTAGTTGGCTCTCTAGAGACTAATGTGTTGACTGTTAGTGTTAGTTTGTGTTATTGATGGGGAAGTATGAGAAGAGGTTTGGTAAATATATTTTCAGTTATTAAAATGATTGGGCGTGATTAAAAAAGTACCTATTCCTAAAAGGTTTAAATTAAAAGATGTCTATTCCTAAAGGGTTCAACTCTGTTGATTTGAACAGATACTTAGGTATTATAAATATTTAATTATTCCAAATGAAAAGAACAATCAGATTTCTCTTAATCTATTTTACTTCCACTATAAATCACAATATTTTATTCTTATGGAAAATTTAAGTTAATTGCTGAAACTTGAATTTCATAGACTTTGTAAAATTCTGGAGGAATTTTGCCACCATTCCTGCAGCAACGAAATGAGAGGCTTAAATTTCTTAAGCACATAGATTACTCTATCAAAGACTGATTATTTCTTCCCCACTTCTAAAACCTATTTTTGTAACAATCTTAATGAATTTAAGAAAAACTATTGTTCCGCTGCCGGGATATGAACCCCGATTCCTGATCGTCTCTTTCATCAACATGGGAATTGTCAGTGCTACATCAGTAAAGATAGACGGCAAATATGAATCTTTTGAGACATCAATGAGTTATTGTTGATGGTTGGTTAAAATATACTCCCTCCGTCCCAAAAAGATTGTCTTAATTTGACTTGGTACAGAGTTTAAGAAATAAAGGAACACTTTTGAAATGTGTAGTCCAAAACAAGTTTTAGATATTTGTGTGGCTGTAAATCATTTGATGAAGTTAAATTGTTTCGAAATATAGAAAGGCGTCAATATTTTTGAGACATACTAAAAAGGAAAGGAATATAATCTTTTTTGCATGGAGAGAGTATATATTATTTGTCTCGATTGAGAAGACGAACAGATCACACGGCATGTTGATGCTTACTGGAAGTATACCTTTGGTGGCAGTTGGCCTCTCTGGTTCAAAAGGAAATCTAAAGAAAAAGATCAATCAGATGGGTCATTATTCGAAGTATGTGCAAAGAGAATTTGTGGTAAACTTTATCACAAGAAAAAAAAAATCAATCACATATGTTGTCTGTCTATTGTTTTAATGGCTTTGAGGATTTTTTTTTAAAGTACTATTTGTTAGAAAGGAAAAGAAAAATTATCATCAAAATTTTGTAAAGGTCCTGTGCAAACGGAGGCACCGCACGTTTGAAAATGCAACTGTCTCCAAAAGGTGCCTTCTCAAGGTCGTTTGAGAATTATTATGAGAACGAACTTGTGGAACAGAATAGTGACTAAAACGGGTAAATCTAAGTTTTTGCAATGGAGACATTTTACGAGGAGCAATGATCATCTAATGATTTGGTCCAAGTGGTTATGGGATTTAAATTATTCCATTCACGATTTGTATTATCCTGGGAAATATTTCTCGAATATCAGCAAAATATGTCCATAGAAGAGTTGCTAGTTTGATTCATGATCAAGACACACAACGGAATCATAAGTTGGCAGTATAATCGGGTTCCACTTTCTTCACTCAACTTGCTTATTTATATATTTCTACCCCTGTAATTGTGATTCAAATTATTCATTATGTAATGATCTCAAAATATATTCTATGTGCATACCATGAAAATTGATTAGTTGTTATACAATTTGGTAGAATGCATGAAATATGTGAATGATTATTTTCAAAGGCATGAAGTACACTTACAATGATACTTGAGAAGTTTATTCTTGAGATCATGAAATAGTACAAATATATTGGTATGGATAGCGAAGATATAAATATGTCTGTTTGATTAGAACAAAAGATCAAATTATTGATATATAAGGGTTACAAAGGATTAGTAGAAAAGCCACTGAAAAAGAAATTAAAATCCTACAAAGTGATCGAGGAGGTAAAATACTTTCCAATGAAGGATTTTTATTAAAATTTAAGAATTTCTAATCGGAATGTAACCCATGATAATACTACAACGATCATTGATAATGTAGTAAGCCAGAATGATACTACGGTAATTGTGAATAAGAGTGTATTAACTTTGGACAATATGTAGTATGTAACTTGTCTCTTCTTTGTGCAAAGAAGAGAGGTTGGATCTCTTATTGAATCTAGTAGGAGTGAAAGACTTACTGATAATAAGATTTTAAATTCTGATTTTTATTTCTTCTCAAGCAAATTATGTTTTAGTTGAAGGAAGTACATATAAATTATTAAATGCAATACTATTGTCTTCAATCTGGATGAGGATCAAAAGACGCAAAGAAATGGCTTCAGATTGTGTTTCCTGAAACAAGAAGAAAAGTGTTGTTACGCCTCGTACTTTTATATGTTGAGTTTCGTCGTGAGTTAATCGACGTAGATTGAGAAAGCAAAATTTTCATCGAGGTCATGAGAGATTAGACATGATCATCCTATGTATATGAGAGTTTATAATTGTCACACCCTAATGCCCTAGGGTGTGATGGGCACCCGACCCCATGTCCGGAGCCGAGCGAACCCATAGATTCTTATTACGCACATAATTTCTTCGGACTCTGGAAATCAAATAAAAGTAAAATACATATTAAGCTTCCGAAATCTTTCTTTTATCGTTCTCAAAACTTATCAAAATCTGTAATTATACAAAATTTATTACATAACACAGATCGACATATCGGCTGATGGAGCCGCTTACAGACTGACAACCAATACCCACGACGTTGTCTGCAAAGTCTCTAACATCAGTCTAGAAAGCATATCATACAAACTCTGACTCAGCAACACTCCAGGAACAAATAGAGCTTGCCATCTCCACTGGGACATCTTCTATTATAGCTTCAACTCATCTGGGTGTACCTGCGCGGCATGAAACGCAGCCCCCGAAGAAAGTGGGTCAGTACGGAATATGTACTGAGTATGTAAAGCATGAAATACAAAAAACAGATCCATAATCGAAACAAGCAGTACAAGGGTGAGTACATTATCCAGAATTCCAAATACTTATTTTCCAAACGCGAATCATGTATCCGAAGAAGTACAGATCCAAAATACCAGAACACCAGAATATCAAGATGCTTGTTTTTCCAGACACAAAACATAGATGCCAATGTGATACGTAATATAATAATGCCGCAGAACGTACGGCCCGATCCATATAATACATCACATGTGCAAATAACGTGTCGCGGCCCTCGAGTGAGGGACTCGGTAGATAGAATCATGTATGTCAACATCGTATATCACATATGCATAACGTGTCCTGGCCCTCGAACGAGGGACTCGGTAGATAAAATCATGCATGTCACATCAAATATCATGTATGCATGTAACGTGTCCCGGCCTGCCAGTGAGGGACTCGGTGGATAACATGTCCCGGCCCTTCAGTAAGGGACTCGGTAGAAGGGATCCGGTCCGGATCTGGCGCCATCATCATATAACGTGTCCCGGCCCTCTACTGGTGGGTCTCGGTGAACAATGCAATGGAATACGCACGAGAACATATCCTGGCCCGGGACTCAGTGAACAGACATACAGAGACTTGCACGAACAGAGTAGTGCGAAACCACATACAAATATATCAAGACTCGATATATACATACACATACCGACCTTTGAAGGATCATAAACATATTTCAAGTTAATCGGAGTTAGTATGTGAAAGTTACGGACATTTTTACCATAGAGCTTTTACGAACGTTTCAAGCAAATCCAATATCCTTTACAAACGTTGGTGACATTAAAAACTTACAGAACTCTTTTAGAACAAACTATTTATTCTCATCTCATTATTCGATCATATAATAAGCTTGATCATATCAGACATACTTATATCAGAAGTGAATCAGAATCATAGGCAACCTCGGGAACATATCGAACAGAGTCTCAGAATCACGGATACATATCAAACCATATGAAGTAACTTATTCATTTAGTGATCATACAATAGACTCAACCATACGAAACATACTCATGACAAAAGAGAATAGGCATCATAACCAAACTCGGAATCAAGGAGTAGAATTACCCCGAGGTGCGTGTCATGTCATACCTTACTTAGCTCTAGGACATGCCAAAAGAAAGAAAGGATAAGCCTTACATACCTGTGCCACGCCTTATTAGCTACGCTTATTTATCCAAACTTGTTAGTCTACATTCAAGAAAGTTGACATAATCATTAGATTCATCGGCATATACTAGTCTTATTCTTTCAAATGAATTCATTTATATTCTGCCGAAATTTCGGCAGCATTTCCCCTGTAAATACACCATCCCCGAGAATCTAACTCGGTCAATTTCACAACAACAAATCCGAGAATGGAACTCGGCCACATTATCAACAATAATACCAACAATTATATTCAATCCAACCGCATACGATCAAGCCAATATGGTTGCTCACATATTCAAGTATTAATCCAAAACCATTCGAACGATACTCACGAATACTTCAAGCAACTCACACAATATTTTAAACGGCCTAGCCAACTTACAACATAGTCCGAAATCTTCCAACTTCAACCAGGACAACAACAACACATTTTCCTTATTCTAGATTCATAAACTATATCAAAATTCACATGTTACAATACCGTCCATACAATTATAAGAATTCATGCTAGTGTCGCATTAACCTCTTCAACAATCCTACAACGATTACAACTTCATTTCAAGCCATCAAACTTTCATTCTCATCGTAGAATCCACATCAACAACAACTAGAATATCAAATGAAATCAATTCACCATAACTTACCAAAACAATCCCTTATTCGGCCACAACAACAACATACATATTTTCATGAATTTTCATCTATTTCTATACATTACAACAACAATCTAAATACTAAGTAAAATTAATCCATTCTTTCTACACCACACCACTTCCATTCAGCCAACACATATACACACATATTTCATGAATTTAATCCTTTTCTACACACTTCAACATACATAAATCATCCATAACATATAAAAGGAAATTAATTCTTACCTTTTTCCTTCAACTTCTTCACTTGACCATGGTTATGAACTTGCAAGAATAGATATTTTTCTTGCTCCAATAGGTACTCCACTTTGCTAGGGACCTTCCAATTAGTAGGAAAATAATTTTTGAACAATTTTTTCTCAAGGTTCTTGTTGGGGTGCACATGGCCGAATGGCCTTCAACTTGGGGCTTCTCCAAGTTTCTTGATTTTTCTTAAGGAAAGAAGATGAGAAATGTGTCTTATTGATCCTTCTTTTTCCATCATTTATCCTTATTTGTTTTTAAGTCCCTCAAATAAAAGTTATGGACACATGGGTCTTCTCCCCTTTTCTAGAATTTTCTTAAAATAACAAATACATCCACTTGTCTTGTTGTATAAACTTTGGTCCCTTAAGTAAGAACATGGACACATGGCTATGGGTGGGGCCCACTTTTTATGTCACATGGCCAAAGTGACATTTCAAGAATTTTCTTGAACACTTTGTGAAATTCCCATTTTACCCCTAGCCTTTCCACAATATTACCATAAACTCTTTTGTGAATTTCCATTTTTACCCTTAACCTTTCTCAATATTTCCATCCCAATAATACTCATAATAACTTGTATTTTAGAATAACCTTGGAAAATGGTCTTGCCCTTAACTTCTCGCAATTATCTCGAATTATCCGAACGTACAAAATGCAGGATATAACAATAATCATATTTGGTATGTGTTGGGAAGGTTGGACATCAAATGAATCGGAAAGAATAAGTTTCGTCGAAAGTCGGCAAGTTTGAGAATGTTATAACCCGTACTTTGGGGTAAGACTAAGGGTGCTTAACATGCTAATAAGATAATTTCATGAGGTATTTTAGTCGTATGATAGTCGTGTGTTAATTTTTGAAGTCAAGTGAGCTGTAAAATAAAAGTCGACAAAAGTCGTCACAAGTTACGTTCATAAGTTTACTTATATTTGGGTCAAATGCCACTGAGCTTTTCTCCCAATCTACTTGTATTTTTGGGGTGATCCACCTATCAAATTAAAGGTCTACGAGTCTAGTTTCTAACACATTTAACCGTTCATCAATATGACATCGTAGTAGAGAGATATTCACGTTTTCGCGAGACTGCGCAGACAGACCCTTTGGGACCCACTTGAGGCGGTGGCCGGCCTTATGACGTTTTAAAAGAGCTCTAAGGCTCATTTTTTATCATTTGAAGACCAAAATTCGTCTCCACACCCTTTAAACCCTCTTAAACAGATTCATGACGGTCCAAGAGAAAATCCAAGTGATTATATCCAAATTCAACCTCAAAAGTTAACCTTGGTAAGGAAGGACACCTCTATAGGGTTGTGTTGTGTTTAAGGGTGATTGGAAGTTGAATCAGCAAGGTATTTCAAATAGTATTTACTGTTTAAGGTAATTTTAACATCCCTTTGATTGTGCTTAAGCTTAATTCCATGTTGGTGAGATTGTTTATAGCAAAATACTACAAGATAGCATTGAAATAGCCTATGATATGGCTACTGTTTCGTTGGGCTGTTTGGAGGTGATAAATATGATTTGTGATGGCTGGAAATTATGGAATATAACATGATTATGATATGGTTTCTGTTGTTATTCATTTATATATGTTTATCAAGTGAATTGGTGAAAGAAACATATGAAACTTGAGATTGCAAGTGAAGATTAAAATGTTAGGCGTGTGGACTGTTTTGAAAGTTGCTCTTATGAAATTTAAGTGGCTGGGAATTATGTTAAATAAATTGTATATGGTACTATTAGTATGATTATATTGGTTTACATGTCTGTTACACTCCATAATAATCCGTGTAACTTGTATTAAAACAAGAAAGAATGAGTTAAGAAGGTTCAGGAAAGTTAATCGAGTTAGTAAGAATATCGTTATATATGGTTTCCTTAAGTATCCCAAGGTGACACGGTTACCTAAAGGATTTGAAATCTCTCTATGAGTATGTATATAAGTATGTATATGTATGTATAAGAGGTTACATGAGGTTGGAAGAGGATTAGAAGTTAAACGAAATGAATCGGAACAACTTCAATAAAATCTCGGACCAGATTTTTAGCCCATATTGTTGGAGGCATATCTCCTTGTATATGAGGAGTTTTAAGGCATTTCAAAAGCCTAAAATTAAATTCATCGAGTCTAGTTTGCAACGCAACAAACCGCTCATCAAAATTATATCGGGATAAGGAGATATGGGCGATGCAAGTTGGTCTGAGTGGGGATTAAGACTTTAACTTCCGGTTTCGTTTCAAGTCACAATTTACTTACAAATTTCGTTTGGTATAGAAGCATTAATGGAGATTAGGGATTAATTAACCATGATTGGATTATTAAGTGTGGATTTATATTTAGTGGTGGGGAATTATTATTATATGGATATAAAAGAGAGGGGAGACACATAAATTCATGAAATATGAGTCATATTCTTGGACAATTGATAGTGGGAGGTATTATTAAACAAAAATCTGATCTTGAAGGGGGACATTCTTGGTGGACACGTGAGGGAGCTTATGCTGCCCATAAACATCATCTTGGATGATTAAAACAAGTCATTTATCACCATATCATCTTCCACCAACTAGAACTTAGAGAGAGAAACTCTCAAGCCCTAGAAAGAGAAAGAGAGCCACGGCTATGGCAGCTCCTCCACCACCAAAAAAATCAGTTTTCTTCCTCAAATCAACTCCTCATCTAGTGTACAAGAACGTGTAGTAGTTGTTGAAAAGAAACAAGGAGGTGTAACACCTCAATAGGGTTGAAGATTCGGCCAAAGTGAAGAACAAGTTGTAAGGTAAGAATGTTTATTGTTCTTGTGTTGCATGATGATTTGAATGTATAGTTCATGAATGTTGTTATTGGATTGTTGTTGTGGTTGAAGTAAGGGGTTGAGCCGTGAGCTTGGGGAAGCCATGGTTGGTTTCATTTTGTAAGTATTGTTGGTGAATTGAATGGGTGTCAACATATGTAAATGAACAAAGATTGTAGAAGTTGGTTTATGATGTTGTATGTTGGTATTGGACTGTTTTGTGAGGGAGTTAGTGAACTGTTTTTACTTGATATTTTAATTGTTATTATCATGAATTTCATGATGGAAATGAAGGTGTTTAATGGTTGGAGTTGAAACTAAAGTCGTTTGTGAGTTGTTGTAAGGATTATAGAAATGACGATGTAGTTTAGTTGTGTATGAATTGATGTTGTATTTGTCGTGTGGATAGCTGGTCATAACCTACTGAAAATATATGAAAAGAAGGCATGAAATAATGTGTAAGAATCATAGGTGGTTTGCTTAGTATGTTCGTAAATGTTTGCAAGAATTCCGAACATTGTTTAGGGACTGTTTTGGACATGTTATTGGACTGTTTTGGACATGTTGTGGTAATGGACTGTTTTCTAAAAAGTTTAAATGAGCCATGTGTTGTAGGCTTTAATGGAATCATGTTTAATCTCCTTGTACATGTATTGGAAATGGATTGAATGTGTTGTGGTTTGGATGAATGGATGAAAATCATGAAGTTGTTATAGTTGTGTTGAAGCCGTGTAAAGGGGCTGTTTTAGGGGAAATTATGGACTGTTTTGTGCCAAGTTTTGATTGTTGTTGTTATGAACATTGTGGTATATTGTATGTATGTGGAATATGTGAATTTAGGTGTTAAAGAAACAAATCAAATTGAAATACGCAAGCAGTCCAAAACAGTGGACTGTTTTAAGGTTAGAAGCAAATTAGTGAATGTTGAATATTGATTGTTGCTATGAACGTGTAGTGAAAGTGAAGCTTAATGATTCAAGTTGAAATTGAAATGGTTTGTGGGCTGTTATAAGAATAAATATGATGCTGAAACAGTTCCGATAATCGCATAAGTAATGTTGTAAACGTGTTGTTGTCGTTGTAATTGAAGTTGGAAAATTGCGAAATAGAAATTGTAGTGTTGTGTG
Source organism: Lycium barbarum (assembly GCF_019175385.1). Taxonomy (NCBI): domain Eukaryota; kingdom Viridiplantae; phylum Streptophyta; class Magnoliopsida; order Solanales; family Solanaceae; genus Lycium; species Lycium barbarum. The sequence continues at coordinate 89,233,793 of NC_083340.1, read as the reverse complement.
TGTTGTTTGGCCGTGAGTATGGGACAGTTTTGAATGATGTATGGACTGTCCAAAGTCCCTTAAATCATGTTTATACAAGTTTGGATTGATACATGAAAGAATGACTAGCAATATTAGCTTGTAGCACTAGTTGGTTTGAATGCGAACGAAACGTCGTCTAAATGTTAGAAAGGGATTGTGAGTGTCAAAATACGTATCGAATTCCCTCGTAAACTAATCATAGCTTGTGATATCTTGATATAGGATAAGTACCATTGGGCAGCAAGTACAAGTTATTATACGACTAAACGCTAAAGGTATGTAAAGCCTATTCCTTCTTCTTTTGGCATGTCCTAGACGTAAGTGTGAAACGATATGAACCTTGGGGTAAATTCTATTCTCTAGTTTCATGTATGACTTATGATTCTATATTTCATTAAGGTTATTGTCATGTGCCTACAATATGATTGACTAATGAATAATGCATGAAAGTTCCTATACTTAAAGAATTGCACAACTAGAGACATACTTAACTTTCAAAAGCTATACCATGTTGAAGCGATATACGTACATGAAATCTGAAACGTTTCTTGTAATAGTTTGTATGAGACTTAAGATGAACTGAGTATGAATATTATTTTTACACTTTAGAGCTGGTTAGTTGCTTATCCATTGAGTCTCAAAAAGATGAATTGCATATATGTGGTTGCCTATTATTCTGCTCGTGCTTACCGCTATATCCTTCACTGAGTCCCGGGCCAGGACACGTTCTCGTGCGCATATTTACTATATTAATCACCGAGTCCCTCACTAGAGGGCCGGGACACGTTATATATATATATATATATATATATATATATATGTATATGATGATATGATGACATGATGATATGGAGATGGTGGCCAGGAGGGCATATTCTCTATTACCGAGTCCCTTATTAAAGGGCCGGGACACGTCTATGTTTATGTTTATGATGCTATGATTTTAATTACCGAGTCCCTCATTAAAGGGTCGGGACACGACTATGTTTATGTTTATGATGCTATGATTTTAATTACCGAGTCCCTCATTAAAGGGTCGAGACACGTTATATATGTTATATACAGAATGATTTTGCAACTTTGATTACAAAACTCTATAACGATATTGATATGAGAATGATACAGATGAAATATGTCCAAAGGCAAGTTTTATGAATTTCTGATTGTTGCATTGGGTCCTACATACTTTGTCTCCTTATGAGTCTATTACTACATTTCATGCTTTACATGCTCAGTACATATTCCGTACTGACCCCCATTCTTCGGGGGGCTGCGTTCATGCCCGCAGGTACAGACGCTCGTTTTGGAGATCCGCCAGCTTAGGACACTATTTCAGCTATTTTGGACTGCTCCTTTGTTCCGGAGCTAGCTTGTGGTATAACTCCCTTATGTTGTATTCGTATGTGTTTATTTCGGTATGGCGGGGCCCTGTCCCGCCACATAACACGGTCATTACTCTTAGAGGTCTGTGAACATCGGTGTGGGTCTGTTTGTAGTTGTTGATGCGTTTTAGGTCTATGACTTATGTTTGGGGCGTACCCATTCGTAATGGCAGCCTTGTCGGCTTGCATATATATGTATGTTTGGTATTTTGTATATCGTGGTAGCCTTGTCGGCTTGCGTAGTAATATATATATCTATGTGGTTATTTAAAAGTGCAACTCCTCAGGAGACAGGTGCCTAAGACACACAAAACTTTGACAGATTTAAAATAACTCCCTATCTTTTTATACAAATGAGATCATGACATGCTAATTGTAAATGACTATAGTTAACAGATAATATGAGTGTCCAATTCGGGCACGAGTCACGGCCTACGGGGTTGGGTCGTGACAATGTCAAGTTTATTGAGGAAATTGCTAACTAGAAAAGGAAATGGCTATAAAGCATTTCGAAGTTGTCCGTAGTCATATTATCTTGTGTTGGACTATTTTGGGTAACTTTGAAATTGAGTTGAAGGCTGGAAATCCTTTAAAAAGTATTGTTAGTACACTAGATATATTACTATGTTCAAGAATGAATGACAACGGGGTTGAAGGGTGTTAAAGGGAATCCAATCCGAGCTTGTCGCTCGTCGTGAGATATTCATGACCTGTTGTTGACACATATTATGCCTTGTTGTTGATTGTTGTCATTGTTGTTGGCCTGTTTGGTGACCTTTAGTGGTCTATTGGATGTAGTATAATTAGGGGAGTTGCTGCCCATTTTCTTGTAGGAAATATGGTTAGCAAAATGTGATGGTTACAACATTTATAACGATGACAGTATCGTTTTACTTATTGTAGACGCAAGAAGATTGTGTGAGTTTGGTAGTTTGATTGAAGAAGAGATTATAAGGTATTTTAAGGCTATCCCTTTTATTCTTTTGGCATGAATCATATGAGAAAGAACGAACGAACAAGCGTTATCCATAACGATTCCATTCTTAGGAAGCTAGAAAGCTTATGTTTCCTTAGACTCCTGATAATTTTATTGTTTTATGCTTATGATTATTGAATTGACCTCATGATCATAGATCCAGTAGAGGTAAGAGATATTGATGATGTTAGATCCATAGTGACAGTCGGAGGTTACCGACTCTACGTCACTCTGAAAGGCTCAGATGTCATCTTTATGAGTCCTTCATGCATTTATATATATGTACAAATATTTTCTCACACCACGCCATGCTATAGTCGGTCGGGCAGGCACATAGTTGTGCACACCACTGCAGTAGGCAGATTATGATGATACCCTGGACGTGGGATGATTTGATATATGGATCGAGTTGTACGTTCCACAAGACTGACATTTATGGATCGGGTTGCACGTTCTTCAGCACTAACAATTATGATATATGTATATGATTTTTGAAAGAAGCATGCATATCATACGCCCTTAGAGGCACTTTCAGTTATACAGAGTTATACAACCACTTTAGATATACAGTTATACAGATACATTCAGATTTACAGATTGACTCTCATGTCATAGATTCCTATCATGATTCTTGTGTATATGCTATTTTCTTGCCTTACATATTCGAGACATTATTCGTACTACTCCCCTATTTCTTGGGGGGCTGCGTTTCATGCCCGCAGGTTCTGAGATACAAGTTGGTGATCCATCTATTAGGATGTCAGCTCAGCGGATGAGGTTGATGCACTCTATTTGTTTCGGAGATGCCAAGAGTCAGCATGGTCGTATGTGTGTATATATATATATATGCACATGTGTATGGGTATGGCAGGGCCCTGTCCTGGCCAAGTTGTGTTATGTTTTCCAGTAGAGGCTTGTAGACAGTTATGTATAGTCGGATAATGTCCAGACTTGAGACTTCAGATTTCATAAGTCGTCGCAGTTGGTTATGGTAGCCTTACTGGCTTATACATTATGTTTGGTATTTTCACAGAGGAGTCTTTTAGAACAGTTAATACATGCATGTTTCCCGTGAGCTTATTGAGAGTCATATGACGGCCCTATCGGCCCACCTACATTTATGTTGTTGTCATATATGTACGTCAGATGATATTTGACTGGTACGGTCGGGTGCCCGTCGTGGCCCTTCAGTTTGGGTCATGACAAGTGTATTGGTTATAAGGCCATTGTATGGATTAAGTGCTCCAAAATATATGAAAATTTGATAAGGTAATATTATCAAATGGTTTTAAATATAAAGAAGCGGATAAATGGATTTCACGTTCATAAAGGATTACAAAGTGATAGTATATCTATATGTGTTACATCTAGGAAATTTCGTATCATTGCATTATGAGTAGACTAACGAAATCCTAAAGTGGACATGAAGCCCTTATAAGGTTAAGGAGGGTATTTGATAACTTTAAGTGTGTACCTTAAGGTTTTGGAGTCATATGAATCGGTAGAAGTAAGTTCGTTGAAGGATTTGGAATTTGAGCCATGTTTTGGGAAATTTGGTATCATTTGAGTTATACATTGTTTAGAAATGCCTTGAGGGGGAGATATAGGTCCCCTTATATGGTTGATGAAGTTTTATGCAAGTGCCAAGAAGGTTCCATAAGGATTGGAGGTCAAACGAATCGAAAAGAACGCATTTTCGCGAAACCGGGGAAAATGGGGCCATATGCGGCCGCATGCTCAGTATGCTGGGCCGCATATGGGCAGCAAACTCACCAAATTGGCAGCCCCCACTGCCCAACCTCCATCCCATGGAGAGGAGGGGAGATGCTGCCGCATATCCCATATGCTGAGCCGCTTCTCCACCGCAAGTTGATGCGGGGATGGCGATTTTGCCATCTTTTTAAATCCCAAAAGACCCCATTTTCATCTCAACCTCCCACACTTATTTCCCCACACTTCTAGAGAGTTCTTGAGGTTCCAAAACACTGAAAACCTTTCCATATCATCAAGAGAGAAGATTAACATCAAAACATCAAAGATAATCGATGGAAGGTGATTGTTCTTGTTTCTCTCCAAAGTTGTGATGAACTTGGTTTTGGAAGGCATTGAGTGAGGTGAATTTTTCCTACTATAAGGTATGTTTCCCATCTTATTTACATGATTGAGTTGATGAAAAGGGTTAGTAATCCTTAGAAAAGAAAAGAATTAAAGTGGAGAAGTTATAGAGTGTTGAAGTGAAGAAGATGACATGAGATGAACTTGAAAAGGGATTTTGGACAAAATTGAGATTAAATTGAATATAACTTCTTGATTATGATATTGTGGATGTTATTATAGTTGTTTTGTAATATGGCGGAAGTCAACAAAATAGAGGAAGTGTTGCCTAAATTTCGTTAGCTCGTTAATTATGCTTGTTTGAACTTCGGAGTGTTTCCAAGACTTAACCTTGGTATGAATCCTCTTTAATGTAGATTTTGCGGACTTTGGAGGAGAGCGTTAAGTAATTAAAAAGATGTAAAGGTATGTTAAGGCTAATCCTTTCCTTCTTAAGGCATGATTCTATTGGTGTGAACCTATGCATGATATTCATAATGTCCTCCATGATGACTCCATTCCTAGAAGTGATAAAGCTAATAGTTCTTGATACTCTCATGATATCATTGATCTTATCCTACGATAGTTGATCCTCTAAGGAAAGATATAGTGATGATGATGATGATGATGATGCTGGTTTTACTAATGTATTCCTATATGTATATGTATATATATATATATATATATATATATATATATATATATATATATATATATATATATATATATATATATATATATATATATAAAGCTTTGTTGTGACACCGAGCCTATACAGCAGGGTATGATATCTATTCCGCATACACCACTGTTGTTGGGTATGGACAACACCGAGCCTATATGGCCGGGTATGGATAACACCGAGCCTTTTTATGGCCAGGTACGAGTGACACCGAGTCTATACGGACGGGTATGGTATTATTATATGTATATGTATGTAATGTTTCCTTTAGAGACAGGTTAAGTGTGTATGACAGTCATCTTAAGAAGTATTGCGAAGGATAAAAGGGTTCTCCTTATCTTTGTTATCTTCATATTTTCATCATGTTACTATTCATGCCTTACTTACTCAGTACATTTTTCATACTGACATCCTTTTGTTTGTGTCACGACCCAGCCCCGTGGGCCGCGACTGGCGCCCTACTTGGGCACCCAGACCTGGTTACATATTCCAGTTACATACAAACGATTAGCCAAAGCCAGTAAGGCTACATAAACAGACTTGGACCATTTCCAGGAAAAATTTCGGCAGAGTTTCCTCTGTTTTACGGACTACCCAGTATATCCTGCACGCAGAAAATACCAACAAAAGCCACTCAGGGCTAACAGGACAATATATATATACATATATCAAACGCGGACTGGCCGCCTCGGCGTATAGAATCGCCTAATCAAAACATGCGGACTGGCCGCCTCAGTATATGAGAATCACACAACGACCTGTTCACATAACCATACCTAAGGACCATAACCCACAACCCTGTCCACAGACCTCTATCAGACCGACAGAATCATATGGCGGGACAGGGCCCCGCCGTACCCGCACAGCCAAATATACAAAATATATACAGCAACATATGTCTATACCAGAAGTGGACTCCGAATCGAATAAGAGTACTCCGAGGAAGCAAAAAGTGGAGCCTACTGCGGAGGATCACCAAGATCTGCACCTGCGGGCATAAAACGCAGCCCCCGGAGAGAGGGGGTCAGTACGGGATATGTACTGAGTATGTAAAGCACGGAGTACAGAAATATGAATCAAAATCGAAAGCAAATCAGATGTCAAAGTCTGTATCGAAATCATATACATATATATATAATGCAAGTAAAATCATGCAAACGTTTAAGAACGTGGTCGCCACTCCGACGCTGGCGCCACACACAGCATAACACCAGAAGGTTTCAAATCTCCGTACATCCCTGAACAAAATCATAATCATCGGTGAGCGTATCGCATCCCGAGCCATATCACAGCATAACTCCAAACGGAACCCGGCCCTATGGCGAAGCCTTGGGAACCGTAACACAGCATACTGCCGAATTATCGTAAGGCGCACGAATCAAAACCGGCCCGGGAACCGGCGAACGAAGTCATAATAAGGCACGAACGGAGTCGTGAGCAAACAAATGCAAATCGTCTTTCAAAATAGTGTTTCAAAACAAAGTAAATTCATAAATGACACCATATTACAAAATAGTCGAATACTTAGTCGACATAAAGTTTCATTTCGCAAGACGTTTCCAAAATGGTCCATATAATTCAAAACGTAGGTTAGCGTATCGGATTGCCCAAACCTACCCCGTAGGAGGATGTTCCAAAGATCCGAAGTAATATGTACAAATTTATTATCCAAGGTGGCCCGAAGGGCAAATCGGGCATTTTGGGGTAGCGGGCCCACCTCGAGTCGAAGTGAGGTGGCGAACATGTTTCTACGAGCATTTATATGCCAAAGGTCATACATTATCATTCCTAGGTTACCCGACCACATTTCGATAGGTTTCGGACGAATAGTGGCATTCTAGCCAAATTGGAGCCTTTAAGCTTCAATAGAATTGAATGAATAGTAACTTTTCTGTGGATCGGGTTTCGAGGAGCAGAAATGCTCCGGAAGGTCACATATTCAACTAACACCCTAAGATATGCCTAATAAAGAATTGGGAAGCTTTACATACCTCTCAGATGTCGTAAGCTCCTCCAAAAGTTCCGTCCCGTTTCGTCAAAAATCTGCAAATGGTCAAAGTTACCAAATGAGATCCTTAGGTTTATCAATGCCTTTAACTTCATAATTGCCTACCGAAATTTCGGCAGCACTTCCCCTATAAATCTAACATCCCCGAGGCATAGCTCGGCTCCTATTTTATCCACTACAACAGCCCACATATCAACAACCAAAACAAACAACAATAACACCATTCTAGTTTCAAAGTTTTACGTGATTTCATAAGTTGACAACTTTTCATTCAAACCTTCACAACTCCAATGCTACATCCACATAGTTGTATGCATTCCCACATTCAAACTTATATAATCCCATTCTAATTACAAACCATGCCATACACGAAATTGCATAAAAATCCATTATTTTCCCAAATTCTTCAAAACATCTAAAACGCACTACGAACATTCTAACTCACGTCGCTTCATTCCGAATTCATCAACATTGATATAGATTCATATCTAAAGTCTATAACACCCAAGATATACATTGATATACATAAAAATACCGAAGGTATACGCTTTCCGATAATACTCAAAATCATTTTCTCAACACCAATTTCATTCACCAATTAACCATTTACGATATAAAGGCCACAACAACACATTCTACCAACTTAAACAAGATCAATTCAAAGCAATTTCCCTATGTATGGCTCACGGCCAAACACACTACAAACACACACCCACGACTTTCTATTTACGTTAAAATTACGGGATTCTCGCCCACTTCCAATCCTTAACACATTCCTAGCAATTCTATAACATTAGAGGGGCAAGATTCTTACCTTTTACTAACTTTCCGACTTGTCGCAAACGGAATCCTTGTGCCAAACCAATTATACCACGTCGGAGAGCGTCTTGAGTACTTCTTAAATATGAGAAGAACAAGATTTTTGGATCAAACACAAGGGCTAGAAAATTTTCTTTCTCTCTTTCTCTAGCTTCGGCCGAGAGGTGTTGTTGAGGTGCCTTCTTATTTTCTTTGTGTTTTGATTCAATCCTCTTGAAAGTTCTAAGGCAAATGGATATATATCTCAATTAAGGGTCATGTGATAATCACATGACCACTTAAAATGGGGCTTGGGCCAAGCCTTGTGGCCGGCCACCCCATCTCTTTGGGCCTCAATTTTTGTTGTTCAACTTCTTGGCCCAATTCATTAAAATCCCGATTTGTAATTCCCGAAACTAATTTCCGAAACTCCAAATTTATTCTCGGCCTTCCCCGGGGTCTTGACATTAATAATTCCATAACCAACATAGTCATATTCTCAAAAATCAAATTATGTCCTTATAACACACAAGTCGTAATTATTTCTCGATTTCCAATTATACGAAAACACGGGACATAACATTCTCCCCCCCTTAAGAACATTCGTCCCCGAATGTTAAGTTAACCTTATAAGGTCTTATGATCAAGGCAGGAGTGTCCCTTTTTAATAATGACATACATAGTTCATTTTATCAATCAACACAACAAACTGAAAAAGAAATTAGATTACCTGTGGATGTCGGAAACAGGTGGGGATATTTCTTCTTCATCTCGTCCTCCGCCTCCCAAGTCATCTCCTCCCGATTATTGTTGCGCCACAGAACTTTGACGGAGGGCACTTCTTTAGTGCGTAGTCTCCGCACCTGCCGATCCAGAATAGATATAGGCTGCTCGTCATAAGATAACTGCTCCGTCACCTGAATGTCATCTACTGGGAATATCCTGGCAGGATCACCAATACATTTCCGCAACATAGACACATGAAACACCGGGTGTACGGCCTCCAAGTCGGATGGTAAGTCTAGCTCATAGGCGACCTCGCCTATCTTTCGCACGATCTGATACGGTCCAATGTACCGGGGGCTCAACTTACCCTTTTTACCGAATCTCATGACCCCCTTCATGGGCGACACCTTCAGAAATACCCAGTCGCCAATCCGGAACTCTAACGGTCGACGTCGTCTGTCTGCATAAGCTTTCTGTCGACTCTGAGCAGCCAATAATCGTTCTCGAATAAGCTTTACCTTATCTACAGCCTCCTGGATCACATCTGGCCCAATCAACTTAGTCTCGCCCACGTCAAACCAGCCAATAGGAGACCTGCATCTCCTGCCGTAAAGGGCCTCGTACGGAGCCATCTGAATGCTGGAGTGATAACTGTTATTATAGGCAAACTCAATAAGCGGCAGATGATCATCCCAGCTGCCCCTGAAATCAATAACGCAGGCCCGCAACATATCTTCGAGCGTCTGAATAGTGCGCTCGGCCTGCCCGTCGGACTGAGGGTGAAAAGCTGTACTGAGACTCACCTGAGTCCCTAACCCCTCCTGAAATGACCTCCAGAAATTTGCTGTAAACTGGGTACCTCGGTCAGTAATAATAGATATCGGGACTCCGTGAAGTCTGACTATCTCTCTGATATACAATCTGGCATAGTCCTCAGCCGAATAAGTAGTCCGAACCGGAAGGAAATGGGCTGATTTCGTCAGCCTGTCAACAACAACCCAGATAGAGTCGTACCTGCGTGGAGTGCGCGGTAATCCAACAACAAAATCCATATTAATCATCTCCCATTTCCAGGCTGGAATTTCCATCTCCTGCAATAATCCACCGGGCTTCTGATGTTCGATCTTAACTTGCTGGCAGTTCGGGCACTGACTAACAAACTCAGCAATATCTTTCTTCATGCCGTCCCACCAATACAAACACCTGAGGTCCCGATACATTTTAGTGGAACCAGGATGAACAGAATACCGTGCATTATGGGCCTCGCCCATAATCTGCCGCCGTAAGCCCGCAACATCCGGTACACAGAGCCTGCCGTCGTACAATAATACCCCTTCAGGCGAGATTTCGAACTGAGTCGTTGCTTTATTGAGGGCCACATCCCTGTACTGAATCAAAGTAGGATCCTCAATCTGGCGCTGCTTTACCTCCTGAATAATAGATGACTCAGCAATCGGGCGAACAGAAATCCCAGAATCCCCAGAATCTATCAAACGAACTCCGAGGCTGGCCAACTGATGAATATCACGAACAAGATCTCTCTTATCAGATGGAACATCAACCAGACTGCCTACGGACTTGCGGCTAAGCGCATCAGCTACCACGTTGGCTTTCCCTGGATGGTACAGAATATCAACGTCATAATCCTTTAGCAGCTCAAGCCATCTCCGCTGCCGCAAATTTAGCTCCTTCTGCTTAAAAATATACTGGAGACTCTTATGGTCCGTATAGATATCAACGTGGACCCCATATAAATAATGCCGCCAAATCTTCAAAGCATGAATCACCGCGGCCAACTCAAGATCATGAGTGGGATAGTTCTTCTCGTGCGGTCTGAGCTGCCGGGAAGCATAGGCTATAACTCGACCGTGCTGCATCAATACACATCCTATCCCAATACCAGAGGCGTCACAATATACAACATACCCATCAGACCCCTCTGGGAGAGCCAGAACTGGCGCTGTAATCAATCTCTCCTTCAGCATCTGAAAGCTGCGCTCGCAGGCATCTGACCACTGGAATTTTGCTGCCTTCTGGGTGAGCCTCGTCAGTGGTGCTGCAATAGAAGAGAAATCCTCCACAAACCTGCGATAATACCCAGCCAATCCCAGAAAACTGCGCACCTCCGTCGGAGTAGTAGGCCTGGGCCAATTCTGCACAGCCTCAATCTTCTGTGTATCGACCTGAATACCGTCTGCGCCGACAATATGACCCAAGAATGCCACTGAAGTCAACCAGAACTCGCATTTAGAAAATTTAGCATATAACTTCTGCTGACGGAGAATGCCAAGTACCGTCCTCAAATGATCTGAATGCTCCTCGGCTGATCGCGAGTAAATCAGGATATCATCAATAAACACAATAACAAACATGTCCAGGAATGGCCGAAATACCCGGTTCATCAGATCCATAAATACTGCTGGAGCATTAGTCAGCCCGAAAGACATAACTCTGAACTCATAATGCCCGTACCGAGTCCTGAAGGCAGTCTTCGGGATATCTGACTCCCGTACTCGCACCTGATGATAACCAGAACGCAGATCTATCTTTGAAAAGTGTCTAGCACCCTGCAGCTGGTCAAACAAGTCATCAATCCGGGGAAGGGGATATTTATTCTTAATAGTCACCCTATTCAGCTGCCGGTAGTCAATACACATCCGCAACGACCCATCCTTCTTTCTAACAAACAATACCGGCGCTCCCCAGGGTGATGTGCTGGGCCTGATAAAACCCTTATCCAGCAAATCTTTCAGCTGCTCCTTCAACTCCTTCAACTCAGCTGGTGCCATCCTATAGGGAGGAATAGATATAGGCTGCGTATCCGGCATCAACTCAATAGAAAAATCAATCTCCCGCTCCGGAGGAAGGCCAGGAAGCTCGTCAGGAAAAACATCTGGAAACTCACTGACGACCGGGACAGACTGAAGGGTAGGTACCTCCGCGGCGGTATCATGCACACGAACCAAATGATAGATATAACCCTTCTGAATCAACTTCTTAGCCTTGAGGTATGAAATAAACTTACCCCTCGGCGATGCAGTAGATCCGAACCACTCTATGACTGGTTCCCCTGGAAACTGAAAACGGACTACCTTTTTCTGGCAGTCGACATTAGCATAGCAGGAAGACAGCCAGTCCATACCCATAATGACGTCAAACTCGAGCATGTCTAACTCTACCAAATCAGCCTTAGTGCTACGATCATAAATGGTCACAGAACAATCCCTATAGACCTGCCTCGCTACAATAAAATCCCCAACTGGCGTAGCTACCTCGAAAGGCTCTATAGGCTCAGACACGATCCCAATCTTACTAGCAACGAGCGGGGAAATATATGATAAAGTAGAGCCAGGGTCAATCAAAGCATATACAGATCTGGAGAAAACCAGTAATGTACCTGTGACAACGTTTGGCGAAGCCTCCTGATCCTGGCGGCTGGCCAAAGCATATATGCGGTTCGAGGGACCGCTAGAACCTGAAGCGCCACCGCGGCCTCGACCGCGCCCTGCCGGTGCTGGAATACCCCGCCCTCCAGGGCGTGCAACAGATGGAACAGAGGAAGAACCGGCGGCTGACCCTGTCTGCTGAGCCGCATTACCCGAACCACTGGCCAATGGGCAGTCTCTCATAAAGTGGCCCTGACCACCACAAGTAAAACAAGCTCCCGTCGCTCGATAACACTCCCCGGGATGAGACTTCCCGCAGTGTGGACAACGGGGTCTAGGTGGTCTGGCCTGACTGGGACCCCTGGATACCTGCGAACCTGCCACTCTGGAGCTCTGACCGGCCCCAGACGGTCCCGTACTGTCGAATCTCCGGCTGCCTGACTGAGTACCCCGGCCGGAAGAAGGAAAATATCTGTCAGACTGCTGCTGCTGCTGAGGCTGCCCGCCTCGAGAATCTGCTGAATAACCCGCGGATCTAGCCCTCTTGGGCGGCCTCCTGTCTCTATCTCTGCCAGCAGGATCAGATCTGCGACGGTCCTCCATACCCATCGCATAGGCTTGAAGCCGGGAAATATCCATGTCTGCCTGCAGTGATACGGCCATACAGCTGTCTACCAAATACCGGTCCAATCCCATGACATAGCGGTGCATCCGATCGGACATATCTGCTACCACGGCCGGTGCATATCGGGCCAGAGAATCAAACTCAAGGCTATACTCGCGAACACTCCGACCCCTCTGCTGCAGACGTAAAAATCGATCAGCCCGTGCCCGCCGCAACTCTGGTGGCAAAAAGTGGCGGGTGAATGCTGTCACAAACTGATCCCAAGTGGCTGGAGGGGCACCCTCTCCCCTAGACAGCTCCCAAGTCTCATACCAGTGGGTGGCCACATCTCGAAGCCGGTGCGAAGCCAGCTCAACTGACTCAGTCTCTGAAGCCCTGACCAAGTCCAGTGAGCGTCGCATCCCCCGAATAAAGTCGTGGGGGTCCTCGTCGGGCTTAGACCCGAAGAACTCTGGAGGGCCACATAGCAGGAACTCCCGAACTCGCAGGCTGTCCCGCCTGTCATCATCATCATCATCCCTCCGCCCGCGTCTGCGAGCCTGCCCTGCTACCAGCGTAGTCAGCAACTGCACAGCCTCTCTCAGGGTCCGATCCTCCGCCCCTGGCTGAGGAGCTGGAGTCTCAGGTGCGGGTACGCGGACCTCTGGAGCTGCTGAAGGTCCTGCTCCAGGCTGTACTAGTGGGGGTGTAGCAGACCCCTCAGACTGTGGCACATCCTCAGGCAAATCATATACACGAGCCCGGGTAGCTCGCTGTGCCTGGCTAGTCTCCCCAATCCTCGCCTTGCCCTTCTGGGCTGCCGTTGCCTTCTTCGGAGGCATCACTGCAAACACGAAGGCGAGTCAGATCAAAATCATCCTAATAGCTCAGCTCTATCGCACGATCTAAGATTACAAAGAAAGTAACATCCTAAATGCCCTGTAGTTTCCCGTTTATAGATGTGGTGCACAACACATCGATAAACAAGACTCTACGAGACACGGCCTGTAGACATTCCGAGGACAAACCGCTCTGATACCACTTTTGTCACGACCCAGCCCCGTGGGCCGCGACTGGCGCCCTACTTGGGCACCCAGACCTGGTTACATATTCCAGTTACATACAAACGATTAGCCAAAGCCAGTAAGGCTACATAAACAGACTTGGACCATTTCCAGGAAAAATTTCGGCAGAGTTTCCTCTGTTTTACGGACTACCCAGTATATCCTGCACGCAGAAAATACCAACAAAAGCCACTCAGGGCTAACAGGACAATACATATATACATATATCAAACGCGGACTGGCCGCCTCGGCGTATAGAATCGCCTAATCAAAACATGCGGACTGGCCGCCTCAGTATATGAGAATCACACAACGACCTGTTCACATAACCATACCTAAGGACCATAACCCACAACCCTGTCCACAGACCTCTATCAGACCGACAGAATCATATGGCGGGACAGGGCCCCGCCGTACCCGCACAGCCAAATATACAAAATATATACAGCAACATATGTCTATACCAGAAGTGGACTCCGAATCGAATAAGAGTACTCCGAGGAAGCAAAAAGTGGAGCCTACTGCGGAGGATCACCAAGATCTGCACCTGCGGGCATAAAACGCAGCCCCCGGAGAGAGGGGGTCAGTACGGGATATGTACTGAGTATGTAAAGCACGGAGTACAGAAATATGAATCAAAATCGAAAGCAAATCAGATGTCAAAGTCTGTATCGAAATCATATACATATATATATAATGCAAGTAAAATCATGCAAACGTTTAAGAACGTGGTCGCCACTCCGACGCTGGCGCCACACACAGCATAACACCAGAAGGTTTCAAATCTCCGTACATCCCTGAACAAAATCATAATCATCGGTGAGCGTATCGCATCCCGAGCCATATCACAGCATAACTCCAAACGGAACCCGGCCCTATGGCGAAGCCTTGGGAACCGTAACACAGCATACTGCCGAATTATCGTAAGGCGCACGAATCAAAACCGGCCCGGGAACCGGCGAACGAAGTCATAATAAGGCACGAACGGAGTCGTGAGCAAACAAATGCAAATCGTCTTTCAAAATAGTGTTTCAAAACAAAGTAAATTCATAAATGACACCATATTACAAAATAGTCGAATACTTAGTCGACATAAAGTTTCATTTCGCAAGACGTTTCCAAAATGGTCCATATAATTCAAAACGTAGGTTAGCGTATCGGATTGCCCAAACCTACCCCGTAGGAGGATGTTCCAAAGATCCGAAGTAATATGTACAAATTTATTATCCAAGGTGGCCCGAAGGGCAAATCGGGCATTTTGGGGTAGCGGGCCCACCTCGAGTCGAAGTGAGGTGGCGAACATGTTTCTACGAGCATTTATATGCCAAAGGTCATACATTATCATTCCTAGGTTACCCGACCACATTTCGATAGGTTTCGGACGAATAGTGGCATTCTAGCCAAATTGGAGCCTTTAAGCTTCAATAGAATTGAATGAATAGTAACTTTTCTGTGGATCGGGTTTCGAGGAGCAGAAATGCTCCGGAAGGTCACATATTCAACTAACACCCTAAGATATGCCTAATAAAGAATTGGGAAGCTTTACATACCTCTCAGATGTCGTAAGCTCCTCCAAAAGTTCCGTCCCGTTTCGTCAAAAATCTGCAAATGGTCAAAGTTACCAAATGAGATCCTTAGGTTTATCAATGCCTTTAACTTCATAATTGCCTACCGAAATTTCGGCAGCACTTCCCCTATAAATCTAACATCCCCGAGGCATAGCTCGGCTCCTATTTTATCCACTACAACAGCCCACATATCAACAACCAAAACAAACAACAATAACACCATTCTAGTTTCAAAGTTTTACGTGATTTCATAAGTTGACAACTTTTCATTCAAACCTTCACAACTCCAATGCTACATCCACATAGTTGTATGCATTCCCACATTCAAACTTATATAATCCCATTCTAATTACAAACCATGCCATACACGAAATTGCATAAAAATCCATTATTTTCCCAAATTCTTCAAAACATCTAAAACGCACTACGAACATTCTAACTCACGTCGCTTCATTCCGAATTCATCAACATTGATATAGATTCATATCTAAAGTCTATAACACCCAAGATATACATTGATATACATAAAAATACCGAAGGTATACGCTTTCCGATAATACTCAAAATCATTTTCTCAACACCAATTTCATTCACCAATTAACCATTTACGATATAAAGGCCACAACAACACATTCTACCAACTTAAACAAGATCAATTCAAAGCAATTTCCCTATGTATGGCTCACGGCCAAACACACTACAAACACACACCCACGACTTTCTATTTACGTTAAAATTACGGGATTCTCGCCCACTTCCAATCCTTAACACATTCCTAGCAATTCTATAACATTAGAGGGGCAAGATTCTTACCTTTTACTAACTTTCCGACTTGTCGCAAACGGAATCCTTGTGCCAAACCAATTATACCACGTCGGAGAGCGTCTTGAGTACTTCTTAAATATGAGAAGAACAAGATTTTTGGATCAAACACAAGGGCTAGAAAATTTTCTTTCTCTCTTTCTCTAGCTTCGGCCGAGAGGTGTTGTTGAGGTGCCTTCTTATCTTCTTTGTGTTTTGATTCAATCCTCTTGAAAGTTCTAAGGCAAATGGATATATATCTCAATTAAGGGTCATGTGATAATCACATGACCACTTAAAATGGGGCTTGGGCCAAGCCTTGTGGCCGGCCACCCCATCTCTTTGGGCCTCAATTTTTGTTGTTCAACTTCTTGGCCCAATTCATTAAAATCCCGATTTGTAATTCCCGAAACTAATTTCCGAAACTCCAAATTTATTCTCGGCCTTCCCCGGGGTCTTGACATTAATAATTCCATAACCAACATAGTCATATTCTCAAAAATCAAATTATGTCCTTATAACACACAAGTCGTAATTATTTCTCGATTTCCAATTATACGAAAACACGGGACATAACAGTTTGTGGACGCTGCGTTCATGCTCGCAGGTAGACAGGGAGACAGACCAGACCTTTAGGCTGCTTCATCAGAGATTGTATAGAGGTGCTCCATTTGATCCGGAGCTGCAGTAGTTGGTATTATACTTTTGTGTACATATATGGGCATGGAGGGGTTCTGTCCTGTCTTTATGATATTACATACTCTTCGTAGAGGCTCGTAGATAGATGTGTATAGTTAGGTATCCTGTAGCCTTATCTGTTCACATTTTGTATATCATTTTTGCTGGCCTTGTCATCTTGTATATATGGGCATAATTAATGATGTTTATATAAAGGTGCCTATGTTCGATTAAACTTGTGTCAATTGGTTCATGGTAATTATGAGTTAGCCATGTGGCTCACCTAGATGAGATTATGAGAGTATGCTAAAAGGTGCTCGGTAGGGTGGTTCCAGGTGCCCGTCATAGCCCTCCGGTTGGGTCGTGACAGTATGCTGGTGCCATGCTATAAGAATTAATATGCAAGGCATGAATGAAACTAAGAAGTTTTGAGCTCTCAAGTTAAGAAGAAAGGTTTAGAGAAGTTGTTACTATTTCTAAGGTATCAAAATTAAAAATGTAGCGGGGGTTTCATTTTATGTGAATATGACTACATTGAAAAGGTTCTTTCCAAGGTAAAACAATCATTTGGGTATTAGGAAATTTATACTCAATTTGTTGGTTTTATAAATTGATTGAGATGTTGGAAAGATTTATTAGTCAATAAGACTAGGCTTGTGCGGTGGTAATTTAATTGCACTAAGTTTTGTCTTCGCTATTTGTAAATATCGAAATATGCTCATTGTCACACCCCAATTCCGATAGGGCATGATGGGCACCCGACCCTTACTCAGAGCCGATCGAACCCACTGGTTCTCGTTATACTCATAATCTTAATGGACTCTTAATCATGAAATGATATGCATAATGAAAGATTTTCAAAACATCCTTTTCGTCTTTCTTAAACCAAGTAAAATCTATAATCATATGAAATCCGTAAAGTAATGCAAAATGATATATCGGCTTACATAGCCGCTTACAAGAATGACATACTATGTACATGACTCTGTCTGCAAAAGTCTCTAACGTAGAACATGATATCAAAATATAAGTTGGGACAGGGCTCCAACATACCCATAATGCATTTGACTCAAATCATAAAGAAATACTCTGAATCGGCCATACTCTGAATGAAATGGAGTTTACTAATCCAGCTGATAGCCTGGGAATACCCTACAGCCAGTCTCGGGTATAATCTTTCCTGCAAAATAATCTGGGCTACGTGGCATGAACACAGCGCCCCCAGGCAAAGGGACGTCATTACGAACAATGTACCGAGTATGTAATCATAAGGAATGAATCATAAATCATAATGAAAGTACGAGAAACAATCTGTACGGTGAACATCCCTGAAGGCAGAGAACAATAATGTAAATAGCCCCGAAGGCAAAGACTAGTAATGTAATTATATACCGTACCCGGCCCCTTTAGTAAGGGACTCGGTGAAATTTAAATATATACCGTACCCGGCCCTTTAGTAAGGGACTCGGTGAAATGTAAATGTATACCGTACCCGACCCTTTAGTAAGGGACTCGGTGTGAATAGCCAACTGATCAGTGGTTGTACATCTACGTGCCGAACCCGGCCAACTATAGCGTGGCTCGGTGAAGTAAAATAGTGTATACATATATATAGAAGCAAATGAATGCAAGTGAGACTCATAAGATTATTTCTAAAACTCTTTGAATAACCTAGAAGCATAATACCCTCGAATGTCACTATGGATTATAATATCAAAATAGGACTTCGGGAATCATAGACACGTATCAGGACATAATGAAATAGCTTCTGGAAATCAAGAACATTAGCCATTCTAGTATTTAAGAATAGAAGCTTCTTTCGAGTTTATACGTTTGTTTTCCGTTTGTTTCATATAGACCATGCCAAAAGAAGAAAAGGGAATAACCTTAACATACCTTGTCACTTACTTACTCGTCCCACGTCTATCCTTTGAATCTGCAATTCTATATCCAATACAATACACATTCAATTAGTCCATTAGAACCATTCTTAAACTCACACTACAACACAAGGCATATATTGCTACAAAATACGTTGTAGCTAAAAATGAAATTTTTCGTGGCTAAACACTTTAGCCACATTTTGTTTCCGTAGCATCCGTAGCAAAATGTAGCGTAGCTAAAAGTTAGCTACAAACTTTACATGGTCCGTGGCTAAGGACTTATACTTATTGCTACGAGTTTTTTTGTGTTTTAGCTGCGATGGTAGAACATTACTGCTACGAAAAATATACTTGTGGCAAGTGATTTTATTCTTTTGCCACGACTAATAAAATTTGTTGCTATCTTTATATTGTAGCCACAAGATGTTATGTTGTAGCAAAAGATTTAATTTGTTTTCCATGCAAACTCAAATTTTATGGCTATTTCAATAGCTTAGTTTCGTGGAAATAGTACTCATATTTAGTTACGAATTAAAAAATTCATAGCTATGAATTAAAGTATTTGCCACAAATATTTTCATATTGTAGCTAACAATCAATACCTTTAGCCATGAAATAAATAACATTATAGCTAAAAAGAATCTTCATTTGCTACGGAAAGTTAAAATTTATAGTCTTGTTCTTGATGCGTGGCAATATAATATGTCTAGCTACAAATTCAATAGCTCATAGCTAAAAGGCCATACTTTTTGTCAAGAGGGATAAAATTGTAGCAAAAGATTTTCTTCATTTACTAGAGAAATAAAAATACGTGTCCATGTACTCATTTGCGTGGCAATAATATGTATGTTTAGCTACGAATTCAAAAATTACATAGCTACTAATTAAAAAATTTTCCACCAACATTGTTAACGATATAATTTAGCTGAGAATTCATTTTCGGCATGAAACTATAGACAATATCGTAGCAGAATATCTTCAATTATGTAATAAACGCAATATATTAGAAAAAAAGACTTGATAAAGGTTCAATAATTTCATTTAAAATAGTGAAACATCACTTTATTCATACATATCGATATACTTTTACAAGAGAAAAAATAATTATTCATCTCCCCATCGATTTTGATGCTTCTGTCACTCCTGCACAAGCTTCAATAACAATTATTGAACATGAGTTAGTTATATATGATTAAACAAATACACTAATTTATCTAATTGAAAAAAAAAGATTGCTTTAATAATGAATTCAATATTGCACAAAAGTTGTATTACCCGGATAAACAAGTTCTTCCACTTTGTTGTGTGGCAAAACTTTCTTTTATCGACGTCTTAGGAGGTTAATTCATATCATCATTATCAGTCAAGCGATTAGGTTATTTCTGAAAAACCATTCCTGTCTGACTGCAAATAAGAATTTGTAAGGCGTAAAAGTACTTCATCATAAATACAAATAAATGAAAAATACATACAATTCAAGATTTTCTTTTTGATATTTTCTATAAAAAAATTACAGTAATCATCTTGATTAGAAAAACTCTTTTGAAAAAAACTATGAACGAGACAAACTCTCAAAAAAACAGTGAATAAAATACAATAAAAAGTTACAAAAAAGTTTATACACTTCATTGATTAGAAAAATTATTTAAACAAAATTGTAAATGAGACAAAAATAATAAATAATAATGAGAACGTTGGGTACTGTATTATCTCACAAGACCAGAACAAACTCTGTTTAAATCATAAGCAAGAAGCAAATAAAAGGATCTACAAGTTACCTCTTAACTATCCCTTGAAATTAAAAGTTGAAACTATGGATATTTGAGATGGGAGAAGTGACGACACTTTTTTGTTTTTCTTTAGGGTGCTTACTCTTTTAGGGTTTTTGGCTTTTTAATTGGAAAACAAAGCTATGATTTACGCATAAAAATGTTAGAGGGAAATAATTTGGAGGGAACTCTTTTTGTTTTCAAATTTCAACACAATTCTTTCTTTTTATAATTTAGTAAATTAGAGGGAAATTATTGTGAATTCCCTCCTAATAGTCAAGTACAATTAAAAAAAACATTAGGTGAGAATTTTCTTAATAGAAATACATTGCAATTTGATGTAAAATAAATAGATGTATCCATTTTAATATATAACTTATTAATTATTGAATATTTTTTGAAGTCCATACTTTTGTGATATAAATTATGATATAGAGTCACTTCTATCTTAGCAATATTGAATTATTACTCTTTAATACAAATAATTATAATTAAATTTTCAATAATCATCAAGTATTTGAATTAGTAGTGGATCATAAAGGTGTTGTCCCGATAGATAAAGGTGTTGTCCCGATAGATCAAGTCCAAGACAAATAACAATTCTTGAAGCATTAGATCGGGATGAAGCTTGAGTTGCGCTTTGATATTTAGACACAATTACCTATTTATTTAAATAAATTTTAAACTTACAAAAACCAGTACGATTTCATAAAATTAAGTCGAATCAAACTAAATATGAACATCTAATTATTACATTAGATCGGTAAAGGTATTGTTCCAGTAATAGAGGTTCGCGTCAAATAACGATTCTTAAAGCACTTGTTCAGGATGAAACTTGAGTGAGCTTTAGTGAAGTTTTGTTTAAATTCATCGTAAATTGTCAATTAAATTTTAGATATAATTTAACTATTTGAATTATATTTTAAAACTTACAAGTAAGACTATGTTAAATTGAATTAAATAGAACGATCACCACCTAATTACACTAGATCATTAAAAGTATTGTCTCGATCGACAGGTCCGACTCAAATAATAATTCCCGAAGCACTTGATCAAGATGAACTTGAGTGAGACTTAATTTGTATTTTAAATACAATTAGTACTTATTCAAATTAGATTTGAACTTAAATAATTACTTGATCAAAGGTAATTAAATACAATTAGTACTTATTCAAATTAGATTTGAACTTACAAGTATGCCTGTAAAATTTGAATCGCATTGAATGATGGACACTTCTAATTACACTAAAATGTATTATATCGAGGAATAGGTTCTAATCAAATAACAATTCTTGAAGTGCTAGATTAGATAATATTTAGATGCCGCCTATTTATTTAAATGATATTTAAACTTATAATTACAAGTAATATCACGTAAAGTTAAATCGAATCGAACTTTATATGAACATCTAATAACATTAGATAAATAAAGGTATTACTCCTATAACCGAGGCCCAACTCAAACAACAATTCTTGAAGCACTTATTTAGGACGAAGCTTGAGCAGCCTTACTAAAGTTATTTTGTTGTTTAAGTGCAATATAAGTAGTCAATTACAATTAATTCACAACTTAAAAAGGGGGAAAACCGATGGAAAAACCCGACAAAAAAAGCTTTCCTACAGAAAAATTGTAAAATCTTAGCTACAACTATATTTTTCAGCCATTGTACTAATATGTTTATTGTGATTATATTAGTACTATTTTATGCTAACTTTAAGTGCAAGAAAATATTATCTAATGTGGCTAGAAGATTAGTATTGCTACAACAAATTCCAATTGTGTTAAAAATTTATTAGCTACGAAATTTTATCACAACAATAAATATGTGGCTATAAGATTTCGTCATGACAAGTAATTATATCTATTGAGCCAACTATTGCCACGACATTTTAGCACTCGAATTAATAATATTCTTCAGCCATAATATTTTATTTTAAGTAAGTTTTTACGGCTTAAAGGTTACTATTGCTACAACAAGTTTCAACACATGACAAAAATTAATAATTAGCTACGAAATTTTATTATAGCAAAAAAATCTATAGCTATATCATTTAACTATTGCCACTTTTTGTTATAACCTGAAGCAAATATATTCATTTCACTACAATATTTTGTTTCAAATAATTTATTGTGGCTAAAAAGGTTTCTATTACTACAATAAGTTTCAACTCGTGGCAAAAATTGATAACTAGCCACGAAATTTTGTTCTAGCAAAAACTTCGTGGCTATATCACTTAACTATTGCCACGAGTTTTTATAACTTGAAGCAAAAATTTCTATTTAGCTACAACATTTTGTTTAAAAAATTTACTGTGGCTAAAAGGTTACTATTGCTACGAAAGGTTTTATCGTGTGGCAAAAACTTGTGATCAGCTACAAAATTTTATTGTAGCAATAGATTTGTACCTATTTAGGTAATTATTGCCACGATTATTTTCAATTATAGCAAACTTGAAGAATTAGCTATGTCAATTTGGTTTTTGTGGCTAAAACATTTTATGAATTTGTAGACAGCTATGGAATTCAAATTTTCGTGGCTATTACTGGGTAGTAGCTACGATTTTTAAATTTGTAGCTTAAATTTCGTAGATATACATACAATGTGTTGTAGTGTCAACCAAACTAACAAACAACTTAACGAAATCCAAGCAACGTTCCCCCTATATAACTCACCTCAATCCATATCCAAATCAATCCCTATATGTCAATAACACATTAACAAAAATAACAACAACCCATAGCCATGATAGTCATGCAAAACAATACCAAGAATGACCTTACAACCCCTTTACAAAACAATCCATAACCATGCTTGCGTAACTCCCTTTTTTTGACCTTAGTTTCACGATATTCCCATCCCATCAACAACCCAAGATATACACCATAATATCAACAACAACAGTAGCAACAACATCACCATTAAAATCAAGCAAAACAGCCTCCAAGAGCCTTTATAAAACAGCCCGCAACACCACATGACAACTACGTCCGTATATCAAATGATAACTCGTTTCTATAAAGAATCCGGCAGCATCTCCCTTATTTTTATCACGTCCTCAACTCAAAATTAAGAACCACAACATCAACTACAACGTACACAAGCTAAATACTTAGAATTCCAGCCACCACCACTCAAAAATACACTCCAAAACAGTCCACACAACAACAACAATAACTTATCCGATTTCCCGCAATTAATTTCGTAGTTCCCATCTCGCAATTTAGCTATGACCGGGATGAATTTAAATATATAAAGGAGAGGAGAATTATTACCTTATATGCCAATAACTACTCTTCTTCCACCGTACTTCACTTCGAAGAAAGCCCGGATTCAACAACACGATAAAACGGAACAACGAGATCGAAGCGGTGCACGAAACTTGTATGTGGTTCTTGAGAAAAATATTACACTTTTCTCCTTAGGAACTTCACGTTGATATTAAGGGACTGAAACTCACGTTACTTGTTGTGCCTTTTCTTCACACATTGAGAAGGCAATAGATATATGTGTGTATATATATCTCAAAATGATTGAAACGTTGTTGCTCAAACTTGGAGCTAACATTCTGCCATGATTTCTTAAGAGGGAAAATTATTTCCTAGTTAAGATGAGAATTATGATGTTAGAAGGACTCCTATTCTAATGGACCGTAGAAACATTTACTCATATTTGTCCCTTGCATTAATTACCAATAGGATAAAAAAAAAAGGTACTCATCTAGGTGTTAACAGCAACCCACTTATATGTATTTAGTCACTTAGTCATCTCATACTATGGACACACGTGGACATTTTCCCAAATAATCACTACCCACTTAATTAATTTCTTGATCTCAATTCATTTAAATAATAATTATTTTCGACACACCGCATATACTCATTATCACGATCACAAAATATGGTACTACTCCGTAGCCTCTTTTGGCACACATAAAAATATTATTCTCAATCACTGTAGTCACACTTGAAAGTCCTAAATCATTTAGGGACCTCATCCTTTTATACACCGATCTCTTTATTTGCATACTTTAAATAATAATTATTTTCAACACACCTTACATTGCTCTGCCGTTCCAGTCCATATTCTGGAATCTTCAGCCTCATGTATCACTTCTCGACTTCTTTAAGAGACTTTAACTATCACTCTACTTTTTAGCTCTTAATCTCGATCTTTAGAGTTGGCTATCAAGTAGCGCTGGAGTTCCCTCATATAATAACTTTACATAGCTGCTTTGTGATTTGACTATCATTAACTGGTATAATTCTGAAAGAATTTTTGATTTGACATATAAATTCACTGTCTTCTAGTAACCAGCTCGTTCTGATCGTCTCGCTTAAACCATTTCACAATTTCCCTTAATCCAACTTGTAACACTTTAGGCATATTATGTCGTGTCATTTCTTTATCTTTAATTCTAACTCTTCTATTGCTTCTTTACTCAGATTTTGCTCTTAGTTTTCCTGTCACATATCATGTTGCAATCTTTACAAGAATATGCTTAGGTGCTCAAATTAGCCCAAGATATACCTTAGCGTCGTTTCACTAGTCTTCATGCTTTACCTTGCCTTCTTCTCTCATATCTTACAATCGGCATCGGGATAAATCTTCGGCTCAACCATGGCCATGTCCTATTTTCCCTTAGTATTAATTCTATCTCGGTAATTTGGCTCAAACCATGTTACACCTTTCCTTAATGTACCCAAAATATCACAACCGCATTGTTATTACTGAATCCCTACTCATCTTATCAAGTACTCATTTGGTCTCATTCTTAACATACAACTATTCGTAGGTTGCTTGTACAACTTGTATAAAGTATATCCAATCTTAGTCACAGTCTTTCCTTCTCATGGTTCATTCTGCTTTACATATCTCATTCGTACTAAAACTCGCTCGTAGCCTATCTTGTCATACTCCTTTCCCTTCCTTTATTCCCCCTTTGATTTTCTCATATCCTACTATAGGAGATTTTCTGTCCCTTCTCCTTTACTACTGGTAAGTCACAATATCATTAGCAAACAACTCTATTGCCAACATCTTAGCCTCTAATCCAGTATAGCATTGCTATCCTTAATATCTTTTAAGTTACTCGTTTCCATTCTCTTGTCGTATTCTTTATTTTTATAAGCACCCACTTTCTAATGTTATATCATTCAAGATATTTACAGATGATTCTCAGCACTGTCTCAAATACCATCCCGACTTCTGTCCATTTATTGCTGGCTTTCAGATCTTACTAACTTGTTTCAGCAAGGGATCTCACTTGAAGTTTAAGCATCTATATCAAATATATTTCAGTGTCAATTGTTTCCATCTTACATCTATATTTCTCTTACCCGCTTCCCCCTTTAAGGGTGTACTTATATAATTATCTGTTTATATTCTGCTCTATATCCCCATTTCCAACCTTAAATTCATCTGATAATCTGTACTCGAGTAATGCAACCAATGTAGCAACTTATCCAAGGCCACATTCCACTTACTCCAATCAATAATTAATTAGTACTTGTAGTCGTTCCAAATTCTCAAATTAGGTAGCACTTACATTCTGATGATAAGTGTCCAAAGTTCCCTTGTAACATTATCTTTATCCCAACCTGTATCATCTATTTCCTCTAATAAATTTACAATACATCATTTGTTCCTCAAACCTACAGTCCTTGTCCTTTAAGGATTTCACTGTTTCCGAGGTGAAGTCATATACACGCAGTACTTCTTTATGCCTTATGCTCTTTTACCCTTGTTGTGTACCCAACACCGACTTCTAACTTACTCAAAATCATATCCGGTTCATCTTAATGACAGTCTTATCTTATCACCTTGTCGTCGTACTACACCTTTAAGTTCGTAGCTATATATTTCCCTTTCGTTCTATACTTGTACTCAATTAATTACGTCTATCTTGGGTGCTTCCTTTAGAATTCCCTTATCATTTCTCCAGTCTATGTCCATCTTTTATTCGGTGCACGAGGAATCTTATGCTACCTCTGTATCCTTCGGAAAACATAACTTCTGCATAACCCCTTTCTCATTTTCAAAACGTATTCTGTTCATCCCTATTTGTTCTTATCATACCAGCCATTTTGTGGCACTCATTCTACCTCGTTGCTCATCTTTCTGTAGTTCGGTCTTTCATAATTCCATCACTTATATTACTCATGTTCTCGGCTATACATGTCATTTTCACTACCAATCTAGGGGGCCGCGACGAGCGCCCGGTGCTAGCCCACCCGGGCACCCCTTGGCTTACACTTACACTTGCATCTAGGTGAGCCACATAATTAAACGTACATTTCTATTCATTAGTCATACTAGTCCCATTGGACAACAATGCCTTTATATCATCATTGGCATCTATACCACGTCAATGTACATGAGCCGACAAGGCTAACAAAATGATATACAAAATATAGGCTGACAAGGCCAAACACATCTAACCACGTACACATGTCTACGAGCCTCTAAGGAGAGTATGTCATATCACATAAGCGGGACAGGACCCCGCTATGCCCATAATTATGTACACAAAAGAATAAGTACCCAAAAGCTATAGCTTCGAATGAAATGGAGCTCCGCTATGTAGTCCCTGAGAATGTAGCTATGGATCGATCCTATCTCCCTGTGCACCTGCGGGCATGACGCAGCGTCCACAAACAAAAGGACATCAGTACGAAGAATGTATTGAGTATGTAAGGCATGATCAATATCAATGTAGAAGCATAATAAGCAACATGAAAAATAGCACAGGATGGGAGATGGTAATATCATCGTCACAGGCACTTACTTTCCTTTCATAGGAACTTTCCATTTCTAATGTGTGTACATACATCCATATCCGTATCCATAATCGTCTCCGTTCCATATTTACACTCGTATTCCTATACATAATCTTGTTCACATTCATATCGTATCATACTCGTATCTATATCATATACACAATCATATCATATACATAGCATTTACATACCATACCCGACCATGCAGGATCGGTGTTTCATACATACTTGGCCAGCCAAGGCTCAAGGTTACACATACCTGGCCCTATCAAGGAGTCAGGGTTACATCTACCTGGCCCTACTAAGGCGTCAGGGTTATCCGTACCATCTGCAGAGGTGCGCGCGCATTACATAATCATATACATATTTATTTACATACCCTACCCGGCCTCATAAGCTCGGGGTTCCTTAATGGTTATACATAGATACATATACATAATAGCTCATAAGCGTCTTTACTATTATAGTTACTATCATCATCGTCATCGTTATCATCATCGCTATTACCACCATAGTCGTCTTCCATAGCATTGTCACTATTATCGTCATTCATCACGTCTATCTTTATAGGCTTACTCGTCATACGAGGAACTTAGTACAATCGTAGCGTATCAAGAATCGTGAGCTTACAAGCTCGAAAGATCAAATCATTTGAAAGATATCATAGTCTTATAGAAGATTTAGACGTTTGGCCAAAAAACCATGCCTTATGAAAGAAGGGTTAGCCTTACATACCTTTCCGTTGAACTATTCTACACTTTCACGTTCTCCTCCGAAGCTCACGTCTCTACCTTCATTAAAGTCATACTATCATTAAAATCGATAGCTAGCATACATGGCAAAAACTAGAAAAAATCGGGCAACGTCTCCTCTATTTATACGTCATTCCTCCATAGCGTATATCAACTCTCAAATGTCAATAATACATTCACAATACTATAACGATAGTCATTATTCATCCACATTATCCATATTTCTAGACTTACTTTCAATCATCCATATCCATGGCCATAACGCACGACGCCGTCTATTCTCATACATTGCTCATCTCATGTTCTCAACATCATTTATAACATATTTACATCACAACATATCAAGAATCGTAACTCAAGTTAAGCTATTTCTCAAAATGGCACTATTCCACATTCATGACCCATTTTTTTATACCCTTCTACAATCCAAGCATTTCAACTCTCAAATACCCTACACAACATAGAATTATCATAAATCTTACCTTAGATGTCGTAGGAACAAGCCTTGGTTGATGATACTCCACTTGAGCAAAAACCCTAGTTCATCTCCAATGAGATTTCTTGACTTGTATGATCTTTAATGGGTTTCCTTACACTTGATTCACTTGGTTTATGTTGTTGATCACTAATAATCCTTGAATTCTTGTGGAATAAATGTAGAGAGATGTTTTAGAGAGAAGGGGTGAAGTGTGGAAATGAAATAATAGACTTGGTCCCCTTTTTAATAACCCAAAATCTGATCTGGAATGAACAGTCGTCGAAAGTACAATAGTGGTCGTAAACTAAGTTTATTGTCCGTATTCCAGTTTACGGGCCGTATTTCGTGGACGTATTTAATCATAACAGAACCAGAAAGTCAGGCTGAGACATGGTGATTTACGAACACAGTTTACGGGCCGTATTTCAAGTCGTCTTTAACCATTCAAGCATTTGACAGAAAGTTGAAGTTTTGGAGGTTGAAATACGACATGGCAGTTTACGGGCCGTATACCACTTTACGGTCCGTATTTCATTTTACGTTCAACTGGCCAAAGTGCAAATCTGCAACTTTCCAAATTTTCAGAACCTATAATTAGTCATTATGGAGCATAACCTATCTCTTATTGCAATTGCCTTTGAAATCTTACTTAGGGTCGTCAAACGTCGTTCCCTTCTTATTAAAACATCGTATATGCTATGGCCTTTGTTAGCCTATCCACTGTACGTTCGCGGGGAAATTTTCAAGGTGTAACATTCTTCCCCCCTTTTTAGAACATTCGTCCTCGAATGTTAAACACTCGGGATCCTATGAAAATTTCGCCAGAGTTTCCCCTGTAATTTGGCACTACCAACCTGCCACAACAACCCATAATATCATCGCCTTACAGGGCTACATCACAATATCAACATATCTATGGCCACACACTACCAAAAGCATGAAAAGTAAGTATATATACCTTATATCATTAGCGTTTCATCTTGAATCTCTTCTGGGGGTTGGAATAAATGCGGGTATCTGGATCACATACTTTCTTCCGCTTCCCATGTCATTTCCTCTCGTTTACTACTCCTCCATAGAACCTTAACTGAGGTCACCTCTTTGTTTCTAAGCCTCCGTACTTGCCTATCTAGTATGGCAATGGGTACTTCTTCATAAGTCAACTTTTCCGTCACTTGCACATCGCTTATTGGCACGATCTTAGTAGGATCTCCAACTCATTTTCGAAGCATCGAAACATGAAAAACTGGATGGACTGACTCCAAATCCGGAGGTAAATCTAGCTCGTAGGCCACTTTGCCTATCTTCCGTACAATCTCGTAAGGCCCAATGTACCGGGGACTAAGCTTCCCCTTTTTGCCAAATCTCATGACGCCCTTCATTGGCGACACTTTCAAGAATACCCAATCTTTAACCTGGAACTCCAAGTCCCTTCGACGATTATCCGCATAGGACTTTTGACGACTTTGAGCTGCTAATAACCGATCTTGTATGAGCTTGACTTTCTCTAAGGCTTGCTGGACCAAGTCTGGCCCTATCAGTTTAGTTTCTCCTGTCTCGAACCACCCAATTGGGGATCTACACTTTCGCCAATATAAAGCTTCATACGGTGCCATTTGAATGCTAGAATAATAACTATTATTGTAAGCAAATTCAATGAGCGGCAAATGGTCATCCCAATTACCTCCAAAATCTAGCATACATGCCCGTAACATATCTTCAAGAGTCTGAATGGTGCGCTCAGCTTGCCCATCGGTCTGTGGGTGAAATGCCGTGCTAAGGCTCACTTGGGTCCCTAAACCCTCTTGGAAAGACTTCCAAAAATTTGCTGTAAACTGAGTCCCTCTATAAGAGATAATAGATGTTGGAATACCATGGAGTCTCACTATCTCTTTAATATAAAGCCTTGCATAATCTTCTGTCACGTAGGTCGTTCTGACCGGTAAGAAATGAGCTGACTTTGTGAGCCTATCCATAATCACCCATATAGAATCATACTTACGTCAAGAACGGGGTTAGCCTGCAATGAAGTCCATGTTAATTACTTCCCACTTCCAAGTTGGAATTTCTATGGCTTGCAACAATCCACCCGGCTTTTGGTGCTCGATTTTCACCTGTTGACAGTTGGGACATTGAGCTACGAATTTCGCTATATCTTTCTTCATCCCATTCCACCAATATATAGACTTAAGATCATGATACATTTTCATCGCACCGGGGTGAACAGAATAACGGGAACAATGAGCTTCTCTCAATATTTGGTGGCGTAAATCTGCCACATTGGGAATGCATAATCTGGCTCAGCATCGGAGAACTCCGTCTCCTGAAAGCTCAAATGATGACTCCTCTTTCTGAGGGAGTGTATCCCTGTAATGCATTAGCATGGAATCTTCGTATTGTCGCTTCTTCACTTCTGCTACTAGCGACGAGACTGATGAATTCTGAATAGTAGTTCCCTTGCTACCCGAGTCCACTACTCGAACTCCTAGACTAGATAGTTGCTGGAGCTCACGAGCCATTTCTCTTTTCTCTGGTTGTACATCGCATAAACTTCCCATAGATCTGCGGCTTAGGGCATCGGCCACAACATTCGCCTTCCCGGGGTGATACATGATGTCGACATCGTAGTCTTTTAACAACTCCAACCATCGTCGTTGCCGAAAATTCAACTCTTTCTACTTGAAGATATACTGAAGACTCTTATGATCTGTATAAATATCCACATGGACACCATATAAATAATGACTCCATATCTTTAATACATGAATAACCGCAGCCAATTCGAGATCATGAGTTGGATAATTCTGCTCATGTTTCCGCAATTGCCTTGAAGCATACGCAATCACTTTACCGTGTTTCATCAATACACAGCCTAGCCTAACACCTGAAGCATCGCAATAAACAACATATCCTTCCAATCCCTCTGGAAGTGTCAAGACTGGGGCGGAAGTCAATCTACCTTTTAACTCTTGGAAGCTACGTTCACAAGCATCTATCCATTGAAACTTTGCTGATTTCTGGGTCAACTTTGTGAGCGGGGCAGAAATAGAAGAAAAACCTTCAACAAATCTCCTATAATAACCTGCTAAGCCCAGAAAGCTACGAACCTCCGTAGGAGTTGTGGGCCTTGGCCAAGTCTTCACGACCTCAATCTTTTGACTATTCACTCGAATACCATCTGCGACAACAATGTGCCCCAGAAATGCCACTGAGTTCAACCAAAACTCACACTTGGAGAATTTTGCAAACAACTCTCGAGTTCGAAGAACTCCAAGGACAGTACGCAAATGATCCGCATGTTCTGCCTCGGATCTAGAATACACCAAGATATCATCGATGAATACAATCACAAATAAATCTAGAAAGGGCCGGAACACATTGTTCATCAAATCCATAAACACTGCCGATGCTTTAGTTAGCCCAAATGACATTACCCGAAACTCAAAAGGACCATATCTTGTTCTGAAAGCTGTCTTAGGGATATCTTTCTCCCTAACTCTCACTTGGTGATATCCGGATCTCAAATCTATCTTCGAAAACCATTTGGCACCTTGCAATTGATCAAATAAGTCATCAATCCTCGGGAGAGGATATTTATTCTTAATCGTCACCTTATTCAATTGCCGATAATCAATGCACATTCTCAAGGATCCTTCTTTCTTTCGGACAAACAATACGGGTGCTCCCCACGGGGATGAACTAGGCCTAATAAAGCCTTTCTCAAGCAAGTCTTTCAAGTGCTCCTTCAACTCTTTCAATTCTGCGGGTGCCATTCTATAGGGAGGAATAGATATAGGCTTAGTGCCTGGCAACACATCCATAGCAAAATCAATCTCCCGCTCAGGAGGAAGGCCTGAAAGCTTTTCCAGGAACATATCCGGAAATTCATTTACTACAGGAACTGACTGAAGAGTCTGTGATTCAGCTTCTACATCTTGAACCCGAACTAGATGGTAAATGCAACCTTTCGTGATCATTTTCCTTGCCTTTAGATAGGAAATAAACCTACCTTTTGGTGACGCCGTATTTCCTTCCCATTCTAAAACTGGTTCTCCCGAAAATTGAAAACGAACCATTTTCATTCTACAATTAACGTTGGCGTAGCAAGAAGCCAACTAATCCATGCCCATAATAACATCAAAATCCACCATTTCTAACTCATGCAAATCAATCATGGTACGACGATCACAAATCACAACTACACAATTTCTATACACTCGGCTAGCTATTACCGATTCACCAATGGGTGTAGACACCTTAAAAGGTTTGATAGACTCCGGATCGACTCTAAATCGACCCACAATAGGTTTGATAGCCTATCCACTGTACGTTCGCGGGGAAATTTTCAAGGTGTAACAGTCATAACCTGTTACTACACTGTTATCTCGCTTTCTTCTTATTTCCTTCTTTCCTTGTGCTTGCTATCATTTCCGTTATCACATAATATTTGTTCTGAACTTTCCCTATAGAACTTTATAAATCTTTTTTATTCGTTCTATAGCTTGCCTTTCCGTTTCACACTTGCCTTTATACTTTAGTCACATAGATCACGTCATATCTTTTAGTCACTTCCTCACTAGGCTTTACTCATTTTCATAAAAATCCTCATTATATTAACATTATATCCGGTTCGTAATCAATCCTATAGTGTAACACTTCTTAACCATATTCACGATTCTTACTATGGTTTAATTACACTCTGTGGAGTAGGCGTACTGTCACGACCCAACTAGGGGCCGCGACGGGTACCCGGAGCTAGTTACCGAGCACCGGTCACTCTATTACTTATCTTACTCATTTAATACTCTTTTATCAATTTTACACACCAATTGTAGGAAAATCATATTTTATCAAAACATAAGTACTTTATATACATTTGCCTCTCGGCCATCAAAATAATATGCATACATATGAAAACATCTTGTGAGACCATCTAACCCACACTGCATATCTACGAGCCTCTACTAACATAATGAATACATAGGCGGAACAAGACTCCGTCATGCCCAAAATATGCATATATGAATGTACATCAAAAGAATAGCCATAAGCACCTCCGAACGATGGAGTGCTATCTATCAACTGACAGCTACTCAGGACCTGGGCCAAGCTCTCCTCCCTGTCTACCTGTGGGCATGAACACAGCGTCCGACGAAAGGACGTCAGTACGAATATTGTACCGAGTATAAGAGGCATACATAATGAAAGGAGGCATCAATAATATGAGGATAACATCAACATGAGACATCTGGATCCGACCGATAATCATAAATGAAGTAATGCATGCTATCTTACTCATACTCATCCTCATGACATGTATGCATCATATGCAAGCTGCCCGTCCATGTCGCAACGGTGTGATAATCAATAATATTAGCCCGCGTCCAGGCCTCCCACGTCCGGGGTACCATCTCATGCCGCCCACTAGTAGTGTCTGCCCACGCCCGTAGGTCGTGGTGTATCCGTATCGCCGCCCGCCGAAGCGGTGTCTGCCCAGCCAACTAGGCCCGGTGTGAAATGCTCATGACATGCTCAATGTAAATGCTCATATTAATATGCTTATCATAAAATACTTAACTTATCATAATGCGTATATAAGACTCATGATCAACTTTACTCCATTGGGGTGACGTAAGGTCGTAATCCCCCGATTACATTATGTAGCCATCATGGACATTCCGCCTCACCTTGGAAGGACTAGTACATAAGGTGAGTGTAGGCAAGGAATAACATCATCATCATTCTAGTGCCATCATATCGTATAACTTATCTCATATAGACATTCATAGGTATAAGCTTTTAGCTTCTTAGAATGTAAGAACTCATGGAAAGAATAGGGATTCAAGCTAAAAGATTCATGCCATTAGAAAGAAGAACTAGCCTCACATACCTTGGTCGTTTAGCTAAGATATCGCTCGCTTGTTCTCCGTCGATATCACGTCGTTACCTTCATAAGAGAATTCGTATCAACATTAGTAAACTAACTATAAGAACGCGTCGCAAATTCTAGGAGAAGTTGGGCAGCGTCTCCTTTGTTCATACTACTTTTCTCACATTCTATATCAACTCCCAATATTCATAATATTATTCACAATGTCATAATCGACAATCGTCATTTACGTGCGTTTAGCAAAATCCACCATTTTCCTCCAATTTCCCCCATATTTAACCTTATGACTCGTCTTTGCGTTTTCATGCATTTAATGCTTGTTTTATGATATAAACATCATTTATAACGTATTTGTACTCACGACACTTCAATATTCATAGTTCAATTCCACTATCATTCATTTATGTCACTATTCACTCAATAATGACCCATTTCTATGTTCTTCTACCTTTCAAGTGTCTAAGCTTTCCAATACTTCAAACAACATGGAATAGTCATGAAACTTACCTTGGATGATGGTTGAACAATCCTTATGTTGAAATACTTCAGTTAGCCAAAACCCTAGTTCCACCTTCTTTGAAATTTCTTTATTGAGATGATCCTTTATTGTGTTCTTACACTTGAGTTCATTAAATTAGTGTTGTTGGTCTTGATATTCCCTTTAATTCTTCGGGATTTCTATAGATGAAGTATTTGGAGAGGTCTAGAAGTTTCTTGAGTTGGTTGAATGAATAATGAGTTGAAATGAGGCTTAAGTCCCCTTTAAAAATCACAAATCTGATCTTTAATGAATTCTTGTCGGGATGAACAGTGGTCGTAAATTGCAGTTTACGGACCGTATTGTGGTTTACGGTCCGTCCTCCATGGTCTTTTTTAATCATCCCAGAAACAGAAAGTTTGGCTAGGGATTATGGCAATTTACGACTGAGGTTTACCGTCCGTAAACCAGTTTACGGGCCATCCTCGTCCTCCAAGTCATATTGAACCAATTTCACAATTTACAGAAAGTTGAGATTTTTGACAAGCTGGAGGACGACTGCACTATACGGTCCGTAAATCACTTTACGGGCCATATAGTGCCATATACGACCACTGGCTGAAAAATTTTCCGTGACTTTCTTATTTCCACAAATTCTTAATTAGCCATTCCCGACTTAATAAAACATCATTCACTCAACTTTTCATCATTCCACTCATCATACAAGTACGGAGAAATTTCCGAGGTGTAACATTCTTCCCCCCTTTTGGAACATATGTCCTCGAATGTTCGACACTCGGGGATTCCGGAAAAAATTTGCTAAAGTTTCCTTTGTAATTTGGATACTACCTTTCTATTACAACAACCCACAATATCTCCGCCTCACAGGGCTATATCACAATATCAACACATTTATGGCCACATACGACCAAAAACATAAAACTAAAACATACATACCTTACACCATCGACGTCTCATCTTGAATCTCTTCTGGGGATTGGAACAAATGGGGGTACATAGATTTCATCTTCTCCTCTGCTTCCCAAGTCATTTCTTCCCGATTATTGTTTCGCCATAGAACTTTGACTGAAGCAACCTCTTTATTCCGGAGCCTTCGTACTTGTCTATCCAAAATGGCAATGGGCATTTCCTCGTATGTTAGCTTCTCTGTTACTTGCACATCATCAACCGGAACTATTCTTGTTGGGTCTCCAATACACTTGCGGAGCATCGAAACATGGAATACTGGATGCACGGATTCGAGCTCTGAAGGAAAGTCCAATTCGTAGGCTACTCGACCCACCTTGCAAATGATTTGGTAGGGTCCGATATATCTGGGCCTTAGATTTCCCTTCTAGCCAAATCTCATCACTCCCTTCATCAGCGATACCTTCAGGAACACCCAATCGCCCACCTGAAATTCCAAAGCTCGTCAGCGATTATCTGCATAAGACTTTTGGCGACTTTGAGCTGTTAATAGTCGGTCTCGAATCACTTTAACCTTTTCAACTGCTTGTTGGATCAAGTCGGGGGCCTATCAATTGTACTTCTCCGGTTTCAAACCATCCAATTGGAGATCTGCATTTTCTTCCATATAAGGCTTCATACGGGGCCATTTGAATGCTGGAATGATAACTGTTATTATAGGCAAATTCAATAAGAGGCAAATGCTCATCCCAACTACTGCCAAAGTCCAATATACATGCCCGTAGCATATCCTCTAAGGTATGAATAGTGCGCTCGACTTGTCCGTCAGTCTGCGGATGGAACGCCGTGCTGAGTTTAACTTGGGTACCTAGACCTTCTTGAAAGGACTTCCAAAACTTGGCTATGAACTGTGCCCCTCTGTCGGTGATAATGGCCAAAGGAATACCGTGAAGTCGTACAATCTCCTTGAGATACAATTTAGCATAATCTTCCGCTGAATATGTGGTTCTAACGGGAAGAAAATGAGCTGCTTTCGTGAGTCTATCCACGATCACCCATATAGAATCATACTTCCCTCGCGTACGGGGTAATCCTACCACAAAATCCATGTTAATTTCTTCCCATTTCCACGTAGGAATTTCCATTGCTTGCAATAGCCCTCCTGGCTTTTGATGCTCGGCCTTCACTTGCTGGCAATTTGGGCACTGTGCTACAAATTCTGCTATGTCTCGCTTCATGCCATCCCACCAATATATCAATTTGAGATCGTGGTACATCTTGGTTGCACCTGGATGAATAGAATACCGGGAATAATGTGCTTCTTCTAAAATCCGTTGGCGCAAGTTTGCCACATTCGGTACACATAGCCGACTTCGATATCTAAGAACCCCTTCTATGGAAACTTCGAATGGAGACTTTTCCTTTTCCTGAGATAGATCTCGATAGTGGCATAACTGAGGATATTCATATTGCCGTTCCTTCACTTCTAGATTCAATGATGAAACTGTGGGGTCATTGATGATAATACTTGCATCTCCTGAATCAATTGGCCGTACGCCGAGACTTGCTACCCGATGGACCTCACGAACCATTTCTCGCTTTTTCGAAGGAACTCCACATAAACTACCCATCGATCGGCGGCTAAGTGCATCTGCTACTACATTCGCCTTCCCTGGATGATATAGAATGTTCACATCATAATCCTTCAGTAATTCTAACCATCTCCTTTGCTGCAGGTTCACCTCCTTCTGTTTAAAAATATATTGAAGGCTTTTGTGATCCGTATAGATGTCCACGTGCACACCATATAAATAGTGTCTCCACATTTTCAATGCATGAATGACCGCAGCTAGCTCAAGATCATGAGTGGGATAATTCTGTTCATGTTTTCGCAACTGTCTCGAAGCATATGCAATAACTTTCCCATTCTGCATTAATACACATCCTAATCCCACATCGGAGGCGTCACAATATACAACATAGCCATCTAATCCTTTTGGAAGTGTTAGCACTGGCGCTGAGGTCAACCTATTTTTCAGCTCTTGGAAGCTACGCTCACAGGCATCACTCCACTGGAATTTAGCCGACTTCTGGGTTAACTTTGTCAATGGGGCTGAAATAGATGAGAAGCCCTCTACAAATCTTCTATAGTATCCTGCTAACCCAAGGAAACTACGAACTTCTGTAGGCGTCGTAGGTCTTGGCCAAGTCTTTACAGCTTCTATCTTCTGAGTGTCGACTCGGATACCATCATCTGAAATAACATGGCCTAGAAATGCCACTGAGTTTAGCCAAAACTCGCACTTCGAAAACTTTGCATACAATTCCCGATCTCGAAGAACACCAAGAACAATTCTTAGATGATCTGCATGTTCTGATTCTGTGTGAGAATATACCAGGATATCATCAATAAACACTATCACAAAAAGATCCAAAAACGGCCTAAACACATTATTCATTAAATTCATGAACACCGCCGGGGTATTTGTCAACCCAAACGACATTACTTGGAACTCATAATGGCCGTACCTCGTTCTGAAGGCTGTCTTGGGAATGTCTTCTTCTCTGATCCTCACCTGATGATAACCCGATCTCAGATCTATCTTGGAGAACCATTTAGCACCTTGCAACTGATCGAACAAGTCGTCAATTCTAGGAAGGGGATATCTGTTCTTCACCGTCACTTTGTTCAACTGCCTGTAGTCGATGCACATTCGTAGCGATCCATCTTTCTTCCTTACGAACAAAACTGGGGCTCCCCATGGCGAGGAACTAGGCCTTATAAACCCCTTCTCAAGTAAATCTTTTAGCTGTGCTTTTAGCTCTTTCAGTTCTGCTGGAGCCATTCGATACGGAGGAATAGTGATGGGCTTGGTGTCTGTTAACATATAGATGGCGAAATCAATCTCCCTTTCTGGAGAAAGGCATGGCAACTCGTCGAGAAACACATCTGGGAATTCATTCACTACCGGGACAGACTGGAAAGTTGGCACTTCCGCTTCCGTGTCATGAACGCGAACTAGATGACAAATATAACCCTTGGCTATCATCTTTCTCGCCTGAAGGTAGGAAATAATGCTACCATTTGGGGAAGCTGTATTACCCTTCCACTCAAGTACGGGCTCTCTCGAAAATTGGAATCGAACTACTTTTGTCCGGCAACAAACATTAGCATAGCACGATGCCAACCAGTCCATACCCATAATTACGTCAAAATCTATCATCTGAAGTTCAATCAAATCAGCCTTTGTCTGACGATCACATATAATAACTACACAGTCCTTATATAATTGCCTCGCTATTACAAGATCACCAACCGGAGTGAATACCTCGAAGGGTTTAATTGGCTCAGGTCTTACCCCAATACAATCAGTGATATACAGAGTAATATATGAGAAGGTAGAACCTGGATCAATCAGAGCATATACATCACGAGAAAATATAGTCAGGGTACCTGTGACAACATCTAGGGAAGACTCAAGATCATGTCTCTCGGCTAAAGCATACACACGGGGCTGAACAACACCTGAAGTGGATGCTCCCCCTCTACCTCTGCCTCTGCCTGCTGTAGTCTGAGGAGTCTGTGCTGTCGGGCGGGCTGAAGAAGAACCCGCTGTTGAACCTGTGGGCTGAGTCCCAGCTCTATCTCTTGTTGAAGGGCAATCTCTCATCATATGGCCAACTTGCTCGCAAGCATCCGAACCCTGACGACACTGTCCGGAATGCAATTTATCGCACTGGCTACACCGCGGTACTGAAGGTCTCCTCTAGCTAAAGTCTCCCCTAGGCTGCGAATCTGAAGCCCTCGAACTCTGCCCCTGGCCTGACTGAGTAGAACGATCAACCCTCCTATCTGAGAATCTAGGAGGTGCACTAGTCACTGACTGACCTGAGTGCCTAGAATATGTCTGCCTCGGTCCCCCTCGGTACTCACTGTTCTCCCCCATAGATCTAGCCCTCTTACCTTGTCTTCTGTCACCCTCACGATCACTTCTCTGTTGTCTTTGTCGTTCCTCGAGGTTCTGAGCATGGGCCTGTATCCGGGAAATATCCATCCCGTCTTGCAAAGAGGCTGTCAGACAATCTCTAAACAAGTGTGGTCCTAAACCACTCACAAATCTATAGACTCGGTCTCCCATGTCAGCCACCATAGTCGGAGCATACCGGGCCAATGAGTTGAATTGCATACTATACTCTCGGGCACTCATGCTTCCCTGTTTCAAATTCAAGAACCTGTCCGCTCTAGCTCGGCGGACTTCAGGTGTCAAATAGTGACAAATAAAGGCATTTGCAAACTCTTGCCACACGGGAGGTGGTGCATTCTCTCCTCTTGTTATCACCCAATTCTTGTACCATAGCACCGTCACGTCGCGAAGTTTATATGAGGCCAACTCTACAGATTCAGTCTCAGAAGCATGCATAATTTTCAGCGTTCGCAACATCTCATCGATAAAACCTTGTGGGTCCTCGTCCGGCTTCGACCCAAAAAATTCTGGAGGATTTAGAGTAAGGAAATCACGAGCTCTTGTGCTAGCTGAACGATCACTTAGGCCCGCATTCTGTCGTTGTGCCTGAGCGGCAACCAACTGCATCAATAAATGTATGGCCTCGGACACTTGTTGACCCGAAGCACCCGGTGGAGGAATCGGAGCTGAGGCTCCCCCCTGCTCTGCTACATTGGGTGTGGCCTCACTTTGCGATTCACTTTCCTCTACATCCGCCGGAGGCTCCCTTTCTGCCCGCTTCTTCGTCGTAGCTTTGCCTTTCTGGGCAGCTGCAGCTTTTCCCTTCGGCGGCATTTTTCTGAAACCATAACGCACTTTTAGGAATAACATAATCCTAGGCATGGCTCTATCGCACGATCTCATGAGAAGAAGGATGGTCATTTTCCTAAATGCCCTGTAGCTTCTTGTTTATTAGCGTGGCGCACAACACACCATAAACAAAACTCTACTAGACACGGCTCGTAGACACTTCCTAGCGCGAACTGCTCTGATACCACTTCTGTCACGACCCAGCTAGGGGCCGCGACGGGTACCCGGAGCTAGTTACTGAGCACCGGTCACTCTATTACTTATCTTACTCATTTAATACTCTTTTATCAATTTTACACACCAATTGTAGGAAAATCATATTTTATCAAAACATAAGTACTTTATATATATTTGCCTCTCGGCCATCAAAATAATATGCATACATATGAAAACATCTTGTGAGACCATCTAACCCACACTGCGTATCTACGAGCCTCTGCTAACATAATGAATACATAGGCGGAACAAGACTCCGTCATGCCCAAAATATGCATATATGAATGTACATCAAAAGAATAGCCATAAGCACCTCCGAACGATGGAGTGCTATCTATCAGCTGACAGCTACTGAGGACCTGGGCCAAGCTCTCCTCCCTGTCTACCTGTGGGCATGAACACAGCGTCCGACGAAAGGACGTGAGTACGAATATTGTACCGAGTATGAGAGGCATACATAATGAAAGAAGGCATCAATAATATGAGGATAACATCAACATGAGACATCTGGATCCGACCGATAATTTTAAATGAAGTAATGCATGCTATCTTACTCATACTCATCATCATAACATGTATGCATCATATGCAAGCTGCCCGTCCATGTCACAACGGTGTGATAATCAATAATATTAGCCCGTGTCCAGGCCTCCCGCGTCCGGGGTACCATCTCATGCCGCCCACTAGTGGTGTCTGCCCACGCCCGTAGGTCGTGGTGTATCCGTATCGCCGCCCGCCGAAGCGGTGTCTGCCCGGCCAACTAGGCC
Source organism: Lycium barbarum (assembly GCF_019175385.1). Lineage (NCBI taxonomy): Eukaryota > Viridiplantae > Streptophyta > Magnoliopsida > Solanales > Solanaceae > Lycium > Lycium barbarum. The sequence goes on along the minus strand of NC_083340.1, from coordinate 89,192,253 downwards.
CGGTGTGAAATGCTCATGACATGCTCAATGTAAATGCTCATAGTAATATGCTTATCATAAAATACTTAACTTATCATAATGCGTATATAAGACTCATGATCAACTTTACTCCATTGGGGTGACGTAAGGTCGTAATCCCCCGATTACATTATGTAGCCATCATGGACATTCCGCCTCACCTTGGAAGGACTAGTACATAAGGTGAGTGTAGGCAAGGAATAACATCATCATCATTCTAGTGCCATCATATCGTATAACCTATCTCATATAGACATTCATAGGTATAAGCTTTTAGCTTCTTAGAATGTAAGAACTCATGGAAAGAATAGGGATTCAAGCTAAAAGATTCATGCCATTAGAAAGAAGGACTAGCCTCACATACCTTGGTTGTTTAGCTAAGATATCGCTCGCTTGTTCTCCGTCGATATCACGTCGTTACCTTCATAAGAGAATTCGTATCAACATTAGTAAACTAACTATAAGAACGCGTCGCAAATTCTAGGAGAAGTTGGGCAGCGTCTCCTTTGTTCATACTACTTTTCTCACATTCTATATCAACTCCCAATATTCATAATATTATTCACAATGTCATAATCGACAATCGTCATTTACGTGCGTTTAGCAAAATCCACCATTTTCTTCCAATTTCCCCCATATTTAACCTTATGACTCGTCTTTGCGTTTTCATGCATTTAATGCTTGTTTTATGATATAAACATCATTTATAACGTATTTGTACTCATGGCACTTCAATATTCATAGTTCAATTCCACTATCATTCATTTATGTCACTATTCACTCAATAATGACCCATTTCTATATTCTTCTACCTTTCAAGTGTCTAAGCTTTCCAATGCTTCAAAAAACATGGAATAGTCATGAAACTTACCTTGGATGATGGTTGAACAATCCTTAAGTTGAAATACTTCACTTAGCCAAAACCCTAGTTCCACCTTCTTTGAAATTTCTTCACTTAGATGATCCTTTATTGTGTTCTTACACTTGAGTTCATGAAATTAGTGTTGTTGGTCTTGATATTCCCTTTAATTCTTTGGGATTTCTCTAGATGAAGTATGTGGAGAGGTCTAGAAGTTTCTTGAGTTAGTTGAATGAATAATGAGTTGAAATGAGGCTTATGTCCCCTTTACAAATCACAAATCTGATCTTTAATGAATTCTTGTCGGGATGAACAGTGGTCGTAAATTGCAGTTTACGGACCGTATTGTGGTTTATGGTCCGTCCTCCATGGTCGTTTTTAATCATCCCAGAAATAGAAAGTTTGGCTGGGGATAATGGCAATTTACGACTGAGGTTTACGGTCCATAAACCAGTTTACGGGCCGTCCTCCAAGTCGTATTGAACCATTTTCACAATTTACAAAAAGTTGAGATTTTTGACAAGCTGGAGGACGACTGCACTATGCGGTCCGTAAATCACTTTACGGGTAGTATAGTGCCATATACGACCACTGGCTGAAAAAAATTCCGCGACTTTCTTATTTCCACAAATTCTTAATTAGCCATTCCCGACTTAATAAAACATCAGTCACTCAACTTTTCATCATTCCACTCATCATACAAGTACGGAGAAATTTCCGAGGTGTAACACGTACTTAACCTTTTACCCTTTCTGGTCAATCTTATCCTTAATACCTCACAAGCTGTCTTATTAATACATTCATATTCGTCACAATTCTTCTTCCTCTGTACTCTTGTCTCAATCATACTATTACTTCTTTTAACTATAAACTCGTCGTAATTTATCCCTGCTTATCAATTCAGTCGATACCCCAATATAACACTCCATTAAGATTTACCAGCCTTTTCTAAATCATCTCTTGGTATCACAAGCCCTTTCAAATTATCCTAGCATTTCTTTTTACCATATCGATATCGACCTCATAATTACTATTACCATCAATTCAACAGTTAACTTATTTCTCGAAATCAGCCGTACTAGCAACTTAGTCAAATCCTATCATTACTGTTGACAAGACCTTTCAAGACATATTATGAACTTATATCTCATTCTCTTTTTATTTCTAGGAAAATTGTGGCAGAGCTTCCTATGTATTTCTCAGTATCCCAAAACCTGCACGCAGGAAATACCAACAATGCCTCATAAGGCCAACATAAATATATATATATATATATCATAGCCACACAAGGCTCTTAATATCAACAACAGATTGAAAATAATGAACTTACCTCGAATGTCAAACTCAACTGTACCTGTTATACTTTCCTGTTTACTTTCCCTTTCAATCTTTAACTCCAAGTTTCAATCATACCTGCAACATTCATACCATATCTGACATACACCCTGCTTACCGCTACTTATATTTTTTACTGATTCCTTCAGCTTCTTCTGTTCACACCATATAACTGAACTTATCATCAATATATATACATTCAATCCATCTTCTTACTATACTTACAATAACTTACCTTGATGATGACTAGTTCACCATTCTGTATATACAAATTCTGATAACGTAACCTCAATGAAATATCCTACCACAGTAACTCCCAGTATCATTATTTACCTTCTCTTGTCGACACCACTCTCCTGCTGAAATCAAAGGTCAGTATATAAGGGATATTATTTCCTATCTCTTGGCTCTATCGCACGATCCTAAGCTATGAAAAAAGAGTAACCATTCTAAATGCCCTGTAGCCTCCTGTTTATAAATGTGGCACGCAACACACCATAAACAAGACTCTACTAGACACGACTTTGCAGACAACCCCTAGGACGAACTGCTCTGATACCAATTTGTCACACCCCAATTCCGATAGGGCATGATGGGCACCCGACCTTTACTTTGAGCCGATCGAGCCCACTGGTTCTCGTTATACTCCTAATCTTAATGGACTCTTAATCATGAAATGATATGCATAATTTAAGCTTTTCAAAACATCCTTTTCGTCTTTCTTAAACCAAGTAAAATTGTAATCATATGAAATCTGTAAAGTAATTCAAAATGTTATATCGACTTACATAGCCGATTACAAGGATGACATACTATGTACATGACTCTGTCTGCAAAAGACTCTAACGTAGAACATGATATCAAAATATAAGTTGGGACAGGGCCCCAATATACCCATAATGCATTTGACTCAAATCATAAAGAAATACTCTGAATCGCCCATACTCCGAATGAAATGGAGTTTACCAATCCAGCTGATAGCCTGGGAATACCCTTGTTATGTCCCGTGTTTTCGCATATTTGGAAATCGAGAAAAATGAATAAGACTTGTGTGTTATAAGGAAATATTTTGATTCTAGATAATATGACTATGTTGGTTATGAAATCTTTGGTGCCAAGACATTGGGGAAGGCCGAGGGTAAATTTGGAATTTCGGAAATTAGTTTCGGGAATTACAAAACGGGACTTTTAATGAATTGGGCCAAGAAATTAGAACAAAAATTGAGGCCCAAAGGTTATGGGGTGGCCGGCCACAAGGGCTTGGCCCAAACCCATTTCTTTTATGATCATGTGACATACATGTGCTCTCTTAAGTGGATATATACCAAGTCTTCCTTTAGAATTATCAAGAAACTCAATCCAAACAAAAGAAATTGAAGAACACCACAAAAAAAAGGCTCTCGGCCGAACTAGAAAAAGAAGAGAAAAAAAAATTCCCAAGCCCTTGTGTTTGATCCAAGAATCTTGGTTTTCCCATAATTGTAGAGTACTCAAGACGCTCTTCGACGGGGTACAATTAGTTTGGCGAAAGGTGCACGTTTGCGGCAAGTCGGAAATTCAAGTAAAGGTATGAATTTTGCTATTCTAATGTTATGGAATTGGCATGAATGTGTTAAGGATGGAGAATAGACGAGAATCCCGTAGTTTTGATGTGTGTGCAAAGTCGTGTGTGTGTGTGTGTTTGGTGTTGTAGCCGTGACCTATGGGAAGTGCAAAGCCACGTGAATTTAATCTTGTTTAGTTGTTTGTTGCGTTGTTGTGACCTTTATAACGTAAATGAATGCTTAATGAATTGAATTGGTGTTGGAAAATGATTTCGGAACATTATGGGAAAGTATATACCTTTGGTATATTTGTGTATATCATTGTATAATTATGATATTAAGGCTTTAAATGTGACTTATGGTTATTGTTAATGAATTTGGAATGAAACAATGTAAGTTGGAATGTTCGTCGGAATTTTTGATGTTTCGGGCGAAATATGGAAAGTAAGGAACTTCTTGAAATTATGTATAGTGTTTGGAACCTAATTGGGATGTGCTTGAATAACCTTGAATGGGTGAATGAATACAATAACCTTGACCATTTGCAGATTCTGGATGAATCGGGATTTGAGTTTGGGGTGAGCATAATACGTTTATAAGGTATGTAAAGCTTCCCACTTCTTCTTTTGGCATGTCTTAGTATGTTAGGTTGATATCGGAACCCCGGGAGCATTTCCGCTCCTCGAAATCCGATCTATAGAATGACTATTATTCATTCAATTCAATTGAAGCCTAATGTTTCTATTTTGGCTAGAAAGCAATCAAACGTCCGAAACTTATGAAAATGCAATCGGATTACTTTGAAATCTTTATGTATGATCTTATAGACCCGAAATGCTCATAAATTATGTTTGCCACCTCGACTTGACCCGAGGTGGGCCCGCTAACCCCGAGATGCCTTATTTGTCCTACTAGGCTCTTTTTTTTTTGATAAGCTTCGATAAAGAATCTTCGAATTTGGAATTTATCTTTTATGAAATAATGTTTTGAACACCATGAGATACTAAGTTATGTTTTGAGCCATATGTACCACTTTGGAAATATTTTGTGAAATAGACTTTCGTACTAATTAATTATTTGACTATTTTGGTTAATGAATTGACTTATGAAGTAATCAAGTTTTGAAAGGCTATTTTGATATAAAAATTGCATTGTTTGCTCACGACTCCCCTCGTGCCTTATTACGACTTCGTTCACCGGTTCCCGGGCCGGTTATGATTCGTGCGCTCTATGATGATTCGGTCGTATGCTGTGTTACGGTTCCCCGAGGCCTCGCCATAGGACCGGGTTCCGTTTGGAGTTATGCTGTGATATGGCTGTGATGTGATACGCTCATATGTGTGTGTTCGGGGATGTACGGAGATTTGAAGCTTCTGGTGTTATGCTGTGTGTGGCACCAACGTCGTAGTGGTGACCACGTTCCTGAGCTTTGCATGATTTTGTTTGCATTATGTATATATGATTTTGATAAACATTTTGATATACTGTTCGGCATTTCTCTCTTTGGTATTCTGTTCGCTTTCAGTTGCGGCCTATATTTTTGTACTCCATGCTTTACCTGCTCAGTACATCTTTCGTACTGACCCCCTTCCTTCGGGGGGCTGCGTTTCATGCCCGCAGGTGCAGACGCCGGTGATCCACCACTGTAGGCTTCACTTCTGCTATTTCGGAGTACTCCCTTGATTCGGAGTCCACTTTTTGGTATATATATCTTTCGCCATGTATATATTTCTGCATATCTGACTATTTGGGTACGGCGGGGCCCTGTCCCGTCATATGATTCTGTCGGTTAGTTTAGAGGTCTGTGGACATGTTTGTGGGTTATGGTCTGTCTGTATGCTTATGTGTATATGTTGTTTGGGCGATTCCATACGCCGAGGCGGCCGATCCGCATATGTTTGTGCATTGCTTTGATTAGCCCTGTGTGGCCTCTGTTGGTGTTTGCTGTGTACAGGGTTATTCTGGTTAGTCCGAAAAACAAAGGAAACTCTGCCGAAATTTTTCTGGAAATTATCTGTATTTGGAATATAGCCTTGTCGGCTTCTGCTATATATTTGAATACGTTTGATAGATGGGTTTGGGTGCCCAGATCGGGCACTAGTCACGGCCTACGGGGTTGGGTCGTGACAAAAGTGGTATCAGAGCAGTTTGTCCTCGGAATGTCTACAGGCCGTGTCTCGTAGAGTCTTGTTTATCGATGTGTTGTGCACCACATCTATAAACAGGAGGCTACAGGGCATTTAGGGGGTTACTTTTCTTTGGAATCTTAGATCGTGCGATAGAGCTGTGCTATTAGAACGATTCTGATCTGATTCGTTATTGTGTTTGCAGTGATGCCTCCGAAGAAGGCAACGGCGGCCCAGAAGGGCAAGGCGGGGATGGGAGAGACCAATCAGGCACAGCGAGCTACCCGGGCTCGTGTTTATGATTTGCCTGAGGTCGTGCCTCATTCTGAGGGGTCCGCTACACCACCATTGGTACAGCCTGGAGCAGGTCCTTCAGCAGCTCCAGAGGCCCGAGTACCCGCTCCCGAGACTCCAGCTCCTCAGCCAGGGGCGGAGGACAGGACCCTGATGGAGGCTGTACAGTTGCTGACCACATTGGTAGCGGGGCAGGCTCGCAGACGCGAGCGGAGGGACGATGATGATGATGACAGGCGTGACAGCCTGCGGGTTCGAGATTTCTTATTGTGTGGCCCTCCAGAGGTTTTCGGGTCTAAGCCCGATGAGGACCCCCATGACTTTATTCGGGGGATGCGGCGCTCACTAGACTTGGTCAGGGCTTCAGAGACCGAGTCGGTCGAGTTGGCCTCGCATAGACTTCGGGATGTTGCTGCTCACTGGTATGAGTCCTGGGAGCTATCTAGGGGCGAGGGTGCTCCTCCAGCTACTTGGGACGAGTTTGTGACTGCTTTCACCCGCCACTTTCTGCCCCCAGAGTTGCGACGGGCGCGGGCTGATCGATTTTTACATCTGCAGCAGAGGGGTCGGAGCGTTCGTGAGTATAATCTGGAGTTTGATTCCCTGGCCCGGTATGCACCTGCCGTAGTAGCAGATATGTCCGATCGGATGCACAGATATGTTATGGGGTTGGATCGCTATTTGATCGACGGCTGTATGGCAGTGTCATTGCAGACAGATATGGATATTGCCCGACTTCAAGCTTACGCGCTGGGTATGGAGGACCGTCACAGGTCTGATTATTCTAGCAGAGATCGGGACAGGAGGCCGCCCAAGAGGGCTAGGTCCGCGGGATATTCTGGAGATTCTCGAGGCGGACAGCCTCAGCAGCAGCAGACAGGCAGACAGCTTCCTCCGTCCGGCCGGAGTACTCAGTCTGGCGGCAGGAGGTTTGATAGTGCAGGACCATCTGGGGCTGGTCAGGGCTCCAGGGCGGCAGGTTCACAGGTGTCTAGAGGCCCCAGCCAGGCCAGACCACCCAGACCCCGTTGTTCTCATTGCGGAAAATCTCATCCTGGGGAGTGCTATCGAGCTACTGGAGCTTGATTTTCGTGCGGTGGTCAGGGCCATTTTATGCGAGATTGTCCGTTGGCTAGCGGTTCTGATAGTGTGGCTCAGCCGACAGGGTCAGCCGCCGGTTCATCATCTGCTCCATCTGTTGCACGCCCTGCAGGACGAGGTGCGCCGACACCGGCGGGACGCGGTCGAGGCCGCGGTGGTGTTTCAGGTTCTAGCGGTCCCTCAAACCGCATATACGCATTGGCCAGCCGCCAGGATCAGGAGACTTCGCCGAATGTCGTCACAGGTACATTACTGGTTTTCTCCAGATCTGTATATGCATTGATTGACCCTGGTTCTACTTTATCGTATATTTCCCCGCTTGTTGCTAGTAAAATTGGGATAGTGTCTGAGCCTATAGAGCCATTTGAGGTAGCTACGCCGGTTGGGGATTTTGTGATAGCGAGGCAGGTCTATAAGGATTGTTCTGTGACTATTTATGATCGTTGCACTAAAGCGGATTTGATAGAGTTAGACATGCTCGAGTTTGATGTTATTATGGGCATGGACTGGTTGTCTTCCTGTTATGCTAATGTCGATTGCCAGAAAAAGGTAGTCCGTTTTCAGTTTCCAGGGGAACCAGTTATAGAGTGGTTCGGATCTACAGCATCGCCGAGGGGTAAGTTTATTTCATACCTCAAGGCTAAGAAAATGATCCAGAAGGGTTATATCTATCATTTGGTTCGTGTGCACGACACTACAGCTGAGACACCTACTATTCAGTCTGTTCCGGTCGTTAATGAATTCCCAGATGTATTTCCTGACGAGCTTCCTGGCCTTCCGCCTGAGCGGGAGATTGATTTTACTATAGAGTTGATGCCGGATACGCAGCCTATATCTATTCCTCCGTACAAAATGGCACCGGATGAATTGAAGGAGTTGAAGGAGCAGCTGAAAGATTTGTTGGATAAGGGCTTTATTAGACCCAGCACATCACCCTGAGGAGCACCGGTATTATTTGTGAGAAAGAAAGATGGGTCACTGCGGATGTGTATTGATTATCGGCAACTGAATAAGGTGACTATAAAGAATAAATATCCCCTCCCCCGGATTGATGATTTGTTTGATCAGTTGCAGGGTGCTAAATATTTTTCGAAGGTAGATCTGCGCTTAGGTTATCATCAGGTGCGAGTGCGAGAATCAGATATCCCGAAGACTGCTTTCAGGACCCGGTACGGGCATTATGAATTCAGAGTTATGTCTTTCGGGTTGACTAATGCTCCAGCGGTATTTATGGATCTCATGAATCGGGTATTTCGGCCTTTCTTGGATATGTTTGTTATTGTGTTCATTGACGATATTCTGATTTACTCGCGATCAACCGAGGAGCATTCGGATCATTTGAGGACGGTACTTGGTATTCTCGGTCAGCAGAAATTATATGCTAAATTCTCCAAATGTGAATTTTGGTTAACTTCTGTGGCATTCTTGGGCCATATTGTAGGCGCAGACGGTATTCGGGTCGATACGCAGAAGATTGAGGTTGTGCAGAATTGGCCCAGGCCTACTACACCGACAGAGGTGCGCAGTTTTCTGGGATTAGCCGGGGATAATCGCAGGTTCATGGAGAATTTTTCTTCTATTGCAGCACCACTGACGAAGCTTACTTAGAAAGCAGCGAAATTTCTGTGGACCGATGCCTGCGAGCGCAGCTGTCACGACCCAGCCTCGTGGGCCGCGACTGGCACCCTACCTGGGTACCCAGACCGAATCACACATTCATTTTCAAATCCAAACTTATTTCATAATTTTTCGAAATCATATCGAACATAATTGATATCGAATATGTCTTAAGCGGTCGTGCCAAATCAAAATATCATATCAAATACAAACTGAGCGGCGGAATGGACATCGCCGGTCAAAAGTGCAAATATAAGCATAAGGGCCATTTGGGGCCATCATGACAAACGGACCGCTTTAAGACCAGAAAATAAAATCAGACCAACATATGCAGGACCCTCACCCCACATACATGACTACAGGCCTCTATGAGTTCGAAACAAAAACATATGGCGAGACAGGGCCCCGCCGTACCCAAATAGTCAAATATACCGAATATATACAAAGCAAAAAGAGTCTGTACCAAAAGTGGACTCCGGATCAAATAGGAGTACTCCGGAATAGCAAGAAGTGAAGCCTACTGCGGAGGATCACCGATATCTGCACCTGCAGGCATAAAACGCAGCCCCCAAAGAAACGGGGTCAGTACGAAATATGTACTGAGTATATAAAGCACGGAGTACAGAAATATGGATCAAAACCGAAAGCAAATCAAATGTCAAAGTGGAGTACAAATGGGTAGATCAAAATCTATATCGAAATCATATACGTATACATAATGCAAATGAAATCATGCAAACGCTTAGGAACGTGGTCGCCACTCCGACGCTGGCGCCACACACAGCATAACACTAGAAGGTTTCAAATCTCCGTACATCCCCGAACACAAACATAATCATAGGTGAGCGTATCGCATCACGTGCCATATCACAGCATAACTCCAAACGGAACCCGGCCCTATGGCGAAGCCTCGGGAACCGTAACACAGCATACAGCTGAATTATCATAAGGCGCACGAATCAAAACCGGCCCGGGAACCGGTGAACGAAGTCATCATAAGGCACGAGCGGAGTCGTGAGCAAACAAATGCAATCCATATTTCAAAATAGCCTTTCAAAACTTAGTAGTCTCATAAGTCATTTCATAGTACAAAATAATCGAATACTTAGTCGATACAAAGTTTCATTTCACAAAACGTTTCCAAAATATTACGTATGGCTCAAAACGTAACTTAGCATATCATAATATTCAAAACATAGCCCATAGCAGAACGTTTCAAAATCAAAGGATTCATATCAAATCTTATTCCAAAGGAGAGCCCGATAGGACAAATAGGGCGTCTCGGGGTTAGCGGGCCCACCTCGAGTCAAATTGAGGTGGCGAACATAATTCACGAACATTAGCAGGCCAAAAGGGTCATACATAATCATTACCAGGTGACCCGATCACATTTCGATAGGTTTCGGACGATAGGTGGCATTCTAGCCAAAATAGAGCCCTTAGGCTTCAATCGAATTGAATGAATAGTAACTTTTCTGTGGATCGGGTCTCGAGGAGCAGAAACGCTCCGGAAGTTCTCATATTCGCCTAACATACTAAGATATGCCAAATAAAGGAGTGGGAAGCTTTACATACCTCACAGACGTCGTAAGCTCTCCCGAAAGTCCAGTCCCGTTTCGTCAAAAATCTGCAAATGGTCAAAGTTACCAATTGAGATTCTTAGGCTTAAAAATGCCTTTAACTCCACTTTTGCCTACCGAAATTTCGGCAGCATTTCCCCTATAAATCTAACATCCCCGAGGCTTAGCTCGGCTCAAAATACATCAATCACAACAGCCCACACGTCAACAAACAACACAAACAACAATCAAACCATTCTAGCTTCAAAATTCTACTTTGTTATCTAAGTTGGCAACTTTCATTCAAACTTTCAAAACTCCAATTCTACATCTACATAATTGTATTCATTTCCTCATTCAAACTTATACAATCACATCCTAACTACAATCCAAGCCAAACACGAAATTGCCCCAAAATCCATTACTTTCCATAATTCTTCAAAACATCAAAAATTCACGACGAACATTCTAACTCACGTCGTTTCATTCCGAATTCATTAACATCATTATAAATTCATATTTAAAGTCTCTAGCACCCTAAATATACAATGATATACATAATGATACCATAGGTATACGCTTTCCGATAATATCCGAAATCATTTTCCAACGCCAATTTAATTCATCAATCAATCATTTACGACACAAGGATCACAACAACACATTATGCCAACTAAACAAGATCAATTCACCTCACTTTCTTCTCCCTATGGCTCACGACCAATACACACTATACACACACACCCACGGCTTTCTATTTACATCAAAATTACGGGATTCTCGTCTATTCCCAATCCTTAACATATTCATATCAATTCTATAACATTAGAGGGGCAAAATTCTTACCTTTTCTTGAATTTCCGACTTGTCGCAAACGTGGTTCTTGTGCCAAACAATTTGTATCACGTCGAAGAGCGTCTTGTGCTTACTATAATTACCAAAGGGACACGATTTTGTGATCAAAACAAAAGGCTAGAAAAAATATTTTGTTGAGGAATATGTGGTTCGGCCGAGAGCCTCAAGAGAGGCATTCTTCAATTTCTTTTGTGTTTATCTTGGTTTTTCTTGAAAGTTCAAAGGGAACATAAGGATATATATTGATTAAGGGTCATGTGATAAACACATGACCACTTAAAATGAAGCTTGGGCTTGGCCTTGGCCGGCCACCCTAAACATTTGGGCCTCAATTTTTATATTCTAATTCTTGGCCCAATTCACAAAAGTCTCGCTTTGTAATTCCCGAAACTAATTTCCGAAATTCCAAATTTATTCTCGGCCTTCCCCGAGGTCTTAACATTAATAATTCCCTAACCAACATAGTCATATTCACTAAAATCAAAATATGTCCTTATAATCCACAAGTCGTAATTATTTCACGATTTCCAATTATACGAAAACACGGGACATAACAGCAGCTTCCAGATGTTGAAAGAAAAGTTAGTTTCAGCACCAGTTTTGACTCTTCCAGAGGGATCAGATGGGTATGTTGTCTATTGTGACGCCTCTGGTATTGGGATAGGTTGTGTGTTGATGCAGCACGGTCGAGTCATATCCTATGCTTCCCGGCAGCTCAGACTGCACGAGAAGAATTATCCCACTCATGATCTTGAGTTGGCCGCAGTGATTCATGCTTTGAAGATTTGGCGGCATTATTTCTATGGGGTCCATGTCGATATTTATACGGACCATAAGAGTCTCCAGTACATCTTTAAGCAGAAAGAATTGAATTTGCGGCAGCGGAGATGGCTTGAGCTACTGAAGGATTATGACATTGATATTCTGTACCATCCTGGGAAAGCCAATGTGGTAGCGGATGCACTTAGCCGCAAGTCTATGGGCAGCCTGGCTGATGTACCATCTGGTAAGAATGATTTGGTTCGTGATATTCACTAGCTGGCCAGCCTTGGAGTTCGTTTGGCGGATTCTGGAGATTCTGGGATTTCTGTTCGTGCAGTTGCTGAATCATCTATTATGGCAGAGGTAAAGCAGCGTCAGTTCGAAGATCCTATTCTGGTTCAGTACAGAGATGTGGCCCTTAGTAAAGCAAAGACTCCGTTTGAAATTTCGCCTGAAGGGGTATTATTATATGACGGCAGACTCTGTGTACCGGACGTTGCAGGCTTACGGCGACAGATTATGGGCGAGACGCATAATGCACGGTATTCTGTTCATCCTGGTTCCACTAAAATGTATCATGATCTCAGGTGTTTGTAGTGGTGGGACGGTATGAAGAAAGATATTGCCAAGTTCGTTAGTCAGTGCCCGAATTGTCAGCAAGTTAAAATTGAACACCAGAAGCCCGGTGGGTTATTACAGGAGATGGAAATTCCAGCCTGGAAATGGGAGATGATTAATATGGATTTCGTTGTTGGGTTACCGCGCACTCCACGCAGGTATGATTCTATTTGGGTTATTGTTGACAGATTGACGAAATCAGCCCACTTTCTCCCAGTCCGTACTACTTATTCGGCTGAGGATTATGCTAGATTATATATCAGAGAGATAGTCAGACTTCACGGAGTCCCTGTATCCATTATTACTGACCGAGGGGCCCAGGTCACGGCAAATTTCTGGAGGTCATTTCAGGAGGGATTAGGGACTCAGGTGAGCCTCAGTACAGCCTTTCATCCTCAGTCCGACGGGCAGGCCGAGAGCACTATTCAGACGCTGGAAGATATGTTACGGGCCTGCGTTATTGATTTCAGGGGCAGCTGGGATGATCATTTGCCACTTATTGAGTTTGCCTATAATAATAGTTATCACTCCAGCATTCAGATGGCACCGTATGAAGCCCTTTATGGCAGAAAATGCAGATCTCCTATTGGTTGGTTCGACGTGGGCGAGACTAAGTTAATCGGGCCAGATGTGATCTAGGAAGCAGTAGATAAGGTAAAGCTTATTCGGGAGCGATTATTGGCTGCACAGAGTCGGCAGAAAGCATATGCAGACAAACGACGTCGACCACTAGAGTTCCAGATTGGCGACTGGGTATTTCTGAAGGTGTCGCCTATGAAGGGTGTCATGAGATTCGGTAGAAAGGGTAAGTTGAGCCCCCGGTACATTGGGCCGTATCAGATCGTTCGAAAGATAGGCGAGGTCGCCTACGAGCTAGATTTACCATCCGACTTGGAGGCCGTACACCTGGTGTTTCATGTGTCTATGTTGCGGAAATGTATTGGTGATCCTTCCAGGATATTTCCAGTGGATGACATTCAGGTAACGGAGCAATTGTCTTATGACGAGCAGCCTGTATCTATTCTGGATCGACAAGTGAGGAGACTACGCACTAAAGAAGTTCCCTCCGTTAAAGTCCTGTGGCGCAACCACAATCGGGAGGAGATGACTTGGGAAGCGGAGGACGAGATGAAGAAGAAATACCCCCATTTGTTCCCGATGTCCACAGGTAATCTAAACCCTTCAAATTTGTTGTATTGATTGACGAATGAATTGTGTGTGCTGACTATAAAAGGAGACTCCCCCGTTATATTATAAGACTAATTTAACATTCGGGGACGAATGTTGTTAAGGGGGGGAGAATGTTATGTCCCGTGTTTTCGCATATTTGGAAATCGAGAAAAATGAATAAGACTTGTGTGTTATAAGGAAATATTTTGATTCTAGATAATATGACTATGTTGGTTATGAAATCTTTGGTGCCAAGACATTGGGGAAGGCCGAGGGTAAATTTGGAATTTCGGAAATTAGTTTCGGGAATTACAAAACGGGACTTTTAATGAATTGGGCCAAGAAATTAGAACAAAAATTGAGGCCCAAAGGTTATGGGGTGGCCGGCCACAAGGGCTTGGCCCAAACCCATTTCTTTTATGATCATGTGACATACATGTGCTCTCTTAAGTGGATATATACCAAGTCTTCCTCTAGAATTATCAAGAAACTCAATCCAAACAAAAGAAATTGAAGAACACCACAAAAAAAGGCTCTCGGCCGAACTAGGGAAAGAAGAGAAAAAAAAATTCCCAAGCCTTTGTGTTTGATCCAAGAATCTTGGTTTTCCCATAATTGTAGAGTACTCAAGATGCTCTTCGACGGGGTATAATTAGTTTGGCGAAAGGTGCACGTTTGTGGAAAGTCGGAAATTCAAGTAAAGGTATGAATTTTGCTATTCTAATGTTATGGAATTGGAATTAATGTGTTAAGGATGGAGAATAGACGAGAATCCCGTAGTTTTGATGTGTGTGCAAAGTCGTGTGTGTGTGTGTGTTTGGTGTTGTAGCCGTGACCTATGGGAAGTGCAAAGCCACGTGAATTTAATCTTGTTTAGTTGTTTGTTGCGTTGTTGTGACCTTTATAACGTAAATGAATGCTTAATGAATTGAATTGGTGTTGGAAAATGATTTCGGAACATTATGGGAAAGTATATACCTTTGGTATATTTGTGTATATCATTGTATAATTATGATATTAAGGCTTTAAATGTGACTTATGGTTATTGTTAATGAATTTGGAATGAAACAATGTAAGTTGGAATGTTCGTCGGAATTTTTGATGTTTCGGGCGAAATATGGAAAGTAAGGAACTTCTTGAAATTATGTATAGTGTTTGGAACCTAATTGGGATGTGCTTGAATAACCTTGAATGGGTGAATGAATACAATAAGGTGAACATTAGTTTGGTATTGTGAAGTTTTAATGAAAGTTGTCAACTTATATAGTAAGGAAGAATATTGAAGTTAAAGTGCTTTAGTTGTGGTTTGTGTTGTTTGTGATGTTTGGGTTGTTGTTGTTGATGTATTTTGAGCCGAGCTAAGTCTCGGGGGTGTTAGATATATAGGGGAAATGCTGCCGAAATTTCGGTAGGCAAAAAATGAAGTTAATGGGATTTTTAAGCTTAAGAATCTCTAATAGGTAACTTTGACCATTTGCAGATTCTGGACGAATCGGGATTTGAGTTTGGGGTGAGCATAAGACGTTTATAAGGTATGTAAAGCTTCCCACTTCTTCTTTTGGCATGTCTTAGTATGTTAGGTTGATATCGGAACCCCGGGAGCATTTCCGCTCCTCGAAATCCGATCTATAGAATGGCTACTATTGATTCAATTCAATTGAAGCCTAATGTTTCTATTTTGGCTAGAAAGCAATCAAACGTCCGAAACTTATGAAAATGCAATCGGATTACTTTGAAATCTTTATGTATGATCTTATAGACCCGAAATGCTCATAAATTATGTTTGCCACCTCGACTTGACCCGAGGTGGGCCCGCTAACCCCGAGATGCCTTATTTGTCCTACTAGGCTCTCTTTTTTTTTGATAAGCTTCGATAAAGAATCTTTGAATTTGGAATTTATCTTTTATGAAATAATGTTTTGAACACCATGAGATACTAAGTTATGTTTTGAGCCATATGTACCACTTTGGAAATATTTTGTGAAATAGACTTTCGTACTAATTAATTATTTGACTATTTTGGTTAATGAATTGACTTATGAAGTAATCAAGTTTTGAAAGGCTATTTTGATATACAAATTGGATTGTTTGCTCACGACTCCGCTCGTGCCTTATTACGACTTCGTTCACCGGTTCCCGAGCCGGTTATGATTCGTGCGCTCTATGATGATTCGGCCGTATGCTGTGTTACGGTTCCCCGAGGCCTCGCCATAGGGCCGGGTTCCGTTTGGAGTTATGCTGTGATATGGCTGTGATGTGATACGCTCATATGTGTGTGTTCGGGGATGTACGGAGATTTGAAGCTTCTGGTGTTATGCTGTGTGTGGCACCAGCATCGGAGTGGTGACCACGTTCCTGAGCTTTGCATGATTTTGTTTGCATTATGTATATATGATTTTGATAAACATTTTGATATACTGTTCGGCATTTCTCTCTTTGGTATTCTGTTCGCTTTCAGTTGCGGCCTATATTTTTGTACTCCATGCTTTACCTGCTCAGTACATCTTTCGTACTGACCCCCTTCCTTCGGGGGGCTGCGTTTCATGCCCGCAGGTGCAGACGCCGGTGATCCACCACTGTAGGCTTTACTTCTGCTATTTCGGAGTACTCCCTTGATTCGGAGTCCACTTTTGGTATATATATCTTTCGCCATGTATATATTTCTGCATATCTGACTATTTGGGTACGGCGGGGCCCTGTCCCGTCATATGATTCTGTCGGTTAGTTTAGAGGTCTGTGGACATGTTTGTGGGTTATGGTCTGTCTGTATGCTTATGTGTATATGTTGTTTGGGCGATTCCATATGCCGAGGCGGCCGGTCCGCATATGTTTGTGCATTGCTTTGATTAGCCCTGTGTGGCCTCTGTTGGTCTTTGCTGTGTACAGGGTTATTCTGGTTAGTCCGAAAAACAAAGGAAACTCTGCCGAAATTTTTCTGGAAGTTATCTGTATTTGGAATATAGCCTTGTCGGCTTCTGCTATATATTTGAATACGTTTGATAGATGGGTTTGGGTGCCCAGATCGGGCACTAGTCACGGCCTACGGGGTTGGGTCGTGACAACCCTACAGTCAGTCTCCTGTATAATCTTTCTGGCAAAATAATCTGGGTCTGCGTGGCATGAACACAGTGCCTCCAGGCAAAGTGACGTCAGTATGAACAATGTACCGAGTATGTAAGGCTGCAGTAATCATAAGGAATGAATCATAAATCATAATGAAAGTATGAGAAACAATCTGTACGGTGAATAACCCTGAAGGCAGAGAACAATAATGTAAATAGCCCCGAAGGCAAAGACTAGTAATGTAAATATATACCGTACCCGACCCTTTAGTAAGGGACTCGGTGAAATGTAAATATATACCGTACCTGGCCCTTTAGTAAGGGACTCGGTGAAATGTAAATATATACCGTACCCGGCCCTTTAGTAAGGGACTTGGTGTGAATAGCCAACTGATCAGTGGTTGCACATCTACGTGCCGTACCCGTCCAACTATAGCGTTGCTCGGTGAAGTAAAATAGTGTATACATATATATAGAAGCAAATGAATGCAAGTGAGACGCATAAGATTATTTCTGAAACTCTTTGAATAACCAGGAAGCATAATACCCTCGAATGTCACTATGGATTATAATATCAAAATAGGACTTCAGGAATCATAGACACGTATCAGGACATAATAAAAATTCTGGAAATCAAGAACATTAGCCATTCTAGTATTTAAGAATAGAAGCTTCTTTCGAGTGTATACGTTCGTTTTCCGTTTGTTTCATATAGACCATGCCAAAAGAAGAAAAGGGAATAGCCTTAACATACCTTGTCACTTACTTACTCATCCCACGTCTATCCTTTGAATCTGAAATTCTATATCCAACACAATATGCATTCAATTAGTCCATTAGAACCATTCTTAAACTCAACCAAACTAACAAACAACTTAACGAAATCCAAGCAATGTTCCCCCTATATAACTCACCTCAATCCATATCCAAATCAATCCCAATGTATCAATAACACATTAACAAAAATAACAACAACCCATAGCCATGATAGTCATGCCAAAAATGACCAAGATTGACCTTACAACCCCTTTACAAAACAATCCATAACCATGCTTGCGTAACTCCCTTTTTTTGACCTTAGTTTCACGATATTCCCATCCCATCAACAACCCAAGATATACACCATAATATCAACAACAACAGTAGCAACAACATCACCATGAAAATCAAGCAAAACAGCCTCCAAGAGCCTTTATAAAACAGCCCGCAACACCACATGACAACTACGTCCGTATATCAAATGATAACTCGTTTCTATAATGAATCCGACAACATCTCCCTTATTTTTATCACGTCCTCAACTCAAAATTAAGAACCACAACATCAACTACAACGTACACAAGCTAAATACATAGAATTCCAGCTACCACCACTCAAAAATACATTCCAAAACAGTCCACACAACAACAACAATAACTTATCCGATTTCCCGCAATTAATTTCGTAGTTCCCATCTCGCAATTTAGCTATGACCGGGATGAATTTAACTATATCAAGGAGAGGAGAATTATTACCTTATATGCCAATAACTACTCTTCTTCCACCTTACTTCACTTCGAAGAAGGCCCAGATTCAACAACACGACAAAATGGAACAACGAGATCGAAGCAGTGCACGAAACTCGTATGTGGTTCTTGAGAAAAATATTACACTTTGCTCCTTAGGAACTTCACGTTGATATTAAGGGACTGAAAATCACGTTACTTGTTGTGCCTTTTCTTCACACATTGAGAAGGCAATAGATATATGTATATATATATCTCAAAATGATTGAAACGTTGCTGCTCAAAATTGGAGCTAACATTCTGCCATGATTTCTTAAGAGGGAAAATTATTTCCTAGTTAAGGTGAGAATTATGATGTTAGAAGTGCTCCTATTCTAATGGACTGTAGAAACATTTACTCATATTTGTCCCTTGCATTAATTACCAATAGGATAAAAGAAGGTACTCATCTAGGTGTCAACAGCAAACCACTTATATGTACTTAGTCACTTAGTGATCTCATACTATGAATACACGTGGACATTTTCCCAAATAACCACTACCCACTTAATTAATTTCTTGATCTCAATTCATTTAAATAATAATTATTTTCAACACACCTCATATACTCATTATCACGATCACAAAATATGGTACTACTCTGTAGCCTCTTTTGGCACACATAAAAATATTATTCTCCATCACCGTAGTCACACTTTAAAGTCCTAAATCATTTAGGGACCTCATCCTTTTATCCACCGATCTCTTTATTTGCATACTTGAATATGACCAAAATTCTCCGGTGCCAGCGGTTCGAACCATAGCTCAAAATTACAAGTATAATATTGATAAAACTTATACTCTCTGATTCGCTTAACCTCTGACCTTCACGACAATTACTTATCACTTGTTAACATAGCATAAATTCTTATAACCTCAAAAATAATCTTGTCCTTGAACCTATGTCGATTAACTTACGAAAAAAAAAATCCAACATATGAAAGTACGGGATGTAACACTCATAATCCTAGAAGCGAACATTGGAGAGTATCATAAGCATACTTGGGTATCTTAAAAGGACAAAATATTTGCCTTTTTTTAAAATATATTTCTTCCAATATTGTGGTGCTAGTTGGATAACTAGTGTGAATGATGATAGGTTAGCGTCTGAGTGGATTCTTTTTTTTTTTTTACACCTAGGAAATTTCGTGTCGCTCGCATTATGAATGTGCCAATGTAAACCTAAAGTGGACATGAAGCCCTTGTAATTTTAAGAAGGGTATTCGATAACGCTAAGTGTATACCTTTAGGTTTCGGAGTTATATGAAGCAATGGAAGTAAATTCGCCCGAGAAAGTTTCGGTTGAGTCATGTTTGGAAAGCTTTCACACCATGTGTGTTATACATTTCTTAGCATCACTTTGAGGGACATATATAAGGCCCCTTATATGGTTAATTAAGTTCTATACAAGTTCCAAGAAGGTTCCATAAGGATTGGAGGTCAAACGAATCGAAAAGAATGCGATTTCGCGAAATCGGGGAAAGTAGGGTAGTGTGCGGTCGCACATTGAGTGTGCTGAGCCCCACACTGCACTCCAACTTCCCATTTTGGGTGTACTCACTGTCCAACACCACCCCTAAGCGGTGGAGAGAGTGTGCGGCCGCACACTTAGTGTGCGAGGTCGCATACTCTCCGCCATGTGAGTCGAGGTGTGATTTTGCCACCTTTTTAAATTTCAAACGACCCCAACTTCATTTCCGACCTTCCACAATTATTTCCCTACCTTTCTAGAGGCTTCCTAAGGGTTCTTGAAGGTTCCCAATCACTCCACACCTTTCCATATCATCCAAAGAGAGAATTAACTTCAAAACTCAAAGGTAATCCAAGGAAAGTGATTGTTCTTGCTTCCCTTCAAAGTTGTGGTGAGTTTGATCTTGGAGGGAGTTGAGTGAGGTGAATTTCCTTGATTATAAGGTATGTTTTCCATATTATTCTTATGGTTGAGTTGATGTAAAGGTTGAGTACCCCTTAGAGAGGAAAAGAATTAAAGTGGAGAAGCCATGAATGGTGTAATAAAGACGATGACTATGAAGTGAATCAAAAAGGGGATTTTGGCTAAACTTGGGATTAAATTGAACATAACTTCTTAATTGTGGTATTATGGATGTTGTT
Source organism: Lycium barbarum (assembly GCF_019175385.1). Classification (NCBI taxonomy): domain Eukaryota; kingdom Viridiplantae; phylum Streptophyta; class Magnoliopsida; order Solanales; family Solanaceae; genus Lycium; species Lycium barbarum. The sequence goes on along the minus strand of NC_083340.1, from coordinate 89,171,677 downwards.
ATTGTTTTTTGGGAGTTCGTTTGCCATATGGTGGGAGTTGATGAAATAGGGGAAGTACTGCCCAAATTTCGTTAACCTCAGAAGTCGCTGTAGTTTGAGCTTAAGCATGTTTTCAAGACTTAACTTCATTGTGAATCCTCTTAAATGTAGATTTTACGGGCTTGGGAGGAAACATTAGTAGTTAATGCGACGTGAAGGTATGTTAAGGCTATCCTTTCCTTCACTTTTGGCATGATCTTATGATATGAACTAGCAAGCGAGCAAACAAGCTTCCATATTACTCTACTCTTAGAAGCACTAGGAGTACTTCAGTCTTTGATATTCCTATACCCCGTTTATGATTGTTCCTTCTATTCATGGGTCTTGAGATTTCTTATATGGATGATGTTAGCTCAAAGGATGTTCATCGGACATAGTACGACCTTATGTCACTCTGAGCGTTCAATGTATTCAGTTTATCCATGCATTGCATTCATATGTTCATATGCATATTGAACCTGTTATATCCCGTGTTTTCACACCTTTGGAAAATTGGAAATAATTTGGACTTGTATGAAATAAGGTCATAATTGAATTTATGTAACCCTTGAGTTGTTATGAAAGAATATTAATATGGAAGTGTCGAGGAACGCTAAGGGCAAATTTGGGATTTCGAAAATTAGTTTCGGGAATTACAAAACGGGAATTATAATCCATTGGGCCCAAATAATTGAAAGAAAAATTAGGCCCAATGATGAAGGGTGGCCGGCCAACTTAGTGGCCCAAGCCCATGTTTTATTAATTTTTCCATGTGTAAAAATTAACTAAGGGACCATAGTGTATATATCATATATTATATCATCTTCATCTCTTAGAAGATTCATGAAAGAACAAAGCAAAAACAAGAGAAAAAAAGGGGAGGGTTCGGCTTGGCCATAGAAAATTTGCCACCAAAAATCTTGCTTCTAAAATTTTGTTCTTGTTGGATTCCTACTAAAGTGAGTGCCCTTTTCAACTTGGTGTAGTTGGTTTGGAGAAAGGAGACCTTATTTCATCAAAGTGAACACAATTTCAAGTGAAGAAGACTTGAGGAAAAGGTGAGAATTTATTCCTTATTCTTGTGTTATAAAGTCTTGTTTGTGTTGTAGCATATAGAAATGTATTGATTGTATGGAAAAATGGAAGTTTGTAAAGTGGGTTTGGAATATGATATGTAGCCGTGTGTATGTATGAATTGTATAGCTATAATGTGTTGAATTCATGTTATATTGTAGTTATGGTTGTGATGAAATGCATATGGGAATTAGAAGTGAAATGAATTTGGTTGAAGTTGATGAATGGAGCATATGGCCGTAGGGTATGTGGACTTGGAATGGTAATGAATTAAGTTGTTTAGTATGTTAGTGTGTTATTGTGATGTTTACAATGTAAATGAAGATAGAATGATATAAGTTAGTATTGAAATGGAATGTAGAAGTTTATGTCGTTTTAGAACGATTTTACGACATTATGAAAATGAAGTTATTAAGTTGAAAATTATGATGAGTATTGATGAAGTTGGAAGCTAAAAACATATTATGAATATGTATGCCAAAGATTAGAAGTTTTGAATGAGTTACGACTTTGGCGGAAAGTTTGTATATTATGTATATCGTGTGTATAATATAAGGAAACCATATGAAATGCTTCTAAACTATGTTGTGGTGATCTAGTTTGATAATGAATGTGAAATCATTGAAATTGGTTTGGAAATTGAAGTTGAAATGAAGATAATGGCACTATGTCGGCAAGTAGAACTAGTGTTGCCATATTGTGTTTCTAATGTTTGTTGTTGATGTTGATGTTGTTGTTTGGGTTGTTGTTGATGGTTTTGAGCCGAGTTGAATTCTCGGGGATGCTATATGTATAGGGGAAGTGCTGCCGAAATTTCGGTAGACAAATAAGAGTTGAATTGAATTTGTAGCATCTATAACTTACAATTGGTAAATGTGACCATTTGCAGATTTTCGACGAAACGGAGAGTGAGCTTGGATAGGCTTAAAAAGCTCAAAAGGTATGTAAAGCTGCCCCGATTCTTCTTTTGGCATGTCTAAGTGTTTTAGGATCGGATTCGGGCCTCAAAAGACCTTCTTGGCCATCGGAATCCGCAAGAGAAAATCTCAGTTTTTCCTTCAGTAGAATTGAACCATTTTGATATGCTTTTCCTGAAATTATGCAAACTTTCTCTAAACTCCTTGAAAAGCTATAGAATGTCCGTAGAACCTTTATAGGTGACCCCATAAGCTTAAAGGGCGTAATTTGAGCCCACCGCCTTGCTTGTTCCGAGGTGGGCCCGCTATTCCCGGTTTTGCCCTTAATGTACCAAAGTCTCCTTTTCGAACGATTTTTGAAAGAAACGTTTCGACTACCCTTTTAATTACCTAACGAAAATGGTTTTAAATATTCTATTAAGTCTGATAAATTATTTTGACACTCGGAACGACTTCAGGAAGGTTATACTTCTGTAATTTATTATGATGTCCGAAATGCTTTTATTATGATCCCGTCCGACTTCATTGGATTTGTTTGCCCGTGATATCCCTCATTGAGTCCTTGAAAACATTTATGATATTTTAATTGCATTAGTCTCTCACTACTCCATTCGTGGATGCCCCAATGATTCCCACACTGAGCCCAGGCCAGGATATGTTGTCAAGCGTAATCCCCTGCATTGTTCGCCGTGCCTCGATGTGAGGGGGCAGGTATACGCGTACATGGGTTTGTGGAGTATGCTGTGCCATGTACGTTTGTTCTGATATGATTTACTATGGCCATCTGATATGCCATATTATGTTACGGGGTTATGCCCCTATTCTGATTCTTCTGTGTTGTGGCACCAGCGTCGGGAGGGTGGCCACGTTCTGTCTGCCGAGTCCCTTGGCAGGGGCCGGATTTGATATGACATATGTTTCTGTACACACTCTGCATGTTTTGAAAATATGTGTTTGATACTTTGGATTTTCTGCTTACTTTCTGTACGTTCTGTACCGGTTATGATCTTGTTTCTGTAATTCAGGCTTTGCATATTCAGTACATATTTCGTACTGACCCCCTTTCCTCGGGGGGCTGCGTTTTCATGCCGTGCAGGTACCGACGACAGGTTTGCTGATCCGCCCGCTTAGGATCTCCTTCTGCTATTTTTGGAGCGCTATTTTATTCAGAGCCATCTTTTGGTACAGTCTGTCACTTCTATATGTGTATATTCTCGTTCATGGGTACGGCGGGGCCCTGTCCCGCCATATGGTTCTGTTGGTCCATTTAGAGGTCTGTAGACATGTTTGTGGGTTGGGATCTTTCTGTACAGTTGTGTGCTTATGTTGTGTTCGGGCGATTCCATTCGCCTCGGCAGCCGGTCCGCATATATTTAAATGTTGTTTTGTTGGCCCTGTGTGGCCTTTGTTGGTATTTTCTGCGTGCAGGGCATATGGGATAGTCCGTAAAACAAAGGAAACTCTGCCAATTTTTTTTTTCTGGAAATTAACTAAATTTGAAATAAAGCCATGTCGGCTTCTGCTATATACTAGAATGTGTTTGAGTGCCCAGATAGGGCACTAGTCACGGCCTACGGGGTTGGGTCGTGACAAAAGTGGTATCAGAGCGGTTCGTCCTCGGAATATCTACAGACCGTGTCTAGTAGGGTCTTGTTTATCGGTGTGTTGTGCACCACACCTATAAACAGGAGGCTACAGGGCATTTAGGATACTACCCTTCTTTCTGTCTTAGATCGTGCGATAGAGCTGTGTTATCAGGATGATTCCTCCCTAACGAATTGTTACATTTGCAGTTATGCCTCCAAAAAAGGCGACAGCGGCCCAAAAGGCCAAGGCAGCAGCTGTGGGAGAGACTAGTCGGGCTCAGAGGGTTACCAGGGCCCATGCTCATATTGCTCCTGATATTTTGCCCCCGGCAGAGGGCTCTTCCATACCGCCACACGTAGAGGATATTGGAGCAGCAGCAGCTGCAGGTCGAGGGGCGGCTCCACCGCCAGCTCCCGAGATTCCAGTACCTGAGCCCCCAGCTCCATGGCCAGGGACTGAGGATCAGACTATGAGAGAGGCAGTCCAGCTATTGACCAGACTTGTGGCAGGACAGGTTGAGGGGCACGAACTGGGAGGTGACCGGGCTTACAGGCGTGACAGTTCGAGAGCCCGTGAGTTCTTGACTTGTGGCCCTCCAGAGTTCTTCGGGACAAAGCCCGAGGAGGATCCCGAGGAGTTTATCAGGAAGATGCGGCGCACCTTACATTTTATTAATGCTTCCGCGACAGAGTCAGTCACATTGGCTTCGTACCGGTTGAATGATGTAGCGGCAAATTGGTACGAGTCATGGGAGTTATCCAGAGGCGACGGCGCTCCCCCAGCAGTTTGGGATGATTTTTCTCAGGCTTTTCTTAGCCATTTTCTGCCTCCGGAGTTACGGCGGGCCAAGGCTGACAGATTCTTATTGCTGAGACAGAGGGGTCGCAGTGTTCGAGAGTACAGTATGGAGTTCGACTCATTGGCCTGATACGCACCTGCTGTGGTAGCTACTATGGCTGACAGGATGCACAGGTATATTATGGGGCTGGACCGTTATTTTATCGACAGCTGTTTGGTATTGGCTGCTCAGCCCGGCATGGATATTGCCCGGATTCAGGCCCACGCCCAGGGCATAGAGGACCGGCATAGGGAGTGTCAGCCTGATAGGAGCCAGGATCGGAGACAGCCCAAGAGGGCCAGATCATCTGGGTATTCTGGAGATTTTCGGGGCAGGCAGCCTCAGCAGCCTCAGCAGCCGCAGCAGCCTAGCAGACATCTATCCCAGCCGGCACAGAGCGCACCTCCACAGCCTACAGGTCGCAGATTTGATAGCCCAGGTTATTCAGGAACAGGTCAGAGCTCCAGGACTTCAGGTTCGCGGACAGACAGGGGTTCTGGTCAGACGAGGCCACCTAGGCCTCAGTGTTCTTACTGTGGCAGATACCATCCTGGGGAGTGCTACAGAGCCACCGGTACATGTTTTTCTTGTGGCCGTCAGGGCCATTCTGTGAGAGATTGCCCGTATAAGGGTAGTTCGGGTAGTGCAGCGCAGCCTACCGGATCAGCCGCCGGGTCTTCATCTTCATCAGTGGCTATGCGCCCTACGGGGCCGGGTACTTCAGCACCAGTGGGTCGCGGCAGAGGCCGTGGTGGAGCTTCTAGTACTAGCGGTCCTTCGAACCACATTTATGCTCTGTCCAGCCGCCAGGATCAGGAGGCATCGCCTAATGTCGTTACAGGTACATTATGGGTTTTCTCTCGGTCTGTGTATGCATTGATTGATCCAGGTTCGACTTTGTCATATATTTCGCCTCTGGTTGCTAGTAAAATTGGTATAACGTCTGAACCTATAGAGCCGTTTGAGGTAGCCACACCGATTGGGGACTTTATTGTAGCAAAGCAGGTATATAAAAACTGTTCTGTAATTGTATGTGGCCGTGACACTAAGGCAGATCTGGTGGAGTTAGATATGGTCGAGTTCGATGTTATTATGGGAATGGACTGGCTAGCCTCCTGTTATGCTAATGTTGACTGCCAAAATAAGGTAGTTCGTTTCCAGTTTCCCGGGGAGCCAGTTATAGAATGGGCCGGTAATACAGCATCGCCGAAAGGTAAGTTTATTTCATACCTTAAGGCGAAGAAAATGATCAGAAAGGGTTATTTTTATCATCTGGTTCGGGTACAAGACTTGACAGCAGAAACGCCGACTCTTTAATCAGTTCCCGTGGTTAATGAATTTCCAGATGTGTTCCCAGATGAGCTCCCAGGCCTTCCTCCAGAGCGGGAGATAGATTTTACTATTGATTTGCTTCCAGATACTCAGCCGATATCTATTCCCCCGTACAGAATGGCACCGGCAGAATTGAAAGAACTGAAAGAGCAGTTGAAGGATCTGTTAGAAAAAGGCTTCATTAGACCCAGTACTTCGCCTTGGGGAGCCCCGGTATTATTTGTGCCTAAGAAAGACGGGTCGTTGCGTATGTGTATTGATTATCGACAGCTGAATAAGGTAACCATAAAGAATAAATACCCCCTCCCCAGAATTGATGATTTTTTTGATCAGTTGCAGGGCGCCAAATATTTTTCGAAGATAGACCTTCGGTCAGGCTATCATCAGGTATGGGTACGAGAGGCCGATATTCCTAAGACAGCATTCCGGACCAGATATGGGCATTATGAATTCAGAGTTATGTCTTTTGGGCTGACTAATGCTCCTGCAGTATTTATGGATTTAATGAACCGGGTATTCAGGCCATTCTTGGATATGTTCATAATTGTATTTATCGATGATATTCTGGTTTATTCTCGGTCCGAGGCAGAGCACGCAGATCATCTGAGAGCGGTATTGGGGGTACTTCGGCATCAGGAATTATATGCAAAAATTTTTAAATGTGAATTCTGGCTGGCTTCAGTGGCATTTCTGGGGCATATTATTGCAGCTGATGGTGTCCGGATGGATACACAGAAGATTGAGGCCGTGAAAAATTGGCCCAGACCCACGACGCCCACAGAGGTACGTAGTTTCCTGGGGTTAGCTGGCTATTACAGAAGATTTGTGAAAAAGTTTGCTTCGATTTCAGCGCCTTTGACAAGGCTAACTCAGAAGGGAGCCAAGTTCCAGTGGACTGATGCTTGTGAACGAAGCTTCCAGTTGCTGAAAGAGAAGCTGACTACAGCCCCAGTTCTGACTCTTCCAGAGGGACCCGATGGATATGTTATTTATTGTGACGCTTCTGGCGTGGGATTGGGCTGTGTATTGATGCAGCACGGCAGAGTTATAGCTTATGCTTCTCGACAATTGAAAAAGCATGAAAAGAATTATCCTACTCACGATCTGGAGCTTGCAGCGGTGATCCATGCCCTGAAGATATGGAGACATTATTTATATGGCGTTCATGTTGATATCTATACAGATCATAAGAGTCTCCAGTATATTTTCAGGCAGAAAGAGCTTAATTTGCGGCAGCGGAGGTGGCTGGAGCTCCTGAAAGACTATGATGTGGATATTCTGTATCATCCGGGAAAGGCTAATGTCGTGGCAGATGCGCTTAGCCGGAAATCTATGGGCAGCTTGGCAGATTTACAGCCAGACAGGAGAGAGATAGTGCGTGACCTTCGTTAGTTGGCTAATCTTGGGGTTCGTCTGGCCGATTCTGGAGGTACACGGATTTCTGTCCAAGGGGTTTCTGAATCATCTATTAAGGAAGATATCAAGCGGCATCAATATGAAGATCCTGTTTTGGCACGATACAGAGACACAGCCTATGATAAGGAGAAGACTCCGTTCGAGTTCACTCCGGACGGGACTTTATTATTTAGGGGCAGGTTGTGTGTACCTGATATTGCAGGCCTTCGGCAGCAGGTTATGAGCGAGACACATTATGCTCGCTATTCGGTCCATACTGGGTCTACGAAGATGTACCATGATCTCCGATGCTTATACTGGTGGGATGGCATGAAACGGGACATCGCAAAGTTCGTCGCCCAGTGTCCCAATTGTCAGCAGGTCAAGATTGAACACCAGAAACCGGGTGGACTGTTGCAGGAAATGGAAATTCCGATGTGGAAGTGGGAGATCATTAATATGGACTTCATTACAGGGTTGCCTCGCACTCCACGGAAGTATGATTCCATCTGGGTTATTGTTGATAGGCTGACGAAATCAGCCCATTTTCTCCCCGTCAGGACTACTTACTCCGCCGAGGATTATGCCAGGCTTTATATTAAAGAAATAGTGAAGCTTCATGGAGTTCCTATATCTATTATCACTGACAGAGGTGCTCAGTTCACGGTGAACTTCTGGAGATCTTTTCAGGAAGGATTAGGGACTCAGCTGAGCCTGAGCACAACTTTTCATCCTCAGAGTGACGGACAAGCCGAGCGCACTATCCAGACGCTTGAAGATATGTTGCGAGCCTGTGTTATTGATTTCAGAGGTAGCTGGGAGGATCACTTGCCATTGATTGAATTTTCTTATAATAACATCTACCATTCCAGCATCCAGATGGCTCTGTACGAGGCTTTATATGGTAGGAAATGCAGGTCACCTATCGGTTGGTTTGATATTGGCGAGACAGAATTAATCGGCCCAGATATGATCCAGCAGGCCGTTGATAAGGTGAAACTTATTCGGGAGCGACTATTGGCAGCCCAGAGTCGACAGAAATCATACGCTGACAAACGGCGTCGTCCTTTGGAATTCCAGGTTGGTGATTGGGTATTTCTGAAGGTATCACTTATGAAAGGCGTAATGCGGTTCGGCAGAAAGGGTAAGCTTAGTCCGCGTTATATTGGGCCTTATCTGATTGTGCGGAAAATTGGTAACGTCGCCTATGAGTTAGATCTGCCATCTGCTTTGGAAGTGGTACATCCGGTATTCCATGTATCTATGCTCCGCAAATGCATCGGTGATCCCTCCAGAATATTTCCTGCAGATGATATTCAGGTGACGGAGCAGTTATCTTACGAGGAGCAGCCCGTAGCCATTCTAGACCACCAGGTAAGAAAGCTCCGGAACAAAGATGTAGCCTCTGTTAAGGTGTTGTGGCGGAACAACAATATGGAAGAAATGACCTGGGAGGCCGAAGAGGAGATGAAGAAGAAATATCCTCATTTGTTCCCTATGCCCACAGGTAATCTCGAATCTTTGCTTACTTCCACTTCAATGATGAATGAGGGTCATATGTGCTGTCTATAAACAGAAAACTTCCCCCAAAGTATTTTCAAACCCTATAAGATTAATTTAACATTCGAGGGCGAATGTTCTAAAGGGGGGGAGGATGTTATATCCCGTGTTTTCACACCTTTGGAAAATTGGAAATAATTTGGACTTGTATGAAATAAGGTCATAATTGAATTTATGTAACCCTTGAGTTGTTATGAAAGAATATTAATATGGAAGTGTCGAGGAACGCTAAGGGCAAATTTGGGATTTCGAAAATTAGTTTCGGGAATTACAAAACGGGAATTATAATCCATTGGGCCCAAATAATTGAAAGAAACATTAGGCCCAATGATGAAGGGTGGCCGGCCAACTTAGTGGCCCAAGCCCATGTTTTATTAATTTTTCCATGTGTAAAAATTAACTAAGGGACCATAGTGTATATATCATATATTATATCATCTTCATCTCTTAGAAGATTCATGAAAGAACAAAGCAAAAACAAGAGAAAAAATGGGGAGGGTTCGGCTTGGCCATAGAAAATTTGCCACCAAAAATCTTGCTTCTAAAATTTTGTTCTTGTTGGATTCCTACTAAAGTGAGTGCCCTTTTCAACTTGGTGTAGTTGGTTTGGAGAAAGGAGACCTTATTTCATCAAAGTGAACACAAGTTCAAGTGAAGAAGACTTGAGGAAAAGGTGAGAATTTATTCCTTATTCTTGTGTTATAAAGTCTTGTTTGTGTTGTAGCATATAGAAATGTTTTGATTGTATGGAAAAATGGAAGTTTGTAAAGTGGGTTTGGAATATGATATGTAGCCGTGTGTATGTATGAATTGTATAGCTATAATGTGTTAAATTCATGTTATATTCTAGTTATGGTTGTGATGAAATGCATATGGGAATTGGAAGTGAAATGAATTTGGTTGAAGTTGATGAATGGAGCATATGGCCGTAGGGTATGTGGACTTGGAATGGTAATGAATTAAGTTGTTTAGTATGTTAGTGTGTTATTGTGATGTTTACAATGTAAATGAAGATAGAATGATATAAGTTAGTATTGAAATGGAATGTAGAAGTTTATGTCGTTGTAGAACGATTTTACGACATTATGAAAATGAAGTTATTAAGTTGAAAATTATGATGAGTATTGATGAAGTTGGAAGCTAGAAACATATTATGAATATGTATGCCAAAGATTAGAAGTTTTGAATGAGTTACGACTTTGGCGGAAAGTTTGTATATTATGTATATCGTGTGTATAATATAAGGAAACCATATGAAATGCTTCTAAACTATGTTGTGGTGATCTAGTTTGATAATGAATGTGAAATCATTGAAATTGGTTTGGAAATTGAAGTTGAAATGAAGATAATGGCACTATGTCGGCAAGTAGAACTAGTGTTGCCATATTGTGTTTCTAATGTTTGTTGTTGATGTTGATGTTGTTGTTTGGGTTGTTGTTGATGGTTTTGAGCCGAGTTGAATTCTCGGGGATGCTATATGTATAGGGGAAGTGCTGCCGAAATTTCGGTAGACAAATAAGAGTTGAATTGAATTTGTAGCATCTATAACTTACAATTGGTAAATGTGACCATTTGCAGATTTTCGACGAAACGGAGAGTGAGCTTGGATAGGCTTAAAAAGCTCAAAAGGTATGTAAAGCTGCCCCAATTCTTCTTTTGGCATGTCTAAGTGTTTTAGGATCGGATTCGGGCCTCAAAAGACCTTCTTGGCCATCGGAATCCACAAGAGAAAATCTCAGTTTTTCCTACAGTAGAATTGAACCATTTTGATATGCTTTTCCTGAAATTATGCAAACTTTCTCTAAACTCCTTGAAAAGCTATAGAATGTCCGTAGAACCTTTATAGGTGACCCCATAAGCTTAAAGGGCGTAATTTGAGCCCACCGCCTTGCTTGTTCCGAGGTGGGCCTACTATTCCCGGTTTTGCCCTTAATGTACCAAAGTCTCCTTTTCGAACGATTTTTGAAAGAAACGTTTCGACTACCCTTTTAATTACCTAACGAAAATGGTTTTAAATATTCTATTAAGTCTGATAAATTATTTTGACACTCGGAACGACTTCAGGAAGTTTATACTTCTGTAATTTATTATGATGTCCGAAATGCTTTTATTATGATCCCGTCCGACTTCATTGGATTTGTTTGCCCTTGATATGCCTCATTGAGTGCTTGAAAACATTTATGATATTTTAATTGCATTAGTCTCTCACTACTCCATTCGTGGATGCCCCAATGATTCCCACACTGAGCCCAGGCCAGGATATGTTGTCAAGCGTAATCCCCTGCATTGTTCGCCGTGCCTCGATGTGAGGGGGCAGGTATACGCGTACATGGGTTTGTGGAGTATGCTGTGCCATGTACGTTTGTTCTGATATGATTTACTATGGCCATCTGATATGCCATATTATGTTACGGGGTTATGCCCCTATTCTGATTCTTCTGTGTTGTGGCACCAGCGTCGGGAGGGTGGCCACGTTCTGTCTGCCGAGTCCCTTGGCAGGGGCCGGATTTGATATGACATATGTTTCTGTACACACTCTGCATGTTTTGAAAATATGTGTTTGATACATTGGATTTTCTGCTTACTTTCTGTACGTTCTGTACCGGTTATGATCTTGTTTCTGTAATTCAGGCTTTGCATATTCAGTACATATTTCGTACTGACCCCCTTTCCTCGGGGGGCTGCGTTTTCATGCCGCGCAGGTAACGACGACAGGTTTGCTGATCCGTCCGCTTAGGATCTCCTTCTGCTATTTTTGGAGCGCTCTTTTATTCAGAGCCATCTTTTGGTACAGTCTGTCACTTCTATATGTGTATATTCTCGTTCATGGGTACGGCGGGGCCCTGTCCCGCCATATGGTTCCGTTGGTCCATTTAGAGGTCTGTAGACATGTTTGTGGGTTGGGATCTTTCTGTACAGTTGTGTGCTTATGTTGTGTTCGGGGATTCCATTCGCCGCGGCGGCCGGTCCGCATATATTTAAATATTGTTTTGTTGGCCCTGTGTGGCCTTTGTTGGTATTTTCTGCGTGCAGGGCATATTGGATAGTCCGTAAAACAAAGGAAACTCTGCCAATTTTTTTTTTTCCGGAAATTAACTAAATTTGAAATAAAGCCTTGTCGGCTTTTGCTATATACTAGAATGTGTTTGAGTGCCCAGATAGGGCACTAGTCACGGCCTACGGGGTTGGGTCGTGACAGAACCCTGACCAGAAGGCGTTATATACGCGTATATTATATGTATATGGGGTATGGGGAAGGGGATAGGCATTATATACGCATTACCACCTGATCAGCTGGTGCGCCATGATGATGATATATTGATCGGGCTGGACGTTCCGTAGCAATGTATATGATGATGATGATGATGATGATGATGGCCGCAGAGAGGCCGATGGGATATAATATAATGGATTGTGCTGAACGTTCTTCAGAACTATGACCTATATATATACATGAACATGACTATCATTGAGAGCATGCATATTATACACCGTAGGGGAAATGTTAGTTATACAGATTTATGCAAATACTTTCAGATACTCAGTCATACAGATGCATTCAGACAATCAGTTTGGCTTTGAGTTTCAGATTTCGTTCATGATTCTTATGGTTATGTTACTCCTATGCCTTGCATACTCAGTACATTATTCGTACTGACTCCCCTATTGCTCGGGGGGCTGCGTTCATGCCCGCAAGTTCAGGTAGACCGACAGGCGGTCCAGCTTAGTAGGACCTCTATCCAGCGATGGTCAGTGCGCTCCACTTGATCCAGAGCTGCAGTCTATTTTGGTATGCCATTCTTTTCAGATTTATCTGCATATGGGTATAACGGGGTCCTGTCCCGTCCCTTCTATAGGTTTTATTCTAGTAGAGGTCTGTAGACAGTTGTATGTATTTGACCGATGATGTACCCTTGTTGGCTTCTATTCTTTTGTGCACAGTATATGTGGCAGCCTAGTCGGCTTGCATTGTTCTTTCCAGTTTATATATATAAAAAGATTGTATAGAGTTCATGATGTTATCCCTCCATGAGTCAATATATGTTCAGTTTGAGTTAATTATGGGCCATTGTTATTCAGTATTATCCAGACACGAGTTTACGGGTGTTTGGTCACTAGAGATCTGGTACTCATCCTGGCTCATCGGTTTAAGTCGTGATAGAAGTGGAATCAGAGCAGTTCCGTCCTAGGGTTGTCTACAAACCATGTCTAGTAGAGTCTTGTTTATGGGTGTGTTGTACACCACACTTATAAACAGGAGGCTACAGGACATTTAGAAAATTGTCATTCTTTCTCTCTTAGATCGTGTGATAGAGCCATGTGATAAGAGTTTGCCTTCTCATAATTTGTTCTGATTTTAGTGATGCCTCGCAAGAAAGCTACAGCCGCCCAGAAGGGCAAGAGAGAGGCCGGTGAGGCCACTAGCCGTACTCATCGGGCTACCAGAGCTCGGGGCGAGTCTCAGAGTGAGAGCCCATCGCAGACTTCACATACCCCGCCTCCAGCACCTGCCCCAGTGCACCCAGTTCCTCAGCCAGATGCTCCGGGCCAGGATGTACGAGATGCGGTATAGTTATTGACCAGATTGGTAGCCGCCCAGGCTCAGCGGCAGGGAGTTGGTGTTGACCAGGCAGACTGAGCTGGTAGTGTGAGGGTTAAGACTTTCCTCGGGTAAGATCCTCCAGAGTTCTCCGTGTTGAAGCAAAATATGGACCCTTAGGACTTTATTGATAGTATGCAGAGGACCTTGAGGGATATGCACGCTGATGAGGTCGAGTCAGTGGAGTTGGCTTCTTATCGGCTCCGCAATGTTGCAGTGCAGTGGTATCAGACATGGGAGCTGTCTAAGGGAGAGAATGCCCCTCCAGCCATTTGGCGAGAGTTTTCAGATGCTTTTATTCGCCATTATTTACCCCCAGAAGTCCGACGGGCCCGAGCAGATAGGTTCTTGCGTATTGAGCAGGGCATCATGAGTGTTCAAGAGTATTCTCTACACTTCGATTCTTTGGCTAGATATGCCCCGGCCATGGTAACTAAGATGGAGGACAGAGTTCATCATTTCGTGGATGGTCTAGGGCCATATTTGATAGGTTAGTGTACGACAGCTGCATTACGCCGGGCATGGATATTTCCCGTATACAGGCATATGCACAGAATCTGAAAAATCGTAAGCGTCAATGGAGGACAGAGCGTGAGCGTGACCAGGGCCATGGTAAGAGGGATAGATCTTTAGTTATCGGTAGTGAGTTCAGAGGAGGACAGAGACAGCAGTATTCCCGGTATCCATTCCATTAGGAAGGGAGTGCACCTCCACAGTTTTTAGGTCCGAGATTTGATCGGTCTTCTTATTTCGGAGCGGGTCACAGTTCTAGAGCTTTGGGTTCTTAGCATAGACCGAATTCAAGCTAGATGAGACCCATTTTGCCGTGGTGTGCCCAGTGTGGCAAGTTACACGCAGGTCAGTGTCGGCTGGGATCAGAATCTTGTTATACTTGTGGCCAGCCAGGTCATAGGATGCGACAGTGTCCGATGAGAGAGAGTGGGGGTATGGTTCTGTTATGTCCCGTGTTTTCGGATAATTGGAAATCGAGAAATAATTAAGACTTGTGTGTTATGAGGAAATATTTTGATTCTAGTTGATGTGACTATGTTGGTTATGAAATCATTAATGTCAAGACATTGCTGAAGGACGAGGGTAAATTTGGAATTTTGGAAATTAGTTTCGGGAATTACAAAACGAGACTTTTAATGAATTAGGCCAAGAAAAAAATTGATCAAGAATTGAGGCCCAAAGATAAAGGGTGGCCGGCCAAAGGCCAAGGCCCAAACCCAATTCCTTATGATCATGTGCCATGCATGTGGTCATATAATGGATATATATCAAGTTGCCTTGGTAATTATCTAGAACAAAACAAAAAAAAAATTGAAGAGTGAGCAACACCACAAAGAGGCTCTCGGCCGAATAGGGAAAGAGAGAAAGAAAAAAAATTCCCAAGCCTTGTGTTTGATCCAAAAATCCTTGTTCTTCACATATTGTAAAGTACTCAAGACGCTCTCCGACGGGGTACAATTAGTTTGGCGGAAGGTGCGCGTTTGCGACAAGTCGGAAACTTAAGAAAAGGTAAGAATTTTGCCCCTCTAATGTTATGGAATTGATATGAATGTGTTAAGAATTGAGAATAGACGAGAATTCCGTAACTTTGATGTGTAGATGGGACCGTATGTGTGTGTGTGGTTAGTGTTGGGGCCGTGAGTTATAGGAAATAGAAGGCCATGTGAATTTGATCTTGTTTAGTTGGTTGTTGCGTCGTTGTGACATTTATGACGTAAATGATCGTTTAATGAATTGAATTGGCGTTGGAAAATGATTTCGGAACATTATGGGAAAGTATATACCTTTGGTGTATTTGTGTATATCATTGTATATTTATGATGCTAAAGACGTTAAATGTGACTTATGGTTGATGTTAATGAATTTGGAATGAAACAATGCGAGTTAGAATGTTCGCCATAAGTTTTTGATGTTTTGGATGAAATATGGGAAGTAATGAACTTTGGGAAATTTTGTATATTGTTTGGAGTGTAATTGGGATGGGTTTGAATAATCTTGAATGGGTGAATGAATACAATAATGTGGGCATAAGTTTGGAATTGTGATGTTTGAATGAAAGTTGTCAACTTGTGTAGTAAGGTAGAACTTTAAAGTTAGAATGACTTGATTGTGGTTTATGTTGTTTGATGATGTTTGGGTTGTTGTTGTTTATTTATTTTGAGCCGAGCTAAGTCTCGGGGGTGTTAGATTTATAGGGGAAATGCTGCCGAAATTTCGGTAGCCAAGTATAGCCCAAAGATTAAGATGTTAACTTTCATGAATAGTAACTGGTAAGAGTGACCATTTGCAGTTTTTGGACGAAACGGGAATTGAGATTTGACGAGCGTAAGGCGCAATCCAGGTATGTAAAGCCTACCTTTCCTTCTTTTGGCATGTCCTAGTCATACTAGGTTAAGATCGGACCTTCGGGGATAATTCTACTCTTGGAAATCCAAGTGCAGGTTTGGGCACTATTCATTCAGCGCAATTGAAACCTATTCCTTATATTTGGTTGAAAGAATGTTCAAACCTTCCTAACTTTTGCTGTTGTGTCCGAATCTCTCCAAAACTTTTATAGATGGCTTTATGGAGCCTAAAGTCTGTGAATTGTGTCCGCCGCCTAGATTTGACTCAAGGTGGGCCCGCAAGCCCCGAGGCTTCCCTTATTTGGTTTGTGTGGCTCATTTTCGTTCGATATGAAAAGTAATCATTTGCCTATGACTCAAAGGTCCGTTTGAAATTTCCTATATCGTTATGGAACGTTTTGCACTATGAATGATACTAGATTTTCGGAAAATGATCTGGGAGTCGCTTTTCAAAGGTTTTGCTGTTTGGAACTTCGTAACTTCTATACATTAATTTTGATCGCCCTGACTCCTACTCCGAGCCTTTTGGCGTCGGTATATGCTTATATGTAATTATATGTCGAGTCCTGTAATTTATTTTTGATATGCATATGGTTTCTGCACTACTCCGTTTGTGCCATTCGCTATGATTTCGTTCGTCGGTACCCGGGCCGGCTTTGTGATCGTGCGCGCTATACCATATTCAGAAGTATGATGTGTTACGGTTTCCGAGGCCTCGCCATAGGGCCGGTTACCGTCTATGGAGTTATGATGTGATATGGCATTTGATATGTTCTGATGATGTGATATGTGTGTGATGCGATTTGTCTGGAGACTGTACGGAGATTTGAAAAACTTCTGGAGTATGATGTGTTGTGGCACCAGCGTCGGGGGGTGACCACGTTCCTAAGCCCTATACATGACTTTTATTTGCATTTGTACATTATCTTCCGTACAGGTTTGATTTGCTACTTTGACGTGTGTGTTTGTTCCTTCTGACTCCAGTTATGATTGTGATTTCTGTACCCTCTGCTTTACATACTCAGTACTTCTCCCGTACTGACCCCCTGTTCTTTGGGGGGCTGCGTTTCATGCCCGCAGGTACAGAAGCTCGTGTGGGCGATCCTCCGGTTTAGGCTACCTATTCTGCTATTTGGAGAGCTCCCCTTGATCCGGAGCTTAACTTTTGGTACATACCTTTTACTGTGTGTGTTTCTGTACATTTGTGGCTGTGTGGGTACGGCGGGGCCCTGTCCCGTCATATGTTCGTATGTTCTGTTTTGTTTTAGAGGCCTGTAGTCATGTTTGTGGGTCGTGGGTCCGGTGTGTTTGTATGTGGATCTGTTTTGCGTTCTTAAGCGGCCCGTATGCTACTATGGCCAAGACGGCCCATGAGTTTGTACGTGTGTGTGTGCATTTGGGCGAGGTATATTCCGCCACCTTTTTGATTTTGATATGACTGTTCTGCACGGGCGGCCGCTTAAGATAAGTGTTCGATCAATGTTTGTGTGACGTCTGCTATTAGTTTTCAGTTTGAACAACGTATGTTAAGTCTGAATGAGTTCTAATATGATGATCTGGGTTGTGAGTCTGTTTGGGGTGCCTAAGTAGGGCACCAGTCGCGGCCCACGGGGTTGGGTCGTGACAGGTTCAGCCCACAGGTCTGTATCTGGTTCTTCTTCGGCAGCATGCCCTTAGGGGCAAGGTTGTCTGGTACCAGCAGGACATGGTAGAGGGAGGAGTGGAGCATCTAGCTCAAGTGGGCCTCAACATCGTGTTTATGCATTAGCTGGTAGACAGGACAGTGAGTCGTCTCCTGATGTTGTCACAGGTATATTATCAGTCTCCTCCTATGATGTTGTTATACCCCGCGTTTTCAGAGCATAAATATGACAGGTACCTTACCGTAGCAATGGAGAGATTCGGAATATTTCCAGATCGAACAAATTGAAGAAAATAAGTTCGACGAAAATTTGAAAAAAATGTTGGGCGAAATTTTAGTCAACTTTAGAGGCGCATATCTCATAGTATATGTGATGTTTTAAGGTGTTTTAAAAGCCTAAAATGAAGTTCATCGAGTCTAGTTTGTGATGCAACAAACCGTTCATTGATAGGACATCGGTGTAGAGAGTTATAGACGTTACAAACTGAACTGTCGATGCAGAAACAGCATTTCAGCAGTACTGCTACAGTACTGCTATAGTACTGTAGCTACAGTACCGACTTTGGCCTTTTCTTTAAAGGGACGAAAATACTTCATTTTCCAGCAAAAAAAGGTCCCAAAATTCCAGAAAAATCTGCAACTAAAAGAGGGCATGTTTACCTCAAAAAAATGTGGATTTTGAGGAATTTCAAGCTACGAAATACCAATCGAAGTCCGGGCAACGCGTAGACGCGATTATGATTTCATTTTGGAGTTGGGAGAGCTTTGGAGCTAGTGAAAATTTAAGATCTTGTTACTTTGGTAAATACAAGGTATGAATCATTAATTTTGTTTTCTTTATCAACATGGATTAAGAAATAATTGCTAGAATAAAGGTTATATTTTGTTGTGTTGAGGTTGTTGAATTATGGATTGAGGTTTGAAGAAAATTTTGGATAAAATATGTATATAATCATCCTGTAGTATGTGGAAATGTATGAAATTCATGAAATAGGAATGTGTATGCTATGGCCGAATAAGAGTGATGATGGTAGGATGTGATGAATTGAATTTTATTTAGTAGTTTGATTGTTATTGTTGTAGATTTCATGAAGAGAATGAAGGTTTGATGACTTGAAATTAATTTATAGTTGTTGTGGGATTGTTGAAGAAGTTAATGTGACATTAGTATGGTTTCTTATAATTGTATGAATAATGTTGTTAATATATGGCTTGGAATATTCTTGGTGTTAGGCCCCGTGTGTTCGTACAATTGGAAATCGAGAAATAACTATGACTCGGGTGTTAGAAGGACATAAATTAATTTTTGAGAATATGACTATGTTGGATATGGAATTATTAATGTCAAGACCTCGGGGAAGGCCGAGGGTAAAATTGGAATTTCGGAAATTAGTTTCGGGAATTACAAATCGGGACTTTTATGAATTGGGCCAAGAAAGTTGAAAAAAAGAATTGAAGCCCAAGATTAGTAGGGTGGCCGGCCCCTTGTCAAGCCCAAACCCACTAATTTAAAGTCATGTGCTATGCACATGACTAGTATTGGATATATATCAATACAACACTTGGTATTATTCAAGAGAAAAATCATAAAATCAAGAACACCAAGAGAGAGAGGGTTCGGCCGAACCATAGAGAAAAAGAAAAGAAAATTTTCCTAGCTTGTGTTGTGGCTTAAAAATCTTGTTCTTTACATACTTGTGAAGTACTCAAGGCCCTCTTCAACGGGGTATAATTAGTTTGGCACGAGGACGACGTTTTCGACAAGTCGGGGTTTCAAGAAAGGTATGAATTCTTACCCTCTAATGTTATAGAATTGCTATGAATGGGTTAAGGATTGGAAGTAGACGAGAATCCCGTAATTTGGACATAAATGGAAACGTGTGGGTGTGTGTTTGTAGTAGGTTTGGCCGTGAGCCATAGATGGGAAAATTGGTGTGAATTGATCTTGTTTAAGTTGGTATAATGTGTTGTTGTGATCCTTATATCGTAAATGATTAATTGGTGAATGAAGTTGGCATTGAAAAATGATTTTGAATATTATCGGAAAGCGTATACCTTCGGTATCTTTATGTATATCAATGTATATCTTGGGTGTTATGGACTTTAGATGTGAATCTATATCGATGTTGATGAATTCGGAATGGAACTACATGAGTTAGAATGTTCGTAGTGCATTTTAGATGTTTTGAAGAATTATGGAAATAAATTGATTTTGGTGCAATTTCGTGTATGACTTAGATTGAATGTGGAATGTGATTGACTAGTGTTGGATGGTTGAATGAATACAATTATGTGAATATAGAATCAGGATTTTGAACGTTGAATGGAAAGTTGCCAACTTAAGAAATCATGTCGAACTTTGAAACTAGAATGGTGTTATTGTTGTTTGTTTTGGTTGTTGATGTGTGGGCTGTTGTAGTTGGTTAATTTGAGCCGAGCTATGCCTCGGGGATGTTAGATTTATAGGGGAAGTGCTGCCGAAATTTCGGTAGGCAATTGTGAAGTTAAAGGCATTTCTAAGCCTAAGGATCTCATTTGGTAACTTTGACCATTTGCAGATTTTTGACGAAACGGGACGAGACATTTGGAAGAGCTTACGACGTCTGTGAGGTATGTAAAGCCTCCCACTCTTTCATTTGGCATATCTTAATGTGTCAGTCGAATAGGAGACCTTTCGGAGCATTTCTGCTCCTCGAAACCCGATCCACAGAAAAGTTACTATTCATTCAATTCTATTGAAGCCTAAAGGCTCCAATTTGGCTAGAATGCCACTATTCGTCCGAAACCTATCGAAATGTGGTCGGGTAACCTAGGAATGATAATGTATGACCTTTGGCATATAAATGCTCGTAGAAACACGTTCGCCACCTCACTTCGACTCGAGGTGGGCCCGCTACCCCAAAATGCCCGATTTGCCCTTCGGGCCACCTTTGATAATAAATTTGTACATACTACTTCGGATCTTTGGAACATCCTCCTACGGGGTAGGTTTGGGCAATTCGATACGCTAACCTATGTTTTGAATTATATGGACCATTTTGGAAACGTTTTGCGAAATGAAACTTTATGTCGACTAAGTATTCGACTATTTTGTAATATGATATGATTTATGAATTTACTTTGTTTTGAAACACTATTTTGAAAGACGATTTGCATTTGTTTGCTCACGACTCCGTTCGTGCCTTATTATGACTTCGTCGCCGGTTCCCGGGCCGGTTTTGATTCGTGCGCCTAATGACAAATTCGGCCGTATGCTGTGTTACGGTTCCCAAGGCTTCGCCATAGGGCCGGGTTCCGTTTGGAGTTATGCTGTGATATGGCTCGGGATGCGATACGCTCACCGATGATTATGATTATGTTCAGGGATGTACGGAGATTTGAAACCTTCTGGTGTTATGCTGTGTGTGGCGCCAGCGTCGGAGTGGCGACCACGTTCTTAAGCGTTTGCATGATTTTACTTGCATAATATATATGTATATGATTTCGATACAGACTTTGACATCTGATTTGCTTTCGATTTTGATTCATATTTCTGTACTCCGTGCTTTACATACTCAGTACATATTCCGTACTGACCCCCTCTCTCCGGGGGCTGCGTTTTATGCCCGCAGGTTCAGATCTTGGTGATCCTCCGCAGTAGGCTCCACTTTTTGCTTTCTCGGAGTACTCTTATTCGATTCGGAGTCCACTCTTGGTACAGACTCCTCTACTCCGTATATATTTTGGATATTTGACAGTTTGGGTACGGCGGGGCCCTGTCTCGCCATATGTTATGTTTTGAATTCGTAGAGGCCTGTAGTCATCTTTGTGGGGCGAGGGTCCTATGTGTATATTGTATGATTTTGCTTTCGGGTCTTAAAGCGGTCTGTTTGATCTGATGGCCCCAAATGGCCCTTATGTATATATTTGTATTTTGACCGGCGATGCCTATTCCGCCGCTTTGTGTGAATTTGATTTGATATGACCGCTTAAGACATATTTTCGATATAAATTATGTTTGATATAATTTTTGTAAAATTCTGGAATAAGTTTAGACTCGGAAATGAATATGCGATTTGGTCTGGGTACCCAGGTAGGGTGCCAGTCGCGGCCCACGGGGCTGGGTCGTGACAAAAGTGGTATCAGAGCGGTTTGTCCTTGGAATGTCTACAGGCCGTGTCTCGTAGAGTCTTGTTTATCGATGTGTTGTGCACCACATCTATAAACGGGAAGCTACAGGGAATTTAGGACGTTACTCTCTTTGTAATCTTAGATCGTGCGATAGAGCTGTGCTATTAGGATGATGTTGATCTGACTCGCCTTCGTGTTTGCAGTGATGCCTCCGAAGAAGGCAACGGCGGCCCAGAAGGGCAAGGCGAGGATTGGAGAGGCTAGCCAGGCACAGCGAGCTACCCGGGCTCGTGTTTATGATTTGCCTGAGGATGTGCCACAGTCTGAGGGGTCTGCTACACCCCCACCAGTACAGCCTGGAGTAGGGCCATCGGCAGCTCTAGAGGTTCGTGTACCCGCACCTGAGGCTCCAGCTCCTCAGCCAGGGGCGGAGGATCGGACCCTGAGGGAGGCTGTGCAGTTACTGACTACGCTGGTGGCAGGACAGGCTCGCAGACGCGGGCGTAGGGATGATGATGATGATGACAGGCGGGGCAGCCTGCGAGTTCGGGAGTTTCTGCTATGTGGCCCTCCAGAGTTCTTCGGGTCTAAGCCCGACGAGGACCCCCATGACTTTATTCGGGGGATGCGACGCTCACTGGACCTAGTCAGGGCTTCTGAGACCGAGTCGGTTGAGCTGGCGTCGCACAGGCTTCGAGATGTGGCTACCCACTGGTATGAGACTTGGGAGCTGTCTAGGGGAGAGGGTGCCCCTCCAGCCACTTGGGATCAGTTTGTGACAGCATTCACCCGCCACTTTTTGCCACCAGAGTTGCGGCGGGCACGGGCTGATCGATTTTTACGTCTGCAGCAGAGGGGTCAGAGTGTTCGCGAGTATAGCCTTGAGTTTGATTCTCTGGCCCGATATGCACCGGCCGTGGTAGCAGATATGTCCGATCGGATGCACCGCTATGTTATGGGATTGGACCGGTATTTGGTAGACAGTTGTATGGCCGTGTCACTGCAGACAGACATGGATATTTCTCGGCTTCAGGCCTATGCGATGGGTATGGAGGACCGTCGCAGATCTGATCCTGCTGGCAGAGATAGAGACAGGAGGCCGCCCAAGAGGGCTAGATCCGCGGGTTATTCAGCAGATTCTCGAGGCGGACAGCCTCAGCAGCAGCAGCAGTTTGATAGATATTTCCCTCCTTCCGGCCGGGGTACTCAGTCAGGTAGCCGGAGATTCGACAGTATGGGATCGTCTGGGGCCGGTCAGGGCTCCAGAGTGGCAGGATCGCAGGTATCCAGGGGTCCCAGTCAGGCCAGACCACCTAGACCCCGTTGTCCACATTGCGGGAAGTCTCATCCCGGGGAGTGTTACCGAGCGACGGGAGCTTGTTTTACTTGTGGCGGTCAGGGCCACTTTATGAGAGACTGCCCATTGGCCAGTGGTTCGGGTAATGCGGCTCAGCAGACAGGGTCAGCCGCCGGTTCTTCTTCTGTTCCATCTGTTGCACGCCCTGGAGGGCGGGGTATTCCAGCACCGGCAGGGCGCGGTCGAGGCCGCGGTGGCGCTTCAGGATCTAGCGGTCCCTCGAACCGCATATATGCTTTGGCCAGCCGCCAGGATCAGGAGGCTTCGCCAAACGTCGTCACAGGTACATTACTGGTTTTCTCCAGATCTGTATATGCATTGATTGACCCTGGCTCTACTTTATCATATATTTCCCCGCTCGTTGCTAGTAAGATTGGGATAGTGTCTGAGCCTATAGAGCCATTTGAGGTAGCCACGCCAGTTGGGGATTTTATTGTAGCAAGACAGATCTATAGGGATTGTTCTGTGACCATTTATGATCGTACCACTAAGGCTGATTTGGTAGAGCTAGACATGTTTGAGTTTGACGTCATCATGGGTATGGACTGGTTGTCTTCCTGTTATGCTAATGTCGACTGCCAGAAAAAGGTAGTCCGCTTTCAGTTTCCAGGGGAACCAGTCATAGAGTGGTTCGGATCGACTGCATCGCCGAGGGGTAAGTTTATTTCATACCTCAAGGCTAAGAAGATGATCCAGAAGGGTTATATCTATCATTTGGTTCGTGTGCATGATACTGCCGCGGAGGTACCTACCCTTCAGTCTGTCCCGGTCGTCAGTGAGTTTCCAGATGTTTTTCCTGACGAGCTTCCTGGCCTTCCACCGGAGCGGGAGATTGATTTTTCTATTGAGTTGATGCCGGACACGCAGCCTATATCTATTCCTCCGTACAGGATGGCACCAGCTGAGTTGAAGGAGTTGAAGGAGCAGCTGAAAGATTTGCTGGATAAGGGTTTTATCAGGCCCAGCACATCACCCTGGGGAGCGCCGGTATTGTTTGTTAGAAAGAAAGATGGGTCGTTGCGGATGTGTATTGACTACCGGCAGCTGAATAAGGTGACTATTAAGAATAAATATCCCCTTCCCCGGATTGATGACTTGTTTGACCAGCTGCAGGGTGCTAGACACTTTTCCAAAATAGATCTGCGCTCAGGCTATCACCAGGTGCGAGTACGGGAGTCTGATATCCCGAAGACTGCTTTCAGGACCCGGTACGGGCACTATGAGTTCAGAGTTATGTCTTTCGGGCTGACTAATGCTCCTGCAGTATTTATGGATCTGATGAACCGGGTATTTCGGCCTTTCCTGGATATGTTTGTTATAGTATTTATTGATGATATCCTGATTTACTCGCGATCAGCCGAGGAGCATTCAGATCATTTGCGGACGGTACTTGGCATTCTCCGTCAGCATAAGTTATATGCTAAATTCTCTAAATGCGAGTTCTGGTTGACTTCTGTGGCATTCTTGGGTCATATTGTCGGCGCAGACGGTATTCGGGTCGATACGCAGAAGATTGAGGCTGTGCAGAATTGGCCCAGGCCTACTACACCGACTGAGGTGCGCAGTTTTCTGGGATTGGCTGGGTATTATCGCAGGTTTGTGGAGGACTTCTCTTCTATTGCAGCACCACTGACGAGGCTTACCCAGAAAGCAGCAAAATTCCAGTGGGCAGATGCCTGCGAGCGCAGCTTTCAGATGCTGAAGGAGAGATTGATTACAGCGCCAGTTTTGGCTCTTCCAGAGGGGTCTGATGGGTACGTTGTATATTGTGACGCCTCTGGTACTGGGATAGGGTGTGTATTGATGCAGCACGGTCGAGTTATATCCTATGCTTCCCGGCAGCTCAGACCGCACGAGAAGAACTATCCCACTCATGATCTTGAGTTGGCCGCGGTGATTCATGCCTTGAAGATTTGGCGGCATTATTTATATGGGGTCCACGTTGATATCTATACGGACCACAAGAGTCTCCAGTATATTTTTAAGCAGAAGGAGCTAAATTTGCGGCAGCGGAGGTGGCTTGAGCTACTAAAGGATTATGACGTTGATATTCTGTACCATCCAGGGAAAGCCAACGTGGTAGCTGATGCGCTTAGCCGCAAGTCCGTAGGCAGTCTGGCTGATGTTCCATCTGATAAGAGGGATCTGGTTCGTGATATTCATCAGCTGGCCAGCCTCGGAGTCCGCTTGGTAGATTCTGGAGATTCTGGGATTTCTGTTCGCCCAGTTGCTGAGTCATCTATTATTCAGGAGGTAAAGCAGCGCCAGTTTGAGGATCCTATTTTGATTCAGTACAGAGATGCGGCCCTTAATAAGACAAAGACCCAGTTTGAGATCTCGCCTGAAGGAGTATTATTGTACGACGGCAGATTCTGTGTACCGGTTGTTGCGGGCTTACGACGGCAGATTATGGGCGAGGCACATTGTGCCCGGTATTCTGTTCATCCTGGTTCCACTAAGATGTATCGGGATCTTCGGTGTTTGTATTGGTGGGACGGCATGAAGAAAGACATTGCTGAATTTGTTAGTCAATGCCCGAACTGTCAGCAAGTCAAGGTTGAACATCAGAAGCCCGGTGGGTTGTTACAGGAGATGGAGATTCCAGCCTGGAAATGGGAGATGATTAATATGGACTTCATTGTTGGGTTGCCGCGTACGCTACGCAGGTACGACTCTATTTGGGTTATTGTGGACAGGCTGACGAAATCAGCCCATTTCCTTCCGGTCCGGACTACATTTTCGGCTGAGGATTATGCCAGATTATATATCAGAGAGATAGTCAGACTTCACGGGGTCCCTGTATCTATTATCACTGACCGAGGTGCTCAGTTTACAGCTAATTTTTGGAGGTCATTTCAGGAGGGATTAGGGACCCAGGTGACCCTCAGTACAGCTTTCCATCCTCAGACCGACGGGCAGGCCGAGCGCACTATTCAGACGCTCGAGGATATGTTGCGGGCCTGCGTTATTGACTTCAGGGGCAGCTGGGATGATCATTTGCCGCTTATAGAGTTTGCCTACAATAACAGTTATCACTCCAGCATTCAGATGGCCCCGTATGAGGCCCTTTATGGCAGGAGGTGCAGATCTCCTATTGGCTGGTTTGACGTGGGCGAGACTAAGCTGATTGGGCCAGATGTGATCCAGGAGGCTGTAGATAAGGTGAAGCTTATTCGGGAGCGATTGTTAGCTGCTCAGAGTCGACAGAAAGCTTATGCTGATAAACGGCGTCGACCGTTGGAGTTTCAGAGTGGTGACTGGGTATTCCTGAAGGTGTCGCCCATGAAGGGCGTTATGAGATTTGGCAGGAAGGGCAAGCTGAGTCCGCGGTACATCGGGCCATACCAGATTGTTCGGAGGATTGGCGCAGTCGCCTACGAGCTAGACTTGCCATCCGATTTGGAGTCCGTGCACCCGGTGTTTCATGTGTCTATGCTGCGGAAGTGTATTGGTGACCCTTCAAGGATATTCCCAGTAGATGATCTTCAGGTGACGGAGCAGCTATCTTATGACGAGCAGCCGGTATCTATTCTGGATCGTCAGGTGAGGAGATTGCGCACTAAGGAGGTGCCTTCGGTCAAGGTTCTGTGGCGCAATAACAACCGTGAAGAGATGACTTGGGAGGCAGAGGATGAGATGAAGAAGAGATTTCCCCATTTATTCCCTACGCCTCCTGTAATCTAAACTTTTGTATTTGTTGTACCAATGAACGGATGGACCATGTGTGCTATTTGTATATAAAATGGTTTTCCCGTTATGCTTGTGAGCCTTTATAAGATTTATTTAACATTCGGGGACGAATGTTCCTAAGGGGGGGAGAATGTTAGGCCCCGTGTGTTCGTACAATTGGAAATCGAGAAATAACTATGACTCGGGTGTTAGAAGGACATAAATTAATTTTTGAGAATATGACTATGTTGGATATGGAATTATTAATGTCAAGACCTCGGGGAAGGCCGAGGGTAAAATTGGAATTTCGGAAATTAGTTTCGGGAATTACAAATCGGGACTTTTATGAATTGGGCCAAGAAAGTTGAAAAAAAGAATTGAAGCCCAAGATTAGTAGGGTGGCCGGCCCCTTGTCAAGCCCAAACCCACTAATTTAAAGTCATGTGCTATGCACATGACTAGTATTGGATATATATCAATACAACACTTGGTATTATTCAAGAGAAAAATCATAAAATCAAGAACACCAAGAGAGAGAGGGTTCGGCCGAACCATAGAGAAAAAGAAAAGAAAATTTTCCTAGCTTGTGTTGTGGCTTAAAAATCTTGTTCTTTACATACTTGTGAAGTACTCAAGGCCCTCTTCAACGGGGTATAATTAGTTTGGCACGAGGACGACGTTTTCGACAAGTCGGGGTTTCAAGAAAGGTATGAATTCTTACCCTCTAATGTTATAGAATTGCTATGAATGGGTTAAGGATTGGAAGTAGACGAGAATCCCGTAATTTGGACATAAATGGAAACGTGTGGGTGTGTGTTTGTAGTAGGTTTGGCCGTGAGCCATAGATGGGAAAATTGGTGTGAATTGATCTTGTTTAAGTTGGTATAATGTGTTGTTGTGATCCTTATATCGTAAATGATTAATTGGTGAATGAAGTTGGCATTGAAAAATGATTTTGAATATTATCGGAAAGCGTATACCTTCGGTATCTTTATGTATATCAATGTATATCTTGGGTGTTATGGACTTTAGATGTGAATCTATATCGATGTTGATGAATTCGGAATGGAACTACATGAGTTAGAATGTTCGTAGTGCATTTTAGATGTTTTGAAGAATTATGGAAATAAATTGATTTTGGTGCAATTTCGTGTATGACTTAGATTGAATGTGGAATGTGATTGACTAGTGTTGGATGGTTGAATGAATACAATTATGTGAATATAGAATCAGGATTTTGAACGTTGAATGGAAAGTTGCCAACTTAAGAAATCATGTCGAACTTTGAAACTAGAATGGTGTTATTGTTGTTTGTTTTGGTTGTTGATGTGTGGGCTGTTGTAGTTGGTTAATTTGAGCCGAGCTATGCCTCGGGGATGTTAGATTTATAGGGGAAGTGCTGCCGAAATTTCGGTAGGCAATTGTGAAGTTAAAGGCATTTCTAAGCCTAAGGATCTCATTTGGTAACTTTGACCATTTGCAGATTTTTGACGAAACGGGACGAGACATTTGGAAGAGCTTACGACGTCTGTGAGGTATGTAAAGCCTCCCACTCTTTCATTTGGCATATCTTAATGTGTCAGTCGAATAGGAGACCTTTCGGAGCATTTCTGCTCCTCGAAACCCGATCCACAGAAAAGTTACTATTCATTCAATTCTATTGAAGCCTAAAGGCTCCAATTTGGCTAGAATGCCACTATTCGTCCGAAACCTATCGAAATGTGGTCGGGTAACCTAGGAATGATAATGTATGACCTTTGGCATATAAATGCTCGTAGAAACACGTTCGCCACCTCACTTCGACTCGAGGTGGGCCCGCTACCCCAAAATGCCCGATTTGCCCTTCGGGCCACCTTTGATAATAAATTTGTACATACTACTTCGGATCTTTGGAACATCCTCCTACGGGGTAGGTTTGGGCAATTCGATACGCTAACCTATGTTTTGAATTATATGGACCATTTTGGAAACGTTTTGCGAAATGAAACTTTATGTCGACTAAGTATTCGACTATTTTGTAATATGATATGATTTATGAATTTACTTTGTTTTGAAACACTATTTTGAAAGACGATTTGCATTTGTTTGCTCACGACTCCGTTCGTGCCTTATTATGACTTCGTCGCCGGTTCCCGGGCCGGTTTTGATTCGTGCGCCTAATGACAAATTCGGCCGTATGCTGTGTTACGGTTCCCAAGGCTTCGCCATAGGGCCGGGTTCCGTTTGGAGTTATGCTGTGATATGGCTCGGGATGCGATACGCTCACCGATGATTATGATTATGTTCAGGGATGTACGGAGATTTGAAACCTTCTGGTGTTATGCTGTGTGTGGCGCCAGCGTCGGAGTGGCGACCACGTTCTTAAGCGTTTGCATGATTTTACTTGCATAATATATATGTATATGATTTCGATACAGACTTTGACATCTGATTTGCTTTCGATTTTGATTCATATTTCTGTACTCCGTGCTTTACATACTCAGTACATATTCCGTACTGACCCCCTCTCTCCGGGGGCTGCGTTTTATGCCCGCAGGTTCAGATCTTGGTGATCCTCCGCAGTAGGCTCCATTTTTTGCTTTCTCGGAGTACTCTTATTCGATTCGGAGTCCACTCTTGGTACAGACTCCTCTACTCCGTATATATTTTGGATATTTGACAGTTTGGGTACGGCGGGGCCCTGTCTCGCCATATGTTATGTTTTGAATTCGTAGAGGCCTGTAGTCATCTTTGTGGGGCGAGGGTCCTATGTGTATATTGTATGATTTTGCTTTCGGGTCTTAAAGCGGTCTGTTTGATCTGATGGCCCCAAATGGCCCTTATGTATATATTTGTATTTTGACCGGCGATGCCTATTCCGCCGCTTTGTGTGAATTTGATTTGATATGACCGCTTAAGACATATTTTCGATATAAATTATGTTTGATATAATTTTTGTAAAATTCTGGAATAAGTTTAGACTCGGAAATGAATATGCGATTTGGTCTGGGTACCCAGGTAGGGTGCCAGTCGCGGCCCACGGGGCTGGGTCGTGACACTTGGCCTATGTTTGAATGATCTTAAATTAGTGTATGAATATGGAAATATTAATATTGATTTGAAAGTGTAAGTTGGATTGGAAGTTGTTGCATTATTTGGAAAAGAAGACTATTTATGTTAGAATGCGTTTTTAATCGATTGTTGATGATTATTGGTATTATTGTTGGTATGGTTGTTGATATTTGAGCCGAGTTAAATCTCGGGGATGTTGTATGTATAGGGGAGATGCTGCCCAAATTTCTGTAGACAAGTATTGGTTAAGATTGAATTCTTTAAGCCTTATGATTAATATTTGGTAAATGTGACCAAATGTAGATTTTGGACGAAACGGGATTTGAATTTGGAGAGGCGTAAGGAGCGAATAAGGTATTAAAGCTTTACCTATTCTTCTCTTGGCATGTCCTAGATGTAATAGGATTGAATTCGGACCTCGGGGACAACTCTACTCTTTGGAATCTACGTTCGAATTTTCCCCTTTTTCATTCAGTAGAATTGAATTGAATATGTTATGAATAGTTAGAAAAGGTGCCTAAATGTCTAGAACTTGCACAAATAGGACCCGATTACCTTAGAACTCTCACGAGTAATGCTATGAAGTATAACATACGTAAATTATGTGCGCCACCTCATTTAACCAGAGGTGGGCCCACTATTCCCGGATTTTTCTTATTTGTTCCGTTTGACTTATTTTGAAGTAGAATCTGAAGGAAACTTTTGGCTACTCTTTTTGCTACTATCCCACGGTTGTTTTGAATTATTTCGTAAGCCCCATAACGTATTTTGAAATATGAAGACGATTTCTGAAAGCCTATTTGACATAAACCATTGTTACATCTGAAAGACATATATTATGACTATTGCTCAATTTCTTATGTATATGATTTGACAACTGAATTATGCTATCGAGTCCCTGACTACTAAGCGATAATTGTTTTAACTATTCTATTGAATTCTACGATATTTTGATATGTACAAATAATCTCAGCATTGTTACTTTGACATAATCCGTCGTAACATCCGAAAGGTACGTACTATGACTATCGTCTGATTTCTTTTTATGACCTATCGTTCGGATTACTTTGTCGAGCCTTTTCGAATGTTTTATGATGCATATAGTTTCTCACTACTCCACTCGTGGATGCCTCAATGCTTGCTTCACTGAGCCCGGGCCAGGATATGTTATCACGCGTATTCCACTGCATTGTTCGTCGTGCCTCGATGTGAGGGGGCAGGTATACGTGTACATGGGTTGTGGAGTATGTTGTGCCATGTACACACATTCTGATATATGATGATATGATATGATATGGCCATCTGATATGTTTGATATGTGCACATTATGATACGATATGATATGCTACGGAGCTATTCCCTACTCTGGAGTATGCTGTGTTGTGGTGCCAGTGACGGGGTGGCGACCACGTTTTGTTCACCGTGTCCCATAATGGGGTCGGATATGGCATATGTTCTGACATGCATTGATATTTCTGTTCACCGCGTCCCTTATTGAAGGGTCGGGATCTGTTACATGTGCATATGATATCTGGCTTTGACATCTGACGATTCTATCCACCGCGTCCCTCACGGAAGGGCCGGGATCTGTTATACGCACACATACAATATACGATTTGTGTCTGGAAAGTAAGTTCTCTAGAATTCTGTACCCTCTGTACTTCTTCTGACCTATGATATTGATATACATGATCTGTGTCTGGAAAATCAACATTCTGACATTTCGGACCCGTACTTCTTCTGACATATGACTTCGGCATATATGCTCTGCGTGTGGAAAACAAACCTTCTAGTACTCTCGATCGGTACCCTTTTTTTTTGACATATGATCTGCGTTCGAAAAATAATTGTTGGTACTTTGGATAGTGTACTTACTGTTTGTACTGTCTGTTTCGATTATGGTTTAGTTTTCTGTATTCCATGCTTTACATACTCAGTACATTTTTCGTACTGACCCCTCTTCTTCGGGGGCTGCGTTTCATGCCGCGCAGGTACACCCAGATGAGTTAAAGTTATTACAGAAGATGTTCCAGCAGAGTTGGCAGGCTCCATTTGCTCCCGGAGTGTTGCCGAGTCAGAGTTTGTATATGTATGTTATGAATTCTGGATTTATGTTAGAGACTTTGCAGACAGAGTCGTGGGTATTGGTTATCAGTCTGTAAGCGGCTCCATCAGCCGATATGTCATTCTGTGTTATGTAGTAAATTTTATATAATTACGGACTTTGCCTAAAATTGAGAACGATAAAAGATGGATTTCGAAAGCTTAATATGTATTTTACTTTTATCTGATTTTCAGCATCTGAAGAAATTATGTGTGTAATAAGAATCTGTGGGTTCGCTCGGCTCCGGATATGGGGTCGGGTGCCCATCACACCCTAGTGGAATTGGGGTGTGACAGATGTGTATGCACTGATTGATCCAGGCTCTACCTTATCATATGTTACTCCAATTATTGCTGGCAAGTTTGGGATAGAGCCCGAGTTGATTCAACCTTTTGAGGTGTCTACGCTAGTTGGTGATCCAATTATAGCTAAACGAATATATCGAGGTTGTGTAGTGATAGTTTGTCATCGTATACCCTAACAGGTTTGATTGAATTAGACATGATTGATTTTGATGTTATTATGGGCATGGAATGGTTGGCCTTTTGTTATGCTATTGTTGATTGCAGAACGAAGGTAGTTCGATTTCAGTTCCCAAGAGAGCCAGTCCTAGAGTGGAAGAGCAATGCTGCTTCGTCAAGGGTGATATGATCCTAAATGGCACAAATGACTCAACTACTCAAACTTCTCCAAGGATTTGTGTTGGAAGCGGAATGATGGAGGATGAAGCTTTGGGAGCATTTAAATGGAGTCATTGGAGGGCCTTCAAGCTATAGGAGATATCATGGGAAAAGGATTCAAGAGTCCAAGGCCCAAGGCTTGCTCTTAAAGTGGCTACAATTGCAAGCTTAGGTGATTCAAGACCAGAAGATGGCTATTTGCGCAAAGGGCTATTTGTGCAAATGGCTACTTTGCGCAAAGAGGGTTATGATTGTAAGAAGGCCATGCATGCAAGGTGGATTAGAGGGCCATCTATACAAGAAGGGGCATGTTTGGCCATTGAAGGCCAATTCTTGAATTGAAGACTACATTAAGAAAACTAGCCAAACAAGTCCCTTACTTAATTAAGGGTAGCATTGTAATTGTCTATTAGTCTTCTTTACTTAGCTTGTATATATAGCTTGTCTTTCATTTCATTACCTAAATTTTGATGATTAGTGGCCATGACGGGTACCCGGGGCTAACCACCGAGCACCACTCATTCTATTACTTATCATGCTCATTAAGCGTACAATCATTAATATGATGCTAAAATCATAGGAAAAACCATTTTTCATTTGGAAACATAATTACTTTTATATACATAAGCCTCTCGGCTATCAAAATAATAATATTGATACAATAGTAACGTCGCAAAC
Source organism: Lycium barbarum (assembly GCF_019175385.1). NCBI lineage: Eukaryota > Viridiplantae > Streptophyta > Magnoliopsida > Solanales > Solanaceae > Lycium > Lycium barbarum. Next base: position 89,138,708 of record NC_083340.1, on the reverse strand, counting down.
GTATCTACGACCCTCTACTAGATTACTAGACATATGGACGGGACAAGACCCCGTCGTGCCCAAAATACATATACATATATATACACAAAAGGATAAACCAAATAGCACCTCCGGAATAATGGAGTGCTCCTGTGAATCTGCTGATAGCTCTTATAGGTCTGCACCGTCTCCCTGTCTACCTGTGGGCATGAACACAGCGTCCAAAGAAACGGACGTCAGTATGAACATTGTACTGAGCATGTAAGGCATGAGTGAAATGAACATAATAGAGAAATCATAAGACATAAGATGAAGATATAACCCGTGTAACTTTTAAGGGTGGATACCTTTCATGCCTATATCATATATAATCATAGTACAGGTATCGTCATAGCTCATACATCATCGTATAATCTATATATATATATATATATATATATATATATATATATATCGTAGTACCGTATCTGCTCATACACATAAAGCATCATCCGTATTCGGCCACGTAGTGGCTCGACAATATCACATACATGTCTTCCGTACCCGACCATAACAAGGCTCGGTATATCTCATCATCATCATTGCCATCACATACATCTCATAAGCTTATCATAACTTTCCATAAAGCATGCATTTGAATTTAAAGACAACCTATGAAAAGCATATCATATTCGTAGCATGAACTTCATAAAAATATCGAATGATAGGCTTTATAATCTCTAAACTTAGGCTCATCATTACCATTATTGTATCTATAGCATATCTCTTACCTTTATCTCATATGAAACCCCTATGAACATAGACTCGTAATTTTTCAGAACATTGGTCATAGAACATGCATTAGAGCTTATAGACAATCTATACCAATATCGGGGTGACATAAGGTCGAGAACCCCCGATTACATTATGGAATAATCATATTCATCGTATCTCACCTTGAAGGAACTAACATTTTAAGGTGAGTGTACACCATGAACAATATCAAGGGATTGTAAGTAGGATCCTTAACTTCATGGACATCATATCTTGCTTTAGAATCTCTAGGCTTAAACTTACCATCATTATTATCGTATTCATGATATATTTCTCATCTTTATCGCATAAGAAGCTCTTTATAGTCGTAGATTCATAATTCCCGATATGCAGGAAGATCATGGAAGGATAGAAGGATTCATACCATAAGAGTCATGCCTTAGAAAGAAAGGACTTGTCACGACCCGACTAGGGGCCGTGACGAGTACCCGATACTTGTACCGATCACCCCTTGTATGTCGTTTTACCTCTACCTCTTAGCAAGCCATATGAATAGTGCCATATATTTTGTTTTTTGAACGCTAACATTAACAGCGTCATTATGAACATAGACTAGTAAACTTCGTTATCACTTTATACAACAACATTAAGACGCCAAAATACCACATGTCTAACTGTACATAACTGACTGTGCATATCTGTCTACGAGCCTCTAGACATAGAACATTTATACATAGAAAGGGCCGAGTACTGTCGTGCCCGAGAATACATACACAAAATAGTACCACTGAAGTGAGGCTCCGGAACAACTGGAGCGCTGTAAAGTACCACTGGTAGAGCTCCTAAGGATCAAGTCCACTTGTCTGCTGACCTTCGCGGCATGAAAGAAGGGACGTCAGTACGAATAGTGTACCGAGTATGTAAGGCATGGAAGATAACACAAGCAATAACATAGTGTATAATTAATAATATCATGGAGTCATAGGACATAGAAAAATAGAACTTATATCATGTCACGTATTATCATATCGTATCATATCGTATCATATCTTATCTTGTCTTGTCGTAGCATATCGCATCATAGTATATCGTGTCATAGTATGTCAGGCTATAGTATATCGTATTATAGTATATCTTATCACAGCATAGCATTTTATAGCGTGTCGTGTCATAGCATAGCGTGTCATAGCATGTCTTACCATAGCATAGCATGTCATAGCGTATCATAGCATAGCATAGCTTGTCGTATCATGTCCTGTCGTGGCAGGTCATAGCATATCATGTCATAGTATAGCTTACCATAGCATATCTTATCATAGCATGTCTGGTCATGACATGGTAGGTCATATCATAGCGCCGAGTAATGTCGGCTCACCCACATAGCGCCGATATACACCGGCTCACCCATATATCCCGCGTCCGGGCACCCCGCGTCCGGGATGATAAGCCAGCTGATCAGGTGGCAATGAAACATGTTTCCCTTCCCATTCCCCCATTCCAGGGTCATATACACATCTTACATACATATACATATCTTTATATTTATATACATAGTTTGTGTACATATACATGTCTTATATACATTTACACATTTTCTATACTTATACATATCTTATATACATATACATGTTTTATATATATATATACGTATCTTATATAAATATACGTGTTTTATTTATATATATATATCATATAAGCACACAAAGGAGCCCAAAGAAAAATCATGTAGACATCGGAGTGACGTAAGGTCGGTGACCTCCGATTACATTATGGAATACTCGTGACCGCTTTTGTCTCACCTCGAAGGGACGAATATTTTAAGGTGAGATGGTCAACGGAGAATAGTATTAAAGTAAACGTAGAATGAAATCGTGGGCGTCATAGATGACAATTCATAGGCTTGGGAGTCTTTAGAAAGTAAAGTCATAGCTAGGGGATATAAATAAGATTCAAGAATTAGTTTATCACTTTCATATTCACATAGAATTCTTAGCGTAGAAATCTTAGTCATAGAATTGTTCCGGTAGTACTTATCATAGGCATATCCTCTTGTCTAACATCATTGTCATCGTTATCATCATGGAAGTCTCCTCATTAGAGTACTTATAGTACTTATCATCTGGCAACAAAATCGGGATCAAAGGATTCCCTTGGGTTCAACTTCTAGTAAGTCTAACAAGGCTGTAAGGAAAATCCGAGAGTAACGGGCCCACCTCGGCCGGATGAGGTAGCGTATACTATTTACATATGTTACATGTCATGGCGTTACTTGTGAGGGTTCTAGGGTAATCGGGTCCCATTTATGCAAGTTCTAGGGTTTTAGGAGGTCTTTCCATCATTTTGCACACTTTCTAATTCAATTCTATTGAACAAAAAGGAGAAAGCTTTAGGTGCGGGTTCCGGGGAATAGGGTTGTCCCTGAGGCTCATACCCGACTTATTACACCTATGACATGCCATAGAAAGAAGGGTGAAGCCTTACATACCTCTTTCCGCTCCTTTTGCTATTCCAAATTCACGTCACAATTTCGTCAAAATCTGCAAATTGGTCGTTTTTTACCAAAACTCTCATTAGTATACTTAGAGTTGAAATCTTAAGGTAATACTTGGCTACCGAAATTTCGGCAGCATTTCCTCTGCAAATATACCATCCTCGACATTCAATTTAGTCAAATCCTCATCAAACACAATCCGGGAATTCAAACCCGGCCAAACTATCAACATGAATTCAACAATCACACTAGCGGTCCATACATTCAATTCAAGATACATGATATAAATTTACTATTTTCTTCAAAACCTTCCAACTCCAATAAAACAATGCAATCTTCTAATATATATATATATATATATATATATATATATATATATATATATATATATTCCAACAACCCCATACCAATATCATTGTCTTTCATACGCGTAAGAACATCACATTCAATATGCATGATTTCTAAAATAAGTCTCCAACTTCTACAACTCAACTAAGGTTCCTAGACATTCATTAGCAACATAGGATTCACAATATAACAACAACCAAACCACTACATAAAATTAACTCATTCACTTCCATACTATACCACAACCTCACGGCCACACACACACATAACACTCACGGCCACACTTCATGCATGCACAACTACATTCTCTCCAAATTCATTCAACTTCCATCTTCCACATATCATTCACAACCATAACAACCAAATACTAAACAAAATAATTGAAATATGATTCTTATTCATATATGAACATGCACGGCCACATACTAATTTCCTCTCCTTCATGAATTTCATCCATTTTAGCATACTACAACACATATAAACCATGTATAACACATAAAACAAGACTAGAATTTACCTTTCTTCTTCAACTTCTCACTTGCCTAACTCTTGGCAACTTGTATGATTTTGAACCTTTCTTGCTCCAACAACAACTCCACCTTGTTGTGCACCCCCTACTTGGTAGAAAATGATTTTTGGAGAAATTTTATCAATTTTTCTTGTTGATTTCTCTCTTGGCCGAAAGGCCCTAGAACCTAGCTCTCTCTTTCTCTTGTTCTCCCTTTCTAGAAAATTCTAGAGCTTAATGTGATAAAGATGACTTAGTCATCTTATTTATTGACCAAAATTTATTCCATATGGGCTTGGACCCTATGCATGGCCGGTTGGGCCTCTCTTTTGCTCAAAAAAAATAGTTCAAGCCCATTTTGTATTCTTGGCAAATTCTTGTAATTTATGAAACATTTTTCCAACTTCCAAATTTGCCCTTCGTCTTTCTCCATATTTCCACTTCTAGACTTTTCATAAGCAACTCATGTGCCAAACAAAATAAAATATTGCCTTGCTTGTTGTTTTCCCGCGATTGTCTTAAATTATCCGATTGCATAAAATGCAGGATATAACAGGACTAGTCTTACATACCTCTTTCGTTTAACAATTTCTATCACTTGATTATTCTCCTTTAATGCTCACGTCTCGTTACTCGTAAATTCTTTTCGATACATCTGGTATTCCTTGCCTCCTATTGGCAACTTTCTTCTCTTACTTCGAATGTCTTTGAAATCTCAATTATAATCATCAAATGTTATTTATTACTTATCAAAACATCGTATACGTCGCGCCCTTTGTCAGTCTATTCACTGTGCATGAACAAAAAAAATTTCGAGGTGTAACATTTTTCCCCCCTTGGGAACATTCGTCCTCGAATGTTGAATCGACCCTGTACAAGTATACTGGTTATGATGATCTTATAACGAATCAATTATAAATAGGACTCGTCTATCATGTCGTGCCCCTCATCATTCAATGATCTTATTGCATTCATAAGTTGTCGCACCCCCAGGGCTACCGTAGGAAGCATATAGCATGTACTTTTATCATAGCCCAAGTAATTATCCTATTTATCCTTAACGATAATCCCAACTCAACATTTCAACTCAATTCACCATATATTTTCCTTTAACTGGCCCGAAGTATCATGACCACACTATTCTTGCTTACCTCTTACTCCTCTTTTTGAGTACCCCTTGGTTTCATTTGCGATGCATAAATACTTGCAAGTTACATAATCGTTCTTGTGTGATTCGTGGACATACACATCTATACCTATACATGTATCCATATCCGTATCCATTTTCATAATCGTACTCATTTACATATCGTATCCATAGTCATATTCATATACATATTCATACACATAACATTTACATAGCATATCCGACCATGAAGGTTCGGTGTTTCGCGTACCCCACCATGGCTAGGATCGGTGATTATATATACCTAAACTCTTTTCTCTATCTATAGTAACTTATCTCGTCATGCTCTCTTCCTTCCTTTATTTTTCCCTTGATTATCATGTCTTAGGTTCTACTATAGAAAATCTTAGGTCCCTTTCTTACTTGTCGTTTATAAATCGCAATATCATTAATTACGACCTTACCGTTTGTGCTTTAAATTCCAATATAATTTTTCCTCCTTAATTTATCTTATTACCTCCCTTTTTATAATAAATCCTTTATTCCTCGCACAAGGAATCCTATACTTAACTCCGTAGCGCTTTGTCGCATCAGAACTTATTCTGTTAATTCTGATCATCCCCTCTCATCCTTATTGTGTTAATCCTTTTTCTAACGATCGTCCTATTTCATTATTCATCTTTCCGTAGTCTTGGTCTTTTACATCCAGCTAAAGATATTACTCAAGCTCTCAATTGTACAAATCACAAACTACCACTACTTTTCCATATCACATTTCTCTGATTCCTTTTTCAAGCTTACTTGCTATCATTTATGTCATTGCGAAACCTCTATGCTGGACTTTTCCCCTAACAAGGTCTTATAAGCTTTCTCATCTATTGCCCCATGGCTCGCTTGTTGGTTTCACACTTGCATTCACTCTTTATTCATATAGACCATGCCACATCTTTAGTCGTTTCCTCGCTATACTTTGTATTACAATTCTTGCTACGTTCTCATTATACCCTGATCATAATCAACTCTATAGAGTGACACTTCTTGATCTCATTCGCAATCCCGCTTATGAAATAGAATAAACCTCGTGAAGTAAGCATACTTAACCTATTACTCTTTTTGATCAGCCTTATTACACTTACCATATAAATTTTTTTACCAATGGATTCACATTCGTCATACCCCTGCCTTAGTCATGTTGTTACTTTATTTTGCTAATAGACTTGTTGTATTTTACTTGTACTTATCCATCCAATCAATACTTCAGTATCACACTCTATAGGAGTTACCCTTCCTCTTCTATGTCATATTTTAGTACTACCAAGCATTTCTCTTTACCGTATCAATGTCGATCTTATAGCTACTGTTACTGTCAATTCAATGGTATTTAACTTATCCCTTGTAGTTTCCAACGATACTCCTAACTTAATCTCGTCCTGCCATTTCTTTTTGCACAACATCTTTTCCTGTTGGGACATATTACAAGCTTATATCTTATCTCCTTTAGATTCTAGAAAAATTTCGGCAAAGTTTCCTCTATATTTCTTACTATCCCAAAACCTGCACGCAGCAAATACCAGCAATGCCTTACAGGGCCAATAAATATATACGACATATCTCAGCCACATAGGGCTCCCACTTTCAAGTAAAAGCACAAAGATGTCTAAACTTACCTCATATATCATGCTACGAGATGTACCTGATCCTTTAGCTGTCACGACCCAGCTGGGGGCCACGACGGATACCCTGGGCTAGCCACCGAGCACCACTCGCTCTACCACTCATCTTACTCACCTAAGGCCCTTTTTATCAACTTCATACATGAATTATAGGAAAAACATATAATAACATCTTGTGAGACCATCTAACCCACACTGCGTATCTACGAGCCTCTACTGATAGACTGTATATATATATAGACGGAACAATACTCCGTCGTGCCCAAAATATGCATATATACCAAAAGTAGAATCACAAGGACCTCCAAACAACGGAGTGCTCTCAATCAGCTGGCAGCTACTATGGATCTGGATCAAGCTCACCTCCCTGTCTACCTGTGGGCATGAACATAGCGTCAAAAGAAAACAGACGTCAGTATGAATATTGTACTGAGTATGAGAGGCATAAACAATGAAGAAGGACAACAATAGTATCATGAGAACATCATTAGGAAACATCTGGATCTGAATGACAATCATAAGAGAAGTAATGCATGTTGTCTTACTCATACTCATCATCATATCATAGATGCATAATATGTAAGCTGCCTGTCCATACCGGAACGGAGTGATAATCAATAACATTAGGCCACGTCCAGGCCTCCCGCGTCCGGGGTACCATATCATGCCGCCTACTAGTGGTGTCTGTCACGACCCAATTAGGGGCCGTGACGAGTACCCGATACTTGTACCGAGCACCCCTTGTCTATCGTTTTCCCTTTACCTCTTAGCAAGCCGTATGAACGGTGCCATATTTTTTTTTGAACATTAACATTAGCAGCGTCATTATGAACATAGACTAGTAAACTTCGTTATCACTTTATACAACAACATTAACATGCTAAAACACCATATATCTATCTATACCTGACTGACTGTACATATCTGTCTACGAGCCTCTACACATAGTACGCTTATACATAGAAAGGGCCGAGTACTGTCGTGCCCAAGAATACATACACAAAATAGTACCACTGAAGTGAGGCTCCGGAATAACTGGAGCGCTGTAGAGTACCGCTGGTAGGGCTCCTAAGGATCAAGTCCACCTGTCTGCTGACCTGCGCGGCATGAAACGCAGCGTCCACAAGAAGGGACGTCAGTACGAATAGTGTACCGAGTATGTAAGACATGCAAGATAACACAAGCAATAACATAGTGTATAATTAATAATGTCATGGAGTCATAGGACATAGAAAATAGAACTTATACCATGTCATGTATTATCATATCTTATCTTGTCTTGTCATAGCATATCGCGTTATAGTATATCGTGTCATAGTATGTCAGGCTATAGTATATCATATCATAGTTCATCATATCATAGCATAGCATGTTATAGCGTGTCGTGTCATAGCATAGCGTGTCATAGCATGTCTCACCATAGCATAGCATGTCATAGCGTATCATAGCATAGCATAGCTTGTCATGTCATGTCCTGTCGTGGTAGATCATAGCATATCATGTCATAGTATAGCTTATCATAGCATAGCATGTCATAGCGTATCATAGCATAGCATAGCTTGTCATATCATGTCCTGTCGTGGTAGATCATAGCATATCATGTCATAGTATAGCTTACCATAGCATATCTTATCATAGCATGTCTGGTCATGACATGGTAGGTCATATCATAGCGCCGAACAATGTCGGCTCACCCACATAGCGCCGATATACACCGGCTCACCCATATATCCAGCGTCCGGGATGATAAGCCAGCTGATCAGGTAGCAATGAAACATGTTTCCCTTCCCATTCCCCCATGTATCCCTTCCCCCCAGCCCAGGTTCATATACATAGCTTGCATATATGTACTTTGTATGCATATACACATCTTATATACGTACACATATTTTTGTATTCATATACATAGCTTGTATACATATACATGTCTTATATACATTTACTTATCTTATATACATATACATATTTTATATAAATATACATCATATAAGCACACAAGGGAGCCCAAGGGAAAATCATGTAGCCATCGGAGTGACGTAAGGTCGGTGACCTCCGAGTACATTATGGAATACTCATGATCGCTCTTGTCTCACCTCGAAGGGACGAATATTTTAAGGTGAGATGGTCAACGGAGAATAGTATTAAAGTAAACGTAGAATGAAATCGTGGGCGTCATAGATGACAGTTCATAGGAAAATTAGTTTATCATTTTCATGTTTACATAAGATACTTAGCTTAGTCATCTTAGTCATAGAGTCGTTCTGGTAGTACGTATCATAGGCATATCCTCTTATCTAACATCATTGTTATCATTATCGTCATGGAAGTATCCTCGTTAGAGGAGTCATAGTACTTATCATTTGGTAACGAAATCGGGATTAAAGTTTCCCTTTAGATTCACTTCAAGTAAGTCAAGCAAGACTATAAGGAAAATCCGAGAGTAACGGGCCCACCTCGGGCCGGATGAGGTAGCGTATACGATTTACATATATTACGTGTCATAGCGTTACTTGTGAGGATCTTAGGGTAATCGGGTCCCATTTATACAAGTGCTAAGGGTTTAGGAGGTTTTTCCCACAATTGGCACACTTTCTAATTCAATTCTATTGAACAAAAAGGAGAAAACTTTAGGTGCGGATTCCGAGGAACAGAGTTGTCCCCGAGGCTCGTACCCGACTTATTACACCTAAGACATGCCATAGAAAGAAGGGTGAAGCCTTACATACCTCTTTCCGCTCCTTTTGCTATTCCAAATTCACGTCACAATTTCGTCAAAATCTGCAAATTGGTCGTTTTTACCAAAACTCTCATTAGTATACTTAGAGTTGAAATCTTAAGGAAACACTTGGCTACCGAAATTTCGGCAGCATTTCCTCTGTTTATATGCCTCGCCCGAAATTCCAATTCGCTAACCAACAACATCAACAACAATACCAATAGTCGTAATATCATTTCCAACACCAACATATGCCATAAAACAACCCACACACTATTTTCCAAATTTCTCAACCAACCCACTTGTGATACAACTATTTAATAATCTTTACTTTCGTAAGGAAGTTGAAATTAACACTAAGAACATCAATAGCAACATCCCCAACATCCTACAAGATAAATATAAGTATTTCCATCCAAATTTCTCTTCAACCCTCAATCTATAAATCAAAAACATCAACACAACAACTAAAACTTTTATTTCTTGCAAATATTCCTTAATCAAACTTGATAAAGAAAGAGATTTAATGATTCATACCTTATTTTTATGAAGGTAGACAAATCTTCAACATTTACTTGTTCCCAAGCTAAATCCAACACCAATCTAAACTATAATCGCGTCTCCGCGTTGCCCGGACTTCAATTGGTATTTCGTTGCTTGAATTTTCACTCAAAATTCTCATTTTTGAGTGGGATTTTGGACCCCTTTTTCTGCTGAAATTTCTGGAATGTTGGAGCATATTTTTGATGAATAAAAAATGGGTTTTAGCCCCTTTTATAATAAATTGGGTCGGTGGTACTGTAGCTACAGTACTGCTGCAGTACTGTAGCGGTACTGTAGCGGTACTGTAGCAGTGCTGTAGCAGTGCTGTAGCAGTGCTGTTTCTACGCGACAGTTCAGTTTGTAACGTCTATAATTCTCTCCTCCGTTGTCCTATCAACGAACGGTTTGTTACATAATAAACTAGACTCGACGAAATGCATTTTAGGCTTTTGAAACGCCTTAAAACTCCAACTATACATGGAGATATACCCCTCCAAAGTTGACTAAAAATCCTTCCAGCATTTCTCAAATTTTCATCGAACTTATTTTCTTCAATTTGCTCGATCTCGAAATATTCCGAAACTCTCCATACATGATATTTATCACTTATTATACTAATAATCACTACAAAAAAAACACCGTTTAGCGACGGATTTTAGTGACAAAACAATTTCCGTCACTAGATAGCGACAGATTAGCTACAGAATTGTGATTTTGTCGTAAAATATGAAAATAAAAGAATAGGCATGTAGTATAGCTACGGATTAGCGACGGAAACTAACATCTGTCGCTAAATAGCGCGCAAAAGTTTAACGCCCACTTTTTAGCTGCGGATTTAGCGACAAAATGTTGGACGCTAAATTTATTAAATTTTAACGACAGATTTAGCTACAAATATTTTGTCGCTAATTAATTTTAAGTTTCAAAATACTTTAAAAGCAATTGCTACGGAAAGTATCCGTCGTTAGTGTTGTAATTTTTTATTTTAGTATCATCTAATACAATACACAGTGGCTCACTCCTAAATGTTAAAACATATTTGTCTCTTTCATCTCTGTCTAGGGTTTGGTCTTTTCATCAATTTGATCTCTTTCATCAATATCTTCATAATTGATTTTGGTGATGAGAAGATTTCACGGTATAGATCACTTGCTTAAACTCATAGTTGAAACACCCATCTTCTAACGAATCTTGTTTTTGGGCGAAGGGTTTATGGAAGCCGATTTTGGGGTTATGGGTGCGGATTTCTTCACATATGGTGATTTTGGAAGCTTCAAAATCTGGCATTAGGGTTTAATTCTCGAAATTCTTGCAGAATTAGGCCATAACTCCGGTGGACTTGTCTCTGAATCTAAATCAGTACTATCTTAGTACTAATTACTCCATGGGAGAGGTATTTGTAATTACTCTTTTCTGAATTCTTCGATTTAATTTTGAAACAGTTGATTGAACGTGTTCAGATTTGTACCATCTTTGCAAAATTAAAAATGTGAAAAAGCTAAAGATTTCAGTCTAAAGGAGTGGTTAGAGATACTCTAGTTTGATTTCTTTGTGGTATCCGTGTGTTTAATCGGATTCTGTTGTGGTCAAATCTTTAGTCTTACAATTTTTGCAGTCTAAAGCAATGATTTTAGGGCAAAAAATTATTGGAATGTGAAATTGGACAATTAGATTTGAGAAGAAAAAAATTATTTTCATTGCAAAATAAGCAGAACAGTGAAAAGGAATACAAGCCAAGCATGTTCTGCTCCTATGCTTGTTGTTGGTGTCAATGAGAAGGAATACTAGTAAAACCCCAACATTATTTATGATGCAAGTTGTACTACTAACTACCTTGCTCCTTTGGTAAAGGTTCCCTTTTTTGTTTCTTGCCCTGTTCTTCATTTTAACATTTGAAGATTTAAGTGAAATTTTATTAATTCCTCAACTTGACGCAACTTTAGAAGTTATTCATGACAAATTCGAAACTATTAGAGGGTCTTATGACCATAGTCCACTCCATAACAGTTCAAATAGTTCTACACGTATGTTAACTTTAAATACAACTTATGTTGTTTCCATTTGTATAATTCATCACTTAGAGAAAATTGTTGGACCATCATCCGAGGATGGGAGGGGTGGAAGAACTACTTCATTCAACATTATTCCTAGTAGTACTAGAGCTATTAAGGTTGTCGGAAGGTGAAACCAATGGAATGTTTACTTGGATGTCTTTCCAAGTTACAACTATCGATGTCCCTGTGGTTGATCTCACTGTGAGGATGTAGATAGTAACATATGATATCAAGTAAGATTGTGTACTTTACTTCTTTTACCCACCCCCCCACCCCCTTCCCTGAAAAATATCAATAACTTGTGTACTTTATTATATATCCTGGCATGTGTACATTACAAGCCTCCCTCTGTGGATCTAAGTTTTGCAAACAAAGGTGTAACAGTGATGGGAGAAATAGTAGTGGTGGACTTATGGCCATGTGAGCTGTTCTTTTATATTTCTACGTTGACATTTTATTAGGGAGGAGTTTGAAAGAATCTTGAAGGGAAGTCTAGGTTGCACTGAAATTTCCTTTATTGTATTGACCCAGCTTGTACCACACTAGAGAGCTGACGTGTTTATGACTGAACTGATTATCGCTCACTTTCTCACTCCATGGAAGACACTTGATTTAGTTGCTGCTATTTTCATTCTTTTTTTAACTGCTGCTCAAACTTATTTCACGGTTTGTCCTATAAATTGAAGCTTGAGCAGCAATTATGCCTTCATGTGTCTTGATCCATCGTACATTTTTTAGCACTATGTCAGTAATGCTTTTAAAGTAATCTCTTTTGTTTTTCAGATTTGCATAGAGAAGGCACAGTTCATTTGGATTTGTTTGTTGTCTGAAAATAATCAATCATTCCAATCTTGACAAATAAAGTGCAATTGTTTCTTTTCTCTCATTACTACATATTTATTGGTTTGATTCCTTAAAATCATGTAAATTGTTCATTTCAATAAAGGTGACCCTTTACTAGTATTCCCCACTACCATAACACAACAGGTTTGTAATTTAAATGAAAATGATATGCAAACTGGTAAACTAGTTGTCAGGTAGCTAATAGGTAAAAGTATCTACAATTAATCATCAAACTTTTGTTTCCTGCAAGCTCAATTTAAATTTTTTAGTTTTCTTTAAGGTAAGACCCGTAGAAAGATCAAGACTAGTTATATATGTTTAACTGATCTTACATGGTTAAGTCATTTTGTGACAATATCTATTGTCATATAAAATGAAAGAGTGGAATACATAATTGGAACCCCTATTCACAAACTTTAAATTTGTAGAATAAAGCTATATTTTGTGAATGTGCACCCTTCTGGTATGTTGCTATTTTAGCAGGTCTTCTTTCTGTTAAATACCTGTGTTGTGCTTGTGCATTTTTAATATTTAGTAAAGCTTTTGAGAATAATTGCATTTGTGGTGACATGAAAGTATATAGGCTGTTATTTTCAAGCTTTATTCATCATTTTTTACATAACTAGAGGTCATGTGACTGTACATTGAGATTTCTGCTAACTGTATGAGCCAAACTCGAGCATTGCCATGTGTTTATATTGAGTGGCCTTGTGTTTCTTATTTTCTTTGGTTGTATGTCGGTAGAGTACCTTATCTAAAACTTTCTCTTCTATGCAATTCGGATAAAGCTGAATGAAGGCGAAGCACTAATTGGAGCAATTTTCGAAGCCCCCAATTTATTGACATGTAATCAATGTTGATTGTCAACCCTTTGATTCACCAATATCTTTCTCTTTCATTATTTTTCACATAAGTTGAAAATTAAATGTTTGAGTCTTTTAAGTTAGATCAGTTTCTTGGTTCTATGCAGTTAATGTTTAGTTTGGTTGTTGAAAATATGTTATGTTATTTGCAAAGTTTGGTTGTAGTTGTCGTTTACCATTATAGCTATCTGGTGCATTTGGATTGTGATTTCTGGTGCATTCATTTTCAATTGTACTGCACTCATTGATGCAGTTTTTGTTATAAAAAGTCTGGTGCATTTGAGTGAAAAGTCTAGTGCATTTGGCGCATAAACTGTGGGGGGGGGGGGGGTGAGAATTTGGTGCATTTGAGTGAAAAATGTGGTGTGTTTGGCGCATAAATCTAATAAGCAATTATTTTCATATTTTCAAGTACTTTGGTTGGGCGAGCTGCAATATATTTGCATGCTTACACACATGCCATGGAAAATCATTTCGTGCATGGTGATCGATCTCGAGTTATGCACATACGTAAAACATTATGTGATCTTATTGACCTTTATAGATGGAATATTCATATTCATTTATCAGACATGAAAGTATAATTTTTTTTTTTAGGTTTTCATTTACTTTTATTTACAGGATAGAAGTCCGGAATTGTTAGAGCAACAGTGATCACAACAATAATTACATTTGATCAAAGGGATGTTGCAACTAGAATGTATTACGAGACCATGGAAGGAAATATGAAGAGAAGACTTTATGATCTTGGATCTCAAGGGAAACTCTATTATGAACTTGGTCCTACTTTCGATCCTGATGAACATCACTCTCCAACAGCACATTAGTTAGCTTTTGTCTTTCAATTCTATCAGTTGAAGAGCAATTTTGAACGTTGATGCTTTAGGATTTATGTATTTTTGGATCTACTTGTTAATCTTCAGATTACTATTTATATGGAAGCAGCTTCTTGTAATGCTTATGATTATCACTACATTTAATTTAATATGTTTTCTAGGGATTTTGAACAACATATTAAAATATATAAGAAAAAAAATAGCATAGCTAAATAACTAATTAATATAAAATTAAAAATAATATTATACAAATTGCGACGGAATAGCTACAGAATTTTCGTAGCTAACATTTCTCTGCACGAAATCAACTACCAAATTAGCGACGGTTTTATATGTATTAGCTATGGAAATGTTTGTCGCTAAAGGTAGCGACGGAAATTATTTGTCGCTAATCCGTAGCTAAACTTAGTGACGGACGCTAAATTTTCGTCGCTAAAGGCTTAGCTACGAGCATTTTAGCGACAGACGAAATTCTGTTGCTAATCCGTCGCTAAACAGCTTTAGCAACAGATTTGGGTGGTTTAGCAACGGATTTCGTCTGTCGCTAAAACCAGTTTTTTTTGTAGTGAATGATCATGTTCTCGTGTTTCAAAATACTCTTTCCCGATTACGACTTACGAGATCGTAATTCACCCTCTTTCTTCGTTGTTACGTACTTTCCATGGCTTGTGCTTTTCAAAACATTATGGGACGTCTCCGACACTTCCTTACTACGGTGAGGTAAATGTCATACTCCTGCTCTGAAAACGCGGGGTGTAACATCCTCCCCCCCTTTAAAAACATTCGTCCTCGAATGTTGAGGCAGAGTTCGCTCCGAGGTAGATATCAATGTTTTTACCCGTATTTGTCGGTATTTACTTTACTGACTTGCATCCTTACTTGATCATTTAAAACTGAACTTATTCGAATTACGCAGTTTATCCTTCCTCTTTTGTAGCCAAAATTTATGCCTGCACTCAAGGTCATCTCTTTTCTTATTATCTGTCTGTCTACTAACTCTCCATGCTTTATCTTTTTCATTGTCTCTTCAGTCTTCATTGTTTACATTCTCTTATGCACCTTTCATCCCGTGCCTACCACATACTTTTATCCAATTTTTGATCTCATCTTCTTTTTATTCAGGAATTCTTGTTCTCTTCGATCTCCACGTATCTTTCGTACGTTTCATAGATGTCCCAAGCCTTTGTCTCCTTGGAGTTGAATTATTCTTATTCTTCCTCCCTTAAAATAACCTCGAGACTGGTCATATTTTAGCATCCTTTGCTTTCTATAGCAGTTGAATTAATCTTTGCGATACTTTATCCTTCAACTGATTTAACACCGAAACGTCTCGCTTAATTTCTCTTTCCTTCAATTGGACTTCTGGCCCTTGGCTAACTAATGGAAATTCGTGTACTTATATCAAAAACATCTCAAACCTCTTCTTTAATGATTCATTTCCTTCAATCTACTCTTAAAGTTCTGATCCTTAGTTCGGCTAATAAATTAGGGGTGAATTCAGAAGTTTGTCGAAGAATAACCACGATTCTTAGTCATGCAGTGAATTCAGATCTTTTCATTCTTTCTTTTGTCTGTAACCAATTTGTCACGGATAAGATGTCATGTACATATATACATTTCCATCACTATTTTACTTACCAACACTTCCAGAAGCCAATCAAACTTTCTTTAGTCCTGAAGCCCTGTCATGCTTTCTCCCCTTCTGCTAGCCTAGTCCGTCTCCACTTACCCGACTTCTATAGGGTTTTTAACCACTTCATACGCTCTAATTTACCTTAGGATACCTAATTTCACATTCGTCTCTTGTTCCCCCGTTTATGACATTTTCAGCATATTTCCCAGGGGGTCACCCATCGTGATATTGCTCTCACCCTAGCACGCTTAACCTTGAAACTTTAGTGCATTTTAATACGTGAATGCTGGTATAATCATATCGACTGCCCCGCACGACCTTTGTCACATCATTTAAGGTAAGTCGGGGTTCTAGCAACTCCCAAAACGTCCTCACGGCGGGTCCCGCTCCTATCTTCACTTTCCTAACCATACAACTACCATACTGCCTCTGCTTAAATCTTTGCTATTTACTCCTATCCATACATATAACTATCTTTTATCGGGGTTTCTAAATTCACACTGGTGGCGGGGACATCTGAGGCGTCATTACTTATATCCGCTAAATCTTTGAACCCCTTTTTGAATTTCTACCTGCCGTTATTAATTAGTATTCCTGCGGAGGTTACGTATACATAGAAAGTTTTAAAGAAAATCTCATATACCTGTAGCCGATCAATCTCGAGCCTGGCCCGGGGAGCTACCAGGTGAAGTATGTTCTTCATTCTCGTCTGTCTGCTCATCGCTCACCCGACCCTCGTCATTTCTTGCGTCTGAATCCGAAGAGAATAGCGGTGATTCCTGGTTCTCTGATGGCCGGAACAAGGGACAGGAGAAATCCATAGCACTCTCCGAGGTGGCCGGGCTGGCACGGTCCTCCATCACGGGGGTAACTGGCGTACCCCCGGAAGCCTCCTCATCTGTCATCCCAGAAGAGTGCTCTGATGGGTCTGTGCCATAACTATCCTCCTCCCTGGAGGTAAGAAGCTCTGGGGGGGTCATCGTCGAATCCTCTGAGGGATCTGTATCATAGCCACTGTCTGTGGAGTCCCCTGCCCTAAGGGTCAGAATCTCGGGTGGAATTGTCGCTGGGTCCTCCGACGGATCCATATCATAGTTGTCCTCCGCGGGATCCTCCGCTCTGGGAGTCAGAAAATCTGGAGGAGTTGTGGCTGAGTCCTCTGACGGGTCTGACTCAATCGAATAGCCGAGGCTCCCCCTACTCGGCTCTGGAGATACTCTAGGGGCCTTACTGGTGCCCCCATCATCTGAAGCTGATCTCTTCATCGACAGTACTGAAACCATAGCATAGGATTTGGAAAGGGATATGGAAACCTGATAGCATAGCTCTATCGCACGATCTTAGGACACAAAGAAGGTCATATTTCTTAAATGCCCTGTAGCCTCCTGCCTATAAGTGTGGCGCGCTACACACCCATAAACAAGACTCTACTGGACACGGCTCGTAGACAAACCCCTAGGACCGAACTGCTCTGATACCACTTCTGTCACGACCCAATTAGGGGCCGTGACGAGTACCCGATACTTGTACCGAGCACCCCTTGTCTATCGTTTTGCCTTTACCTCTTAGCAAGCCGTATGAACGGTGCCATATTTTTTTTTGAACATTAACATTAGCAGCGTCATTATGAACATAGACTAGTAAACTTCGTTATCACTTTATACAACAACATTAACATGCTAAAACACCATATATCTATCTATACCTGACTGACTGTACATATCTGTCTACGAGACTATAGACATAGTACGCTTATACATAGAAAGGGCCGAGTACTGTCGTGCCCAAGAATACATACACAAAATAGTACCACTGAAGTGAGGCTCCGGAACAACTGGAGCGCTGTAGAGTACCGCTGGTAGGGCTCCTAAGGATCAAGTCCACCCGTCTGCTGACCTGCGCGGCATGAAACGCAGCGTCCACAAGAAGAGACGTCAGTACGAATAGTGTACCGAGTATGTAAGACATGGAAGATAACACAAGCAATAACATAGTGTATAATTAATAATGTCATGGAGTCATAGGACATAGAAAATAGAACTTATACCATGTCATGTATTATCATATCTTATCTTGTCTTGTCGTAGCATATCGCGTTATAGTATATCGTGTCATAGTATGTCAGGCTATAGTATATCATATCATAGTTCATCATATCATAGCATAGCATGTTATAGCGTGTCGTGTCATAGCATAGCGTGTCATAGCATGTCTCACCATAGCATAGCATGTCATAGCGTATCATAGCATAGCATAGCTTGTCATGTCATGTCCTGTCGTGGTAGATCATAGCATATCATGTCATAGTATAGCTTACCATAGCATAGCATGTCATAGCGTATCATAGAATAGCATAGTTTGTCATATCATGTCCTGTCGTGGTAGATCATAGCATATCATGTCATAGTATAGCTTACCATAGCATATCTTATCATAGCATGTCTGGTCATGACATGGTAGGTCATGTCATAGCGCCGAACAATGTCGGCTCACCCACATAGCGCCGATATACACCGGCTCACCCATATATCCCGCGTCCGGGATGATAAGCCAGCTGATCAGGTAGCAATGAAACATGTTTCCCTTCTCATTCCCCCATGTATCCCTTCCCCCCAGCCCAGGTTCATATACATAGCTTGCATATATGTACTTTGTATGCATATACACATCTTATATACGTACACATATTTTTGTATTCATATACATAGCTTGTATACATATACATGTCTTATATACATTTACTTATCTTATATACATATACATATTTTATATAAATATACATCATATAAGCACACAAGGGAGCCCAAGGGAAAATCATGTAGCCATCGGAGTGACGTAAGGTCGGTGACCTCCGAGTACATTATGGAATACTCATGATCGCTCTTGTCTCACCTCGAAGGGACGAATATTTTAAGGTGAGATGGTCAACGGAGAATAGTATTAAAGTAAACGTAGAATGAAATCGTGGGCGTCATAGATGGCAGTTCATAGGCTTGGAAGTCTTTAGAAAGTGAAGTCATAGCTAGGGAATATAAATAGGATTCGAAAATTAGTTTATCATTTTCATGTTTACATAAGATACTTAGCTTAGTCATCTTAGTCATAGAGTCGTTCTGGTAGTACGTATCATAGGCATATCCTCTTATCTAACATCATTGTAATCATTATCGTCATGGAAGTATCCTCGTTAGAGGAGTCATAGTACTTATCATTTGGTAACGAAATCGGGATTAAAGTTTCCCTTTAGATTCACTTCATGTAAGTCAAGCAAGACTATAAGGAAAATCCGAGAGTAACGGGCCCACCTCGGGCCGGATGAGGTAGCGTATACGATTTACATATATTACGTGTCATAGCGTTACTTGTGAGGATCTTAGGGTAATCGGGTCCCATTTATACAAGTGCTAAGGGTTTAGGAGGTTTTTCCCACAATTGGCACACTTTCTAATTCAATTCTATTGAACAAAAAGGAGAAAACTTTAGGTGCGGATTCCGGGGAACAGAGTTGTCCCCGAGGCTCGTACCCGAGTTATTACACCTAAGACATGCCATAGAAAGAAGGGTGAAGCCTTACATACCTCTTTCCGCTCCTTTTGCTATTCCAAATTCACGTCACAATTTCGTCAAAATCTGCAAATTGGTCATTTTTACCAAAACTCTCATTAGTATACTTAGAGTTGAAATCTTAAGGAAACACTTGGCTACCGAAATTTCGGCAACATTTCCTCTGTTTATATGCCTCGCCCGAAATTCCAATTCAATAACCAACAACATCAACAACAATACCAATAGTCGTAATATCATTTCCAACACCAACATATGCCATAAAACAACCCACACACTATTTTCCAAATTTCTCAACCAACCCACTTGTGATACAACTATTTAATAATCTTTACTTTCGTAAGGAAGTTGAAATTAACACTAAGAACATCAATAGCAACATCCCCAACATCCTACAAGATAAATATAAGTATTTCCATCCAAATTTCTCTTCAACCCTCAATCTATAAATCAAAAACACCAACACAACAACTAAAACTTTTATTTCTTGCAAATATTCCTTAATCAAACTTGATAAAGAAAGAGATTTAATGATTCATACCTTATTTTTATGAAGGTAGACAAATCTTCAACATTTACTTGTTCCCAAGCTAAATCCAACACCAATCTAAACTATAATCGCGTCTCCGCGTTGCCCGGACTTCAATTGGTATTTCGTAGCTTGAATTTTCACTCAAAATTCTCATTTTTGAGTGGGATTTTGGACCCCTTTTTCTGCTGAAGTTTCTGGAATGTTGGAGCATATTTTTGATGAAGAAAAAATGGGTTTTAGCCCCTTTTATAATAAATTGGGTCGGTGGTACTGTAGCTACAGTACTGCTGCAGTACTGTAGCGGTACTGTAGCAGTGCTGTTTCTACGCGACAGTTCAGTTTGTAACGTCTATAATTCTCTCCTCCGATGTCCTATCAACGAGCGGTTTGTTACATAATAAACTAGACTCGACGAACTGCATTTTAGGCTTTTGAAACGCCTTAAAAATCCAACTATACATGGAGATATACCCCTCCAAATTTGACTAAAAATCCTTCCAGCATTTCTCAAATTTTCATCGAACTTATTTTCTTCGATTTGCTCGATCTCGAAATATTCCGAAACTCTCCATACATGATATTTATCACTTATTATACTAATAATGATCATGTTCTCGTGTTTCAAAATACTCTTTCCCGATTACGACTTACGAGATCGTAATTCACCCTCTTTCTTCGTTGTTACGTACTTTCCATGGCTTGTGCTTTTCAAAACATTATGGGACGTCTCCGACACTTCCTTACTACGGTGAGGTAAATGTCATACTCCTGCTCTGAAAACGCGGGGTGTAACAGTGTCTGCCCATGCCAAAAGGTCATGGTGTATCCGTATAGCTGCCCGCCTTGGCGGTGACTGCCCGGCCAACTAGGCGCGGTGTAATATTATCATGACATGCTCATATTATTATAGTACATGCGTAAGCTCAAGATCAACTATAATTTATCGGGGTGACGTAAGGTCGTGATCCCCCGATTTCATTATGGAGCAATTATTGACATTCATCCGATCGACCATATCTGCTACTATGGCAGGTGCATACCGGGCCAAAGAATCAAACTCCATATTATACTCACGGACGCTCCGACCCCTCTGCTACAGATGCAAAAATCGGTCAACCCGCGCCCGCCATAACTCTGGGGGCAAAAAGTGGTGAGTGAAAGCAGTCACGAACTCGTCCCAAGTAGCTGGGGTAGCACCCTCACCCCTGGATAGCTCCCAGGACTCATACCAGTGAGCAGCAACATCCCGTAGTCTATGCGAAGCCAACTCAACAGACTCAGTCTCTGAAGCTCTGACCAAATCTAGTGAGCGCCGCATCCCCCGAATAAAGTCATGGGGGTCCTCGTCGAGCCACATAATAAGAACTCTCGAACCCTCAGGCTGTCACGCCTGTCGTCATCGTCATCATCTCTCCGCCCGCGTCTGCGAGCCTGCCCCGCTACCAGTGTGGTCAATAACTGCACAACCTCTCTCAGTGTCCTGTCCTCCGCCCCTGGCTGAGGAGCTGGAGGTTCGGGTGCGGGTACTCGGGCCCCTGGAGCTGCTGATGGACCTGCTCCAGGCTCCGCCGGTGGTGGTGTAGCGGATCCCTCTGAATGGGGCACAACCTCGGGCAAATCATAAACACGAGCCCGGGTAACTCGCTGTGCCTGAATAGTGCCTGCCATCCCTGCCTTGCCCTTCTGGGCCGCTGTTGCCTTCTTCGGAGGCATCACTGCAAACACAATAACGGATCAGATGAAAATCGTCCTAATAGCACAACTCTAACGCACGATCTAAGATTCCAAAGAAAAGTAGAACCCTAAATGCCCTGTAGCCTCCTGTTTATAGACGTGGTGCACAACACACCGATAAACAAGACTCTACGAGACACGGCCTGTAGACATTCCGAGGACAAACCGCTCTGATACCACTTTTGTCACGACCCAACCCCGTAGGCCGTGACTAGTGCCCGATCTGGGCACCCAAACCCATCTATCAAATGCATTCAAGTATATAGCAGAAGCCGCCAAGGCTATATTCTAAATTTAGATAATTTACAGAAAAATTTCGGCAGAGTTTCCTTTGTTTTACAGACTATCCAAAATAACCCTGCGCACAGAAAATACCAACAAAGGCCACACCGGCCAACAAGGCAACATGTAAACATATGCGGACCGGCCGCCGCGGCGAATGGGATCGCCCAAACACATCATATACACACATCCGTATAGAAAGACCCAACCCACAAACATGTCCACAGACCTCTAAACAGACTGACAGAATCATATGACGGGACAGGGCCCCGCCGTACCCAAATAGTCAGATAAACAGAAATATATACATAACAAAAGATGTATGTACCAAAAGTGGACTCCGGATCAAAAGGGAGTACTCCGAAATAGCAGAAAGTGGAGCCTACAGTGATGGATCACCTGTATCTGTACCTGCGGGCATAAAACGCAGCCCCCGAAGAAAGGGGGTCAGTACGAAAGATGTACTGAGTATGTAAAGCATAGAGTACAGAAATATGAGCCATAACTGAAAACAAACATGATACAAAGGGGAAATACCGAACAGTATATCAAAATCTGCATCAAAACCATATATACATAATGCAAACAAACCCATGCAAAGCTCAAGAACGTGGTCACCACTCCGACGCTGGTGCCACACACAGCATAACACCAGAAGGTTCAAATCTCCGTACATCCCCGATCACACATATCAGCATAACATATCACCAGCCATATCACAGCATAACTCCAAACGGAACCCGGCCCTATGGCGTGGTCTCGGGAACCATAACACAGCATACGGCCGAATTTATCATATCGCGCACGAATCATAACCGGCCCGGGAACCGGTGAACGAAGTCATAATAAGGGCACGAGCGGAGTCGTGAGCAACCAATGCAATTTGTATGTCAAAATATTCTTTGAAACTTGTTAAGATCATAAGTCAAATCTTTAGTCAAGGTAGTCGACAATTAGTTAATACGGAGTTCGTTTCACAAAGGTGTTCCCGAAATGGTGTTTATAGCCCAAAATACAGTTTAACATATTGTGGTAATCAAGACATTATTTTATAATAGACAATTTCATAAACAAAGGTCTCTTATCGACATATTACAAAAAAGAGGGCCTAATAGAGCAAACAAAGGCACCTCGGGGTTAGCGGGCCCACCTTGGGTCAAGTCGAGGCGGCGGACATGAATCACGGACATTTGAGGTCTATGGGACCATACGTGAAGGTTCCGAAGCGATTTGATTACATTTGCATAAGTTTCGGACATTTGGTTACTTTCCAGCCAAGATAAGGTCTTTAAGATTCAATTCGATTGAATGAAAAGTAGACATTTTCTAATTCGGATTTCGAGGAACAGAATTGCTCCCGGGGTTTCGATATCGACCTAGCATACCTAGACATGCCAAAAGAAGGAGTGGGTAGCCTTACATACCTTATATGCGCCTTACGCTCGCCCAAAACTCAAGTCCCGTTTCGCTCAGAATCTGCAAATGGCCAATGTTACCAGTTAGGGATTTCAAGGCTTAAGAATTCACTTAACCTCATTTTTGTCAACCGAAATTTCGGCAGCATTTCCCCTATATATATAACACCCCGAGACTTAGCTCGGCTCCATATACAACAACAACAACAACCCACAATATCACAAACATCACAAGTCATAACAAAATCACTCTAACGTCAATATTCTTTCTTTCTACATAATTCAACAACTTTCATCCAAACTTCACAACATCAAACTAACATCCACATTATCATATTATTTTACTCATTCAAAGTTATTCAAACACATTCCAATAATATCCCAAGCGATATACATGAAGTTAAGCAATCCGCTAATTTCCATATTCTATTCAAAACTTCTACGAATGCAAAAAAACTTCCCAAATCACATTGTCTTCCTTCCAAATTTATTAACAACAACCATAATCCACATTTAAAGTCTTACTTCCACAATTATATAAGAATATACCAAAAATCATATAATTTCCCATAAACAGCCACAACCATTTTCAATACCAATTCAACTCGTTAAACGTTCATTTACGTCATAAATGCCACAACGACGCAATTAACAAACTAAATAAAATCAAATTCATCTCCTTCACCACAACATGGCTCACGGCCACTTCATCACACACACACACACACACGGTTTCACACACACACTCCAAAACTACGTAATTCTCGTCTATTCCCAATCCTTATAATATTCATACAAGTTACATAACACAAAAGTGGCAAAATCCTTACCTTTTCTTAAAATTCCGATTTGCCGCAAACGTCTCCCTTTCGCCAAACAAATTGTATCACGTCGGAGAGCGTCTTGAATATACTACAAATACAAGAAGGACACGATTTTTGGATTAAAAGCCAAGGCTAGAATTGTTTTTTTTTATAGGGGTTGCGGCCGAGAGCTTCAAGCTCAAAGTTGAGTTTGATTTTTGTGATCTTTATCTTCAACTTGCTAAGAATATACTAGTATATATCCTACTAGATTAAATGGTCACATGAAAAACACATGACCATTTAAATGGGGCTTGGGCCAAGACTCTTGGCCGGCCACCCCTCATCTTGGGCTTCAAATTTTTCTTCAAATTTTTCTTGGCCCAATTCGTTAAAATCTCGTTTTGCAAATTCCCGAAACTAATTTCCGAAATTTTAAATTTGCCCTCGGCCTTCCCCGATGTCTTTACACCAATAATTTCATAAACGACATAAGCATATTAACTAAAATCAAATTATTGCCTTGTAGCACACAAGTCTTATTTTCTATATATATATATATATATGAACAAGAAATGTTTTTCAAAGGAAGTATTACTATGTATATATGTATATATGTGGATCGGGTTGCATGTTCCGTAGCACTCAGCATGCATGGTACTTCCAAAAGGCATTCATTGTACAGGTTACTCTTTTATCTTACGGTATGCCCTATATGTCCATTTTGTTATTACTCATACTTTACATCCCTTACTATGTTACTATTCATGTCTTACATACTCAGTATATTGCTCGTACTGACCCCCTTTCTTCGGGGGCTGCGTTTCATGCCACGCAGGTGTATACAGATGAGTAGAGGACATTGCTAGGAGATGTACCAGCTGGATTGGCGAGCTCCATTTCCTTCCGGAGTGTTGTCGAGTCAGAGTATTCATGATTATGGTATCTTGATTTATGTGAGAGACTTTGCAGACAAAGTCACGTGTATAGCATGTCAGTCTTGTAAGCGGCTCTGCAAGCCGTCATACCATTATGCATTATGTTACAAATTCCATATGATTATAGATTTTACTTGATTTGAGAACGACGTAAAGAATGGTTTTGACAAGTTTTTATTATGCATTTCATTTCGTAACTCAAGAGTCCAGTGAGGTTATGAACATAACGAGAGCTAAGAGGGGTTCGCTTGGCCCTGAGTATGGGGTCGGGTGCCCATCATGCCCTATCAAGATTAGGGTGTGACAAATAGATCTAGCTCTCTTACCTTGCCTTCTGTCATTATCACGATCACTTCTCTACAGCTGTTGTCGTTCCTCAAGATTCTGAGCATGTGCCTGTATTCGGGAAATATCCATTCCGTCTTGCAAAGAGGCCGTTAGACAATCTCTAAATAAGCTTGGCCCCAAACCACTCACGAATCTTTGGACCCGGTCTCCCATATCGGCTACCATAGTTGGAGGGTATCTAGCCAAAGAATTGAACTTCATACTATACTCTCGGGCACTCATGATTCCTTGCTTTAGATTTAAGAACATGTCCGCTCTAGCTCGACGGACCTCGGGTGGCAAATAATGATGAATAAAAGCATCCACAAATTCTTGCCAAACCGAAGGAGGCGCGTTCTCTCCTCTTGATGCCATCCAATTGTTATACCATAATACCGCCATATCGCGGAGTCTATAAGAAGCCAACTCCACAGATTCGGTCTTAGAGGCATGAATAATATTTAAGGTCCTCAACATTTCATCAATAAAGTTTTGTGGATCTTCATCCGGTTTCGACCCAAAGAACTCCGGAGGATTTAAGGTCATAAAATAACGAGCTCTCGTGCTAGCCGAACGATCACTCGGGCCGGCATTCTGTCGTTGTGCCTGGGCGGCAACCAATTGGGTCAATAAATGTATGGCCTCAGTCACTTGCTGACCCGAAGAACCCGCTGGAGGAATCGGAGCAGAGGCTCCTCCTTGCTCTTCTACATTGGGCGGGGCCTCATTTTGTGATTCACCCTCTTCTACATTCTTCAGAGGTTCTCTTTCCGCCCGTATTTTTGTCATATCTTTGCCCTTCCGGGCAGCTGTAGCTTTTCCCTTTGGCGGCATTCTGAAATCATAACATACTTTTAGAAAGAAGGGAATCTTATACATGGCTCTATCGCACGATCTCATAGAAGAAAGATGGTCATTTTCCTAAATGCCCAGTAGCCTCTTGTTTATTGATGCGGCGCGCTACACACCATAAACAAGACTCTACTAGGCACGGTCGTAGACACTTCCTAGGACTCAACCGCTCTGATACCACTTTTGTCACGACCCAGCTGGGGGCCGCGACGGGTACCCGGGGCTAGCCACCGAGCACCACTCGCTCTACCACTCATCTTACTCACTTAAGGCCCTTTTTATCAACTTCATACACGAATTATAGGATAAACATATTTTAGATAGAAATATAAATGCTTTATATACATTTGCCTCTCGGCCATCAAAACAATATATACATATAATAACATCTTGTTAGACCATCTAACCCACACTGCGTATCTACGAGCCTCTACTGATAGACTGTATATATATATAGACGGAACAAGACTCTGTCGTGCCCAAAATATGCATATATACCAAAAGGAGAATCACAAGCACCTCCGAACAATGGAGTGCTCTCAATCAGCTGGCAGGTACTATGGATCTGGATCAAGCTCACCTCCTTGTCTACCTGTGGGCATGAACACATCGTCCAAAGAAAAAGGACGTCAGTACGAATATTGTACTGAGTATGAGAGGCATAAACAATGAAGAAGGACAACAATAGTATCATGAGAACATCATTAGGAAACATCTGGATCTGAATGACAATCATAAGAGAAGTAATGCATGCTGTCTTACTCATACTCATCATCATATCATAGATGCATAATATGTAAGTTGCCCGTCCATACCGGAACGCAGTGATAATCAATAATATTAGCCCGCGTCCAGGCCTCCCGCATCCGGGGTACCATCTCATGCCGCCCACTAGTGGTGTCTGCCCATGCCAAAAGGTCATGGTGTATCCGTATAGCTGCCCGCCTTAGCGGTGACATCCCGACCAACTAGACGCGGTGTAATATTTTCATGACATGCTCATATTATTATAGTACATGCGTAAGCTCAAGATCCACTATACTTTATTGGGGTGACGTAAGGTCGTGATCCCCCGATTTCATTATGGAGCAATTATTGACATTCTGCCTCACCTTGAAGGAATTAGCACATAAGGTGAGCGTAAGTAATCAATAACATCTCTATCATTATGGCATCATCGTATTATATCTCTTATCTTATATAGACATTTTTAGATATAGGCTTTTTAGCTTTCTTCGGAATACATGAACTCATGAAGAGGAAAAGAATTTATGCTATAGGATTCATGCCATTAGAAGGAAAGGACTAGCCTCACATACCTTTGTCGTTTAGCTAAGCTATCGATCGCTTGCTCCCCTTAATGTCACGTTGCTACCTTCACGAAAGAACCCGTATTAACGTTAGCTAATCGACTCAAGGGAATACGTCACTATTTCTAGAGAAAATTGGGCAGCACTTCCTTTATTTATACTACCTCTCCCATAGTCTATATCAACTCCCCAACATTCACAACAACATCCACAATATTACAATCAACAACCATCATTTATATACGTTTATCACATTCCACCATTTTCCTCCAATTTCCCCACATTTATTCTTATAACTCATTTTTTTTTTTCGCACACTTAATACTTGTTTCATGATATAAACATCAATTATAACGTATTCATAATCACAACACATCAACATTTATGATTCAATGCCACTATCATTCAACGGTGACACTATTCACCCATTCTAGACCCATTTCCCCTGTCTTTCTACAATTCAAGATTCTTAGTCTTCTAATACCTTAAACAACATGATAAAGTCATGAAGCTTACCTTAGATGATGGTTGAATAAGTCTTGAGTAGTAATGCCTTCTTTGCACCAAAACCCTACTTCACCTTTCTTGGGTTTTCTTGAGGTAGATGACCTTTACTTGCATTTCATACACTTTGTTTCATGGATTTAGTGTTGTTGATCTTGATGTTCCTTTGATTCACTTGGATGAAGTGTTTTGGAGAATATTCTAGAGTGTTCTTGAATTGTGGAGATGAGAAATGAAATAAAATGAGGTTAGGGTCCCTTTTTAATCTCAAAATCTGATTTTTAATGAACAACAGTCGGGGTGTACATTGGTCGTAAACCACAGTTTACGGACTGTATACTGGTTTACGGTCCGTCCTCCACGGTCGTATTTAAGCATATCATAAACAAAAAGGTTGGCTGGAGATCCTGGCAGTTTACGACTCAGTTTACGGGCCGGGCCGTATTTCGATTTACGGTCCGTATTCTGGGTCGTATTTTACCATTTCAACATTTAACAGAAAGTCAAATTTTTTGAAATGTTGAAGGAAGATGGCACTTTACGGTCCGTAAATCACTTTACGGGCCGTAAATCACTTTACGACCACTGGGCTGAAATAAAATTCTGCAACTCTCTCCTTTCCAAAAATTCATAATTAGCCATTCCCTACTTAGTAAAACATCGCACACTCACACCCTTCATTGGTCTATTCATTGTAGGCTCGCAGAAAATTTCCGAGGTGTAACATTAGCGATCTGCCCTGTTATCTCTTCCTATTTACTTTCTCTTTCATCCTTCCGCTTTACATTTCAATCGTATCTCAATATTCTTACTTTATTCGACGCACATCTTTCGTACCGTCGCTTCCCTTTGTTCTGATTCATTCAATTTGCTTAGTTCTCAACTTATAACTGAACTTATCATCAGGAGATACATTTAATCAATTTCTCTATTTTACTTACATCGATTTACCTCTATGACAACCAATTCATTAACATATGAATACGTACCCTGATAACATAGTCTCAACGAAGTGACGTAGCTCTGTAACTTCAACATCATCAATCACTTTCTTCTGCTGTAATCAAGGGTTAATATAAGGAATCTCATTTCCTATGGCTTAGCTCTATCGCACGACCTTAGAGATGAAAGAAGAGTATCAATCCTAAATGCCTTGTAGCCTCCTGTTTATAGATGTGGCGCGCTACACACCATAAACAAGACTCTACTAGACACGGCTCGTAGACTCTTCCTAGGACTGAACTGCCCTGATACCACTTTTGTCACGACCCGGCTAGGGGCCATGACGGGTACCCGGGGCTAACCACTGAGCACCACTCATTCTATTACTTATCATGCTCATTAAGCGTACATTCATTAATATGATCCTCAAATCATAGGGAAAACCATTTTTCATTTGGAAACATAATTACTTTTATATACATAAGCCTCTCGTTTATCAAAATAATAATATAGATACAATAGTAACGTCGTGAGACCATACTACCCACACATACGTATCTATGAGCCTCTACTAGAGTACTAGACATATGGACGGGACAAGACCCCTTCATTCCCAAAATACATATACATATATATACACAAAAGGATAAACCAAATAGCACCACCGGAATAACGGAGTGCTCCAGTGAATCTGCTGATAGCTCTTATAGGTCTGCACCGTCTCCCGGTCTACCTGTAGGCATGAACACAGCGTCCAAAGAAACGGACGTCAGTATGAACATTGTACTGAGTATATAACGCATGAATGAAATGAACATAATAAAGAAATCATAAGACATAAGATGAAGATATAACCTGCGTAACTTTTAAGGGTGGATACCTTTCATGCCTATATCATATATAATCATAGTACAGGTATCGTCATAGCTCATACATCATCATATCATCTATATATATATATCGTAGTACCGTATCTGCTCATACACATAAAGCATTATCCGTATTCGGCCACGTAGTGGCTCGATAATATCCGTATTCGGCCACGTAGTGGCTTGACAATATCACATACATGTCTTCGGTACCCGGCCATAACAAGGCTCGGTATATCTCATCATCATCATTTCCATCACATACATCTCATAAGCTTATCATAACTTTCTATAAATCATGCATTTGAATTTAACGACAACCTATGAAAATCATATCATATTCGTAGCATGAACTTTGTAAAAATATCGTATGATAGGATTTATAATCTCTAAACTTAGGCTCATCATTACCATTATCGTATCTATAGCATATCTCTTACCTTTATCTCATATGAAACCCCTATGAACATAGACTCGTAATTTTTCAGAACATTGGTCATAGAACATGCATTAGAGCTCATACACAATATATACCAATATCAAGGTGACATAAGGTCGAGAACCCCCAATTACATTATGGAGTAATCATATTCATCGTATCTCACCTTGAAGGAACTAACATTTTAAGGTGAGTGTACACTATGAATAACATCAAGGGATTGTAAGTAGGATCTTTAACTTCATGGACATCATATCTTGATTTAGAATCTCTAGGCTTAAACTTACCATCATTATTATCGTATTCATGATATGTTTCTCATCTTTATCGCATAAGAAGCTCTTTATACTCGTAGATTCATAATTCCCGATATGCAGGAAGATCATGGAAGGATAGAAGGATTCATACCATAAGAGTCATGCCTTAGAAAGAAAGTACTAGTCTTACATACCTCTTTCGTTTAACAATTTCCATCGCTTGATTGTTCTCCTTTAATGCTCACGTCTCTACCTTCAAGAGAATTCGCATTCATATTAGCTAATCGATTATAAGAACGTGCTTACTAAAGCTAGAGAAAATTGGGAAGCATTTCCTTTGTTTATAAAACCTTCCCCATATTGTATTTCAACTCCCAAACATTTATAATAACGTTCACAATATCATAACCAACAATCGTCATTCATCTACATTACCATCATTTCACAATTCCACTTCAATTAATCCATAATCATGGTCATAGTATACTAGTACGTTTTCTCACATATAATGCTTATCCCATTTCCTTAATATCATTTATAACGTAACCATATCACAACACATCAAGAATCATGACTCAATTCAAGCTATTACTCAAAATGACAATATTCCCACATTCATGACTCATTTTTCTATATTCTTCTATAATCCAAGTGTTTCAACTTTTCAATACCTTAAACAACATGTAAACACCATAAAACTTACCTTAGATAGTGTGGAAGCAAGTTTTGGATGATAATCTTCCACTTGAAGAAAACCCTAACTTTACCTTTACTTGGATTCCTTGCCTTGGTTGAACTTTAATGGGTTTCTTACACTTGATTCACTTAGTTTGATGTATTTGATCACTAATATCTCTTGAATCCTTGTGGGAGAAGTGTAGAGAGATTTTTTAGACAGAAGGGGAGTGAAAGGGGTAATGAAATGAAATGAAATAAGATTTGGATCCCTTATTTATACATAAATTCTGACCCGACATGGACATACGGACCAACATACGGTCCGTATCTTTTGTACGGGCCGTATGTCTAGCCGTATGTTTGGTCCAGTGAAGGTTTCCCATCTGGGCTAAATATACGGCCTAATATACGGCCAGTTTAATTTATACGACCAGTATGTTGGGCCGTATAATGCCTAGCTATTCTGATTTCGTTCTCGTCGACTCGTTTGATCTCCAATCCTTATGGAACCTTCTTAACACTTGTTTATCACTTCATTAACAATCTAAGTGATGTTATAACTCTTCTCCAAAGCATCATTAAATCATCATTAACTCGTTACTCGTAAATCCTTAACGATACATCTCGTATGCCTTGCCTCCTCTTGGCAACTTTCTTCTCTTACTTCAAATGTCTTTGAAATCTCAATTACAATCATCAAATGTTATTTCCTACTTATCAAAACGTCGTATACGTCGCGCCCTTTGTCAGTCTATTCACTGTGCATGAACGGAAAATGTTTCGAGGTGTAACAATGTATTCTTGGCTCATGCTTATTCTTGGGCTTTGTAAAGCCATGAAGGTAACTTCTTGGTGTGTTGATTATAGTAGTAACACTTCTTTCCATTCATGTGATCATTTTCTAGTGTTATTACTTTATTTCATGTTGGGCTTGCATGGGGAATGTGGGCAAATTAGTGTGGGTGATACCTTTGTATTTGACCCCAGTGATGACTTAGGAGTGATCCCTTACTTTAGGTGGGCTAGTGTGATGATTGGACCCTTGACTTGGGTTGGGCTTATTGGTGATATTACACTTAGTCATGAAGGATTTCACTTGTTTCTTGACTTAAGGGGAGATGTATGCTTCTTAATTGCTAGGACCAATGTAGACCTGCATATTGGGATTTATATTTGCATTGGGTTCTTTGATTTACCATTTGGTCAACATGACTTGAATACCCAAGTGTGTTTGGCATTATTTGGATACATGTTCTTTCTAGATCCATTTGATGCTTGGTTATATCATAAAAGTGAGCCATTTAGTATGTTGGTTGCATGCTTTGCTTACTTTAGGTATTATCATTGGCCTTATGATGACTACCTTGCTTGTTTTGTGAAATGGTTTGTACTCATTCTCTTCCATATTTTGTGAGGTACGGATTCGAGGACGAATCCTTTTGAAGAAAGGGAGGATGATATGATCCTAAATGGCTAAAATGACTCAACTACTCAAACTTCTCCAAGGATTTGTGTTGGAAGCGGAATCATGGAGGATGAAGCTTTGGGAGCATTTAAATCAAGTCATTGGAGGGCCTTCAAGCTATGGGAGATAGCATGGGAGAAGAAGTCAAGAGTCCAAGGCCCAAGGCTTTCCTGTTAAAGTGGCTACAAT
Source organism: Lycium barbarum (assembly GCF_019175385.1). Lineage (NCBI taxonomy): Eukaryota > Viridiplantae > Streptophyta > Magnoliopsida > Solanales > Solanaceae > Lycium > Lycium barbarum. The sequence continues at coordinate 89,105,242 of NC_083340.1, read as the reverse complement.
TGCAAGCTTGGGTGATTCAAGACCGGAAGATGGCTATTTGCATAAAGGGCTATTTGTGCAAGTGCCTACTTTGCGTAAGAAGGGTTATGATTGCAAAAAGGCCATGCATGCAAGGTTGATTAGAGGGCCATCTATACAAGGAGGGGCGTGTTTGGCCATTGAAGGCCAATTCTTGAATTGAACACTACACTAAGAAAACTAGCCAAACAAGGCCCTTACTTTATTAAGGGTAGCATTGTAATTGGCTATTAGTCTTCTTTACTTAGCTTGTATATATAACTTGTCTTTCATTTCATTACCTAGATTTTGATCATGAATATTTGAGAGATACTCATAATTTGAGTGATAGATTGTTAGGTAGATTCTAGGACTATTTTAGTCATATGATGGTGGATTCCATTGTTGGTTGTAGAACTTTTATTTTCCAATGAATTCATGAAGATTGTTCATTTGTGGATTTCAAGTTAACTTCTTGCCTTGATTCATATTGCTTTAGTTCTTGTGGATTTGAGTTCATATTAGAAGGATTTAGGTTTCGTATATCTATATTTGTCTATATAATTCTACCATTCGGGTCAAGTATTTATCTCTATTCCTCATCCCATTTCTTTCTATTCTTCATTTCCTCATTTTGAGTTGATTTGGTTTCATCCCCAAATCGATTTGTATCGGAGGGGTAGTTTATTTCCTATCTTAAGGCACGAAAGATGATTAGAAAAGGGTATATTTCGGGTTCAGGATGTACAAGCAGAGTCACCGACCCTTCAGTTTGTTCCTTTGGTTAATGAGTTCCCAGAAGTGTTTCCAGATGAGCTCCCAGGCATTCCTCCAAAGCGAGAGATTGATTTTACTATCGATCTATTGCCAGATACTCAACCAATATCTTTTCCTTCTTATAGGATGGCACCTGCAGAATTGAAGGAACTGAAGGAGCAATTAAAGGATTTGCTTGAGAAGGGCTTTATTTGTTACATCCGGCATTTTTGAATATTCGGAAAAATTCGAGATAACTTGATTTGTAATGAATGAGGCCATATTTGGACCTTACTTGGTATGAATGTGTCGGCTATGATAACGTTGGTGTGGAATTACGAAAGGAGACCAAGGACAAAATTGGAATTTTGGAAACTTGTTCCATGAATTACAATTTATTTAGCCTACAATTGGGCTAAAAAAAAAATAGAAAGTGAGGCCCAAAAAGGAAGCCCAACCGGCCAAGCAACAAATGGCCCAAGTCCAAGGAATAAATTAATTCCCATGAGATAAATACAATGGAAATCATATTATATATTCATTTATATCCTTAGAACATTCAAGAAAAACAAAGAAAGAACAAGAAAAAGAAAGAGGGAGCACGGCTAGAGAAAGAGAGAAAAGAAAAGGAAAGAAAATTTTTTGGAGCCAAATCCTTTGGTTCAAAAATCCATTTCTTGTGGGATTATTACCAAGTGCAAGATTCTCTACAAAGTGATACAATTATCTTGGCAAGAGGACAACTTTAGTGGCAAGTGGAAATTGAAGAGGAAGGTAAGAATCAATTCATTTTCTTATGTTATGAAGTTTGGTTCATGTTGTAGTATGTAGAATTGAGTAGAATTTATGAAAATATGGAAGTTTGTAAAGTGGGTGTGTTGTTTGGAAGTTGGCCGTGAGTGTGTGTTAAGGTGTAGGAAATATGAATTGAATTTTATGTGGTAATCTAGTTGTAGTTATGGTGGGAATTGTATTGGAAGTGAAAGTTGAATAAATTAGTGAAAGTTGGAAAATATGAGGCATGGCCGTGTGGCATCATGTTGATGATGGAATGTGAATTAAATCTTGTTAGTATGTTAAGTGTGTTATTGTGAAGTGAATGAAAGGATAATGATTCTTGTTGCTATGGAAAAATGGTTATCAAGTTGTTGTAGGAAAGTATACAACTTTGTTATGGTTTATGTAAAAATGGAAATGAAAGTATCAAGAGGAAAATTATGATTATTGTTGATGAATTTGGAAGATGGAAATGTATAATTAACTTATATGTTGAAAGTTAGGAAAAATTGGACAAGTAGTGGCTTAATGGAAAGTTGGTATGTTTTGCATATCTTGTGTATATTGTGTGGAAATGGTATGATATGCCTCCGACGTATGTTGTAATGGTTTTGTTGGATGATGAATATGAAAATGATAAGTTTGGTTTGGAAATGTAAGTTTGAAACGAAAGATGTTTCGTTATGTCGAAAGATGGCTAGTGATGCCATAGTGTATGTTTTAATGTCTATTGTTGTTTTGATGTCATTCTGGGTTGTTGTGTTGATGAATTGAGCCGAGCTAACACTACAAGAAAAAAGGTCTTTAGCGAGGGGAAATCCGGTCGTTAAAAGACTAAATCCGGTCGCTATAGGTTAATAACGACCAGAAAAAACTCGGTCATCACCGGTCATTAAAAGCTCCGTCGTTAAAAGTTAACGACCGGGTTTCAAGTCCGGTCGTTAAATATCCTTTAGCGACAAGAAAAATTCCAGTCGTAAAACCTAACTTTTGGCGACAAAATTTTCCCTTCGCTAGTTGACACACCAGTCGTTAAAAACAATTAACTACTACTGATACTACTGATTCGGCTGTTGAAAATATTAACGCCCAAGAAATCCAATTGTTGCAAGTGCTTTTAATAAAAATTATTGGACACTTGAAAAAAAAATCATCACATTACTAAAAAAAATATATAAAAATATACACATTCCGATTACATGACATTATATTTGCCAACTCCAAACAAAAGAGAATAAAATTATAGCTTTTACAAATGTGACATTTCTAAACAGATTGTAACAAAACCAAAGTAGATTGCTTCAATTGTTCTGCACTTTCTTCAAGGGTAGCAGGCCAGTTCTTTAGAATCCAGCTTGTATATTGTAAATCTTGATCTGTTAAAAGAAGAAAGGTCATCTCAATATAGTAACAAAACTCCTAATAGATAGGCAAGAGAATGTGCAAGCCAAGAGAAAAGGATTCTCTATCTCGTAAAGCTCAAGCTCTAGAGCATCAAAATTCTAATTCAAGATTCCCCTGATTGATTGATGTCCAGCTTTTAGTTCAAAGTATGCAACCTCATACATAACTTTATTCCATCAAATTAGAGCAACTAATGAGAAATTCTTCTAAACAGGACCTAAACCACTTTTCATATAGGTTTAGTAATAAAAATATCATGACATTTGTATTTTATTTAATGAATAGAATAATCATGACTCTTCTACCTTATCCATACTCATTATCTTCACATAGCAACAAATCACAAAACTTTAATAAGTACATCAACTTAAAATAATTAAAAGGTCTTGGTTTCGCATCACAGATTATGAAGCCTAGGATCAAAAGGAATCAGTAAGAATATGAGATAATGAAACATATTCTATCAGTTGTTTTCAATACTACCAAAAACTACTGGAGAGACTCTTTACACAGAAGATTGGAAACCAGATACTCCTGTTATTAGAAAGTGAGTTACTTCTACTAATATGTTTAAGGAATCAACTTTGGTATAGAAGGCATGTTATTGTAGAACCTGGTATAAATTGAATGATACCGGACATCATTTTCCAGTTTTCCAAATCTGAAAAAATTACAAATGGATGTGTTATATACATGCCAAAGGATGAATTACTTTTGTATCCAGAAAATAAATTTGAAATAATAAAAGTAGAGGCATGCTCAAGCAGATGACACAACAAATAAGATGAAACAACACACTTTATGTAAAGTGTAGACTATTCTAATCTCTATGGATGAGATTTAATAACAAGAGCCACTTAAAGTAGAAAACAGAAACACTAAGAAGTAACTAATTATAGAATAACCTTAAAAAAACATGTCACCACCAAACTTATCTCAGTCTTCAAATTCTTGACCTATTAAAAGTTTCAAATTTATGTCAGTTTATTAGCAAAGACTAAACTTATGAAAGAAAAAAAGAGAAGACCACAATATTAGGAATTAGTACCAACTATGTACTATGATCCAAAATGCAGTAATGCAGACGGAGTACCAATAGCATAAGAATTTTCTACGATCATGATTTACCTCCATTATTATATATTGGTAACATAATCCTCAAGTCCTGCTTATGCCAAAATACACCGTACAAATAGGGATAAGAGATGAGCTTACTTCATGAGAATATAATGGAACTCAAATTCAATGCAGAGAACAAGCTATCTTCACATCTTTGATAGCCAGTATAGTGGATGCACTACTATCCAACTAACAGGCTACAAATTCTCAAAATAAAAAGAATTAAATGTCAACATAGAAGTTGCATCATGGACAAGTATTCTAATATATATCGGCAAAAATATTGAACCTTGCATCTGTCACCATGATGCTCATATTGCAGTAGCAGCGATATTAGATCAGAGAATAAAAGAGAAAGAAAAAAAAGCAGCAGCAGCAGTGATATCAGAAAAGAGAAAAGAAGAAGAGGAGAAAAAACGTTGTAGTAGCAGCGACATAAGGTAAAAGAAAAGAAGAGAAAGAAAAAAAAAACAGCAGCAGCGACGATATCAGAGACGAGACGAAGAAGAGAAGAGGAGAAGGGGAAGAAGAAGAAATAATCATACCTGTAGCTTGAAGTATAGAAACCAGACCAAGGAAGAGAGCAGCAAAACTAGTAAGAAAGTTGAATCCTTTTCTGTTTAAAGTCAACTTTTTATTAAAATAAACGAAGCGCATATTTCTCGCTTCTCTTCCACTTCGATCTTCTTGAGGAGAAGAGTCCCTTCTTTCTACCAGCGTCGCCTCAGCCTTCTGAAGCACAAGCCAGTCGCCTTACCTCAATGCTTTAGGCGACGAAGCTAGCGCTTTTAATAACACTGATTTTCACAAGTCCAATATAGCATATCAACTATTTTCTTTACAGATTCTAACAAATCAAACAGAAAATAACTCAGCAAATACAATGATATAAGCTCACAAGTATTTCGTTTTCATTTGTAAAAGAATAAAATGAGAAGGCAAAACAAAAAACTCATGTTTTAAATCCTTATAGTCACAGCTGCCCACATGTGATCCAGCTTATAATCCTCAATGTCCGCCCATTAATGTACGCGCAATGGACACATATTACCATCATTAACTAATATAGCTAAGTGTCTCGCTGAGGCATGATGCTTCCAACAATTCGATTGTGGTAAAAAGTGACGCTTAACATTACTCCAGCTTTGAGTCCTGCACCTGATCGACACTCTCACATTTTTTGCCTTTTAAGGTTCACATGGACCTGCAGATTTCAATTTAAGTCAATCATAAAAAAAAGTTCCAGTCCGATAACAACAAAAGTAGATTACAAAATGAGACAGTAAAATACTTATTTCGTTTCTCTGAGTATTTGCATCAGTTCAGCTTCTTGAGAGGGGAAACATAGTCTTCCTATGGATCAAAACCAGGAGCGTGCAAGACTCTCATTCTGAGCTAGCTCATTCAGATAAGAAGTTGCTCTATTACACTTTTTACTTTGGCCAATCGGAGGTCTTTGTTCAGCATTTACTCTTACTAAACTCAAAGCTCTAAAGCTTTTCCCTTGTCCTCTTGCTAAGGCACCAGGTGGAATGAATGAATGTTTCGCAGCCTTCAAAGTTGATTCCATATCATACTTTTGAGATTTTGACGGATTCAAGTCAATCTAATCTAACAAAAAAACATAGCATTATTAAGCCACACCAGAAAATAATTCAGTACGTTTTCAATAGGAAAAGGGATGCCAAATAGCACTTCGACTATTCCTAATACATGACAACACACTACGACCTTAACCAGAAAAGCGAAGTGCCCGACCAGTGAGCTAGCAATTGCTGGATGTTCCGAGAAAGATATGAAAATGGAGATTCATCTATTGGTTCACTTAGCTATCCAGGAAATATGAATTTCATATATGCACAGTGAAAAATTTCGACGAAGCGGTGACCCGTGACACTGTTTCCCCTAAGGTGGCTCCGCCCCTGCCTACCATAGAATAATAGAATAACCGTTACAAAGGCAAAAATATTAATTGTAAAATACTTTATGTGGAGGTTTCTATTTCAAAAATGAATAGACAAATCAAGGATGAAGCAGTATAGAAACTTCAACTATTGCCTCCTCTGTCCAGCCAACTTACAGAATACTCCATGTCCTCTTATTTTTTTTGGTTCAATCTGATAAGTCGTTCATGATACCAAGAAATATCTACGAGAGGACAAAACTTCTCCAACTGTATGTTTTCTCTAAATAATTCGAGATTGTGATAGACATGTAGGGAGCATATTACAGAATAACTACAACTAGTAGATGAAATAAAAGTATACGGAATGACCAAAGACTTGTATGACTTTAATAACCTGCTAAAACCTTGTAACTAAAGGCAGACATGTGAGCAACAAAGAATTTAGTAAGAAAATTTACGGCAAATTGTCAATGGTTCATCTTCTTATGATATATCCTCTCAAGCTAGAACTTCTCCGTTTTGAAACAACACTCAAATACACATGAGTTGGAGAAAGACAAAATAAAAAACACCTCATGTTAACACTGCATTGCAAATGGTTTCCTGAATTGAAAAGCAACTTGGTCTCGTCATTAGAAAGCAACCAAAAGCAAAAAGAACTCAACTGGCAGGGAAGGACCAAATTACGTAATTTAGGTCCACATTCAATTATGAACTCAAAATGTTTGACATGCTTCTACAACTACTAATATTCTATCCACCCTTCACAAGTTCCATAGGTTATTACATTTAACAATTCAAGCTTTACACTAGGATCCTTATTGTTTACAGTTCGGTTCAAGGTAGTTGCAAAGGCATTCGCTATTAAATTGTTTTTTCTCCAGGTTTCAAACTGGTCGATCATAAATAAGTAGATTATGGAACAACAATAACAACATACCCAGTGTAAATAAGTAGACTATGACAATGGAAAATTGCCAAAAACCAACGCTAACAGCCAACCAAAACAGTAGAACAACTCAATCGCAAGCAATTCTTCAGTGATACAATTACCACAACTACCATATTAGCATAAACAAAACACCTTCTAATGCCACATCACAGTTGCTATAGACAAAGGATCTGAAATCAATGCCACAATTTAATCCTAATTTTTCTTATTATCACTAATTTCTTCTTTTTAAAAAAAAAATCGTGAAATGTAGGGTTGTTAAAACGGAGGATGACATGAATTGTAAGAGAGGCCCAATTTGGTGAACTACACAACTGAGAAAGTAAAACAATTACCTCTAATTTGTAAGCTTGTAACTCAATTTTGCTCTTGGCAACAAAAATACTATGATACCTTGATGAGAGAAGAGATGGAAACCTAAAGAGAGCTTCCAAACTAGAATTCTGTAAATATTCGATTCTCCAATTTTACCGATTGGAACTGTTCTCGTGTTCTCGACGATCTGTTCTGAAAGAGTTTTTCTTTTTCTTTTGTTTAGGCTTCTGGGTTAGGGTGCGCGGGGGGGGGGGGGGGGGGGGGGGGGAGGGGGAGGGGGGGGCACAAGATGGTGGGTTGGGGATTATGGCGTTCTATACGTGGGTTGGGGAAAATTGTGGGAAAATCTAGCGCCTTTTTTTGGGTTAATTAATTTTAACGACTGGATATTTTATTTTTTAACGACTGAATTTTATCCCCTGGTTAATGGTGAATTAAAATCTGATCAGAAAAAAATTGGTTGCTATAATTATGCAAATAACGACTGGATTCATATCCCGTCATTAAGAAGTGGTCGTTAAAACCCATTTTTCTTGTAGTGTAAGTCTCGGGGAGGTCTTATATACAGAGGAAATGCTGCCGAAATTTCGGTAGGCAAGTATGTGTTAAGTTGGATTATTGAAAAGTTTGAAACTAACAAATGGTAAACTTGACCATTTCTAGATTTTGGACGAAATTGAAGTCGACGCCAAGCGAGCGTAAGGCGCTGTCGAGGTATGTGAAGCATTTCCCTATGTTCCTAGGCATGTTCTGGATGTGGTAGGCTCGGCCGCGAGCCTTAAGTAATACTCCGTTCCCCGGAATTCGAGACGGAAAACCGCTCCAATTCCTTCAATTCAATTGAAGCTATTTTCTTACAAATTTCCTTTAAAGTGAATTTTTGTGCAAAACTTCCCTAAACGGAGTCGGAACACTTCCAAACGATTATGGATGACCTCATAAGGTCTATTATCAATAATCTATGTATGTAGCCTCGAGTTGGTCCGAGGCGGGCCCACAAGGCCCGATACTTTCTGTATAATTTTAAATACTTCCGTTTTGGTCTGATTTTCTCTAAAAATTTCTGGACTATTATTTTGTGTATGATATGGCTATTTTTGTGTAAATTATACAAAATGATTTCTGAACATCTGAGAATCCGATTCTGATAATAATCTGTCGTGCCTTCCCAACTAGGACATAGACGCGTACTATGCATACTATCTGGATATTCTGATTTTGGCTCGCCGTTTGGCACCCTTCAGTTTGATTGAGTCTGTATGTTGAGGCTGTATGTAAGTAGTTTCTCATTTATCGGTTCGTGTCTGTCTCAATGCATTCTTTCACTGCGACCGGGGCCAGGTTCTGTTATCGTGCATATTTCTCTACATTGTTCACCGCGTCCCTCGGCGTGCGGGCCGGGATCTGTATGTCTGTATGATATTATGATCTGTGTATGGGGATGGCGGCCAGGATGGCATATGATCTGATCTGATTCTGTCTGTCCACCGCGTCCCGTACTAAGAGGGCCGGGTTCTGTTACCGCGCCCCCAGACAGGGCCGGGATTTGTATGAATGTATGCGTGTGCTATCTATATTTATATAAGCACATGCCTCTGTATGATTCTGTATGACTCTGTACTACTCTGCATGCATAATTCTGTCCGACATACTTCTGTCTGTCCGTCTGAAAGACGACTACGTCTGTATGTCCGTATGGATTCTGATTCTGTATGTCCGTATGGATTCTGATTCTGCTCGTCTATCCGTATTATGATTCCGTTTGTCTGTCCGAACCATAATTCTGTTTATTTGTATGGGACACGGTTCTGTATGTCTGTCTGGATCATGACTCTGTCCGTCAGTCTGATTTATGGTTTTGTTCGTTATATTTCTGTGACTCCGGTTCGGACTATGTTTATATCTGTTATGTTCTGCTTTACATACTCGGTACATTTTTCGTACTGACCCCCGTTCTTCGGGGGCTGCGCTACATGCCCGCAGGTACCGACGCACCAGGTGATACGCCGCCAGCGTAGGGTTCTAATTCTGCTGTTTGAAGAGCTCCTTTGATCCGGAGCGTATACCTTTGGTATATATATCTTTTGTCTTCTGTATACTCTGTATGTATGGATATTCTGGGTACGGCGGTGTTACATCCGACATTTTTGTTTATTCGAAAAATTCAAGATAAATGGACTTGTGATGAATAAGGCCACAATTGGACACTACTTGGTGTGAATGTATGAGTTATGAAGTCAATGGTATAGAATTACGAAAGGTGGCCAAGGGCAAAATCGGAATTTTGGAAATTTGCCTTATGGATCAATATGTAACCAACAATTTTGGGCTCAAAAAAAATAATAAGACAAGGCCCATTTGGGAAGGCCCAACCGGCCATAGTGGGTTAAAAATAGCCCAAGCCCACAATTTAATTATGTGGTATATTATAGTGGGATAATTATCAAGAACATTCAAGAAACATAAAGAAAGAACAAGAAAAAAAAAAAAGAGAGAGGTTTCGGGTGGGAGAGAAAGAAAGGAAGAAAAGAAAGAAAAAAAAATTGGAGCCCATTCCTTGGTTCAAAAATTCATCTCTTGTGAGATTTGTACTAAGCACAAGGTGCTCTTCAAGTTGATATAAAGATTGTGGCAAGAAAACAACTTCAACCCCAAGTGAAGAACTTGAAGAAAGGTAAGGATTTCATGCTTTTGTTGTGTTAAAAATGATGTATGTATGTTGTAGTATGTGTGAATGAAGGAAAAATATGGAAATTTTGTGTGTTGAACAACTTGGGTGGTGGCCGAATGCATATATATGTATTGCATGCTTTTAATGGCTTGAATTCTTTTGTAAGTTAGTTGTAGGATGGTGGGGATTGTATTAGAAATGAAAGTTGAATGAATTAAGGAAAATTGAGAATTTTGGGGTGTGGCCGTGTGTGTGTGTTGATGTTGGAAGGTGAGTTAAATCTTGTTAGCATGTTAATTGTGTTGTTATGGCCTTATGAAGTAGACGGAAGGATAATGGTTAAGCTAAAACGAAAAAATTGTTGATTAAGTTGTCGTCGGAAAGTATGTCGCGTTATCGTGATTTCTTGAAAATATGATTAAGGATAATGAATTTGGAATGTAAAAATGTGTTGATGAACTTGTATGTGGAAGGTTGGAAAAATTGGATAAGTAGTGGCTTTAATGGAAAGTTTGTATGTTTGTATATCGTGTGTATAGTGTGTGGAAATGGTATGATATGCCTCCGACGTATGCTATAATGATCTTGATGGATAATAGATGCGAAAATAATAAGTTTGGTTTGGAAATGTAAGTTTGAAACGAAAAATGTTTCGTTATGTTGGAAGCTGGCTAATGATGCCTTAATGTATGTCTTGATGTTTGTTGTTGTTTTGATATCATTCTCTGGGTTGTGGTGTTGGTTGTTGGCTGTGTTTTAACTTTTGGGGATGTCGTATATACAGAGGAAATGCTGCCGAAATTTCGGTAGGCAAGTATGTGTAAGCTTGGGGTATTGAAAGAATGAAACTAACCAAATGGTAAACTTGACCATTTCCAGATTTTGGACGAAATTTGGATTGACGCCGAGCGAGCATAAGGCGCCATCAAGGTATGTGAAGCACTTCTCTACGTTCCTAGGCATGTTCTGGATGTGGTAGGCTCGGCCGCGAGCCTTAGGTCCGACTCCGTTCCCCGGAATTCGAGACGGAAAACCGCTCTAATTCCTTCAGTTCAATTGAACCTATTTTCTTACAAATTGTCCTTAAAGTGAGATTTTGCACAAAACTTCCCCAAACGGAGTCGGAACACTTCCGAATGAGTATGGGTGACCTCATAAGGTCAATCATCAGTAATTTACATATGTAGCCTCGGGTTGGTCCGAGGTGGGCCCACAAGGCCCGATACTTCCGGTACGATTTTTAAAATACTTTTGTTTTGGTCCGATCTTCTCCAAAAACTTCTGAACTATTATTTTGTGAATATTATGGATAGTTTTGTGTAATTTATACAATATGATTTCTGAACATCCGAGCATCCCATTCTGAAAATCTGTCGTGCCTTCCTAACTAGGATATGAGCGCGTGCTATGCATACTATCTGGATATTCTGATTTTGGCTCGCCGTTGGGCACCCTTCTGATTGATCGAGTCTGTATGTTGAGTCTGTAGGTAGGTGGTTTCTCATTTATCGATTCGTGTCTGTCTCAATGCATTCTTTCACTGCGACCCGGGCCAGGTTCTGTTATCGTGCATATTTTCTCTGCATTGTTCACCGCGTCCCTCGGCGTACGGGCCGGGATCTGTATGTCTGTATGATCTGTGTATGGGGATGGCGGCCAGGATGGCATATGATCTGATATGATTCTGTCTGTCCACCGCGTCCCGTACTAAGAGGGCCGGGTTCTGTTACCGCGCCCCCAGACAGGGCCGGGATCTGTATGAATATATGCGTGTGCCATCTGTATTTATAAAGCACACGCCTTTGTATGATTTTGTATGACTCTGTGCTACTCTGCATGCATAATTCTGTCCGTCATACTACTGTCTGTCCGTCTGTGTTACAACTATTTCTGTATGTCCGTATGGCTTCTGCTTCTGTATGTCCGTATGGATTCAGATTCTGCTCGTCTGTCCGTATTATGACTCCGTCTGTCTGTCCGAACTATAATTCTGTTCATTTGTGTGTAACACGATTCTGTATGTCTGTCTGGATCATAACTCTGTCCGTTAGTTTGACTTATGATTTTGCCCGTTATATTTCTGTGACTCTAGTTCGGACTATGTTTATATCTGTTACGTTTCTGCTTTACATACTCGGTACATTTTCCGTACTGACCCCCGTTCTTCGGGGGCTGCGCTACATGCCCGCAGGTATAGACGCGCCAGGTGACACGCCGCCAGCGTAGGTTCTGACTCTGCCATTCGAAGAGCTCCTTTGACTCGGAGCACATCTTTTGGTATATATTTTCTGTCTTCTGTGTACTCCGTATGTATGTATATTCTGGATACGGCGGGGCCCTGTCCCGTCATATGATTCTGTATGTCTGTAGAGGCCTGTAGATAGATGTGTGGGTTACGGGTTCCGTCTGTATGTTAGCCTTATCGGCTTATCTGTAAATGTCTGTGTGTTCAGGTATATGTATATATATGTATGTTACGCGCACGCCGCATTTGTACCGGCCTATTTCTGTACTTCTGTTTTGAAAAAAAAAAAAAAAAATTCTGTATGATTCGAACTCGGTCAGGTAGGTACGTCTGGGTACCCAGTTAGGGTACCAGTCGCGGCCCACGGGGTTTGGGTCGTGACAAAAGTGGTATCAAAGCGGTTAGTCCTCGGAATGTCTACAGGCCGTGTCTAGTAGAGGCTTGTTTATCGATGTGTTGTGCACCACATCTATAAACGGGAAGCTACAGGGCATTTAGGATGTTACCCTTCTTTGGATTCTTAGATCGTGCGATAGAACTGTATTAGTAGGATGATCCTCTCCTAACGATCTGCTATGTTTCAGCGATGCCTCCGAGGAAGGCAACAGCCGCCCAGAAGGGCAAGGCGAGGATTGAAGCAGGAGAGACTAGCCAGGCCCCGAGGGTTACCAGGGCCAGTGTTCAGCCTGCACTTGAGGATGTGCCCCCGTCGTCTGGGTCTGTTACACCCCCTTCGCGAGAGGATATCAGAACAGCAGGGGCTGCTAATCGGGAGACGGCTCCACCGCAAGCTCCTGAGGTTCCAGCGCCCGAGCCTCCAGCTCCACCGGCAGGGGCGGAGAGTAGGGCCATGCGAGATGCGGTTCAGTTATTGACCACACTAATGGCGGAGCAGGTTCGTAGGCATGGATTTGGGGGTGGTCGTGCGGACAGGTATGAGAGCTCCAGGGCTCGCGAGTTTTTGACATGTAGTCCTCCAAAATTCTCCGGGACAAAATCTGAGGAGGACCCCCAGGAGTTCATCAGAAAAATGGAGAGCACACTGCGATTGATTAAGGCTTCGCCGACTGAGTCTGTGGAGTTGGCTTCGTATCGACTGTATGAGGTGGCAGCAAATTGGTATGAGTCTTGGCAGCTCTCCAGGGGTGCCGACGCGCCCGCAGCGGTATGGGCCGAATTTACTAAGGCCTTTCTTGACCATTTTCTACCACCAGAGCTACGAAGAGCTAGGGTTGATCGGTTCTTGAACTTGAGACAGAATGGTAGAAGTGTTCGCGAGTACAGCCTAGAGTTCGACTCACTGGCTAGGTATGCACCCACCATAGTAGCTGAGATGGCCGACAGGGTGCACAGGTATGTGATGGGACTGGACTCTTATCTGATTGATGGTTGTTTGGCTGTGGCTGCTCAGCCAGGGATGCATGTAGCCCGGGTACAGGCACACGCCCAGGGCATGGAGGACCGACGTAGGGAACGTCGGCCTGATAGGGGTTACGACAGGGGCCAGCCTAAGAGAGCCAGATCGGCTGGGTATTCAGAGGGATTTCAGAGCGAGCCGTCCCAGCGGCAGAGAAATAGGTATTCGTCCCAGCCAGCCTACAGTACGCCCCCACAGTTCGCAGGACAGAGCTCCAGAGGTCCCGGTCAGTCGAGGCCACCCATACCCCCGTGTTCTTATTGTGGGAGGCCCCACCCGGGGGAGTGTTACCGCGCTACGGGCGCTTGTTATTTTTGTGGGAGCCCAGACCATCGAGTCAGAGAGTGCCCACTTAAGGGCAGTTCGGGCTCAGCCCGGCCTGCTGGGTCCGTTGCAGGCTCATCTTCTCCTTCAGCAGCCATGCGCCCTGCGGGGCGAGGAGCACCAGCACCAGCACCAGCGCCAGCGGGTCGTGGCAGAGGACGTGGTGCAGCTTCTGGTTACAGCGGTCCTTCGAACCGCGTGTTTGCTTTAACCGGCCGGCAGGACCTAGGAGCGTCTTCGAGTGCACGCCCAGGTACGCCAGCCAATCCTTTTTGAGAAATGTATGTATGGATAATTTTGTATTTTGTTTAATCACGTGATCTCATACTTCTGGGTATTAGAAATAGTAAGATAAATGTTAATTTGGTAGATACCGAGATTCAGAAAGGCAATATGGTAATGGTATGACTTAGCCGGGGGTGGGACCCGCTACCAAAATTTTTCAGAAAATCTGCGAAGACCCCGATGTACTCTAAAATTACGTGACAAAGGTCGTGAGGGGCAATCGACGAAATTATATTAGCCCTAACGTGTCGAAATGCATGAAAGTTTCGGAGTTAAGCGTGCTCAGGCCATAGCAATTCTGGGATGGGTGACCCCCTGGGAAGTAATGCAAAGTTTTGCACAAGTGTAGGTATGATAGACATAAATGAAAATTTGGGGTAATCTAAAGTAAAGGAGAATGTGTGGGGTAATTAGTGCCTTTACAGACACCACATAGTCCGACGCGGATTAAATGGGCAAAAAGCAAAAGGTGCGATACCACTCGGAAAATTTAGCGAATCTGGAGAACAGTCAGCGACGACCCGAATGTTGTCAGGGGAATAGAAAACGCCCAAGTACATCATAAGTTAGTCTGGTATGACGATAGTTGTAAAAAGGAAAAAGAGTATAGATAGTAGGGAAGGAGAGAGATAAGAAGGGCGAGTAAGCAGAATCTTTGAAAAAGTCGATAAGCGACACCCAAGACGATTTGTATGATTGATTCTGAATACGTTCCTGATTGACATATCTCTGTACGATTAACTCCGATTACGAATCTGTCTGACACACCTCTGTATTTCTGACTCCGGATATAAATCCGTCTGGTGTGCCTCTGTACGTCTAATTTCGATCGCATGTCTGTCTGATAAATCTCCGCATGTCTGATTCTAAGTGCGGCTCTGTATGATACATTTCTGTAAGCTTGATTCCGATTTCGAAACCCGTCCGATACCTTTTTATACGTCTGACTCCGATCTCAGGTCTGTCTGACATACTTCCGTGCCCCTGACTTTGACTACGAATCTGTCCGATATACTTCTACGCGTCCGGTTCCAGTCCTGAATCTGTTGGTAAGAAGTGTCTGGAATGAAGTGGGATTATATCGATGTGGTAGAAATCTCCGGAGTGTAACAAGAAATGATACGGACTATGACGTCTGGAAAGCGTTCGTCAGTTACAAGAATATAGCTTATGGTTCGACGATTGCGTGGGGTACGAGAAGATATATTATGAAAGCATCTAAATCTGTGATGTGAAAAATTATCTCATAATGTTGGTAAAGAAGCCATGTCGGAAAGTCAGCAAAGGACGACTATAAAGAGAACCCTCCCGGATTAGTATGGCGCCCCATAAGGTCAATTTAACATTCGAGGACGAATGTTCTAAAGGGGGGGAGAATGTTACATCCGACATTTTTGTTTATTCGAAAAATTCAAGATAAATGGACTTGTGATGAATAAGGCCACAATTGGACACTACTTGGTGTGAATGTGTGAGTTATGAAGTCAATGGTATAGAATTACGAAAGGTGGCCAAGGGCAAAATCGGAATTTTGGAAATTTGCCTTATGGATCAATATGTAACCAACAATTTTGGGCTAAAAAAAAATAATAAGACAAGGCCCATTTGGGAAGGCCCAACCGGCCATAGTGGGTTAAAAATAGCCCAAGCCCACAATTTAATTATGTGGTATATTATAGTGGGATAATTATCAAGAACATTCAAGAAACATAAAGAAAGAACAAGAAAAAAAAAAAAGAGAGAGGTTTCGGGTGGGAGAGAAAGAAAGGAAGAAAAGAAAGAAAAAAAAATTGGAGCCCATTCCTTGGTTCAAAAATTCATCTCTTGTGAGATTTGTACTAAGCACAAGGTGCTCTTCAAGTTGATATAAAGATTGTGGCAAGAAAACAACTTCAACCCCAAGTGAAGAACTTGAAGAAAGGTAAGGATTTCATGCTTTTGTTGTGTTAAAAATGATGTATGTATGTTGTAGTATGTGTGAATGAAGGAAAAATATGGAAATTTTGTGTGTTGAACAACTTGGGTGGTGGCCGAATGCATATATATGTATTGCATGCTTTTAATGGCTTGAATTCTTTTGTAAGTTAGTTGTAGGATGGTGGGGATTGTATTAGAAATGAAAGTTGAATGAATTAAGGAAAATTGAGAATTTTGGGGTGTGGCCGTGTGTGTGTGTTGATGTTGGAAGGTGAGTTAAATCTTGTTAGCATGTTAATTGTGTTGTTATGGCCTTATGAAGTAGACGGAAGGATAATGGTTAAGCTAAAACGAAAAAATTGTTGATTAAGTTGTCGTCGGAAAGTATGTCGCGTTATCGTGATTTCTTGAAAATATGATTAAGGATAATGAATTTGGAATGTAAAAATGTGTTGATGAACTTGTATGTGGAAGGTTGGAAAAATTGGATAAGTAGTGGCTTTAATGGAAAGTTTGTATGTTTGTATATCGTGTGTATAGTGTGTGGAAATGGTATGATATGCCTCCGACGTATGCTATAATGATCTTGATGGATAATAGATGCGAAAATAATAAGTTTGGTTTGGAAATGTAAGTTTGAAACGAAAAATGTTTCGTTATGTTGGAAGCTGGCTAATGATGCCTTAATGTATGTCTTGATGTTTGTTGTTGTTTTGATATCATTCTCTGGGTTGTGGTGTTGGTTGTTGGCTGTGTTTTAACTTTTGGGGATGTCGTATATACAGAGGAAATGCTGCCGAAATTTCGGTAGGCAAGTATGTGTAAGCTTGGGGTATTGAAAGAATGAAACTAACCAAATGGTAAACTTGACCATTTCCAGATTTTGGACGAAATTTGGATTGACGCCGAGCGAGCATAAGGCGCCATCAAGGTATGTGAAGCACTTCTCTACGTTCCTAGGCATGTTCTGGATGTGGTAGGCTCGGCCGCGAGCCTTAGGTCCGACTCCGTTCCCCGGAATTCGAGACGGAAAACCGCTCTAATTCCTTCAGTTCAATTGAACCTATTTTCTTACAAATTGTCCTTAAAGTGAGATTTTGCACAAAACTTCCCCAAACGGAGTCGGAACACTTCCGAATGAGTATGGGTGACCTCATAAGGTCAATCATCAGTAATTTACATATGTAGCCTCGGGTTGGTCCGAGGTGGGCCCACAAGGCCCGATACTTCCGGTACGATTTTTAAAATACTTTTGTTTTGGTCCGATCTTCTCCAAAAACTTCTGAACTATTATTTTGTGAATATTATGGATAGTTTTGTGTAATTTATACAATATGATTTCTGAACATCCGAGCATCCCATTCTGAAAATCTGTCGTGCCTTCCTAACTAGGATATGAGCGCGTGCTATGCATACTATCTGGATATTCTGATTTTGGCTCGCCGTTGGGCACCCTTCTGATTGATCGAGTCTGTATGTTGAGTCTGTAGGTAGGTGGTTTCTCATTTATCGATTCGTGTCTGTCTCAATGCATTCTTTCACTGCGACCCGGGCCAGGTTCTGTTATCGTGCATATTTTCTCTGCATTGTTCACCGCGTCCCTCGGCGTACGGGCCGGGATCTGTATGTCTGTATGATCTGTGTATGGGGATGGCGGCCAGGATGGCATATGATCTGATATGATTCTGTCTGTCCACCGCGTCCCGTACTAAGAGGGCCGGGTTCTGTTACCGCGCCCCCAGACAGGGCCGGGATCTGTATGAATATATGCGTGTGCCATCTGTATTTATAAAGCACACGCCTTTGTATGATTTTGTATGACTCTGTGCTACTCTGCATGCATAATTCTGTCCGTCATACTACTGTCTGTCCGTCTGTGTTACAACTATTTCTGTATGTCCGTATGGCTTCTGCTTCTGTATGTCCGTATGGATTCAGATTCTGCTCGTCTGTCCGTATTATGACTCCGTCTGTCTGTCCGAACTATAATTCTGTTCATTTGTGTGTAACACGATTCTGTATGTCTGTCTGGATCATAACTCTGTCCGTTAGTTTGACTTATGATTTTGCCCGTTATATTTCTGTGACTCTAGTTCGGACTATGTTTATATCTGTTACGTTTCTGCTTTACATACTCGGTACATTTTCCGTACTGACCCCCGTTCTTCGGGGGCTGCGCTACATGCCCGCAGGTATAGACGCGCCAGGTGACACGCCGCCAGCGTAGGTTCTGACTCTGCCATTCGAAGAGCTCCTTTGACTCGGAGCACATCTTTTGGTATATATTTTCTGTCTTCTGTGTACTCCGTATGTATGTATATTCTGGGTACGGCGGGGCCCTGTCCCGTCATATGATTCTGTATGTCTGTAGAGGCCTGTAGATAGATGTGTGGGTTACGGGTTCCGTCTGTATGTTAGCCTTATCGGCTTATCTGTAAATGTCTGTGTGTTCAGGTATATGTATATATATGTATGTTACGCGCACGCCGCATTTGTACCGGCCTATTTCTGTACTTCTGTTTTGAAAAAAAAAAAAAAAATTCTGTATGATTCGAACTCGGTCAGGTAGGTACGTCTGGGTACCCAGTTAGGGTACCAGTCGCGGCCCACGGGGTTTGGGTCGTGACAGGCGGGGCCCTGTCCCGTCATATGATTCTGTATGTCTGTAGAGGCCTGTAGATAGATGTGTGGGTTACGGGTTTCGTCTGTATGTTAGCCTTATCGGCTTATCTGTAAATGTCTGCATGTTCAGGTATATACATATATATGTTTGCGCGCGTGCCGTATCTGTATCGGCGTACTTCTGTAACATCTGTTTTAAAAAAAAATCTGTATGGTACGAAATTCGGTCAGGTAGGTATGTACGGGTACTCAGTTAGGGTACCAGTCGCGGCCCACGGGGTTGGGTCGTGACATTATTAGACCTAGTACATCGCTGTGGGGAGCGCCGGTATTATTTGTAAGAAAGAAGAATGGCTCCTTGTGTATGTGTATTGTTTATCGGCAATTGAATAAAGTGACTGTGAAGAATAAATATCCACTCCCGAGAATTGATGACTTGTTTGATCAACTGCAGGGCGCTAAATACTTTTTGAAGATAAAATTTAGATCGGGGTATCATCAGGTTAGGGTGAAGGAGGAAGACAACCGGAAAACGACATTCCGGAATAGATATGGGCACTATGAGTTTTGTGTTATGTCATTCGGGTTAACTAGTGCTCCAGCTGTGTTCATAGACTTGATGAATCGCGTATTCAGGCCCTTCCTAGATCTGTTTGTGATTTTGTTTATCGATGATATTCTGGTTTATTCACCGTCAGTGGCTGAGCATGCAGAACATCTACGATCAGTGCTTATAGTTCTTCGAGATAGAGAGTTGTATGCCAAGTTCTCCAAGTGCCAGTTCTGGTTGAACTCTGTGGCTTTTCTGGGTCACATTATTTCAGATGAAGACATTAGAGTAGATTCTCAAAAGATTGAAGATGTGGAGAATTGGCCAAGGCCCACAACACCAACGAAGATACATAGTTTTTTGGGTTTGCTTGGTTATTATAGAAGGTTCATAGAAGTATTTTCTTCTCTTTTAGCCCCATTGACTGAGCTGACTCAGAAATCAGCTATGTTTCAGTGGACAGATGTGTATGAGCGAAGTTTCCAGATATTAAAGGACAAGTTGACTTCAGCATCCGTCTTGACTGTTCCAGAGGGAGCAAATGGCTATGTAATTTATTGTGATGCTTCAGGTATTGGGTTGGGCTATGTTTTGATGCAACACGGTAAGGTTGTTGCTTATTCTTCTAGACAGCTGAAGAAGCACGAGAAGAATTATCTAACCCATGATCTTGAGTTAGCTGCGGTGATCCTGTTACACCTCGAAAAATTTTTCGTTGATGCACAAGTGAATAGACTAGTGAAGAGTACGAGTATACAGTATTTCAATAGGTAAGAAATGACATTCGACGACCCTAGTTAAGATTTCAAAGATGTTTTAGATAGGGGAAGAAAGTTGGCCAAGAGAAGGCAAGGCATACGATAGGTATCGAAAAGGAATTACGAGTAACTAGTTAACGAGGATTTAATGATGTCCTGGAGAAGAGTGATAACATCCCTTAGATTGGTATTGAGGTGTTAAACAAGTGTTGAGAAGGTTCCATAAGGATTGGAGACCAAATGAGTCGACGAAAATGAGCTTTGGAATACTGGGGATTATACGGTCAAACATACTGGCCGTATAAAATATACGGTCCATATGTTAGGACCGTATAATCAGAGAAGAATGGCATACTTCTCTGGACCAAACATACGGCCAAACATACGGCCTGTATAATATGTACGGACCGTATGTTGGTCCGTATACCTGGTCGGGGACTGAATGGTTCATTAAATAAAGGATCCAAGTTTTATTTCATTTCACTTCCATATCACACCCCTTCTCTCTAAAACATCTCTCTACATTTATTCCACAAGAATTCAAGAGTTATTAGTGATCAACAACATAAACTAAGTGAATCAAGTGCAAGAGAACCCATTAAAGATCATTCAAGTCAAGAAATCTCATAGGAGATGAATTAGGGTTTTTGCTCAAGTGAAGTATTATCAACCAAGGCTTGTTCCTACAACATCTAAGGTAAGATTTATGGTATTTCTATTTTGTTTAAGGTATTTGAGAGTTGAAATACTTGGATTGTAGAAAGGTATAGAAAAATGGGTCATGAATGTGGAATAGTGCCATTTTGAGTAATAGTTTTAATTGAGTCATGATTCTTGATGTGTTGTGCTATAAATATGTTACAAATGATGTTGAGAACATGGGATAGGAAATGTATGTGAATGAACTTAGTCGTGTGTTATGACCATGGATATGGGTGAATTGAATCGAATTGAGAAATATAGATAATGTGGATGAATAAGGACTATTGTTATGATATTGTGAATGTATTATCGATGTTTGGGATTTCATACACGATATGGGGGAATGTCATATAAATAAAGGAGATGCTGTCCAATTTTCACTAGCTTTCGTCATATGTGTTATCTATCGATTTCTAATGGTAGTATGACTTTAATGAAGGTAGAAACGCGAGCGTTGAAGGACAACGTGCAAGTGGTAAATAGTTGAACGAAAAGGTATGTAAGACTAACCCTTCTTTCATAAGGCATGGTTCTTTGGCCAATCATCTGAATCTTCTATAAGTCTATGATGTCCTTCGAATGATTCGATCTTCCGAGCTATTAAGCTCACGATTATCGATATGCTACGATTGTGCTAAGTTCCTCATATGACGAGTAAGCCTATAAAGATAGATGTAATGAATGACAATGATTGTGATAATGATATTGAAGACGACTATAGTGGTAATAGTGATGACGATAACGATGACGATGATGATAGTGATGTTAATAATAAAGATGCTTATAAGCTATTATGTATATGTATCTATGTATGACTATTATGGATCCCCGAGCTTATGAGGCCGGGTAGAATATGTATCTATTTACGTAACGCGCGCATACCTCTGCAGATGGTACGTATAACCCTGAAGCCTTGGTAGGGCCAGGTAGATGTAAGCCTGAAGCCTTGGTAGGGCCAGGTATGTGTACCCTTTAGCCTTGGTTGGCCAAGTATGTATGAAACACCGAACCTCCGTGGTCAGGCATGCTATGTAAATGTTATGTATATGATATAGATATGTGTATGAATACAAACATGATACGGATATGAATATGAATAATACTATGTATATGAATACGATTATGGACGCAATGTAAATGAGTACAGATACGGATACAAATGTATGTACACAATTACGAATTAGAAATGGAAAGT
Source organism: Lycium barbarum (assembly GCF_019175385.1). Lineage (NCBI taxonomy): Eukaryota > Viridiplantae > Streptophyta > Magnoliopsida > Solanales > Solanaceae > Lycium > Lycium barbarum. The sequence continues at coordinate 89,083,330 of NC_083340.1, read as the reverse complement.
TCCTATGAAAGAAAAGTAAGTTCTTATGACGATGATATTACTATCTCCCACCCTATGCTATTTCTTATGTTGTATATTATGCTTCTATGTTGATATTGATCATGCTTTACATACTCAGTACATTCTTCGTACTGACGTCCTTTTGTTTGTATACGCTGCGTCATGCCCGCAGGTGCACAGGGAGACAAACTTGATCCATAGCTACATTCCTCAGGGACTACATAGCGGAGCTCCATTTCATTCGGAGCTATAGCTTTTGGTATTGATTCTTTTGTGTACATAATTATGGGCATAGCGGGGTCCTGTCCCGCCTATATGATATGACACACTCTCCTTAGAGGCTCATAGACATGTGTATATGGTTAGATATGATTGGTCTTGTCGGCCTATATTTTGGATTTCATTTTGTTAGCCTTGTCGGCTTATGTACATTGATATGGGCATAGATGTCAATGATGATATAAAGGTATTGCTGTCCAATGAGACTAGTATGATTGATGAATAGAAATGTATGTTTAAGTATGTGGCTCAACTAGATGTAATTGTAAAGGTACGCTAAGGGGTACCCGGGTGGGCTAGCACCGGGTGCCCGTCGCGGCCCCTAGTCGGGTCATGACAGATCCATGCTTTGAAAATGTGGAGACATTATTTATATGGTGTCCATGTTGATATCTATACCGACCATACGAGCCTTCAATACATTTTTAAGCAGAAGGACTTGAACTTACGTCAGAGGCGATGGCTATAGTTGTTAAAGGAATATGATGTTGATATTCTATACCATCCTGGAAAAGCTAATGTAGTAGCCGATGCTCTTAGTCATAAATCTATGGGTAGCCTATCATATTTGCAGCCAGAGATGAAGGAGCTAGCCCGTGATGTTTGTCAACTAGCCAGTTTGGGAGTCTAGTTGATAGACTCAGGTGATTCAGGAGTTAAAGTTCAGGATACAGCGATGTCATCTTTAGTAGCGGAGATAAAGAAGCGTCAGTACGAGGATCCTGTTTTAGACCATTACCGAGATATGTCACCTCAGAAAGAAAAGACACCATTTGTGATTATAAGGGATGGATTACTCAGGTATCGAGGTAGGTTATGTGTTCCTAATATTGCAGGCCTTCGTCAGCAAGTTATGGGGGAAGCCCATTATTCTCGTTATTCTATCCATCTGGACACAACAAAGATGTATCATGATCTCAAGGAAGTGTATTGGTGGGATGGCATGAAGAAAGATATAGCAGAGTTTGTCGCTCAATGTCTAAATTGTCAGCAAGTTAAGATAGAGCATTAGAAGCCTGGAGGTTTATTACAGGCTAAAGAGATTCCGACATGGAAATGAGAGGTAATTAATATGGATTTCATTACATGTTTGCCCCATACTCAACGAAAGTATGATTCGATATGGGTCATAGTTGATAGGCTTACCAAGTCGGCCCACTTTCTGCCTGTCAGAACCACTTATTCAGCTAAAGATTATGCAAAGCTCTACCTTAGAGAGATTGTGCGACTTCACGCTATTCCTACAACCATTATTTCAGATAGAGGAGCATAGTTCACAACTAACTTCTGGAAATCCTTTTAGAATGGATTGGGGACTTGGGTGAGTCTTTGTACTGCATTTCACTCGTAGATAGATGACCAGGCGGAGCGTACTATGCAAACACTTGAAGACATGCTGAGAGCTTGTTTGATGGACTTCCGAGGAAGCTGGGATGAACATTTACCTCTTATTGAGTTTACATATAATAACAGTTACCATTCCAGTATCCATATGGCTCCTTATGAGGCTTTATATGGACGGAGATGTAGATCCCTATAGGATGGTTTGATGCTGGACAAAATACGGTAGTTGGCTCAGATTTGATACAACAAGCAGTTGACAAAGTGAAAGTATTTCAGGAAAGATTACTAGCAGCACAGAGTTGACAGAAATCCTATGCCGATAATTGGCGACACAATTTTGAGTTTGAGGTAGACGACTGGGTTTTCCTGAAAGTTTCGCCTATGAAGGGAGTGATGAGATTCGGCAAGAAAGGTAGGTTGAGCCCGCGATACATGGGTCATATAGAATTATTCATACAGTAGGTAAGGTAGCATATGAGTCGGAGCTACCTTCTGAGTTGGAGTCTGTGCATCCGGTATTTCAGGTGTCCATGCTCCATAAGTGTATAGGAAATCCTTCGAGAGTTGTACTGGTAGATGATATCCAGGTGACCGAGCAGTTATCATACGAGGAGATCCATGTAGCTATATTGGATAGACAAGTTTGTCGATTACGGACTAAGGATGTGGCTTCTATTAAAGTGATTTGGAGAAACAATAATGTTGAAGAGATTACTTGGGAGGCTGAAGAGGATATGAAGACTATGTACCTGTACTTATTTTCGTTGTCCCAGGAGGCTCAGTGTGAAGCATCAACATCCCCAGGTATTGATTTTATTGATAGTTATTGTGATTGGTCGTGTGAGGCCATAGTGTTGTATATTTTAGTATGTGGCCCTGTGTGGCATTATTTTGGGTTGCTGTGTATAGGATGGATTGGTATATTTACAAGGGAAACTCTGGCGAAATTTTTATAAAATCCTTAAGAGTTTAACATTCGAGGACGAATGTTCCTAAGAGGGGAGGAATGTTACACCTTGGAAATTTCGTGTCGCTCGTATTATGAATGTGCCAATGTAAACCTAAAGTGGACATGAAGCCCTTGTAAGTTTAAGAAGGTTATTCGATAACGCTAAATGCATACCTTTAGGTTTCGGAGTTACATGAAGCAATGAAAGTAAGTTCGCCGGAGAAAGTATAGGTTCAGTCATGTTTGGAAAACATTCACACCATGTGAGATACACATTGCTTAGAATCACTTTGATGGAGAGATATAAGGCCCTTAGATGGTTAATGAAGTTCTAGACAAGTGCCAAGAAGGTTCCATAAGGATTGGAGGTCAAACGAATTGAAAAGAATGTGATTTCATGAAATCGGGGAAAGTAGGGTAGTGTGCGGTCGAAAATTGAGTGTGCTGAGCCACACACTGCATGCCAACTACCCATTTTATGTGTACTCACTGGCCAACACCACCCCAAAATGGTGGAGAGAGTGTGCGGCCGTGTCACACCCTAATTCCGCTAGGGTGTGATGGGCACCCGACCCTTACTTAGGGTCGAGCGAACCCTCAGAGTCTTGCTGCACATAAAAGTCACGTCAAACTTTTTAAATCAAACAAGATAAAGTACGTAGTAATTTTTTTTTCTTTCTCGTAGCTTCCGAGCAGAACAAATCTACAGTCATACAAAATTCAATACATAACACAGACTGGCATATCGGCTGACGGAGCCGCTGACAGACTGACAAACAATACCCACGACGCTGTCTGCAAAGTCTCTAACATAAGTCCAGAAGCATAACATACAAACTCTAACTCGGCGGCACTCCGGAAACAAAAGGAGCTTGCCATCTGCACTGGAATATCTTCTATACTGTCTTCCACTCAGCTGGGAGTACCTGCGCGGCATGAAACGCAGCCCCCGAAGAAAGGGGGTCAGTACGGAATATGTACTGAGTATGTAAAGCGGAAATGTAACAAATATAATCATAAACTGAACCATAAGTATAGAGATGTAGCGAACAGAATCAAACCCGAATCTGAATCAGAAAAATAAAATATAAATATATATAGTGAGTACAGGGTATGACAGACAGAGTCGTAATCTGAATCAGAGGTATAGAGTATGACAGAACGAATTCATATTCGAATCAGACTTTCAGAAATGCAACAGACAGAGTCAAGCATGCAGAGTCATAAGCATATACAGAAAGTAAGGGTATTAACCAAAGTACCTAAATACTTATTCTACAATTACAGATCGCATGTCCGAAGAGGTGCTGCAGATACAAAATACGGAACGGAGTACGAAACGTACAGAGGTGATGTCACACGCCAGACGAGGTACAGAACGTACAGAATACTCAGACGATATCATATATCGGACGGAATGCAAAACGTACAGAATGCTCAGATGATGTCATGTATCGGACGAAATACAGAACGTACAGAATGCTCAGACGATGTCATATATCGGACGGAATGCAAAACGTACAGAATGCTCAGATGATGTCATGTATCGGACGGAATACAGAGCGTACAGAATACCAGAATGCTTATTTTCCGGACAAAATTATACATATCAAAAACATGTAATTTTTTTCACAGATGACAGATCCCGAACCTGTGATAAGGGACGCGGTAACAGAATCATCATATGTCAAAATCATATGTCAAAGTATACATATGCAGATAGCAGGTAATAGATCCCGGCCCTGTGATAAGGGACGCGGTAACAGAGCCCGGCCCTCTGGGAAGAGACGCGGTGAACAGAATCATATGCCATCCTGGCCGCCATCCCCATATCATCATATACAGATAACAGAACCCGGCTCTCCCACCGAGGGGCGCGGTGAACAATGCAGAGGAAACGCACGGTAACAGAACCTGGCCCGGGACGCAGTGAAAGAGGCATTAAGTCATGCATGAAGCAGAAGAAGGGCACGATAACAGAACCTGGCCCGGGACGCAGTGAAAGAGACATTAAGTCATGCACGAGCAGAGTCATGAGAAACCATATGCACATAAATCCAGACTCAATGAATAGGCACACTTGCCGACATTCGAAGACTCAGAAACGAGTTTCGGGCTCTTCCTAGTTAGTATCAGGAACTTATGAGCATTTGGAATACAGAAACCTCTTCGGACTTTTAAGCGATCCGAGATCGTACATAATGAACGTTAAGGCTTACAGAGAATACTCATATCAGAATACTCGGACCAGAAAACTCATATCCAGATATTCATAGCCGAATACTTATATCGGAATACCCGTATCAGAACACTTATACCAGACACTCGTACCAGTATACCTAACTCAGAATACTTATATCAGAATATTCATATCGAATTATTTATATATATATATCGGGTACTTATATCAAAATACTTATATCTGAATATTTACATCAGAATGCTTATATCAAAATATTCGAATCGGATCGTTCGTATCGGGATGTTTATATCAAAATAGTCGAGTCAGAATACTTATAACTGAGTTACTAAATACTTATAGCAAACTCAGAGCAATAGCCAAGGTTTCTCTTAATTATCATACGGAAGTAGGGCAAATAAAACAATACAAATAGGTCTCTGGGTGGTGGGCCCACCTTGGGTCAAGTCGAGGTGACATACGTCAGACTATAATTGTTTGGTCTTAACAGGTCATCCACAAAAGTTTCAAAGCGATTCTCTCACATTTGCGCAATTTATAGATGTTTGAATAGTTTCCAACAAAGTGTAGCAATTATGCTTCAATGCCATTGAATGAATAGTACCTAAAATCCAACTCGGATTTCTACGAGTAGAGTAACCCCCGAGGCTTCAAATCCAAACCTAACCTACCTAGGACATGCCAAAAGAAGGAGGGGTACAGCTTTACATACCTTTCTTGCCTTGTACGCTCGCCAAATTCAATTCCCGTTTCGTCAAAAATCTGCAATTGGTCATCTTTGCCAAATGTTGACTATAGGGCTTTGGCATTCAATCTTGAATTAGTACTTGTCTACCGAAATTTCGGCAGCACCTCCCCTGTAAATACAACGCCCCGAGAATTTAACTCAGCTCAAAACAATCAACAACAACCCAACACAACATCAACAGTAACAACAACCACTATAAAACACAACATAACACAACTAGTCCCCCTTTTTTTTTTCCAACATAATGTAGTAACTTCCATTCCGACTTCCCATTTCCAAACCAAACTCAATGTTTTCATATTCCTTACTAATCAAAATCATTGCAATACCATTTGGAAACATTTCATACCATTTCTACAAAATATTCACAAAATATACAAAATGTACAAACTTTCCGCCAAAGCCATAATGCCTCCAAAACTTCTAATCTTTAACATTCATATTCATAGTATGTCTCCATCTTCCAATTTCATCAACAACTACCAAAGTCCACATTTAAATTCTTATTTTCACAATTATACAAAAATCATATAAAAATCACATAAATTCCCCATAACGACATACAACTTATTTCAACCAAATTCCTTCAACTTTCACTTCCAATATAGATTTCACCATAGCCACAACTATATTATAACATAAAATTCAACTCATATTATCAATACAACTTTGCACCTACACGGCTCATGCACACATACATACCTACCATGCAAACTTCCATATTTTCATGTATTCTATCCATTTCTACACACCATAACATAAACAAAACCTTCACAACATATAAAAGGGAATGAAATCTTAACTTTCTTCACAACTTCTTCACTTAACTAGGGTTAGAATTTTGTTCCAAAGAGTAGTTCTCTCCTTCCATCAATCATACCATGTTGAAGAGGGCCTTCAAATTAGTGGAATACTAGAAGAAAATAATTTTTTTGGATCAAATTTGGAGGCTCCAATTTTTTCTCTCCATGGCCGAAATTGGAGTGGTCTTTCTTTCTCTTCAAGGTTCTTGAAAATTCTAAGGATAGAGATGAAATATATAGCCCTCTTTATCATATTTGGCACATGGAAAATTAATTAAAATCCATGGGCTTGGGCCATTGCATGGCCGGCCACCCCTCTCTCTTTTGGGCCTCATATTCTTATATTTTTTTTTAGCCCAATTGGCTACAAATCTTGTTTTGTAATTCCCAAAACAAATTTCCGAAATTCTAATTTTGTCCCTAGCCTTCCTCGGTATTTCCGCACCAATGTTATCATAGCCGGCACGTTCATACTAAGTAAGGTCTAAATATAGCCTCATTCATTACAAGTCAAGTTATCTCGAATTTTTTTTTTCGAATATGCAAAAATGCCGGATGTAACATGCCGCACACTTTGTCACGGCCCCACTAGAGGCCGTGATGGGTACCCGATACTACTATACCGGACATCTCTTATCTCGCATTCTATTCTTACTACTGAGTGGGCCATATGGACGATACAGTCATATTTTACTCAACATAGTCATCAATAGCATACTTGTAAATGAATGTCAATAAGCTTTACCAAAATATTATACAACAACAAGGACGAACAAGATTGTGAAACATCTGACTGCGCACGTCTGTCTACGAGCCTCTAAATAAGATGCATATATCCACAAGTAGGGGACGGATTCCACCGTGCCCAAATATGTACACAAGAGTAGTACCAATAAACTGAAGCTCCGGAACAATTGGAGCGCTCTCAATGTGCCGCTGGTGGAGCTCCTACGGATCAGACGCGTCTTCCTGTTTACCTGCGGGCATTAGCGCAGCGTCCATGAGAAGGGACGTCAGTACGAGCAATATACTGAGTATGTAAGGCATCAGTAATAACATACTAAAGGATACAAAGCATGAATAGTAACAGGACGGAAATATAGAGCATATCATGAGATAAAAGAGTAACATGTACATGAGAGTGCCTTTTAGGCGGGTACCATGCATGCTTAGTGCTGCGGAGCGTGCAGCCCGATCCACATATATACATATGAATTCCATTCAACTTTTTGCCAATTCATCCAATTTTATTCAACTTTCATTCTCAATATGAATTCCATCACATTCACAACTAGAATACAACATAATTTCAATTCTTCATTGACATACAATGCATGCATACACACGACTACACATATATACCACACACCCACTTTGCAAACTTCCATTTCTTCATACCATCAACACATTTCTACATACTACAACACAAACAAGACTTCATAACACAAGGATAAGGGATGAATTCTTACCTTATTCTCTAGTCTTCTTCACTTGAACTTGTGATCACTTTGATGAACCAAGGCCTCCTTTCTCCAAACCAACTACACCAAGTTGAAGAGGCTACTCAATTTAGTAGGAAAACCACAAAATATAAATTTTTAGAACAAGATTTTTGGTGGCTAATTTTCCTATGGCAAACCCGAAACCCTCTTATTTTTTTGCTCTTGTTTTGCTTTGTTTCTTGTCTTCTAATTTCTTGAGTCTTCTAATGTATATAATAAGAAGACTTGGTCACATGGCCAAGCACATGACCAAGTAAATGGACATGGATCATGGCCCAATTGGCCGGCCATGCTCCTTACTTTGGGCCTCAATTTCATTTCATTTTTTTTAGCCCAATGATTTATAGTCCACGTTTTGTAATTCCCGAAACTAATTTCCAAAATTCCAACATTGCCCTTAGCCTTGTCCCACACTTTCACAACAATATTCTTTTATGCACAACTCCTATGTCAAATAAAATCAAATTTGACCTCATTTCTCAAAAAATCCAAGATATTTCAAATTTTCCTAACGTGTGAAAACACGGGATATATCAATATGCTATGAAGTTATATGAATCATCAACGTGAAGCGGTGCTCAGTTATATTTGTAAAAGAACTCACACCGGATAGTTGACAGAGGATGACTACAAACAAACCCTCCCGAAGTATCATGACACCCCATAAGGATAGTTGAACATTCGAGGACGAATGTTCTAAAGGGGGGGAGGATGTTATAGCCCGTATATTGTACGTTTGGAAATTCCAAAGTCGTCGTGGAAAGTTAAGGGCGAGACCATTTTAAAAAATGGTTTTAATGTGCAAGTTGTTATAATTTTTTTTTTTATGACTATTATCAGTATGGAAATATTGAGAAAGGTTAAGGGTAAGAAGTGGAATTCGCAAAATGGGCCGTGGAAATAATGTGGAAGGCTAGGGGCAAATGGTAATATTGAGGAAAGTCGAGGGGTAAAATGGGAATTTTACAAAAGTTCAAGAAAATTCATGAAAGGGCCATATTGGCCATGTGAAGAAGAATAAGGGGAAAAGATGACAAAATAAGTCATCTTTTATTTTGAAAAAAAAAAGAAACTTAAGAAAAAGAAAAGAAAAATCTAGAAAAGTGTAGAGGAGGGCATGTTCCCCTCACATGCTAGTAGCTCTCTCTATATATATATATATAAGAGTTCATCTTTTAATTCAAGGAAAAATGGAGAGAAAGACTTGGAGAAACAAAAAAAAAAAGCAGGGAGAGGAGAAAGAGAGGTCACGGCCAAAGGGGCAAAAATTTAGCCCCTTGAAGTAGTGATCAAAAAAATTATTTCTTCCACTTTTCCTACCTAATGGGAGGTCCTCTACAACATGGAGTGAGTGTTGAAGCAAGTAGAAGGCTTGTTGGTGTCATATGCCAACCCTAAACCAAGTGGGAAGTTGAAGGAAAAAGTAAGGTTTCATCTCCTCTTGTGTGTTGTGGATGGTTTATATATGTTGTTGTATAGAAAAATGGATGGAAAACGTAAAATCATGCAAGTAGTAATGTGGCCGTGTGATGTGTTGCATGTTGGCCGAATATATGTGAGGTGTTGGATTGAAATGATGAATTAATTTTATTTAGCAATTTGATTGTTGTTGTTGTGTGGGCTCTGTGATGAAAATGAAGGTTTAAGGATTTAAATTGAAGTGGGAATTGTTTGTATATGTTGTAGGGTGAAGGAAATGATGGAATATATGAAATTATGTATACGTTGTATTGTAGCCATGTGTATTATGTAGCCGGGTATGTTATGTTAATTGAAAGGATTATGTCAATTTTATGATGTATGTTGATGGTTATAATGCATGGAAAAGGATGGAAATTCATGGAATTGTGCATGTAGTGTGTGGGTATGGTGTTGGCCGCATGGTTCCCCTTTGGGTAGTTGATAACGAATAAATCGTCGTTAGCATTTTGGTTGTCGTCATTGTGAGTTCTAAGACGGAAAAATGAAGTTTTAAATAATCCAAGTTAAGATTTCAATTGTGTGGGACGAATTGGAGGGAAATGTAGTTTTGATGTGGTTTCTTGGATTTATGAAATGAAGTTGTAAATGTATGTATTGTGACATAATGTGTGAATTTGGAAGGTTTTGGGTAAAGTGATATGTTGATTAAGTCGTTGAAAGATCGTGTGAATCAGATTGAAATGAATTGCTAATATTGTTGTTGGTCTGGCCGAGTTCCATTCTCGGATTGTTGTTGTTGATTTGGGCCGAGCCATATTCTCGGGGTTGGTACATTTACAGGGGAGATGCTACCGAAATTTCGGCAGAATATAAATGAATATATTGAAAGGGTGAGGCAAGTACTTGATGAAGGAACTAATGAATGGATGAACTCTCTTGCATGTAGGCAAACAAGTTGGATGCACAAGCGTAACTAGTGGGTCGCGGCACAGGTATGTAAGGCTGACCCTTTCTTTCTTTGGCATGTCCTAGAGCCAAGTAAGGTATAATGTGATATGCTGCCTTGGGGTAACTCTGTTCTGTGATGCTGAGTCTGATTATGGTTCTAATTCACTTCTTGACCTGAGTTTGTGATCCTAGTTCATCCCTTGATATGAGTGTTTGATATAAGTATTTTGATATAAGTATTTTGGTACAAGTATTCTGATATACGTATTTTGATATAAGTATTCTGATATAAGTGTTTTGATATAAGTGTCTTGATATAAGCATTTTGATATCAATATTCTGATATAAGTGTGTCGATATGAGTATTCCGATATAAGTATCCTGATATGAGAATTCCGAAATCAGTATCCTGATAAGAGCATTCTGGTATGTTTATTCTGGTTCGAGAACTTCTGTAAGATTTAATGTCCCTAACTTCCGTATACGATCTCGGATTGCTCTGAAATGTTCGAAGAGGTTTCTGTATCAAGAAGTCTATAATTTTCTTATACGTAAGTATGGTTCCAAAACCTCCATTTGATCTGATTCGTAAGGACATCTGAAGGTATCCGATATGACTATGATTCTGATTTCCCGAAAAAGGCTTCTGAAATGCTTATAAAGCGTTCTGTACTTCGAACACTCGTAACTTTCTCATACTACGCCGGATTGACCTGAAATCTGTTCCGAGCCTCCAGGTATCGGTAAGTACATTGGTTCGTCGAGTCTTGATTTCTATGCATGTGGTTTCTCACCATTCTGCTCGTGCATATGTTATGGTTTCCTTCACCGAGTCCCGGGCCGGTATGTATCGTGCGGATGGTTCGTCGAGTCCTCTGTTGAAGGCCGGGTTCCATATATGAATTCCGAAGTATGATGTGTCCGGTTCCGGGGTACTGTGTGATATGTCCGTCCCCAGTTACCGAGGATATATTATGAAGTATGATGTGTCCGGGCTCGGGGTGCCGTGTTATTTGTCCGCCCCTGGGTACCGTGGTTATGTTATGATGTGTGACGGAGATCGGATCAAATTTTCTGAAATATGATGTGTTGGGGCACCAAAGGTAGGAGTGGCGACCACGTTCCTATGTTATCGTGCGCATCCCTTGGCATTGTCCACCGGTTCCTCGGTGTGTTACCTGTTCCCGAGGTTACCATGTATATGATAGGACGTGACCAGTCCCTCGGCGTGATATTTGTCCCCGAGGTTACCGTATGTATGATATGGTATTTGTCCCGGCGTGGTATATGTCCCCGGGGTTACCGCGTATGTGATATGATATCCGATTCCGATATGCCTGACTTGTGTTGGAGAGTAAGCATTCTGACCTTCCGTATATTCTGTATTCCGTTTGCTATATGACATCATTTGGGTAATTTGTACGTTCTGTAATCCGTCTGGCATACGAGATGAGTAAGTATGATTCGTGTCTGGAAAAGAAAAATAATAAGTGTTTGGTATTCTGGATAGGCTATTTGTATGTTGTTCTATTTGTCTCAGTCATGGTTTCGTTTTCTGTACTCATGCCTTACATACTCAGTACATATTCCGTACTGACCCCCTCTTCTTCGGGGGCTGCGTTTCATGCCGTGCAGGTACCCACAAATGGATAGACGAGATTAGCTGAAGATGATCCAGTGGATTGGCGGGTTCCATTTCCTCCAGGAGTGCTGCCGAGTCAGAGTATGTATGCTATGATGTCTCATCAGTATTAGAGACTTTGCAGACAGCGTCGTGGGTAATGATAGTCAGTCTGTAAGCGGCTCCATCAGCCGATATGTCATTTTGTGTTATGTAGTAAATTTTATATAATTACAGATTTGCTAAATTCTGGAAATAGTAAGCAGAAAATTTTGAAAGCTCAACATGTATTTTAATTGTAATTGACTTTCAGAATTAAAATAAAAATAAAAAATTAGGTGTGTAATCAGGGTCTGCGGGTTCGCTGGGCTCTGTATGTGGGGACGAGTGCCCATCACACCCCAATAAGGTTAGGGTGTGACAAAGTGGTATCAGAGCGAGGTCTGTCCGTGGGGATGTCTGCAAAGTCGTGTCCAGTAGAGTCTTGTTTCTGGTGTGAAGCCGGCCACATTTATAAACAGGAGGCTACAGGGCATCTAGGGATTGTCGACCTTCCTTCTGTCCTAGATCATGCGATAGAGCCAAGCCGTAGGAACTGAAATCCTTATGTAAGCCTTACATACGACGGAAAAGGTAAGTGGCGACACGGAAAGTCATAAGGGTAAGTATTGACGTATTTGACCCGTTACCTGGAATTGGCCGTTCCGGATGGCCAAGATGTGATATAGCCGTATGTTCTGTGAGTCGTTATTGATATTTGCTGTGTACAGGGGGATGGTATAAGAGAAACGAGGTCTGATGGGGGATTCAGAAAATTGACAAGTAATTTTGTTACAAATCGTTATGCAAAAGTGGTGAGTAGGAAATTCGAACGGACTGATATCTGGACATTTATGAAGTAAAGGCAACGAAGGTGTATCTGTTACCATCAGGAATCTGGGAACCTAGGATGAAAAGTAGTTACACACGAAAGTGAAAAGAAAACACTGAGGGTCGAAAAGGGTAAAATGGTAATTGTGGAAGGAAAGACGTGTCACAAGGGTGCTTCGGGATCTGTAAGGCCTTGACTAGTCTCAAATTATGTAATAAAGGTCGTGTGTGGAAGTGAACGCGAAAATATCAGCATTAAGGCACCGGATTTCAGCAAAGTTTCAAGGTTAAGCGTGCTCAGATGGGAGCGATCCTAGGATGGGTGACCCCCTGGGAAGTTTACAAGGAAATTCTACATATTCTGACATAAAAGACAAATGAAAAACCATAATAGTCTAAGTAAAACTATAGTATATGGGACGACTGGAAACCTTAAGAAGACACGTAGAACGAGGTAGATTAACTCAATGAAGAGACAAAGAGTGCGTCACAGCTCGGGAATTAGGAAGGGCTTGAATAGCGTTCGGAGATATTTTGTGGGTTAGTTGAAAGTAGGAAATATATATAGGTATATGTGAATGTGTGGGATATTCCAAATATGATGGCATCGATGGCGTGTGTGCCCTAGCAACCGGAAATATGGTAAAGAAAGGCATTGATCGCGTAAGGGTACCGAAGTTCGAGGGACGGCAAGAGTAAATGGTACAAGTGTGGCAAAGTAAGATGTTATTATTTTACTATAGGTTGATATTGGAAGTTCTAGTATAATGGTGTTTGAAGAAGAAAGAGAGTGAGTAGATAGGAAACAGAGAGATCGGAATATTGGAAGAAGGTTCGAGAACCAATGTCGATAAGTGAGGATAAAGGAATAGTGACTGGGATAGGGGGATACGAAGTAAGAAAAAGAATGCTTAGGTCTGTAATAATGTTAAGATGAGAGATTTATAAAAGAATAAGTATGTGGCTATGTTAATGTACGAGAAGGATTCTGTGCTGAGGACAAGAGTAGTGGAACGCTGAAGAAAAATGTCTGTACAGCTACAGCACAAACGCGCAGTTAAAGAAGAATCACGGGTAGGTGGGCCAAGCAAGTAAAAGGACGAGTTGTGGATGGAAATGTATAGGAAATATGGACAAAATGACGACATAAACAGAAAGCAAAGGAAGAATGTAGGATAAAAAGTTTTGATATACTGTGTATAGAGTTGGAAAGAAAGACAAGGAATGAAGTATAATAAAAAAAACGAGAGTACTCGGAGATTGTGACGTATGAGGAACCCCTTAAAAAGGGGGGGGGGGGGGGAGAGCATATTTTGTTAAATTTAAAAAGGGAATCGCGACAATTGGTGGTCTGGGAATTTTCGAAAGAAAGAAAGAAATAAGAGAGGCCACCGGATAATAGTTCATAGACCATTAATTGTATGGAATATGAGAATATATGCTATGAAGTTATATGAATCATCAACGTGAAGCGGTGCTCAGTTATATTTGTAAAAGAACTCACACCGGATAGTTGACAGAGGATGACTACAAACGAACCCTCCCGAAGTATCATGACACCCCATAAGGATAGTTGAACATTCGAGGACGAATGTTCTAAAGGGGGGGAGGATGTTATAGCCCGTATATTGTACGTTTGGAAATTCCAAAGTCGTCGTGGAAAGTTAAGGGCGAGACCATTTAAAAAAATGGTTTTAATGTGCAAGTAGTTATAATTTTTTTTTTATGACTATTATCAGTATGGAAATATTGAGAAAGGTTAAGGGTAAGAAGTGGAATTCGCAAAATGGGCCATGGAAATAATGTGGAAGGCTAGGGGCAAATGGTAATATTGAGGAAAGTCGAGGGGTAAAATGGAGGGAAATGTAGTTTTGATGTGGTTTCTTGGATTTATGAAATGAAGTTGTAAATGTATGTATTGTGACATAATGTGTGAATTTGGAAGGTTTTGGGTAAAGTGATATGTTGATTAAGTCGTTGAAAGATCATGTGAATCAGATTGAAATGAATTGCTAATATTGTTGTTGGTCTGGCCGAGTTCCATTCTCGGATTGTTGTTGTTGATTTGGGCCGAGCCATATTCTCGGGGTTGGTACATTTACAGGGGAGATGCTGCCTAAATTTCGGCAGAATATAAATGAATATATTGAAAGGGTGAGGCAAGTACTTGACGAAGGAACTAATGAATGGATGAACTCTCTTGCATGTAGGCAAACAAGTTGGATGCACAAGCGTAACTAGTGGGTCGCGGCACAGGTATGTAAGGCTGACCCTTTCTTTCTTTGGCATGTCCTAGAGCCAAGTAAGGTATAATGTGATATGCTGCCTTGGGGTAACTCTGTTCTGTGATGCTGAGTCTGATTATGGTTCTAATTCACTTCTTGACCTGAGTTTGTGATCCTAGTTCATCCCTTCATATGAGTGTTTGATATAAGTATTTTGATATAAGTATTTTGGTACAAGTATTCTGATATACGTATTTTGATATAAGTATTCTGATATAAGTGTTTTGATATAAGTGTCTTGATATAAGCATTTTGATATCAATCTTCTGATATAAGTGTGTCGATATGAGTATTCCGATATGAGAATTCCGAAATCAGTATCCTGATAAGAGCATTCTGGTATGTTTATTCTGGTTCGAGAACTTCTGTAAGATTTAATGTCCCTAACTTCCGTATACGATCTCGGATTGCTCTGAAATGTTCGAAGAGGTTTCTGTATCAAGACGTCTATAATTTTCTTATACGTAAGTATGGTTCCAAAACCTCCATTTGATCTGATTCGTAAGGACATCTGAAGGTATCCGATATGACTATGATTCTGATTTCCCGAAAAAGGCTTCTGAAATGCTTATAAAGCGTTCTGTACTTCGAACGCTCAAAACTTTCTCATACTACGCCGGATTGACCAGAAATCTGTTCTGAGCCTCCATGTATCGGTAAGTACATTGGTTCGTCGAGTCTTGATTTCTATGCATGTGGTTTCTCACCATTCTGCTCGTGCATATGTTATGGTTTCCTTCACCGAGTCCCGGGCCGGTATGTATCGTGCGGATGGTTCGCCGAGTCCTCTGTTGAGGGTCGGGTTCCATATATGAATTCCGAAGTATGATGTGTCCGGTTCCGAGGTACTGTGTGATATGTCCGTCCCCGGTTACCGAGGATATATTATGAAGTATGATGTGTCCGGGCTCGGGGTGCCGTGTTATTTGTCCGCCCCCGGGTACCGTGGTTATGTTATGATGTGTGACGGAGATCGGAGAAAATTTTCTGAAATATGATGTGTTGGGGCGCCAAAGGTAGGAGTGGCGACCACGTTCCTATGTTATCATGCGCATCCCTTGGCATTGTTCACCGATTCCTCGGCGTGTTACTCGTTCCCGAGGTTACCATGTATATGATAGGACGTGACCGGTCCCTCGGCGTGATATTTGTCCCCGAGGTTACCGTATGTATGATATGGTATTTGTCCCGGCGTGGTATATGTCCCCGGGGTTACCGCGTATGTGATATGATATCCGATTCCGATATGTCTGACTTGTGTTGGAGAGTAAGCATTCTGACCTTCCGTATATTCTGTATTCCGTTTGCTATATGACATCATTTGGGTAATTTGTACGTTCTGTAATCCGTCTGGCATACGAGATGAGTAAGTATGATTCGTGTCTGGAAAAGAAAAATAATAAGTGTTTGGTATTCTGGATAGGCTATTTGTATGTTGTTCTATTTGTCTCAGTCATGGTTTCGTTTTCTGTACTCATGCCTTACATACTCAGTACATATTCCGTACTGACCCCCTCTTCTTCGGGGGCTGCGTTTCATGCCGCGCAGGTACCCACAAATGGATAGACGAGATTAGCTGAAGATGATCCAGTGGATTGGCGGGCTCCATTTCCTCCAGGAGTGCTGCCGAGTCAGAGTATGTATGGTGTGATGTCTGATCAGTATTAGAGACTTTGCAGACAGCGTCGTGGGTAATGATAGTCAGTCTGTAAGCGGCTCCATCAGCCGATATGTCATTTTGTGTTATGTAGTAAATTTTATATAATTACAGATTTGCTAAATTCTGGAAATAGTAAGCAGAAAATTTTGAAAGCTCAACATGTATTTTAATTGTAATTGACTTTCTGCGGGTTCGCTCGGCTCTGTATGTGGGGACGAGTGCCCATCACACCCCAATAAGGTTAGGGTGTGACAACCAACATGCAAGGTTTCATGAATTTCATCCATTTCCACATACTACAACACTCAACAACATGCATAGACCATTCATAACATATGAAAGAGAGTTAAACCTTACCTTTTCCTCTTAGCTCTTCAACTTGGCTAGAGTTGCTCCTTGTAAAAATGGATGGTTTTCTTGCTCCAACAACTCTACCACGTTAAAGAGGACCTTCAAATTAGTAGGAATACTAGAAGAAAATATTTTTTTCCGGATCAAAATTGAAGACTTCAATTTCCTTAGTCATGGCCGAATAGGCCTCCTTCTCTTTTCTTTTTCTTTCTTTTTCTTCTTCTCCATCCTTCTTGAACTTTCTAAGTAATGACAAATATGACTAATAAGTCATATTATATACACACATATAAATCATTTATTTGGGCCAAAGCCCATCCCCTAGTTGTCACGACCCAGCCCCGTGGGCCGCGACTGGCACCCTACCTGGGTACCCAGACCAAATCACATATTCATTTCCGAATCCAAACTTATTTCAGAATTTTCAAGAAGTTATATCATACATAATTTATATCGAAAATATGTCTTAAGCGGTCATATCAAATCAAACTCAAACAAAGCGGCGGAATAGGCATCGCCGGTCAAAATACAAATATATACAGAAGGGCCTTTTGGGGCCATCATATCAAACAGACCGCTTCAAGACCCGAAAGCAAAATCAGACAACATACACATAGGACCCTCGCCCCACAAATATGACTACAGGCCTCTACGAATCCAAAACATAACATATGGCGAGACAGGGCCCCGCCGTACCCAAACTGTCAAATATACCAAATATATACAAGCAAAAGAGTCTGTACCAAAGGTGGACTCCGGATCGGATAAGAGTACTCCGGAATAGCAAGAAGTGAAGCCTACTGCGGAGGATCACCGATATCTGCACCTGCGGGCATAAAACGCAGCCCCCGAAGGAAGGGGGTCAGTACGAAATATGTACTGAGTATGTAAAGCACGGAGTACAGAATTATAGATCAAAACTGAAAGCAAATCAAATGTCAAAGTGGGGTACAGACTGGTATATCAAAATCTGTGTCGAAATAATATACATGTATTTTATGCAAACAAAATCATGCAGACGCTTAAGAACGTGGTCGCCACTCCGACGCTGGCGCCACACACAGCATAACACCAGAAGGTTCAAAATCTCCGTACATCCCCGAACATACTCATAATCATCGGTGAGCGTATCGCATCACGAGCCATATCACAGCATAACTCCAAACGGAACCCGGCCCTATGGCGAAGCCTCGGGAACCGTAACACAGCATACATCCGAATTGTCATAATGCGCACGAATCAAAACCGGCCCGGGAACCGGTGAACGAAGTCATAATAAGGCACGAGCGGAGTCGTGAGCAAACAAATGCAAATCGTATTTCAAAATAGTGTTTCAAAACAAAGTAAACTCATAAATCATATCCTATTACAAAATAGTCGAATACTTAGTCGACATAAAATTTCATTTCGCAAAACGTTTCCAAAATGGTCCATATAATTCAAAACATAGGTTAGCGTATCGAATTGTCCAAACCTACCCCGTAGGAAGATGTCTCAAGGATCCGAAGTAATATTTACAACTTTATTATCAAAGATGGCCCGAAGGGCAAATCGGGCATTTTGGGGTAGCGGACCCACCTCGAGTCGAAGTGAGGTGGCGAGCATATTTTTACGAGCATTTATATGCCAAGGGTCATACATAATCATTTCTAGGTTACCCGACCACATTTCGATAGGTTTCGGACGAGTAGTGGCATTCTAGCCAAATTGGAGCCTTTAGGCTTCACTAGAATTAAATGAATAGTAACTTTTCTGTGGATCGGGTTTCGAGGAGCAGAAATGCTCCGGAAGGTCTCATATTCGACTGACACACTAAGATATGCCAAATGAAAGAGTGGGAGGCTTTACATACCTCACAGACGTCGTAAGCTCCTCCAAATGCCTCGTCCCGTTTCGTCAAAAATTTGCAAATGGTCAAAGTTACCAAATGAGATCCTTAGGCTTAGAAATGCCTTTAACTTCATAATTGCCTACCGAAATTTCGGCAGCATTTCCCCTATAAATCTAACATCCCCGAGGCGTAGCTCGGCTCAAATTAACCAACTACAACAGCCCACACATCAACAACCAAACCAAACAACAATCAAACCATTCTAGCTTAAAGTTCTACATGACTTCTAAAGTTGGCAACTTTCCATTCAAACGTTCAAAATCCCGATTCTATATTCACATAATTGTATTCATTTAACCATCCAAAACTAGTCAAACACATTCCAAATTCAATCTAAGCCATACACGAAATTGCACCAAAATCGATTTATTTCCATAATTCTTCAAAACGCTAAAATTCACAACGAACATTCTAACTAACGTCGTTTCATTCCGAATTCATCAACATTGATATAGATTCATATCTAAAGTCTATAACACCCAAGATATACATTGATATACATAAAAATACCGAAGGTATACGCTTTCCGATAATACTCAAAATCATTTTCTCGACGCCAATTTCATTCACCAATTAATCATTTACAATATAAGGATCACCACAACACATTATACCAACTTAACCAAGATCAATTCACACCAATCTCCCTATCTATGGCTCACGGCCAAACTCACTACAAACACACACCCACACGTTTCCATTTATGTCCAAACTACGGGATTCTCGTCTACTTCCAATCCTTAACACATTCATAGCAATTCTATAACATTAGAGGGGCAAGATTCTTACCTTTTACTAACTTTCCGACTTGTCGCAAACGAAATCCTCGTGCCAAACCAATTATACCACGTCGGAGAGCGTCTTGAGTACTTCTTAATTATGTGGAAGCCAAGATTTTTGGATCACACACAAGCTTGGAATCTTTTCTTTCTTTCCTCCTTTGCACTCGGCCGAAACCCCTTTTTGTGGTGAGTTCTTGATTTTTTTTTTTTTTTTTGATCTAGAATTTGTTAAGTCCTCCTAGTATATATCCACAATATTGATCATGTGCATAGCACATGATCATTAAACAAGGGGCTTGGGCCATGTATATGGCCGGCCACCCCAAGTCCTTTGGGCTTAACCTTGTGTCATTTTTTTTTTCCTTGGCCCAATTCGAGAAAAGTCCCGTTTTGTAATTCCCGAAACTAATTTCCGAAATTCCAAATTTATCCTCGGCCTTCCCCGAGGTCTTAGCATTAAAGATTTCACAACCAACATAGTCATATTCTCACAAATTAATTTATACCATTCTAACACCCAAGTCATAATTATTTCTCGATTTCCAATTGTACGAAAACACGGGACATAACACTAGTGCACGGCCACATGGCCCCTTATTTCCAAGCCCATCTTTTTTTTTGTAGTTAGTCTTGTAATTCATGAAAAATAATTTTCCAAATTCCGAATTTTCCCTTAGCCTTTCTTAATATTTCCGCATCAATAATTTTCATAAACTACTTTTGTGTTAAACAAGATAAAAAATATAGCCTTGCCCATAGCTTCCCGCAATTATCTTGAATTATCCGAATGTACGAAATGCGGGATATAACATTTGACACTAAGGATAGTATGGAAACATTTATGGTATCACAATATAGGAGTCATGCCTTTGAAAGAAAGGGACAAGCCTTAACATACTTGCTCGACCTTCTATTGGCTACGTTTATCCGCTTGAGCTCGTAAATCTATATTCGAGAGGATTCACACTAATGTTCTTCTCTGTCACGACCCAGCCCCGTGGGCCGCGACTGGTGCCCTTCCGGGACACCCCAAACGAACTCACACCCAGATCATCGTAATCAGACTCGACCAAACTCAACGTACGTTATTCGAACTCAACATCGTAATCAGATCTCTACCGAACACTTCTCCTAAGCAGTCGCCCGTACAGATCAGACAAATCACAAATCAGAAAGGAGGCGGAATATACATCGCCAAATTTCACACACACACATCAGAAGGGTGGCGGAATGCACATCGCCCCCAAGTACATACACATACATACAAACTCAGAGGCCGACTTGGCCATAGCAGCGTACGGGCCGCCTAAGAATGCAAAACAGACTCACATGCAAACACACCGGACCCACGACCCACAAATCTGACTACAGGCCTCTAGACAAAACAGAACATAAGAACATAGGACGGGACAGGGCCCCGCCGTACCCACTCATCCAAATATATAGAATACAGACACAACAAAAGAAATGTACCAAAAGTAGGCTCCGGATCAAGGGGAGCTTTCCAACACAGCAGAATGAGTAGCCTAAACTGGAGGACCACCCAAACGAGCTTCTGTACCTGCGGGCATGAAACACAGCCCCCGAAGAAACGGGGGTCAGTACGGGAGAAGTACTGAGTATGTAAAGCAGAAGGTACAGAAATCACAAACACAGCTAGAGTCAGAAAGAACAAACACACCAACATCGCAACAAAGCAAACCTGTGCGGGAGGCGAACGTACAAATGCAAATCAAATCATGTATAGGGTTTAGGAACGTGGTCACCCCCCGACGCTGGTGCCACAACACATCATAACTCCAGAAGGTTTCAAATCTCCGTACAATCTCCAGACACATCATATCACACACACATCATATCATCAGAACGTATCAAATGCCATATCACATCATAACTCCATAAACGGTAACCGGCCCTATGGCGAGGCCTCGGAAACCGTAACACATCATAACTCCCGAATATATTATAGTGCGCACGATCACAAAGTCGGCCCGGGTACCGACGAACGAAGTCATAGCAGGCAGCACGAACAGAGTAGTGCAGAAATCATATGCATATCAAAAATAATTTGTCGGACTTAACATATAGTTTACGTAGAGGTATATACTGACGCCCGAAGGATCGGAGTAGGAATCAGACTGATCAAAGTATGCGTATAAAAGTTACGAAGTTCCAAATTGCCAAATTCGCAAGAAAACTGTTCCTAAGTCATTTTCCGAAAATCTCACATCATTCAAGTACAGAACGTACATCAATGGCATAGAAAGTTTCAAACACATCCTTGGGTCCTAAACAGACGGTTGCGGATCATAACGGACACAAATGAATCAAACAAACCGAATAAGGGGAGCCTCGGGGCTCGCGGGCCCACCTCGAGTCAAATTGAGGTGGCGGACACAAATCACAGACTTTCGGCTCCATAGAGCCATCTACAAAAGTTTCGAAGAGTTTCGGACACAACAGCACAAGTTATGGAGGTACGAACATTCTTTTAACCAAAGGTGACAAAGAGGGTTCAATCGCGCTGAGTGAATAGTGCTCGAACTTGAACCTCGATTTCCAAGAGTAGGATTATTCCCGAGGTTCCGATATTAACCTAGTAGGACTAGGACATGCCAAAAGAATGATAGGTAGGCTTTACATACCTGGTTGGCGCCTTACGCTCCTCAAATCGCAATTCCCGTTTCGTCCAGAAACTGCAAATGGTCACTTTTACCAGTTACTATTCATGAGAATTAACATTTTAGTCCTTGGGCTATATTTGGCTACCGAAATTTCGGCAGCACTTCCCCTATAAATCTAACACCCCCGAGACTTAGCTCGGCTCAAAATATAATAACATCAACAGCCCAAACATCATTACACAATACGAATCACAATCAAACACACTAACTTCACAATTGCACCTTATTTCATAAGTTGGTAATCCTATTTCCAAACTTCACAATTTCAACTCATATCCACATTATTGTATTCATTCATTCAAGATTATTCCATTACATAACAAACAAGTTCCAAACCACATACAAACATCCCCAAAGTTCACTACTTTCCAATTTTCATTCAAAACACCAAAAATTACGACGAACGTTCTAACTTGCGTCGTTTCATTCCAAACTCATTATCATCAACCATAAATCATATTTAAAGTCTTTAGTATCATATATGTACTATGATATACACAAATATACCAAAGGTATACACTTTCCGATAACGTCCGAAATTATTTTCTAACACCAACTCAATTCCTTAATCAATCCTTTACAACATAATGACCACAACAACACATCATTCAAGCTAAATAAGATCAAATTCTTATGCCTTAAACCTTATAAAACCCACGGCCAAACACACTCTTTTTGCACACACACGCCATGCACAAACACAACACCATTCCAAAATCTTCATGCCAATTCAATCACTAACACATATGTATCCATTTCATAGCATTAAAACATAAAGATCTTACCTTTTTCTTGAATTTCCGACTTGTCGCAAACGTCGCTCTTTCTCCAAACTACTTGTATCACGTCGGAGAGCGTCTTGAGTACTTCACAACTATGTAAAACTTGAGATTTTTGGATCAACAATCAAGCTTGGAAATTTTCTTTCATTTTTTTTTTCTATAGTGGCCGAAACCCCTCTCTCCTTGTGTTCTTGAATTTTTGATTTATTTTCTTGATAATTATCAAGTGTTCATGATATATATCCATTACTAGGTGTCATGTGCATAGCACATGACATTTAAAAATGGGTTTGGGCCTCTAAATTGGACGGCCAACCCACTAACCTTGGGCCTCATTTTGTGTTCTAATTTTTTTTTCTTGGCCCAATTCATTAAAAGTCCCGTTTTGTAATTCCCGAAACAAATTTCCGAAATTCCAAATTCACCCTCGGCCTTCCCCGAGGTCTTGACGTCAATGATTTCATAATCAACATGAGCATAGCAACTTGAATCAAAATATTTCCTCAACACACACAAGTCTCGTTTATTTCTTGATTTCCCGTTATACGAAAATACGGGACATAACATTCTCCTTATCACACACTTATCCCAAGTTTCAATTTAAACTATTTTATATTCTGTCGAGAATCGGGCAGCATCTCCCCTGTTTATGTGCCTAGCCCGAATTCTTAGTTTAAAAACCAGCAGCAACAACAATAATATCAACATCAATAATATCATTTCCCATATCAAAGTGTTACATAAAATAGCCCACATGCTGTTTTCCAACTTCCATAACTAATTAACTCGCTATACAATCATTAAACCACTCTATCTTCATAAATCAGCCGGTATTAACATAAATAGGAAGAGATACATACCTTCCTCCCGTTAATATTGTTGTATCTTCACTTTTCCACCCTAAGTTTAGGCAACAACACGCCGCTACATGATTCTGCAACAATAACTATATGCTATCCGGACCGAAATTTGGAAATTATACCTGGTTTTGGCTTAAAAGTGGGTGTGGGAAGGTTGGGGAATTTTTCGGAGAATTTGAGATGTTTTTGGGTGTCTTTAGCTGAAAAATGAGGGATAACCCCCTCTTTATAACGGTGCAGGTTCTGCCTGGACCGACATAAAAATCCTTCAGCGCGATCGCGCCCCCTTTGGGTGGGCGCGTTCACGCAGGCCTAATTTTTCTGACTGAGTGTTCATTCAGTAAAAAAGTCATAACTCTTAATCCCAATATTGTATGAAGGCCCGCGACCTATGGTTAAAAAGATAATTCAATTATCTACAACTTTCATTATTGGTGTTTACCCAAATTTCAAACCTATAATGGCGTTTTTGCCTCTTCAAGTCAGATCATCCGAAAATGTTTCCTTAAATCATCCTTTTGGAGGGCTTATGCCCATATTTGGCTTATGGGTCCTTCTTAGGACTTGCTAAAATTTCCATGTACCACTCATATATCTCTTCATATGTCCTTTATAAAACCCCGACATGTGGGCCCCACCTTGGCTCTCTGATTTCCTTGTCCTCCAACCTTTCATCTAACCTTTCCATGACTTATTATATAGACTTAACCCTGATAATCATAGGATGAACATATATATAACCTTGTACATCCTCGACTACTATCTCGCGGCCGCCATAATACGATGGTCACCTAGCGAATTTCGACGTGCCAAATTGTGAGATGTAACATTCCTCCCCCCTTAGGAACATTCGTCCTCGAATGTTAAATTCTTAGGGACTTTAAAATTTTTGTCAGAGTTTCCCCTGTAACTGTACCACTATTGTCTTGTCATAACAATCTAAAATTCAGTCAAGGAATCATTTTATATAAGCATTACATACCTGAGGGTACTGATGGCTCAGTCTGCACATCCTCTAAAGGCGGAAATAAATGCGTATATCTAGACTTCATTTCTTCCTCAGCTTCCCAATCATTTCTTCTCTGTTATTATTCCTCC
The DNA here is from genome assembly GCF_019175385.1 of Lycium barbarum. Taxonomy (NCBI): domain Eukaryota; kingdom Viridiplantae; phylum Streptophyta; class Magnoliopsida; order Solanales; family Solanaceae; genus Lycium; species Lycium barbarum. The sequence continues at coordinate 89,058,251 of NC_083340.1, read as the reverse complement.
ATAGGACTTTGAATGAAGCTACGTCCTTGGTTCTAAGCCTTCGGACATGCCTATCCAGAATAGAAATCGGTACTTCCTCATAGGACAGTTTCTCCGTGACTTGTACATCGTCCACAGGTACAATCCTGGAAGGATCTCCAACACACTTGCGTAGCATGGATACGTGGAACAATGGGTGGACTGCTTCTAATTCTGGAGGTAAATCGAACTCATACGCTACTTGGCCTACCTTGCGCACAATCTCGTAGGGTCCAATATACCGAAGACTAAGCTTCCCTTTCTTGCCAAACCTCATCACCCCTTTAATCGGTGATACTTTCAAGAACACCCAATCACTGACTTTGAATACCAGATTTCGCCGACGGTTATCCGCATAGGATTTTTGACGACTCTGAGCTGTTAGTAGTCGTTCTTGAATAAGCTTGACTTTTTGTACCGCCTGCTGAATCAAATCTGGGCCTACTAATTTCGTCTCTCCCACTTCAAACCATCCAATAGGTGATCTACATTTCTTCCCATAAAGAGCTTCATATGGGGCCATTTGAATACTAGAGTGATAGTTATTATTGTACGCAAATTCAATAAGTGGCAGATGATCATCCCAATTTCCTCTAAAATTTAGGATGCATGCTCTTAGCATATCTTCAAGGGTTTGGATAGTGCGTTCCGCCTGCCCGTCAGTTTGCGGATGGAATGCTGTCCTAAGTCTCACATACATTACCAAACCTCCTTGGAAGGATCTTCAAAAATTAGCTGTAAATTATGCTCCTCTATTCGTAATAATAGACACTGGAACACCGTGAAGTCACACTAGCTCTTTGATATATAATTTTGCATAATCTTCTGCTGTATACATCGTTTTGACTGGCAGAAAATGGGCGGATTTTGTGAGTCTATCCATTATCGCCCATATAGAATCATACTTACGCCAGGAACGAGGTAAGCCTGTAATGAAGTCTATATTAATCGCCTCCCATTTCCAAGTTAGGATCTCTATAGCTTGCAGTAATCCTCCTGGCTTCTGATGCTCTGTTTTGACTTGTTGACAATTCGGACATTGGGCAACAAACTCTGTTATGTCCCTTTTCATGCCATCCCACTAATATAGGCATCTGAGGCCATGATACATCTTCGTTGACCCCGAATGTACAGAATAACAGGCATAATGTTCCTCACCTATGACCTGTCGTCGTAGCCTGGCAACATCAGGCACACATAATCTACCTCTATACCATAGTACTCCGTCGGGTGTCACCTCAAATGGGGTCTTCTCCTTTTGAAGAGCTGTATCCCTATACTGTACCAAAACAGGGTCCTCGGACTGGCATCTCTTTACCTCTTCTATAATAGAGGACTCAACAACTTCCCGAAGAGAAACTCCACTATCTCCAGAATTAGTCAAACGGACTCCAAGGTTAGCTAGCTGGTAAATCTCACGAACCATCTCCTTGCTTTCTGGCTGCACATCTGTCAAGCTGCCCATAGATTTACGGCTAAGAGCATCTGCTACAACATTTGCTATCCCTGGATGGTATAGGATGTCAACATCATAGTCCTTTAGCAGCTCTAGCCACCGTCTTTGTCGTAAATTCAACTCTTTCTGCTTAAAAATGTATTGGAGACTCTTGTGATCTGTATAGATATCAACATGAACACCATATAAATAATGCCTCCATATCTTCAATGCATGAATGTTTGCCGCCAACTCTAGGTCATGAGTCGGATAATGCTTCTCGTGTTTTCGCAACTGCTGTGAGGCATAGGCTATTACTTTGCCACGTTGCATCAACACACAATCTAGTCCAACACCTGAAGCATCACCGTAAATAACAAAGCCCTCTGATCCTTCGGGGAGTGTCAAGACTGGGGCCGAAGTCAACCTCTTTTTCAATTCCTGAAAGCTGCGCTCGCACGCATCCGTCCACTGAAACTTAGCCGATTTCTTAGTCAGCTTCGTTAATGGTACTGCGATGGAAGAAAATCCTTCTACAAACCTTCAATAGTAACCGGCCAAACCCAAGAAACTACGGACCTCTGTAGGCGTTGTAGGCTTTAGCCAATCGTTCACAGCTTCAATCTTCTGCGTATCTACCCGAATACCATCAGCGGAAATAATGTGACCCAGAAAAAGTCACAGAATTCAGCCAAAATTCATATTTTGAGAATTTGGCATATAAGTCCAAAGCTTGAAGGATTCCAAGAACAGTACGCAAATGGTCTGCATGCTCCGCCTCTGATCGGGAATATACCAAAATGTCATCAATGAACACGATCACGAACAAATCTAGGAAAGGCCTGAATACATTATTCATCAAGTTCATGAATATCACCGGAGCGTTGGTCAGGCCAAATGACATCACCCGGAACTCATAATGGCCGTATCTCGTTCTAAAAGCTATCTTTGGAATGTCCTCTTCCTTTACCCTCACTTAGTGGTACCCTGATCTTAGATCTATCTTCGAGAACCATTTGGCACCTTGCAGTTGGTCAAATAGATCGTCGATCCTTGGAAGGGGGTAATTATTCTTTAAGGTCACCTTGTTTAATTGCCTATAATCGATACATATCCTTAAGGAACCATCTTTGTTTCTCACGAATAACACAGTCGCTCCCCATGGCGACGAGCTTGGCCTAATAAAGCCTTTTTCGAGCAAATCCTTCAATTGCACCTTTAACTCTTTTAATTCTGCAAGGCCATTCGATATGGGGGAATAGATATGGGCTTAGTATCAGGCAACACATCAACAGTGAACTCAATCTCCCGCTCTGGCGATAAACCTGGAAGCTCATCTGGGAACACATCTGGAAATTCATTTACCACAGGAACAGATTGAATGGTTGGTGGCTTTACTTCTATGTCTTGAACCCGAACCAAATGATAAATGTAGCCTTTGGCAATCATCTTTCTCTCTTTGACGTAGGAGATAAATCGACCCCTCGGAGACGCCGTATTGCCTTTCCATTCTAACACTGGTTCCCCTGGAAACTGGAATTGGACCGCCTTCGTTCTACAATCAACGTTAGCTTAACAGGAGGATAGCCAGTCCATGCCCATAATAATGTCAAAATCTAGCATCTCTAACTCATGTATATCAATAGTGGTACGACGATCGCAAACTATGATCACACAATCCCTATATACCTGCCTGGCTACTACTGCGTCTCCTACAGGTGTAGCCACCTCAAAAGGTATAATTGGCTTCAGTTTCATCCCAACGCGGTTAGCAACATAAGGAGTGAAATATGACAGAGTAGAACCTGGATCAATCAACGCATACACATCATAGGAGAATACCGATAGTGTACCTCTAACCACGTCTGGGGAAGATTCAAGATCCTGCCGTCCCACCAGTGCGTATATATGGTTCTGAGGACCACCTGAACAAGGTGCACCTCCTCTGCCTCGGCCACAGCTTGCTGAAGCCTGGAAAGTCTATCCAGTAGGGCGCACGGACGATGATGAACCAATTAACGATCCGGCGGGCTGAGCTTTGTCTCCATCATTCCTCAGTGGACAATCACGCATCAAATGGCCAACTCGACCATAGGTAAAACAAGCACCTGTATCTACGCGACACTGTCTAGAGTGTGGCCTGCCACACCGAGTACACCGTGGCAGGGGTGGTCTCGTCCGGCTAGAATCGGCTCTATACTAGGACCCTGAAACCCTAGAACTCTGGCCTAGTCCTGAATAGATAGGATGATCAAATTTTTTAATCGCGATCGAGGAGGTGTGCTAGCCACTGATTGGCCTGAATGCCTGGAATGTTGTTGTGTCTGCCCTCTTATATACTCAATGCTCGCTCCAAAAGATCTGACACTTTTGCTGCGCCCCCTATCAGAATCACGTTCACCTCTCTGCGGCTGCTGCTGTTCCTCCATGTTTTGGGAATGGGCCTAAATACAAGCGATATCCAACCCATCTTGGAGTGAGGCCGTCAAGCAATCCTTAACCAAATGTGGCCCCAACCCGCTCACGAACCGATGTACACGATCTCTCATATCAGCCACCATGGCCGGGGCATACCTGGCTAAAGAGTTAAAACGGAGACTGTATTCCCAGGCGCTCATATTCCCCTGCTTGAGATTGAGAAACTTATAGGCTCGGGCCCGTCGAATCTCCGGTGCTAAGTAATGTCGTAGGAATGCATCGGTGAACTCTTGCCAAACTGGGGGAGGTGCATTTTCTCCCCTTGAAGATATCCAAGCATTATACCATTGGACAGCTATATCCCGCAGTCTATATGAAGCCAACTCTACTGACTCTGTATCCGAAGCATATATTATCCGCAGCGTCCTCAACATCTCATCTATGAAGCCTTGCGGGTCTTCATCGGGTTTCGATCCATAGAACTCTGGAGGATTCAGACTGATGAAATCGCAGGCTCTTACACTCACCGCCCTATCACCTTGGCCTGCTCCTTGCCGCTGAGCTTGTGCGGCAACCAACTAGGTCAGAAGTTGGATAACTTCTGTCATCTGCTGGCCCAAGCTCCTGGCGGTGGAACTGAAAGTGCTAGGGCTGGAGCTGGAACTCTTTCCTACTCCGCTAACATGGGTGGAGCATGAGAAGTCCAGGACTTCGTTGTGAGACATGCCCTCTTCTACCACCGCCGCTGGCTCCTATTCCACTCTTCTTTCAGCCACCGTCTTGCCCTTTTGGCCCGCCGTAGCTTTCTTCTACACAGGCATTGCTGAAATCATAACACACGATTAAGAAGGGAAGGGAAACCTGATAACATGGGTCTATCACACGATCTAGGATAAAAAGAAGGTCAATTATTCCTAAATTCCCCACAGCCTCTTATTTATAAATATGGTGCACTTCACACCTATAAACAGGACTCTACCGGACACGGCTCGTAGACATAACCTAGGACGAACTGCCCGATACTACTATACCCGACACCTCTTATCTCGCATTCTATTCTTACTACTGAGAGGGCCATATGGATGATACATTCATATTTTACTCAACATAGTCATCAATAGCATACTCGTAAACGAATGTCAATATGCTTTACCAAAATATTATACAACAACAAGGACGAACAAGATTGCGAAACATCTGCCTGCGCACGTGTGTCTACGAGCCTCTAAATAAGATACATATATCCACAAGTAGGGGCCGGATTCCACCATGCCCAAATATGTACACAAGTGTAGTACCGATAAATTGAAGCTCCGGAACAACTGGAGCACTCTCAATGTGCCACTGGTGGAGCTCCTAGGGATCAGACGTGTCTACCTGTTTACCAGCGGGCATGAACACAGCGTCCACAAGAAGGGATGTCAGTACGAGCAGTGTACTGAGTATGTAAGGCATGAGTAATAACATATTAAATGATACAAAGCATGAATAGTAACTGGACGGAAATATAGAGCATATCATGAGATAAAAGAGTAACCTGTACATCTGAGTGCCTTTTAGGCGGGTACCATGCATGCTTAGTGCTGCGGAGCGTGCAGCCCGATCCACATATATACATATATCCATAGTAATTCTTTCTTTGAAAAACATTTCTTATATGTGTATACATAAAATAGAACCTATGATAATGCCTAGGAACGTCGGCTCCGATCCATTTAGCCACATATATCCCGTGCGGGCATCCCGCGTCCGGGATAGTATCACGTCATATAATACCAACTGATCAGGTGGCCATGCATCTATAACGCCTTGCCCTTTTTCCCATATTCCCCATATACATATACATATATCATGTTCATATATCATATAAATAGCATGCAGGAGAGCCCAAAGAAAACTATGTCTTTATCGGAGTGATGTAAGGTTGATAACCTCTGATTACATTTTGGAACAATCACGATCGTCATGTCTCACCTTGAAGGAACAATTATTATAAGGTGAGACTATCAATGAAAGATAACCTCAAGAGAAAACATAGAATAAGGTCATAAATCGCATAAGGTGTCAATTCATATACTACTTTGAACTCTTTCGAAAACAGAGTCATTATCAAAGAATAAAATTGAGGATCAGGAAATAGCTCAATATTCTCATATTTATGTTGAATTCACAACTTGAGACTTTTAGACGTGAAACCATTCTCGTCGTAATCATCATAGACATATTCTCATCGTTGGCATCATCATTATCAAGTGAAAACATGCTCATCGTTGTTATCATAAGAGTTCTGTTACATCTTGTAGTTTCTATACGTTGAGATTCGTTAGGTGTTAGCTATTTAACTGCAGACACTGGAGTTATTGTCGAGAAGATGCAAGATCATAGGTGCTCGTTTTACAATTATAAGAGTCCGAGTTCGCGTAACAGGTTATAGAAGGACTGGAAAACAAGTGAACTAAGGAGATTAAGCTTATGAGGCTTTGAAGGAAAGTTGGGCAAGGTTTGGTATGGAAGTTTCGGTCTAATCGGGAGAAAGAATATCTTTTATTATAGTAAGAGTTTTGAAGTAGAAAAAAAGTCTAAAGTGAAGTTCGGGAAGTCTAGTCTCCAACGCAACAAGTCGCTCCTCAATAGGACATCGGGGTAAGGAGATATGGACGTTACAAGTCGGGCTGGCAGACCAGGAAAATGGTCTGCGTGAACGCGTAGAAGGCCAAGGGCCAACACAGCGCGAACGCGCTGAGCAATTTCGAGGACCGGGTTCTAGATGAAGGTTATATTATAAGAGTGTAATGATAATATACATATGATATTTGGAGACCATATGGTGTAAATTAGTTCGTACGTTCCTTAATGAAAGCCCTCGTTACTGTAAGCTAAGTGGGGCCCACATGATGGGGTTTTATAAAGGACATACAAAGAGATGTATGAGTAGTACATGGAAAGTTGATCAAGTCCTAAGAAGGACCCTTAAGCAAAATATAGGCATAAGCCCTCCAAAAGGACGATTTAAGGAAACATTTTCGGATAAGCTGACTTGGAGGGGCCGAAACGACATTATAAGTTTGGAATTTGGAAACACACCAAGAATTAAAGTTGTATATAATTGAAAGAGATTTTCAACCATGGGTCGTGGACCCTTACAAGATTTAGGGATCAAGATTTATGACCTTTTTACTGAACGAACGTGCAGTCATGAAAATTAGGCCTGCGCGAACGCGCCCAAAGAGGGCGCGATCACGCTGAAGGATTTTTATGACGGTCCAGGCTCTGCCTGTACCGTTGTAAAAAGGGGGTTATCCCCAATTCTTCAGCCAAAGACACCCAAAAACATCCCAAATTCTTTGGAAAATTCCCCAACCTTCCCGCAACTACTTTTAAGCCAAAACCAGGTATAGTTTCTAAATCCCGGTCTGGATAGCATACAGTTATTGTTGCAGAATCATATAGCGGCATGTTGTGGCATAAACTTAGGGTGTAAAAGTGAAGATAAAACAATATTAACGGGGGGAAGGTATGGATCTCTTCCTATTTATGTTAATACCGGTTGATTTATGAAGATAGAGTGGTTTAATGATTGTATAGCGAGTTAATTAGTTATGGAAGTTGGAAAACAGCGTGTGGCCTGTTTTATGGAACACATTGATATGGGAAATGGTATTATTGATGTTGGTATTGTTTTTGTTGTTGTTGGTTGTTGAACTAAGAATTCGGGCTAGGCACATAAACAGGGGAGATACGGCCCGATTTTCGATAGAATATAAAATAGTTTAAATTGGAACTTGGGATAAGCGTGTGACAAGGAGACTAACATTAGTGTGAATCCTCTCGAATGTAGATTTACGAGGTCGAGCGGATAAACATAGCCAATAGGAGGTCAAGCAGGTATGTTAATGCTCGTTCCTTTCTTTCAAGGCATGATTCCTATGATTTTAATTCCATAAATGTTTTCATAGCCTCCTTATTTCCAAAAGTTAGATGTTTATGGTTCCAAGGCATGATTCATTTCCCGATAACCCGTAAATGCTTTCCAAAATGTCCGTATTTTTCCAAAACAGAGGTTTATGACTCCGTAAGCTTTTATGACAACAACGGTGGATATGATTTACAATGACAACGATGATGTCAAAGATGAGAAAATTTGCCTATGATGATTATGATGATGATGATTCTGTGTTTAAAGGTTCCAAGGTTACGATTTCAATGACGATATAAGAATGTTGAGCTATTTCTTGATTTCTCAATTTATTCATAGATGATGACTATTTTTTTTAAAAGATTCCAAAGTATATGAATGGACACCTTATGAGATTTATGACCTTATTCTATGTTTTCTCTTGAGGTTATTTTTCATTGATAATATCACCTTATAATAATTGTTCCTTCAAGGTGAGACATGACGATCATGATTGTTCCATAACATAATCACAGGTTACCGATCTTACGTCACTCCGATAGAGATATAACTTTCCTTGGGCTCTCCTGCATGCTGCTTATATAATATATGTATATGATACATGAACATGATATATGTACATGATACATGAACATGATACATGTATATGTATATGGGAAAGAGGGCCAGAGCGCTATAGACGCTTATCCACCTGATCAGTTGGTATTATATGACATGATACCATCCCAAACGCGGGATGCCCAGACGCGGGATATATGTGGCTAACTGGATCGGAGCCGACGTTCCTCGGCAATGTGATATGTTCTATTTTCTGTATACATGAACAAGAAATGTTTTTCAAATAAAGAATTACTATGGATATATGTATATATGTGGATCGGACTACACGTTCCACAACATTAAGCATGCATGGTACCCGCCTAAAGGGCACTCAGATGTACAAGTTACTCTTTTATCTCATGATATGCTCTATATTTCCGTTATGTTACTATTCATGCTTTTTATCCTTTAATATGTTAGTACCCATGACTTACATACTCTGTACATTGCTCGTACTGACGTCCCTTCTCATGGACGTTGCGTTCAAGCCCGCAGGTAAACAGGTAGACGCGTCTGATCCCTAGGAGCTCTACCAGCGGCACATTGAGAGCACTCCAGTTGTTCCAGAGCTTCAGTTTATCGGTACTACTCTTGTGTACATATTTGGGAATGGTGGAACCCGGACCCTACTTGTGGACATATATATCCTATTTAGAGGCTCGTAGACAGACGTGTGCAGTCAGATGTTTCACGATCTTGTTCGTCCTTGTTGTTGTATAATATTTTGGTAAAGATTGTTGACATTCATTTACGAGTATGCTGTTGATGACTATGTTGAGTAATATATGACTGTATCGTCCATATGGCCCACTCAGTAGTAAGAATAGAATGCGAGATAAGAAGTGCCCGGTTGTTATATCCCGTATTTTTGAACCTCGGAGTATCTGCTGGGGTGGGGCCCACACACCGAGATTTTTTTTGGAACATCTGAAAAGTCATATGAATCACATATGTAAAGTTAAACACAACTCATGAAGTACCCTTGGACCAAATCAAAGTGGAAACCCTCCAAACGAATATTTTTAAGAAAACGTTTTCGGGTGACCTGACTTTGGGGGGCAAAAACTGTATTATAAGTTTGGAATTTCGAAAATACCTTGAAATAGAAGTTGTAGATAATTGAATTAACTTTCCATCCATAGGTCGTGGGTTCCCAGGTGACGTCGGTACAAGGAGTTATGAACGTTTTAAGGTCGAAAGGTCAGTGGGCTAGGCCCAACTCGGGACCAACCGAGTTGGCCCAAAAAAAATAAAAATAAAAATTTAGGCCCAATGTTTAAGGGGTGGCCGGCCAAGTGAGGCCCAACCCATGGCTTTAATGAGTATTTCCATGTGCTAATTAATTATAAAGGGATCAATATCCCTTAGAAGGTTCAAGAGACTTAGAAGAGAAAGAAGAGCAAAACAAGAGCAAAAAAAAGAAGCCCATTTCGGGTTTGAGGTGCAAAAATTCACCACCAAAAATCTTGCTCCTAAAATTTTTCTTTTGTGGTTTTCCTACTAAGTTAAGGTTCCTTTGTAACTTGGTATAGTTGGATTGGAGTGGGGAGCATTAGAATCACCAAAGTGATCACATCTCCAAGTGAAGAAGACTTGAAGAAAAGGTAAGAATTTCTACCTTTTTATTGTGTTATGAAGTTTTGATTGTGTTGTAGTATATAGAAATGTGTTGATTGTATGGAAAAATGGAAGTTTGCAAAGTGGGTGTGTGTTGTAGGTGTGTAGCCATGGGTATGCACAATTGTATAGCCACAATGTGTTGAATTTATGTTATATTCTAGTTGTGATTGTGATGAAATGCATATGGGAATTGAAAGTTGGATGAATTTAGTTGATATTGGAAAAAATAGGCATATGGCTGTAGGGTGTATATGGTTTGGGATAGAAAGGAATTGAGTTGTTTAGTGTGTTAAAGTGTTGTTGTGATGTTGTAATGTAAATGAAGTTAGAATGATATAAGTTTGTATTGAATTGGAATGTAGAAACTTATGTCGTTTTAGTATGATTTTCCGACATTAAGGAAATGAAGTTGTTTGGTTGCTAATAGTGATGATCATTGATGAATTTGGAAGTTGGAAACTTGTTATGAAGTTGTATGCCAAAGATTTGATGTTTTGCATAAGTTATGACTTTGGCGGAAAGTTGTATATTATGTATATCGAGTGTATATCTTGAGGAAAACGATATGAAATGTTTCTAGAACTATATGGTGATGATCATGATTGTTGTTGAATGTGAAATTATTGATCTTAGTTGAAAGTTGGGTTGAATTGAAGATTATGTCAACTTGTGAGAAAAATGACTAGTTGAAGGATATTTATGTTTTTAATGTTCATTGTTGATATTGATGTTGTCGTTTGGGTTGTTGTTGATGATTTCTAGCCGAGTTGAATTCTCGGGGTGCTATATGTATAGGGGAAGTGCTGCCGAAATTTCGGTAGCCAAATATGCATTAAGTTGAAACTTTGGTATTTATAGCTTACAATTGGTAAACTTGACCAATTGCAGTTTTTCGACGAAACGGGAAGTGAGTTTGGAAAGGCTTAAGGAGCGTGAAAGGTATGTAAAGCAAACCCAATTCTTCCCTTGGCATGCCCTTAGTGTATTAGGGTCGGATCCGGGCCTCGAAGGACCTCTTGGCCCTCGGAATCCGCAAGACAAAATTTCAGTTTTTCCTTCAGTAGAATTGAACCATTTTGATACGCTTTTTCTGAAATTATGCAATTGTGCTCTAAGTTACTCAGAAAGTCATAGAATGTCTGTATAACCTTCGTAGATGATATTATATGTTTAGAGGGCACAATTTGAGCCCGCCACCTTATTTGCTCTGAGGCGGGCCCACTATTTACGGTTTTGCCCCTAATGTGTTAAAGCTTCCTTTTTAAGCGATTTTTGAAAGAAATGTTTTAATTACCCTACTAATCGCTTAACGAATATTATTTTAAATATTCTGTTAAATATTATAAATTATTTTGACACTCGGAATGACTTCGGGAAAGTTATACTTCTGTAATTTATTATGATATCCGAAATACATTTATTATGATTCCGTCCGACTCCATTGGATTGGTTTGTCTTTGATACGCTTCATCGAGTCTTCGAAAACATTTATGATATTTTTAAATTGCATTAGTCTCTCACTACTCCATTCGTGGATGTCCCAATGTTTCCCACACTGAGCCCGGGCCAGGATATGTTGTCAAGCGTAATTCTCTGCATTGTTCGCCGCGACCCGATGTGAGGGGGCAGGTATACGCGTACATGGGTCTGTGGAGTATGATGTGCCATGTCCGCCTATTCTGTTCTGATCTATTATGGCCATTTTGTTATGACATTATATGATACGGGGCCACGCCCCTTTTTCTGATTCCTCTGTATAGTGGCACCAGCGTCGTGAGGGTGGCCACATTCTGTCTGCCGAGTCTCGTGGCAGGGACCGGATATGATATGATATGACATATGTTTCTGTACGCATTCTGTCTGTTTTGGAAATATGCATTTGACACTCTGGATTCTGTACTCATTTTCTGTAACCATTATGATTTGACTTCTGTGATTCCGCTTTACATATTCAGTACATATTTCGTACTGACCCCCTTTCTTCGGGGGCTGCGTTTTCATGCCGCGCAGGTACAGACGACAGGTTTGCTGATCCACACGTTTAGGATCCCGTTTCTGCTATTTTGGGGCGCTCTCTTCTTCAGAGCCCATCTTTTGGTACAGTCTGTCACTGTTATCTGGATATGTATATTGTTCTGGGTATGACGGGGCCCTGTCCCGTCTTATGATTATGATATGTTCTGTAGAGGTCTGTGGATACATCTGTGTGGGTTCTGTACAAATGTTTGGGATACTTTGTTCTATGATGGCCTTATCGGCCTATGTGTGCCAAGTCTGCTTTTTCTGATAAATTCTGTAGCATCCACTAATATTATTATATTATTATTCTGATAATATGCTAATTTGGGTATCGGGTACGTATAGGTGCCCAGCTAGGGCACTGGTCGCGGCCCACGGGGTTGGGTCGTGACACCGGTATAGTAGTATCATGTACCTGTCACAGCCTCTAGTGGGGTCGTGACATGTTCACATAATCATATACCTTTGGTTTGGAAAATGCGGGCATTTAGAAAACATATATGGATTATTAGAAAAAGGAGCCATGCCTTTGAGTCAATGACTTCCAACTTTGACACTAAGGATATTATGGAAACATTTATGGTATCACAATATAGGAGTCATGCCTTTGAAAGAAAGGGACAAGCCTTAACATACCTGCTCGACCTCCTATTGGCTACGTTTATCTGCCCGAGCTCGTAAATCTACATTTGAGATGATTCACACTAATGTTAGTCTCCTTATCACACACTTATCCCAAGTTTCAATTCAAACTATTTTATATTCTGTCGAGAATCGGGCAGCATCTCCCTTGTTTATATGCCTAGCCCGAATTCTTAGTTCAACAATGTTATATCCCGCATTCTTGTACAATCGGATAATTCAAGACAATCGCGGGAAGACAGTAATCAAGGCCATATTTTTACTTTGCTGGGCATATAAGTTGTTATGAAAATATTAAAGTGGAAATAATGAGAAAGGTCAAGGGCATAAAAGGAAATTCGCAATATGACTCGTGGAAATATGGAGGGAGACGAAGGGAAAATTTGGAATGTGGAAAAATTAAATTTTCATGAAAAGCACAAAATAATAATAATATGGGCTTGGAGGAAAAAGGGGTCATTTAGGCCATCTATAGTAAATGGGCCAAAGCCCATATGAGCAAAATTTATAAGTCCATAAGATGACTTAATTAGTCATCTTATTCATTATTTCTCTAGAACTTTCAAGAAAAAGCAAGAACAAAAAAAGAAGGAGAAAACCTTGAGGCCATTTCGGCCAAGAGGAATTCCACAAGAAAAAATTGACTAAAATTCCTTCAAAAATCATTTTCTACCAAGTAGAGAGTCCTTAACAAAGTGGAGTTGTTGTTGAAGCAAGAAAAATTCAAAATCATACAAGTTGCCAAGTTGTAGTCAAGTGAAGAAGTGGAGGAAAAGAAAGGTGAGGACTTGTGCTCTTTTACATGTTATGAATATTTATGCATATTGTAGTGTACAAAAGTGGATGAAATTCATGAAGAACAATGTTATGGGATGTGGCCGTGAGGTGTAATATGTGTATGTATGTGTAGGAATCATGTTTCAATTGTTTCATCTAGTATTTGGTTATTATTGTTGTGAATGCTATGTGGAATAATGGAAGTTGAATAAATTTGGAGAGGTTGTAGTGTGTATGCTTGATGTTGGCCGTATAGTCGTAGTGTAATATGGAAGATAAATGGTTCTTGTTGTTATGGAAAATTTTTTGTGAGGTTGTTATAGGAAAATATGTGACTTTATTGTAGTTTATGTGAATATGGAAATGAAAGTGGCAAGATGTAAATTATGATTGTTATTAATGAAATTGGAAGGTGAAAAATGCATTGTGGGTGAATTATGGTTTTGGTGGAAGTTTATGTAAATTGAATATTATGTTCTTACATGTATAGACGACAATGATATTAGTATGGTGTTGTTGAAATATATATTATAAGGTTAGTATTGTTTTATGAATGTTGGAAGGTCTTGAAGGAAATTGTATATTGATTGAATTGTTAGTATTGTTGTTGGCATTGTTGTTGATACTTTGGCCGGGTTGAATTCCCGGGGTTGTTGTTGATTGAAATTGGCCAAGTTGAACTTGGTTGGATGGAGTATTTACAGGGGAAGTGCTGCCGAAATTTCGGTAGACAAATGTTACTTTACGATTCCAATTCCAAAAGCTCTAACCAAAGTTGGTAAATGTGACCAATTTGTAGATTTTGGCGGATTTGCGACTTGAATTCGGGATAGCATACGGAGCGGCAAGAGGTATGTAAGGCTTCATCCTTCCTTCTATGGCATGTCTTAGACGTAATAAGTTGGATATGAGCCTCGGGGACAACCCTATCCTCCGGAATCCGCGCCTAAAGTTTCCCCTTTCCCATTCAGTAGAATTGAACTAAAAATGGAGTAAAAAGTTGGAAAAACTTCCTAAGCCTCTAGAACATGCTACATAGGACCCGATTACCTTAAAACCCTCATAAGTGACGTCATAGAATGGAATGTACACAAATTTGGCACGCCGCCTCAGTTGACCCGAGGTGGGCCCAGTTTTTCCCGGTTTTCCTTTGTTGACTCGTTTGACTTGTTTCGAAGTTGAATCTAAAAGAGAACTTTTGACCCTTGTTCCGATTATTAAACGGCAAGTACTGTACCATTCTAATGGAATTATGTCCATGATGACCGTGGTAACGATGATGTCAAGAAAAAAGAATACGCCTATGACAAGCATGACTAAGATGATTTCGTGACTAAAATGATGAATATGATCTTATATGGATAACGATGTAGTCCAAAATGAGAAAATGCCTACGGTAGATATGTTGACGATATGTTCTGCTATGAAAAGGAAAATACAAAAATGTTAAACTATATCTTGATACCCTAATTCTATTACAGGTAATGACTACTCTAAAGGTTCTAAGTAAATTAAACTATACCTTAGGACCCTATTTGATGTTTTTCTCATAATGACACTTTTCATTGGTAGCCTCGCCTTATAATACTCGTCCCTTCAAGGTGAGACAAAGCGACTACGGTTGTTCCATAATGTAATCGGAGGTTACCGACCTTACGTCACTCCGATGGATATGTGACTTTCTTTGGGCTTCCATGCATGCTATTTATAAGATACATGTATATGTGTATGGGTATGTATATGTATATGGGGAAAGGGGAAGGGCAACTGTTTTATCACCACCTGATTCAGCTGGATTCCATCCCGGACGCGGGATATGGGAGAGCCGTACACGGCGTCTGTATATGTGATGTATGATATATATGATATGATATGTTGGGACACCGTTGGGGAGGGGGTGGGAGAGCCGATGTATTCGGCGTCTGTAAATGTGAGGAAAAGATACCGTTTACTGAAATGTACTATTTTCTGTATACGAAAATAAGGAACACCGTGTTCTGAAAAAGGGGCTAAGCTTGCATGGTATCTGCCTACAAGGCATGCACATGTACAGTTTACTTCTGCTCCAGGACAAGCTCTGTATGTCTATTCTGTTATTATTCACACTCTATATTCAGTTACTATGTTTTCATTCATGCCTTACATACTCAGTACATTATTCGTACTGACGTCCCTTCTTGTGGACGCTGCATTTCATGCCGCGCAGGTCCGCAGACAGGTGGATTTGAACCCTAGAAGCTCTACCAGCCGCACTTGACAGCGCTCCAGTTGTTCCGGAGCCCCACTTCCGCGGTACTATTTTGCGTATGTATATTCGGGCACAGCAGTACCCGGCCCTATCTATGTATAAGTGTACTATGTCTAGAGGCTCGTAGACAGATATGCACAGTCAGTTATGTACAGTTAGATATGTGGTATTTTGGCATCTTAATGCTGCTATGTAAAGTGATAGCGAAGTTTACTAGTCTATGTTTATAATGACGCTGCCAATGTTAATGTTCAAAAAAAAAATATGGTACTGTTCATACGGTTTGCTAAGAGGTAAAGGTAAAATGATAGATAAGGGGTGCTCGGTACAAGTATCGGGTACTCGTCACGGCCCCTTGTCGGGTCGTGACAGAAGTGGTATCAGAGCAGTTCGGTCCTAGGGGTTTGTCTACGAGCCGTGTCCAGTAGAGTCTTGTTTATGGGTGTGTAGCGCGCCACACTTATAGACAGGAGGCTACAAGGCATTTAGGAAATATGACCTTCTTTGTATTCTAAGATCGTGAGGTAGAGCTATGCTACCAGGTTTCCATACTCCTTTCTTAATCCTATGTTATGGTTTCAGTAATGCCGCCGAAGAAGAAAGCTAGGGCAGCCCAGAAGGGCGAGACAGTGGCTGGAAGGAGAGTTGAACGGGAGCTAGAAGGAGGAGAATCTCATAATGAAGCTCCCCCTGCACCAGCAGAGCAGGAAAGAGTCCCAGCTCCAGCCCCCGCACCTCCAGTCCCACCGCCGGTAGCTCCGGGCCAGCAGATGGCAGAAGCCATCCAGTTATTGACCCAGTTAGTTGCCGCACAGGCTCAGCGGCAAGATGTAGACCTAGGAGACAGGGCGGTAAGCGCAAGGGCTCGTGACTTTATTACCCTGAAGCCACCAGAGTTTTATGGATCAAAACCAGAGGAAGACCCGCAGAGTTTCATAGATGAGATGCTGAGGACTCTGAGGATTATACATGCTTCGGATACGGAGTCCGTAGAGTTGGCTTCATACAGGCTGCGGGATGTGGCAGTTCTGTGGTGCAGCAGCTGGATATCTTCGAGGGGAGCAAATGCACCCCCTCCGGTTTGGCAGGAGTTTACAGAGGCATTTCTACGACATTTCTTACCGCCAGAGGTTCGACGAGCTCGAGCCGATATGTTCTTGAACCTGAGACAGGGAAATATGAGCGTTCGAGAATACAGCCTCCATTTTAATTCGTTAGCCAGGTATGCCCCAGCCATGATAGCGGATAGGGGAGATCGTGTACACCGATTTGTGAGCGGGCTAGGGCCACACTTGGTTAAGGAGTGCTTGACGGCTTCACTCCAGGATGGGATGACTATTACCCGCATCCAGGCCCACGCCCTAAATCTGGAAGAACAGTACCAGTCACGGAGAGAGGAGCGTTATCCAGATAGAGGTTCCAGAAAAAGAGGCAGATCTTCGGGGGCTAGAAGCGAGTATAGAGGGGGGCAGGCACAAGAGCAGTCTAGGCATTCAGGCCAATCAGTGGCCAGTGCACCACCTCGATTTGCGGATAGGAGATTTGACCGCTCTGCCTATTCGGGACCAGATCAGGGTACTAGAGCTTCAGGATCCCAGTACAGAGCTGATTTTAGCATGACGGGGCTGCCCCCACCACGATGTGCTCGGTGTGGCAAGACACACTCTGGGCAGTGTTACCTGGAAACAGGTGGTTGTTTTGCCTGCGGTCGAACTGACCATTTGGTGCGTGACTGCCCACTAAAGGATGAAGGAGGCCGAACTCAGCCAGCCGGATAAGCAATTGGTTCATCGTCGACCGTGCGCCCTCGTGGACAGACTTCCCAGGCTCCAGCGGGCCGCGGCCGAAGTAGAGGAGGGGCACCTAGTTCAACTGGTCCTCCGCACCGCCTATATGCATTGACAGGACGACAGGACCCTGAGCCTTCCGCAGACGCGGCCACAGGTACTGTTTCGGCACCTTCTATGATATGCGTGTTAATTGATTCGGATTCTATCTTATCCTACGCTGCCCTTTGTATTGCTGAACATATTAAGAATTTGGAAATTAGGACGAAAAGTAGTTATACGCACAGGTAAAAAGATGAATACTAGACATTACGGAGGTTAGAACTGTCAATAAAAGAAAAGACGTGTTACGCGGGCGTTTAGAAAACTGCTGAGACCCCAACTCGTTCCATATTATGTGATATAAGTAGTGCGAGGGAGTGGAGGCGGAAATACTAACACCAAGGAACTGAAATGCATTAAAGTTTCGAGGTTAATTGTGCTAGGGTGAGAGCAATCTCAAGATGGGTGACCCCCTGGGAAATATGCTGAAAATGTCATAAACAGGGGAACAAGAGACGAATGTGAAATTAGGTAGCCTAAAGTAAATTAGAGAGTATGAGGTGGTTAAAATCCCTATAAAAGTCGGGTAAGTGAAGACGGACTAGACTAGCAGAAAGGGAGAAGGCATGACAAAGCTTTGGGAATGGAGGAGAAAAGTATGGATGTTACAAGGTAAGACCGATGTTGAATCCGCACTAGATGGTGCTAAAAGGCCCTAATACGGCGATATACAGGAATATGTCTAGTAAGGGGACGGACGCGGCAGACTCCACGAAGAAGAAATTACAACTGTAAAGGTCGCGGAAGGCGACGATTATCTAAAGGGCATAGGCGTGTGCAGACCCTCTTAATAAAGGGGGGGAGGACATGTTAGACCAAAAAGGGACTATGACGATTCAAGCTCCAGTAAAAGGGAACTTATTAACGTAGGGCCAACGTTAGGAGCTAACTCAATGGACTTACGACATAAAAGCGACCTAAGCGACATGTGAAATATCTACGAAGGAGACCTCCCCGAAGTATTATGGTACACTATGAGGCCAGATTAACATTCAAGGACGAATGTTCTAAAGGGGGGGAGGATGTTATATCCCGCATTCTTGTACAATCGGATAATTCAAGACAATCGCGGGAAGACAGTAATCAAGGCCATATTTTTACTTTGCTGGGCATATAAGTTGTTATGAAAATATTAAAGTGGAAATAATGAGAAAGGTGAAGGGCATAAAAGGAAATTCGCAATATGACTCGTGGAAATATGGAGGGAGACGAAGGGCAAATTTGGAATGTGGAAAAATTAAATTTTCATGAAAAGCACAAAATAATAATAATATGGGCTTGGAGGAAAAAGGGGCCATTTAGGCCATCTATAGTAAATGGGCCAAAGCCCATATGAGCAAAATTTATAAGTCCATAAGATGACTTAATTAGTCATCTTATTCATTATTTCTCTAGAACTTTCAAGAAAAAGCAAGAACAAAAAAAGAAGGAGAAAACCTTGAGGCCATTTCGGCCAAGAGGAATTCCACAAGAAAAAATTGACTAAAATTCCTTCAAAAATCATTTTCTACCAAGTAGAGAGTCCTTAACTAAGTGGAGTTGTTGTTGAAGCAAGAAAAATTCAAAATCATACAAGTTGCCAAGTTGTAGTCAAGTGAAGAAGTGGAGGAAAAGAAAGGTGAGGACTTGTGCTCTTTTACATGTTATGAATATTTATGCATATTGTAGTGTACAAAAGTGGATGAAATTCATGAAGAACAATGTTATGGGATGTGGCCGTGAGGTGTAATATGTGTATGTATGTGTAGGAATCATGTTTCAATTGTTTCATCTAGTATTTGGTTATTATTGTTGTGAATGTTATGTGGAATAATGGAAGTTGAATAAATTTGGAGAGGTTGTAGTGTGTATGCTTGATGTTGGCCGTATAGTCGTAGTGTAATATGGAAGATAAATGGTTCTTGTTGTTATGGAAAATTTGTTGTGAGGTTGTTATAGGAAAATATGTGACTTTATTGTAGTGTATGTGAATATGGAAATGAAAGTGGCAAGATGCAAATTATGATTGTTATTAATGAAATTGGAAGGTGAAAAATGCATTGTGGGTGAATTATGGTTTTGGTGGAAGTTTATGTAAATTGAATATTATGTTCTTACATGTATAGAAGACAATGATATTAGTATGGTGTTGTTGAAATATATATTATAAGGTTAGTATTTTTTTATGAAAGTTGGAAGGTCTTGAAGGAAATTGTATATTGATTGAATTGTTAGTATTGTTGTTGGCATTGTTGTTGATACTTTGGCCGGGTTGAATTCCCGGGGTTGTTGTTGATTGAAATTGGCCAAGTTTGTTAGGCCCCGTGTTCTCGTTCAATTGGAAATCGAGAAATAATTATGACTCGGGTGTTAGAAGGACATAAATTAATTTTTGAGAATATGACTATGTTGGTTATGGAGTCTTTAATGTTAAGACATCGGGAAAGTCCAAGGGTAAATTTGGAACTTCGTGAATTAGTTTCGGGAATTACAAAGCGAGGCGTTTCTTGAATTGGGCCAAGAAGATGTAACATAAAAAGAGGCCCAATAAGTGAAGGGTGGCCGGCCTTATGTAGGCCCAAATCAATTAGGTGGAGGTCATGTGCATAGCACATGACCCTTAAGTGGATATATATCACTTTCACTTGGTAATTTTCAAGATAAGAGAACAAAATCAAGAACACCCCAAAGAAGAGGCATTCGGCCGAACCAAAAAGGGAAAGAAAGAAAAAAATTCCAAGCTTGTGTGTGATCCAAAAATCCTAGTTTCTACATATTTGTGAAGTACTCAAGACGCTCTCCGACGTGGTATAATTAGCTTGGCACGAGGACGACGTTTTCGACAAGTCGGGTTTTCAAGAAAAGGTGAGAATTCTTACCCTTTTATGTTATAGAATTGATGTGAATGTGTTAAGCATTGGAAGTAGATGGAGATCCCGTAATTTTAACGTAAATAGAAAGTCGTGGGTGTGTGTGTGTAGTGTGTTTGGCCGTGAGTATGGAAGGAAAGAAATGGCTTGAATTGACCTTGTTTAAGTTGGCATAATGTGTTGTTGTGACCCTTAGATCGTAATTGATTGATTGTTGAATTAAATTGGCGGTGGAAAACGAATTCGGATGTTATCGGAAAGTGTATATCCTTGGTATCTTTATGTATATCAATGTATATTTTGGGTACTAGAGACTTTAGATACGACTTTTTAATGATATGGAGGAATTCGGAATGAAACGACGTTAGTTAGAATGTTCGTCGTGAAATTTTGATATTTTGAAGAACTATGGAAATTTATTGATTTTGGTGCAATTTCGTGTATGACTTAGATTGAAATTGAAATGTGTTTGGCTAGTGTTGGATGGGTAAATGAATACAATTATGGGAATATAGAATTGGGATTTTGAAAGTTGAATGGAAAGTTGCCAACTTAAGAAAATCTTGTAGGACTTTGAAGCTAGAGTGACTTGATTATTGTTTATATTGTTTGGTTGATGTGTGGGCTGTTGTGATTGGTTAATTTGAGCCGAGTTACGCCTCGGGGATGTTAGATTTATAGGGGAAATGCTGCCGAAATTTCGGTAGGCAAATATGGAGTTAAAGGCATTTTTGAGCCTAAGGATCTCATTTGGTAACTTTGACCATTTGCAGATTTTTGACGAAACGGAACGGGACTTTTGGAGGAGCTTACGACATCTGAGAGGTATGTAAAGCTTCCCAATTCTTTATTTGGCATATCTTAGTGTGTTAGTTGAATATGAGACCTTCCGGAGCATTTCTGCTCCTCGAAACCCGATCCACAGGAAAGTTACTATTCATTCAATTCGATTGAAGCCTAAAGGCTCCCTTTTGGCTAGAATGCCATTATTCGTCCGAAACCTATAGAAATGTGGTCGGGTAACCTAGAAATGATCATGTATGACCCTTGGCATATAACTGCTCAAAAAAAATATGTTCGCCACCTCACTTCGACTCGAGGTGGGTCCGCTACCCCAAAATGCCCGATTTGCCCTTCGGGCCATCTTTGAGAATAGAGTTGAACGTACCACTTCTGATCTTTGGAACATCCTTCCACGGGGTATGTTTGGACTATTCGATGCACTAATCCATGTCTTGAACTATATGGACCATTTTGGAATCGTTTTGCAAAATGAAACTTTATGTCGGCTAAGTATTCGACTATTTTGTATTTTAATATGACTTATGAGTTTACTTTGTTTTGAAACACTCTTTTGAAATACGATTTGCATTTGTTTGCTCACGACTCCGCTCGTGCCTTATTATGACTTCGTTCGCCGGTTCCCGGGCCGGTTTTGATTCGTGCGCTGTATGATAAATTCGGCTGTATGCTGTGTTACGGTTCCCGAGGCTTCGCCATAGGGCCCGGTTCCGTTTGGAGTTATGCTGTGATATGGCTCGGGATGCGATACGCTCACCGATGATTATGATTATGTTCGGGGATGTATGGAGATTTGAAACCTTCTGGTGTTATGCTGTGTGTGGCGTCAGCGTTGGAGTGGCGACCACGTTCCTAAGCGTTTGCATGATTTCATTTGCATAGTATATACGTATATGATTTCGATACAGATTTTGACATACCAGTTTGTACCCCACTTTGACATTTGATTTGCTTTCGGTTTTGATCTATAATTCTGTACTCCGTGCTTTACATACTCAGTACATATTTCGTACTGACCCCCTTTCTTCGGGGGCTGCGTTTTATGCCCGCAGGTGCAGATATCGGTGATCCTCCGCAGTAGGCTTCACTTCTTGCTATTCCGGAGTACTCTTATCCGATCCGGAGTCCACTTTTGGTACAGACTCTTTTGTTTTGTATATATTTGGTATGTCTGACTATTTGGGTACGGCGGGGCCCTGTCTCGCCACATGTCTTTGTTTTGAGTTCGTAGAGGCCTGTAGTCATATATGTGGGGCGAGGGTCCTATGTGTTTATTGTCTGATTTTGCTTTCGGGTCTTAAAGCGGTCTGTTTGATATGATGGCCCCAAATGGCCCTTTTGTATATATTTGTATTTTGACCGGCGATGTCTATTCCGCCGCTTTGTTTGAGTTTGATTTGATATGACCGCTTAAGACATATTTTCGATATAAATTATGTTTGATATAACTTTTTTTGAAAATTCTGAAATAAGTTTAGATTCGGAAATAAATATGCGATTTGGTCTGGGTACCCAGGTAGGGTGCCAGTCGCGGCCCACGGGGCTGGGTCGTGACAAAAGTGGTATCAGAGCGGTTTGTCCTCGGAATGTCTACAGGCCGTGTCTCGTAGAGTCTTGTTTATCGATGTGTTGTGCACCACATCTATAAACGGGAAGCTACAGGGCATTTAGGACGTTACTTTCTTTGTAATCTTAGATCGTGCGATAGAGCTGAGCTATTAGGATTATTTTGGTCTGACTCGCCCTTGTGTTTGCAGTGATGCCTCCGAAGAAGGCTACGGCGGCCCAGAAGGGCAAGGCGAGGATTGGAGAGACTAGCCAGGCACAGCGAGCTACCCGGGCTCGTGTTTATGATTTGCCTGAGGATGTGCCACAGTCTGAGGGGTCTGCTACACCCCCACCAGTACAGCCTGGAGTAGGACCTTCAGTAGCTCCAGAGGTCCGTGTACCCGCACCTGAGACTCCAGCTCCTCAGCCAGGGGCGGAGGATAGGACCCTGAGGGAGGCTGTACAGCTGTTGACTACACTGGTAGCAGGTCAGGCTCGCAGGCGCGGGCGGAGGGACGACGATGATGATGACAGACGGGACAGTCTGAGAGTTCGGGAGTTTTTGCTATGTGGCCCTCCAGAGTTCTTCGGGTCTAAGCCCGACGAGGACCCCCACGACTTTATTCGGGGGATGCGACGCTCACTGGACTTGGTCAGGGCTTCAGAGACTGAGTCAGTTGAGCTGGCTTCGCACCGGCTTCGAGATGTGGCCACCCACTGGTACGAGACTTGGGAGCTGTCTAGGGGAGTGGGAGCCCCTCCAGCCACTTGGGATCAGTTTGTGACAGCATTCACCCGCCACTTTTTGCCACCAGAGTTACGGCGGGCACGGGCTGATCGGTTTTTACGTCTGCAGCAGAAGGGTCGGAGTGTTCGCGAGTATAGCCTTGAGTTTGATTCTCTGGCCCGATATGCACCGGCCGTGGTAGCAGATATGTCCGATCGGATGCACCGCTATGTTATGGGATTGGACCGGTATTTGGTAGACAGCTGTATGGCCGTATCACTGCAGGCAGACATGGATATTTCCCGGCTTCAGGCCTATGCGATGGGTATGGAGGACCGTCGCAGATCTGATCCTGCTGGCAGAGATAGAGATAGGAGGCCGCCCAAGAGGGCTAGATCCGCGGGTTATTCAGGGGATTCTAGAGGCGGACAGCCTCAGCAGCAGCAGCAGTCTGACAGATATTTTCCTTCTTCCAGCCGGGGTACTCAGTCAGGCAGCCGGAGATTCGACAGTACGGGACCGTCTGGGGCCGGTCAGAGCTCCAGAGTGGCAGGTTCGCAGGTATCCAGGGGTCCCAGTCAGGCCAGACCACCTAGACCCCGTTGTCCACACTGCGGGAAGTCTCATCCCGGGGAGTGTTACCGAGCGACGGGAGCTTGTTTTTCTTGTGGCGGTCAGGGCCACTTTATGAGAGACTGCCCATTAGCCAGTGGTTCGGGTAATGCGGCTCAGCAGACAGGGTCAGCCGCCGGTTCTTCCTCTGTTCCATCTGTTGCACGCCCTGGAGGGCGGGGTATTCCAGCACCGGCAGGGCGCGGTCGAGGCCGCGGTGGCGCTTCAGGTTCTAGCGGTCCCTCGAACCGCATATATGCTTTGGCCAGCCGCCAGGATCAGGAGGCTTCGCCAAACGTCGTCACAGGTACATTACTGGTTTTCTCCAGATCTGTATATGCTTTGATTGACCCCGGCTCTACGTTATCATATATTTCCCCGCTTGTTGCTAGTAAGATTGGGACAGTGTCTGAGCCTATAGAGCCATTTGAGGTAGCTACGCCAGTTGGGGATTTTATTATAGCAAGGAAGGTCTATAGGGATTGTTCTGTGACCATTTATGATCGTAGCACTAAGGCTGATTTGGTAGAGTTAGACATGCTCGAGTTTGACGTCATTATGGGTATGGACTGGTTGTCTTCCTGTTATGCTAATGTCGACTGCCAGCAAAAGGTAGTCCGTTTTCAGTTTCCAGGAAAAACATCTGGAACTCACTGACGACCGGAACAGACTGAAGGGTAGGTACCTCCGCGGCAGTATCGTGCACACGAACCAAATGATAAATATAACCCTTCTGGATCATCTTCTTAGCCTTGAGGTATGAAATAAACTTACCCCTCGGCGATGCTGTAGATCCAAACCACTCTATGACTGGTTCCCCTTCCCCGGATTGATGACTTGTTTGATCAGCTGCAGGGCGCTAGACACTTCTCCAAGATAGATCTGCGCTCAGGCTATCACCAGGTGCGAGTACGGGAGTCTGATATCCCGAAGACTGCTTTCAGGACCCGGTACGGGCATTATGAGTTCAGAGTTATGTCTTTCGGGCTGACTAATGCTCCAGCGGTGTTTATGGATCTGATGAACCGGGTATTTCGGCCTTTTCTGGATATGTTTGTTATTGTATTTATTGATGATATCCTGATTTACTCGCGATCAGCCGAGGAGCATTCAGATCACTTGCGGACGGTACTTGGCATTCTCCGTCAGCAGAAGCTATATGCTAAATTCTCTAAATGCGAGTTCTGGTTGACTTCTGTGGCATTCTTGGGTCATATTGTCGGCGCAGACGGTATTCGGGTCGATACGCAGAAGATTGAGGCTGTGCAGAATTGGCCCAGGCCTACTACACCGACTGAGGTGCGCAGTTTTCTGGGATTGGCTGGGTATTATCGCAGGTTTGTGGAGGATTTCTCTTCTATTGCAGCACCACTGACGAGGCTTACCCAGAAAGCAGCAAAATTCCAGTGGTCAGATGCCTGCGAGCGCAGCTTTCAGATGCTGAAGGAGAGATTGATTACAGCGCTAGTTCTGGCTCTTCCAGAGGGGTCTGATGGGTATGTAGTATATTGTGACGCCTCTGGTATTAGGATAGGATGTGTATTGATGCAGCACGGTCGAGTTATAGCCTATGCTTCCCGGCAGCTCAGACCGCACGAGAAGAACTATCCCACTCATGATCTTGAGTTGGCCGCGGTGATTCATGCCTTGAAGATTTGGCGGCATTATTTATATGGGGTCCACGTTGATATCTATACGGACCACAAGAGTCTCCAGTATATTTTTAAGCAGAAGGAGCTAAATTTGCGGTAGCGGAGATGGCTTGAGCTACTAAAGGATTATGACGTTGATATTCTGTACCATCCAGGGAAAGCCAATGTGGTAGCTGATGCGCTTAGCCGCAAGTCCGTAGGTAGTCTGGCTGATGTTCCATCTGATAAGAGAGATCTGGTTCGTGATATTCATCAGTTGGCCAGCCTCGGAGTTCGTTTGATAGATTCTGGGGATTCTGGGATTTCTGTTCGCCCGATTGCTGAATCATCTATTATTCAGGAGGTAAAACAGCGCCAGTTTGAGGATCCTCTTTTGATTTAGTACAGAGATGTGGCCCTTAGTAAATCAAAGACTCAGTTTGAGATCTCGCCTGACGGAGTATTATTATATGACGGCAGATTCTGTGTACCGGACGTTGCGGGCTTACGGCGGCAGATTTTGGGCGAGGCCCATAATGCACGGTATTCTGTTCATCCTGGTTCCACTAAAATGTATCGGGACCTCAGGTGTTTGTATTGGTGGGACGGCATGAAGAAAGATATTGCTGAGTTTGTTAGTCAGTGCCCGAACTGCCAGCAAGTTAAGATCGAGCATCAGAAACCCGGTGGATTATTACAGGAGATGGAAATTCCAGCCTGGAAATGGGAGATGATTAATATGGATTTTGTTGTTGGATTACCGCGCACTCCACGCAGGTACGACTCTATCTGGGTTGTTGTTGATAGGCTGACGAAATCAGCCCATTTCCTTCCGGTTCGGACTACTTATTCGGCTGAGGACTATGCCAGATTGTATATCAGAGAGATAGTCAGACTTCACGGAGTCCCTATATCTATTATTACTGACCGAGGTACCCAGTTTACAGCAAATTTCTGGAGGTCATTTCAGGAGGGGTTAGGGACTCAGGTGAGTCTCAGTACAGCTTTTCACCCCCAGTCCGACGGGCAGGCCGAGCGCACTATTCAGACGCTCGAAGATATGTTGCGGGCCTGCGTTATTGATTTCAGGGGCAGCTGGGACGATCATTTGCCGCTTATAGAGTTTGCCTACAATAACAGTTACCACTCCAGCATTCAGATGGCCCCGTATGAGGCCCTTTATGGCAGGAGGTGCAGATCTCCTATTGGCTGGTTTGACGTGGGCGAGACTAAGTTGATTGGGCCAGATGTGATCCAGGAGGCTGTAGATAAGGTAAAGCTTATTCGGGATCGACTGTTAGCTGCTCAGAGTCGACAGAAAGCTTATGCTGATAAACGGCGTCGACCGTTGGAGTTTCAGATTGGTGACTGGGTATTCCTGAAGGTGTCGCCTATGAAGGGCGTTATGAGATTTGGCAGGAAGGGCAAGCTGAGTCCGCGGTACATCGGGCCATACCAGATTGTTCGGAGGATAGGCGCAGTCGCCTACGAGCTAGACTTGCCATCAGATTTGGAGTCTGTGCACCCGGTGTTTCATGTGTCTATGCTGCGGAAATGTATTGGTGACCCTTCCAGGATATTCCCAGTAGATGATCTTCAGGTGACGGCGCAGCTATCTTATGACGAACAGCCGGTATCTATTCTGGATCGTCAGGTGAGGAGATTGCGCACTAAGGAAGTGCCTTCTGTCAAGATTCTGTGGCGCAATAACAACCGGGAAGAGATGACTTGGGAGGCGGAGGATGAGATGAAGAAGAGATTCCCCCATTTATTCCCTACGCCTCCTGTAATCTAGATTTCTGTATTTGTTGTACCAATGAACGGATGGACCATGTGTGCTATTTATATAAAATGGTTTTCCCGTTATGCTTGTGAGCCTTCATAAGATTTGTTTAACATTCGGGGACGAATGTTCTTAAGGGGGGGAGAATGTTAGGCCCCGTGTTCTCGTTCAATTGGAAATCGAGAAATAATTATGACTCGGGTGTTAGAAGGACATAAATTAATTTTTGAGAATATGACTATGTTGGTTATGGAGTCTTTAATGTTAAGACATCGGCAAAGTCCAAGGGTAAATTTGGAACTTCGTGAATTAGTTTCGGGAATTACAAAGCGAGGCGTTTCTTGAATTGGGCCAAGAAGATGTAACATAAAAAGAGGCCCAATAAGTGAAGGGTGGCCGGCCTTATGTAGGCCCAAATCAATTAGGTGGAGGTCATGTGCATAGCACATGACCCTTAAGTGGATATATATCACTTTCACTTGGTAATTTTCAAGATAAGAGAACAAAATCAAGAACACCCCAAAGAAGAGGCATTCGGCCGAACCAAAAAGGGAAAGAAAGAAAAAAATTCCAAGCTTGTGTGTGATCCAAAAATCCTAGTTTCTACATATTTGTCAAGTACTCAAGACGCTCTCCGACGTGGTATAATTAGCTTGGCACGAGGACGACGTTTTCGACAAGTCGGGTTTTCAAGAAAAGGTGAGAATTCTTACCCTTTTATGTTATAGAATTGATGTGAATGTGTTAAGCATTGGAAGTAGATGGAGATCCCGTAATTTTAACGTAAATAGAAAGTCGTGGGTGTGTGTGTGTAGTGTGTTTGGCCGTGAGTATGGAAGGAAAGAAATGGCTTGAATTGACCTTGTTTAAGTTGGCATAATGTGTTGTTGTGACCCTTAGATCGTAATTGATTGATTGTTGAATTAAATTGGCGGTGGAAAACGAATTCGGATGTTATCGGAAAGTGTATATCCTTGGTATCTTTATGTATATCAATGTATATTTTGGGTACTAGAGACTTTAGATACGACTTTTTAATGATATGGAGGAATTCGGAATGAAACGACGTTAGTTAGAATGTTCGTCGTGAAATTTTGATATTTTGAAGAACTATGGAAATTTATTGATTTTGGTGCAATTTCGTGTATGACTTAGATTGAAATTGAAATGTGTTTGGCTAGTGTTGGATGGGTAAATGAATACAATTATGGGAATATAGAATTGGGATTTTGAAAGTTGAATGGAAAGTTGCCAACTTAAGAAAATCTTGTAGGACTTTGAAGCTAGAGTGACTTGATTATTGTTTATATTGTTTGGTTGATGTGTGGGCTGTTGTGATTGGTTAATTTGAGCCGAGTTACGCCTCGGGGATGTTAGATTTATAGGGGAAATGCTGCCGAAATTTCGGTAGGCAAATATGGAGTTAAAGGCATTTTTGAGCCTAAGGATCTCATTTGGTAACTTTGACCATTTGCAGATTTTTGACGAAACGGAACGGGACTTTTGGAGGAGCTTACGACATCTGAGAGGTATGTAAAGCTTCCCAATTCTTTATTTGGCATATCTTAGTGTGTTAGTTGAATATGAGACCTTCCGGAGCATTTCTGCTCCTCGAAACCCGATCCACAGGAAAGTTACTATTCATTCAATTCGATTGAAGCCTAAAGGCTCCCTTTTGGCTAGAATGCCATTATTCGTCCGAAACCTATAGAAATGTGGTCGGGTAACCTAGAAATGATCATGTATGACCCTTGGCATATAACTGCTCAAAAAAAATATGTTCGCCACCTCACTTCGACTCGAGGTGGGTCCGCTACCCCAAAATGCCCGATTTGCCCTTCGGGCCATCTTTGAGAATAGAGTTGAACGTACCACTTCTGATCTTTGGAACATCCTTCCACGGGGTATGTTTGGACTATTCGATGCACTAATCCATGTCTTGAACTATATGGACCATTTTGGAATCGTTTTGCAAAATGAAACTTTATGTCGGCTAAGTATTCGACTATTTTGTATTTTAATATGACTTATGAGTTTACTTTGTTTTGAAACACTCTTTTGAAATACGATTTGCATTTGTTTGCTCACGACTCCGCTCGTGCCTTATTATGACTTCGTTCGCCGGTTCCCGGGCCGGTTTTGATTCGTGCGCTGTATGATAAATTCGGCTGTATGCTGTGTTACGGTTCCCGAGGCTTCGCCATAGGGCCCGGTTCCGTTTGGAGTTATGCTGTGATATGGCTCGGGATGCGATACGCTCACCGATGATTATGATTATGTTCGGGGATGTATGGAGATTTGAAACCTTCTGGTGTTATGCTGTGTGTGGCGTCAGCGTTGGAGTGGCGACCACGTTCCTAAGCGTTTGCATGATTTCATTTGCATAGTATATACGTATATGATTTCGATACAGATTTTGACATACCAGTTTGTACCCCACTTTGACATTTGATTTGCTTTCGGTTTTGATCTATAATTCTGTACTCCGTGCTTTACATACTCAGTACATATTTCGTACTGACCCCCTTTCTTCGGGGGCTGCGTTTTATGCCCGCAGGTGCAGATATCGGTGATCCTCCGCAGTAGGCTTCACTTCTTGCTATTCCGGAGTACTCTTATCCGATCCGGAGTCCACTTTTGGTACAGACTCTTTTGTTTTGTATATATTTGGTATGTCTGACTATTTGGGTACGGCGGGGCCCTGTCTCGCCACATGTCTTTGTTTTGAGTTCGTAGAGGCCTGTAGTCATATATGTGGGGCGAGGGTCCTATGTGTTTATTGTCTGATTTTGCTTTCGGGTCTTAAAGCGGTCTGTTTGATATGATGGCCCCAAATGGCCCTTTTGTATATATTTGTATTTTGACCGGCGATGTCTATTCCGCCGCTTTGTTTGAGTTTGATTTGATATGACCGCTTAAGACATATTTTCGATATAAATTATGTTTGATATAACTTTTTTTGAAAATTCTGAAATAAGTTTAGATTCGGAAATAAATATGCGATTTGGTCTGGGTACCCAGGTAGGGTGCCAGTCGCGGCCCACGGGGCTGGGTCGTGACAAAAGTGGTATCAGAGCGGTTTGTCCTCGGAATGTCTACAGGCCGTGTCTCGTAGAGTCTTGTTTATCGATGTGTTGTGCACCACATCTATAAACGGGAAGCTACAGGGCATTTAGGACGTTACTTTCTTTGTAATCTTAGATCGTGCGATAGAGCTGAGCTATTAGGATTACTTTGGTCTGACTCGCCCTTGTGTTTGCAGTGATGCCTCCGAAGAAGGCTACGGCGGCCCAGAAGGGCAAGGCGAGGATTGGAGAGACTAGCCAGGCACAGCGAGCTACCCGGGCTCGTGTTTATGATTTACCTGAGGATGTGCCACAGTCTGAGGGGTCTGCTACACCCCCACCAGTACAGCCTGGAGTAGGACCTTCAGCAGCTCCAGAGGTCCGTGTACCCGCACCTGAGACTCCAGCTCCTCAGCCAGGGGCGGAGGATAGGACCCTGAGGGAGGCTGTACAGCTGTTGACTACACTGGTAGCAGGTCAGGCTCGCAGGCGCGGGCGGAGGGACGACGATGATGATGACAGACGGGACAGTCTGAGAGTTCGGGAGTTTTTGCTATGTGGCCCTCCAGAGTTCTTCGGGTCTAAGCCCGACGAGGACCCCCACGACTTTATTCGGGGGATGCGACGCTCACTGGACTTGGTCAGGGCTTCAGAGACTGAGTCAGTTGAGCTGGCTTCGCACCGGCTTCGAGATGTGGCCACCCACTGGTACGAGACTTGGGAGCTGTCTAGGGGAGTGGGAGCCCCTCCAGCCACTTGGGATCAGTTTGTGACAGCATTCACCCGCCACTTTTTGCCACCAGAGTTACGGCGGGCACGGGCTGATCGGTTTTTACGTCTGCAGCAGAAGGGTCGGAGTGTTCGCGAGTATAGCCTTGAGTTTGATTCTCTGGCCCGATATGCACCGGCCGTGGTAGCAGATATGTCCGATCGGATGCACCGCTATGTTATGGGATTGGACCGGTATTTGGTAGACAGCTGTATGGCCGTATCACTGCAGGCAGACATGGATATTTCCCGGCTTCAGGCCTATGCGATGGGTATGGAGGACCGTCGCAGATCTGATCCTGCTGGCAGAGATAGAGATAGGAGGCCGCCCAAGAGGGCTAGATCCGCGGGTTATTCAGGGGATTCTAGAGGCGGACAGCCTCAGCAGCAGCAGCAGTCTGACAGATATTTTCCTTCTTCCAGCCGGGGTACTCAGTCAGGCAGCCGGAGATTCGACAGTACGGGACCGTCTGGGGCCGGTCAGAGCTCCAGAGTGGCAGGTTCGCAGGTATCCAGGGGTCCCAGTCAGGCCAGACCACCTAGACCCCGTTGTCCACACTGCGGGAAGTCTCATCCCGGGGAGTGTTACCGAGCGACGGGAGCTTGTTTTTCTTGTGGCGGTCAGGGCCACTTTATGAGAGACTGCCCATTAGCCAGTGGTTCGGGTAATGCGGCTCAGCAGACAGGGTCAGCCGCCGGTTCTTCCTCTGTTCCATCTGTTGCACGCCCTGGAGGGCGGGGTATTCCAGCACCGGCAGGGCGCGGTCGAGGCCGCGGTGGCGCTTCAGGTTCTAGCGGTCCCTCGAACCGCATATATGCTTTGGCCAGCCGCCAGGATCAGGAGGCTTCGCCAAACGTCGTCACAGGTACATTACTGGTTTTCTCCAGATCTGTATATGCTTTGATTGACCCCGGCTCTACGTTATCATATATTTCCCCGCTTGTTGCTAGTAAGATTGGGACAGTGTCTGAGCCTATAGAGCCATTTGAGGTAGCTACGCCAGTTGGGGATTTTATTATAGCAAGGAAGGTCTATAGGGATTGTTCTGTGACCATTTATGATCGTAGCACTAAGGCTGATTTGGTAGAGTTAGACATGCTCGAGTTTGACGTCATTATGGGTATGGACTGGTTGTCTTCCTGTTATGCTAATGTCGACTGCCAGCAAAAGGTAGTCCGTTTTCAGTTTCCAGGAAAAACATCTGGAACTCACTGACGACCGGAACAGACTGAAGGGTAGGTACCTCCGCGGCAGTATCGTGCACACGAACCAAATGATAAATATAACCCTTCTGGATCATCTTCTTAGCCTTGAGGTATGAAATAAACTTACCCCTCGGCGATGCAGTAGATCCAAACCACTCTATGACTGGTTCCCCTTCCCCGGATTGATGACTTGTTTTATCAGCTGCAGGGCGCTAGACACTTCTCCAAGATAGATCTGCGCTCAGGCTATCACCAGGTGCGAGTACGGGAGTCTGATATCCCGAAGACTGCTTTCAGGACCCGGTACGGGCATTATGAGTTCAGAGTTATGTCTTTCGGGCTGACTAATGCTCCAGCGGTGTTTATGGATCTGATGAACCGGGTATTTCGGCCTTTTCTGGATATGTTTGTTATTGTATTTATTGATGATATCCTGATTTACTCGCGATCAGCCGAGGAGCATTCAGATCACTTGCGGACGGTACTTGGCATTCTCCGTCAGCAGAAGCTATATGCTAAATTCTCTAAATGCGAGTTCTGGTTGACTTCTGTGGCATTCTTGGGTCATATTGTCGGCGCAGACGGTATTCGGGTCGATACGCAGAAGATTGAGGCTGTGCAGAATTGGCCCAGGCCTACTACACCGACTGAGGTGCGCAGTTTTCTGGGATTGGATGGGTATTATCGCAGGTTTGTGGAGGATTTCTCTTCTATTGCAGCACCACTGACGAGGCTTACCCAGAAAGCAGCAAAATTCCAGTGGTCAGATGCCTGCGAGCGCAGCTTTCAGATGCTGAAGGAGAGATTGATTACAGCGCCAGTTCTGGCTCTTCCAGAGGGGTCTGATGGGTATGTAGTATATTGTGACGCCTCTGGTATTAGGATAGGATGTGTATTGATGCAGCACGGTCGAGTTATAGCCTATGCTTCCCGGCAGCTCAGACCGCACGAGAAGAACTATCCCACTCATGATCTTGAGTTGGCCGCGGTGATTCATGCCTTGAAGATTTGGCGGCATTATTTATATGGGGTCCACGTTGATATCTATACGGACCACAAGAGTCTCCAGTATATTTTTAAGCAGAAGGAGCTAAATTTGCGGTAGCGGAGATGGCTTGAGCTACTAAAGGATTATGACGTTGATATTCTGTACCATCCAGGGAAAGCCAATGTGGTAGCTGATGCGCTTAGCCGCAAGTCCGTAGGTAGTCTGGCTGATGTTCCATCTGATAAGAGAGATCTGGTTCGTGATATTCATCAGTTGGCCAGCCTCGGAGTTCGTTTGATAGATTCTGGGGATTCTGGGATTTCTGTTCGCCCGATTGCTGAATCATCTATTATTCAGGAGGTAAAACAGCGCCAGTTTGAGGATCCTCTTTTGATTTAGTACAGAGATGTGGCCCTTAGTAAATCAAAGACTCAGTTTGAGATCTCGCCTGACGGAGTATTATTATATGACGGCAGATTCTGTGTACCGGACGTTGCGGGCTTACGGCGGCAGATTTTGGGCGAGGCCCATAATGCACGGTATTCTGTTCATCCTGGTTCCACTAAAATGTATCGGGACCTCAGGTGTTTGTATTGGTGGGACGGCATGAAGAAAGATATTGCTGAGTTTGTTAGTCAGTGCCCGAACTGCCAGCAAGTTAAGATCGAGCATCAGAAACCCGGTGGATTATTACAGGAGATGGAAATTCCAGCCTGGAAATGGGAGATGATTAATATGGATTTTGTTGTTGGATTACCGCGCACTCCACGCAGGTACGACTCTATCTGGGTTGTTGTTGATAGGCTGACGAAATCAGCCCATTTCCTTCCGGTTCGGACTACTTATTCGGCTGAGGACTATGCCAGATTGTATATCAGAGAGATAGTCAGACTTCACGGAGTCCCTATATCTATTATTACTGACCGAGGTACCCAGTTTACAGCAAATTTCTGGAGGTCATTTCAGGAGGGGTTAGGGACTCAGGTGAGTCTCAGTACAGCTTTTCACCCCCAGTCCGACGGGCAGGCCGAGCGCACTATTCAGACGCTCGAAGATATGTTGCGGGCCTGCGTTATTGATTTCAGGGGCAGCTGGGACGATCATTTGCCGCTTATAGAGTTTGCCTACAATAACAGTTACCACTCCAGCATTCAGATGGCCCCGTATGAGGCCCTTTATGGCAGGAGGTGCAGATCTCCTATTGGCTGGTTTGACGTGGGCGAGACTAAGTTGATTGGGCCAGATGTGATCCAGGAGGCTGTAGATAAGGTAAAGCTTATTCGGGATCGACTGTTAGCTGCTCAGAGTCGACAGAAAGCTTATGCTGATAAACGGCGTCGACCGTTGGAGTTTCAGATTGGTGACTGGGTATTCCTGAAGGTGTCGCCTATGAAGGGCGTTATGAGATTTGGCAGGAAGGGCAAGCTGAGTCCGCGGTACATCGGGCCATACCAGATTGTTCGGAGGATAGGCGCAGTCGCCTACGAGCTAGACTTGCCATCAGATTTGGAGTCTGTGCACCCGGTGTTTCATGTGTCTATGCTGCGGAAATGTATTGGTGACCCTTCCAGGATATTCCCAGTAGATGATCTTCAGGTGACGGCGCAGCTATCTTATGACGAACAGCCGGTATCTATTCTGGATCGTCAGGTGAGGAGATTGCGCACTAAGGAAGTGCCTTCTGTCAAGATTCTGTGGCGCAATAACAACCGGGAAGAGATGACTTGGGAGGCGGAGGATGAGATGAAGAAGAGATTCCCCCATTTATTCCCTACGCCTCCTGTAATCTAGATTTCTGTATTTGTTGTACCAATGAACGGATGGACCATGTGTGCTATTTATATAAAATGGTTTTCCCGTTATGCTTGTGAGCCTTCATAAGATTTGTTTAACATTCGGGGACGAATGTTCTTAAGGGGGGGAGAATGTTAGGCCCCGTGTTCTCGTTCAATTGGAAATCGAGAAATAATTATGACTCGGGTGTTAGAAGGACATAAATTAATTTTTGAGAATATGACTATGTTGGTTATGGAGTCTTTAATGTTAAGACATCGGGAAAGTCCAAGGGTAAATTTGGAACTTCGTGAATTAGTTTCGGGAATTACAAAGCGAGGCGTTTCTTGAATTGGGCCAAGAAGATGTAACATAAAAAGAGGCCCAATAAGTGAAGGGTGGCCGGCCTTATGTAGGCCCAAATCAATTAGGTGGAGGTCATGTGCATAGCACATGACCCTTAAGTGGATATATATCACTTTCACTTGGTAATTTTCAAGATAAGAGAACAAAATCAAGAACACCCCAAAGAAGAGGCATTCGGCCGAACCAAAAAGGGAAAGAAAGAAAAAAATTCCAAGCTTGTGTGTGATCCAAAAATCCTAGTTTCTACATATTTGTGAAGTACTCAAGACGCTCTCCGACGTGGTATAATTAGCTTGGCACGAGGACGACGTTTTCGACAAGTCGGGTTTTCAAGAAAAGGTGAGAATTCTTACCCTTTTATGTTATAGAATTGATGTGAATGTGTTAAGCATTGGAAGTAGATGGAGATCCCGTAATTTTAACGTAAATAGAAAGTCGTGGGTGTGTGTGTGTAGTGTGTTTGGCCGTGAGTATGGAAGGAAAGAAATGGCTTGAATTGACCTTGTTTAAGTTGGCATAATGTGTTGTTGTGACCCTTAGATCGTAATTGATTGATTGTTGAATTAAATTGGCGGTGGAAAACGAATTCGGATGTTATCGGAAAGTGTATATCCTTGGTATCTTTATGTATATCAATGTATATTTTGGGTACTAGAGACTTTAGATACGACTTTTTAATGATATGGAGGAATTCGGAATGAAACGACGTTAGTTAGAATGTTCGTCGTGAAATTTTGATATTTTGAAGAACTATGGAAATTTATTGATTTTGGTGCAATTTCGTGTATGACTTAGATTGAAATTGAAATGTGTTTGGCTAGTGTTGGATGGGTAAATGAATACAATTATGGGAATATAGAATTGGGATTTTGAAAGTTGAATGGAAAGTTGCCAACTTAAGAAAATCTTGTAGGACTTTGAAGCTAGAGTGACTTGATTATTGTTTATATTGTTTGGTTGATGTGTGGGCTGTTGTGATTGGTTAATTTGAGCCGAGTTACGCCTCGGGGATGTTAGATTTATAGGGGAAATGCTGCCGAAATTTCGGTAGGCAAATATGGAGTTAAAGGCATTTTTGAGCCTAAGGATCTCATTTGGTAACTTTGACCATTTGCAGATTTTTGACGAAACGGAACGGGACTTTTGGAGGAGCTTACGACATCTGAGAGGTATGTAAAGCTTCCCAATTCTTTATTTGGCATATCTTAGTGTGTTAGTTGAATATGAGACCTTCCGGAGCATTTCTGCTCCTCGAAACCCGATCCACAGGAAAGTTACTATTCATTCAATTCGATTGAAGCCTAAAGGCTCCCTTTTGGCTAGAATGCCATTATTCGTCCGAAACCTATAGAAATGTGGTCGGGTAACCTAGAAATGATCATGTATGACCCTTGGCATATAACTGCTCAAAAAAAATATGTTCGCCACCTCACTTCGACTCGAGGTGGGTCCGCTACCCCAAAATGCCCGATTTGCCCTTCGGGCCATCTTTGAGAATAGAGTTGAACGTACCACTTCTGATCTTTGGAACATCCTTCCACGGGGTATGTTTGGACTATTCGATGCACTAATCCATGTCTTGAACTATATGGACCATTTTGGAATCGTTTTGCAAAATGAAACTTTATGTCGGCTAAGTATTCGACTATTTTGTATTTTAATATGACTTATGAGTTTACTTTGTTTTGAAACACTCTTTTGAAATACGATTTGCATTTGTTTGCTCACGACTCCGCTCGTGCCTTATTATGACTTCGTTCGCCGGTTCCCGGGCCGGTTTTGATTCGTGCGCTGTATGATAAATTCGGCTGTATGCTGTGTTACGGTTCCCGAGGCTTCGCCATAGGGCCCGGTTCCGTTTGGAGTTATGCTGTGATATGGCTCGGGATGCGATACGCTCACCGATGATTATGATTATGTTCGGGGATGTATGGAGATTTGAAACCTTCTGGTGTTATGCTGTGTGTGGCGTCAGCGTTGGAGTGGCGACCACGTTCCTAAGCGTTTGCATGATTTCATTTGCATAGTATATACGTATATGATTTCGATACAGATTTTGACATACCAGTTTGTACCCCACTTTGACATTTGATTTGCTTTCGGTTTTGATCTATAATTCTGTACTCCGTGCTTTACATACTCAGTACATATTTCGTACTGACCCCCTTTCTTCGGGGGCTGCGTTTTATGCCCGCAGGTGCAGATATCGGTGATCCTCCGCAGTAGGCTTCACTTCTTGCTATTCCGGAGTACTCTTATCCGATCCGGAGTCCACTTTTGGTACAGACTCTTTTGTTTTGTATATATTTGGTATGTCTGACTATTTGGGTACGGCGGGGCCCTGTCTCGCCACATGTCTTTGTTTTGAGTTCGTAGAGGCCTGTAGTCATATATGTGGGGCGAGGGTCCTATGTGTTTATTGTCTGATTTTGCTTTCGGGTCTTAAAGCGGTCTGTTTGATATGATGGCCCCAAATGGCCCTTTTGTATATATTTGTATTTTGACCGGCGATGTCTATTCCGCCGCTTTGTTTGAGTTTGATTTGATATGACCGCTTAAGACATATTTTCGATATAAATTATGTTTGATATAACTTTTTTTGAAAATTCTGAAATAAGTTTAGATTCGGAAATAAATATGCGATTTGGTCTGGGTACCCAGGTAGGGTGCCAGTCGCGGCCCACGGGGCTGGGTCGTGACAAAGTTGAACTTGGTTGGATGGAGTATTTACAGGGGAAGTGCTGCCGAAATTTCGGTAGACAAATGTTACTTTAAAATTTCAATTCCAAAAGCTCTAACCAAAGTTGGTAAATGTGACCAATTTGTAGATTTTGGCGGATTTGCGACTTGAATTCGGGATAGCATACGGAGCGGCAAGAGGTATGTAAGGCTTCATCCTTCCTTCTATGGCATGTCTTAGACGTAATAAGTTGGATATGAGCCTCGGGGACAACCCTATCCTCCGGAATCCGCGCCTAAAGTTTCCCCTTTCCCATTCAGTAGAATTGAACTAAAAATGGTGTAAAAAGTTGGAAAAACTTCCTAAGCCTCTAGAACTTGCTACATAGGACCCGACTACCTTAAAACCCTCATAAGTGACGTCATAGAATGGAATGTACACAAATTTGGCACGCCGCCTCAGTTGACCCGAGGTGGGCCCAGTTTTTCCCGGTTTTCCTTTGTTGACTCGTTTGACTTGTTTCGAAGTTGAATCTAAAAGAGAACTTTTGACCCTTGTTCCGATTATTAAACGGCAAGTACTGTACCATTCTAATGGAATTATGTCCATGATGACCGTGGTAACGATGATGTCAAGAAAAAAGAATACGCCTATGACAAGCATGACAAAGATGATTTCATGACTAAAATGATGAATATGATCTTATATGGAAAACGATGTAGTCCAAAATGAGAAAATGCCTACGGTAGATATGTTGACGATATGTTCTGCTATGAAAAGGAAAATACAAAAATGTTAAACTATATCTTGATACCCTAATTCTATTACAGGTAATGACTACTCTAAAGGTTCTAAGTAAATGAAACTATACCTTAGGACCCTATTTGATGTTTTTCTCATAATGACACTTTTCATTGGTAGCCTCGCCTTATAATACTCGTCCCTTCAAGGTGAGACAAAGCGACTACGGTTGTTCCATAATGTAATCGGAGGTTACCGACCTTACGTCACTCCGATGGATATGTGACTTTCTTTGGGCTTCCATGCATGCTATTTATAAGATACCTGTATATGTGTATGGGCATGTATATGTATATGGGGAAAGGGGAAGGGCAACTATTTTATCACCACCTGATTCAGCTGGATTCCATCCCGGACGCGGGATATGGGAGAGCCGTACGCGGCGTCTGTATATGTGATGTATGATATATATGATATGATATGTTGGGACACCGTTGGGGAGGGGGTGGGAAAGCCGATGTATTCGGCGTCTGTAAATGTGAGGAAAAGATACCGTTTACTGAAATGTACTGTTTTCTGTATACGAAAATAAGGAACACCGTGTTCTGAAAAAGGGGCTAAGCTTGCATGGTATCTGCCTACAAGGCATGCACATGTACAGCTTACTTCTGCTCCAGGACAAGCTCTGTATGTCTATTATGTTATTATTCACACTCTATATTCAGTTACTATGTTTTCATTCATGCCTTACATACTCAGTACATTATTCGTACTGACGTCCCTTCTTGTGGACGCTGTGTTTCATGCTGCGCAGGTCAGCAGACAGGTGGATTTGAACCCTAGAAGCTCTACCAGCCGCACTTGACAGCGCTCCAGTTGTTCCGGAGCCCCACTTCCGCGGTACTATTTTGCGTATGTATATTCGGGCACAGCAGTACCCGGCCCTATCTATGTATAAGTGTACTATGTCTAGAGGCTCGTAGACAGATATGCACAGTCAGTTATGTACAGTTAGATATGTGGTATTTTGGCATCTTAATGCTGCTATGTAAAGTGATAGCGAAGTTTACTAGCCTATGTTCATAATGACGCTGCCAATGTTAATGTTAAAAAAAAATATGGTACTGTTCATACGGTTTGCTAAGAGGTAAAGGTAAAATGATAGATAAGGGGTGCTCGGTACAAGTATCGGGTACTCGTCACGGCCCCTAGTCGGGTCGTGACAAACAACCAACAACAACAACAACAACAACTATACCAATGTCAATAATATTATTTCCCATATCAAAGTGTTCCATAAAATAGCCCACACGCTGTTTTCCAACTTCCATAACTAATTAACTCGCTATATGATCATTAAACCACTCTATCTTCATAAATCAGTCGGTATTAACATAAATAGGAAAAGATCCATAACTTCCTCCCGTTAATATTGTTGTATCTTCACTTTTCCTCCCTATGTTTAGGCCACAACATGCCGCTACATGATTCTGCAACAATAACTATACGCTACCGGACCGGAATTTGGAAATTATACCTGGTTTTGGCTTAAAAGTGGGTGTGGAAAGGTTGGGGAATTTTCCAGAGAATTTGGGATGTTTTTGGGTGTCTTTGGCTGAAAAATGGGGGATAACTCCCTTTTTATAACTGCCCAGGTTCTGCCTGGACCAATATTAATATCCTTCAACGTGATCGTGCCCCCTTTGGGCGCGTTCGCGAAGGCCTAATTTGTGTGAGGGACCACGAAATATGGTTGGAAAGATAATTCAATTATCTACAACTTTCATTCTTGGTGTTTTCCCAAATTTCAAACTTACAATGGCGTTTTTGCCTCTTCAAGTCAGATCATCCGAAAATGTTTCCTTAAATTGTCCTTTTAGAGGGCTTATGCCCATATTTGGCTTATGGGTCCTTCTTAGGACTTGCTCAACTTTCCATGTACCACTCATATATCTCTTCATATGTCCTTTATGAAACCCATACATGCGGACCACACCTTAGCTCTCTGGTTTCTTTGTCCTCCAACCTTTCCTCTAACCTTTCCATGTCTTATTATACAAACTTAACCCTGATAATCATAGGATTAACATATATATAACCTTGTACATCCTCGAATACCATCTCGCAGCCGCCATAATACGACTGTCACTGTTATAGCCCGTATTTTGTACGTTTGGATAATTCAGAGTCGTCGTGGGAAGTTAAGGGCGAAACCAATTTCAAAATTTATATTAATTCACAAGTTGTTATAAATATTATTTATGACTGTTATTAGTATGGAAATATTGTGAGAGGCTAAGGACAAGAAGAGAAATTCGCAAAATGGCCTATGGAAATATTGCGAAAAGAATAGGGGCAAAATGAGAATTTTGCAAGGTCCAAGAAGTTCATGAAATGGCCATGTTGGCCGTGTGACATGCATGGTGCATGTCCAAATTTTATTAACTATAAGGGATATTTGTGAATTAAAGAGAAGAAGGGGTCAAAACTTGCTTAAGAAGACAAATGGTCTTCTCTGACCAACTTTAAAGGAAAATAAAAAAAAAAACAAATGGAAAAAAATGAAAGAAACCTCTAGAGAGGGGCATGTGCACCTCACATGTTGGGAGCTTACATATATATATATATGATTAAGTCTTGAAAGGAAGACAAAATTTTCATTTTAATTCTAGAATTTTCAAGAAAAATGAAACAAAGAAAGAAGGGTAGCGACAACCATGGCCATTTCGGCCAAGCTCTCCAATTTTTTCCCCTTGAAATTTTGCTCCTAAAATTATTTTCTTGTGGTATTCCTACTAATTCAAGGGTCCTCTACAACGTGGTATAATTGTTTCGGAAGATAGGCCATCCGTTTCATTGTTTTCCGCACTTTGGTTGAGTAAAGAAGTTGGGAGGAAAAGGTAAGAATTAATCCTCTCTTATATGTTATAAATGGTTTGTGTATGTTGTGGTATGTGCAAATGGAAGAGAAGCATGAAAACATGCATGTTGGAGGCTTAGCCGTGTGTGTACAAGTTGTGTAGGAAAAAAATGGAATAATTTTTATATGGTAATATGATTGTTGTTGATAAGTATCCTATGATGAAAATGAGAACTTGATGATTCAAGTTGGAGTTGAGATTAGTGTGTGTAGCCGTGTGTGTGTGTGGTGTGTAGAAATGATGAATTAAGTGTATTTAGCATGATTATGTGTTGTTGTGATGTACAAAAAATGGATGAAAATTATGGAATGTGTGTGTTGAAGGGCTGGCCGAAAATGGACTGTTTTGTATGTCAAAGAATGAACTAATTTTATTTAGTATGTTTGGGTCGTTGTGTTGTGGATTATGTGATGTAAATGAGAGCTTAATGATCTAAGATGGTGTCGTAATTGTTGCGGGCTGTTTTTGGAAGCCAATTTGAATTAAATGTAGTTTCTTGTAATCATGATAATAATGTTGTTAAAGTGTGGTTTGTTGGTGTAGTTTGTGAAGTTTGAAGAAAGAAATGTGTTGTGATGGTTCCTTTGGAAGTTGGAAGATTTCGGGTTCCATGGTGCATTGTTGGGTTGTTTGAAAAATTGTGTCAATTGTTTAAAGCATTCGTGAATATTGTTTGAATGGTCTTGGATTAGTAATCGAATGCATAAACGTTGATATTAGTTTGAATATTGTGAATGTTGTCGGATTATGTAAAAAGAGCCCTTAATGTTAGAATGTATTCTTGAATTGATTATTGATGCCATAGCTTGGTTGTTGGTTGGGTTGTTGTTGAATTGGGCCGAGCCATATTCTCGGGTTTGGTACATTTACAAGGGAGATGCTGCCGAAATTTCGGCAGAATATAAATGAATGTATTGAAAGGGTGAGGCAAGTACTTGACGAAGGAACTAATGAATGGATGAACTCTCTTGCATGTAGGCAAACAAATTGGATGCACAAGCGTAACTAGTTGGTCGCGGCACAGGTATGTAAGGCTTACCCTTTCTTTCTTTGGCATGTCCTAGAGCCAAGTAAGGTATAATGTGATATGCTGCCTTAGGGTAACTCTGTTCTGTGATGCTGAGTCTGATTATGATTCTAATTCACTTCTTGACCTGAGTTTGTGATCCTAGTTCATCCCTTGATATAAGTATTTTGGTACAAGTATTCTGATATACGTATTTTGATATAAGTATTCTGATATAAGTATTTTGATATAAGTGTCTTGATATAAGCATTTTGATATCAGTCTTCTGATATAAGTGTGTCGATATGAGTATTTTGATATAAGTATTTTGATGTAAGTATGCTGATATAAGTATTCCGATATAAGTATCCTGATATGAGAATTCTGAAATCAGTATCCTGATAAGAGCATTCTGATATGTTTTGTTATATCCCGTGTTTTCGCACATTTGGAAAATTAGAAATAATCTTGACTTGTATGAAATAAAGTCATAATTGATTACATCTAGCACTTGAGTTGTTTGTAAAAGAATATTAATGTGAAAGTGTCGGGGAAGGCTAAGGGCAAAAAAAAAAATTTGGAATTTCGGAAATTAGTTTCGGGATTTGTAAAACAAGGATTTAAAATCCATTGGGCCAAGAAAATATTGATGAGAAATGAGGCCCAAATAAGGGGGGGTGGCCGGCCATAAGGCCAAGCCCACCCAACCTTTTTAGTCAATTTTTCCCATGTGCTAAATACTAATAATATAGTGGTCTTTATCCCTTAGAGCATTCAAGAAATTAGAAGAAGAGAAAGAACAAAGTACAAGAGAGAAAAAGAAAGAGGAGCTCTCGGCTTGGCCATGGAAAATTGACCCTCACAAATCTTATGCCAAAAATTTATATTTTGTGGTTTTCTTACTAAATTGAGTAGCCTCTTCAACTTGGTGTAGTTGGTTTGGAGAAAGGAGCCCTTGGTTTATCAAAGTGAGTACAAATTCTAGTGAGGAAGACTAGAAAATAAGGTAAGAATTTATCTCTTTTTATTTTGTTATGATGTTTTGTTTGTGTTGTAGTATGTGGGAATGAGTTGATTGTGTGGAAAATTGGAAGATTTCAAAGTGGGATTGGAATATGGTGTATAGCCGTGAGGGTATATGTGTTGTATACCTATAATGTGTTGAACTATGTTATATTCTAGTTGTGAATGTGATGGAATTCATATTGCGAATGAAAGTTGAATAAATTTGGTTGAATTGATAAATAGAGCAATTGGCCGTGTGGTATATTGGAGTAGGAATAGAAATGGATTAAGTTGTTTAGTGTGTTAGTGTGTTATTGTGATTCTTGCAATGTGAACGAAAGTAAAACAATATGAGTTTGCTTTGAAATGGAATGTAGAAACTTATATCGCTTTAGTATGATCTTACGACATTATGAAAGTGAAGTTATTAGGTTGCTAATTATGACAAGTATTGATGAACTTGGAAGTTGGAATCATGTTATGAATATGTATGCCAAAGATTAGAAGTTTAGAATGAGTTATGACTTCGGCGGAAAGTTCGTATATTATGTATATCGTGTGTATAATTTAAGGAAACGATATGAAACGCTTCTAAACTATGTTGTGATGATCTAGTTTGATAATGAATGTGAAGTCATTGAAATTGGTTTGGAAATTGAAGTTGAAATGAAGATGATGGCATTATGTCGGCAAGTAGAACTAGTGGTGCCATATTGTGTTTCTAATGTTTGTTGTTGATGTTGATGTTGTTGTTTGGGTTGTTGTTGATGGTTTTGAGCCGAGTTGAATTCTCGGGGATGCTATATGTAT
This sequence comes from Lycium barbarum, assembly GCF_019175385.1. Classification (NCBI taxonomy): domain Eukaryota; kingdom Viridiplantae; phylum Streptophyta; class Magnoliopsida; order Solanales; family Solanaceae; genus Lycium; species Lycium barbarum. The sequence continues at coordinate 89,013,389 of NC_083340.1, read as the reverse complement.
AGGGGAAGTGCTGCTGAAATTTCGGTAGACAAATATGAGTTGAATTGAATTCGTAGCATCTATAACTTACAATTGGTAAATGTGACCATTTGCAGATTTTCGACGAAACGGAGAGTGAGCTGGGATAGGCTTAAAAAGCTCAAAAGGTATGTAAAGCTACCCCGATCCTTCTTTTGGCATGCCTAAGTGTATTAGATTCGGATTCGGGCCGCGAAAGACTTTCTGCCCATCGGAATCCGCGTTTGAAATTATCACTTTTTCGTTCAATAGGATTGACCCCTTTAAGTATACTTTATTGAAAAATTATGCAAACTTCTCCAAACTGCCTAGAAAGTTATAGAACGTCCGTAGAACCTTTGTAGGTGACCCCATAAGCTTAAAATATGTAATTTGAGCCCACCGCCTTGCTTGTCCCGAGGTGGGCCCACTATTCCCGGTTTTGCCCTTATTGTACTTAAGTCTTATTTTCGAGCGGTTTTTGAAAGAAATGTTTTGACTACCATTCTAATTACCTAACAAACGTTGTTTTAAATATTCCATTAAGTCTGATAAATTGTTTTGATACTCGAAACTCATTTACTATGATTCCTTCCGACTTCATTGCATCGGTTTGTCTTTGATATGCCTCATCGAGTCTATGGAAACATTCATGATATTTTAATTGCATTAGTCTCTCACTACTCCACTCGTGGATGCCCCAATGTTTCCCACACTGAGCCCGGGCCAGGATATGTTGTCAAGCGTGATCCTTTGCATTGTTCGCCGTGCCTCGATGTGAGGGGGCAGGTATACGCGTACATGGGTTTGTGGAGTATGCTGTGCCATGTACGCTTGTTCTGATATGATTTGTTATGGCCATCTGATATGACATATTATGTTACGGGGTTATGCCCCTATTCTGATTCTTCTGTGTTGTGGCACCAGCGTCGGGAGGGTGGCCACGTTCTGTCTGCTGAGTCCCTTGGCAGGGGCCGGATTTGATATGACATATGTTTCTGTACACACTCTGCATGTTTCGAAAATATGTATCTGATACTTTGGGTTTTTCTGTTTACTTTCTGTACGTTCTGTACCAGTTATGATCTTGTTTCTGTAATTCAGGCTTTACATATTCAGTACATATTTCGTACTGACCCCCTTTCTTCGGGGGCTGCGTTTTCATGCCGCGCAGGTACCGACGACAGGTTTGCTGATCCGTCCGCTTAGGATCTTATTCTGCTATTTTGGGGCGCTCTTTTATTCAGAGCCATCTTTTGGTATAGTCTGTCACTTCTATATATGTATATTCTCGTTCATGGGTATGGCAGGGCCCTGTCCCGTCATATGATTCTGTCGGTCTGTTTAGAGGTCTGTGGACATGTTTGTGGGTTGGGTTCTTTCTGTACAGATGTATGTATATGTCGTGTTTGGGCGATTCCATTCGCCGCCGCGGCCGGTCGCCATATGTTAAATGCTGCCTTGTTGGCCCTGTGTGGCCTTTGTTGGTATTTTCTGCGTGCAGGGTATATTGGATAGTCCGTAAAACAAAGGAACCTCTGCCGAAATATTTCTGGAAATTAACTAAATTTGAAATAAAGCCTTGTCGGCTTCTGCTATATACTAGGATGCGTTTAATACAATTTGAGATAGCATTTGATAGATGCGTTCGGGTGCCCAGATCGGGCACTAGTCACGGCCTACGGGGTTGGGTCGTGACAAAAGTGGTATCAGAGCGGTTCGTCCTCGGAATGTCTACAGACCGTGTCTAGTAGAGTCTTGTTTATCGGTGTGTTGTGCACCACATATATAAACAGGAGGCTACAGGGCATTTAGGATACTACCCTTCTTTCTGTCTTAGATCGTGCGATAGAGCTGTGTTATCAGGATGACTCCTCCCTAACGAATTGTTACATTTGCAGTTATGCCTCCAAAAAAGGCGACAGCGGCCCAAAAGGCCAAGGCAGCAGCTGTGGGAGAGACTAGTCGGGCCCAGAGGGTTACCAGGGCCCATGCACATATTCCTCCTGATATTTTGCCCCCGGCAGAGGGCTCTTCCACACCGCCACACGTAGAGGAGATTGCAGCAGCAGCAGCAGCTGTAGGTCGAGGGGCGGCTCCACCGCCAGCTCCCGAGATTCCAGTACCTAAGCCTCAAGCTCCACGGCCAGGGACTGAGGATCAGACTATGAGAGAGGCAGTCCAGCTATTGACCAGACTTGTGGCGGGACAGGTTCAGGGGCACGGATTGGGAGGTGACCGAGCATATAGGCGTGACAGTTCGAGAGCTCGTGAGTTCTTAACTTGTGGCCCTCCAGAGTTCTTCGGGACAAAGCCCGAGGAGGATCCTGAGGAGTTTATCAGGAAGATGCGGCGCACCTTACAGTTGATTAATGCTTCCGCGACAGAGTCAGTCACATTGGCTTCGTACCGGTTGTATGATGTAGCGGCTAATTGGTACGAGTCATGGGAGTTATCCAGAGGCGACGGCGCTCCCCCAGCAGTTTGGGATGATTTTTCTCAGGCTTTTCTTAGCCATTTTCTGCCTCCGGAGTTACGGCGGGCCAAGGATGACAGATTCTTATTGCTGAGACAGAGGGGTCGCAGTGTTCGAGCGTACAGTATGGAGTTCGACTCATTGGCCCGATATGCACCTGCTGTGGTAGCTACTATGGCTGATAGGATGCACAGGTACATTATGGGGCTGGACCGTTATTTTGTCGACAGCTGTTTGGTATTGGCTACTCAGCCCGGCATGGATATTACCCGGATTCAGGCGCACGCCCAGGGCATGGAGGACCGGCATAGGGAGCGTCAGCCTGATAGGAGTCAGGATCGGAGACAGCCCAAGAGGGTCAGATCATCTGGGTATTCTGGAGATTTTCGAGGCAGACAGCCGCAGCAGCCGCAGCAGCCTAGCAGACATCTATCCCAGCCGGCACAGAGCGCACCTCCACAGCCTACAGGTCGCAGATTTGATAGCCTAGGGTATTCAGGAGCAGGTCAGAGCTCCAGGGCTTCAGGTTCGCAGACAGATAGGGGTTCTGGTCAGACGAGGCCACCTAGGCCTCAGTGTTCTTATTGTGGAAGATACCATCCTGGGGAGTGCTACAGAGCCACCAGTGCATGTTTTTCTTGTGGCCGTCAGGTCCATTCTGTGAGAGATTGCCCGTATAAGGGTAGTTCGGGTGGTGCAACGCAACCTACCGGATCAGCCGCCGGGTCATCATCTTCATCAGTGGCTATGCGCCCTACAGGGCTAGGTACATCAGCACCGGCGGGTCGCGGCAGAGGTCGTGGTGGAGATTCGGGTATTAGCGGTCCTTCGAACCGCATTTATGCTTTGTCCAGCCGCCAGGACCAGGAGGCATCGCCTAATGTTGTTACAGGTACCTTATTGGTCTTCTCTCGGTCGGTGTATGCATTGATTGATCCAGGTTCGACTTTGTCATATATTTCACCCCTTGTTGCTAGTAAAATTGGTATAACGTCCGAGCCTATAGAGCCATTTGAGGTAGCTACACCGATCGGGGACTTTATTGTAGCGAAACAGGTATATAAAGACTGTTCTGTAATTGTATGTGGCCGTGACACTAAGGCAGATCTGGTGGAATTAGATATGATTGAATTTGATGTTATTATGGGAATGGACTGGCTAGCCTCCTGTTATGCTAATGTTGACTGCCAAAATAAGGTAGTTCGTTTCCAGTTTCCTGGGGAGCCAGTTATAGAATGGGCAGGTAATACTGCATCGCCGAAAGGTAAGTTTATTTCATACCTTAAGGCGAAGAAAATGATCAGAAAGGGTTATATTTATCATCTGGTTCGGGTACAAGACTTGACAGCAGAAACGCCGACACTTCAGTCAGTTCCCGTGGTTAATGAGTTTCCAGATGTATTCCCAGATGAGCTTCCAGGCCTTCCTCCAGAGCGGGAGATAGATTTTACTATTGATTTGCTTCCAGATACTCAGTCGATATCTATTCCCCCGTACAGAATGGCACCGGCAGAATTGAAAGAACTGAAAGAGCAGTTGAAGGATCTGTTAGAAAAAGGCTTCATCAGACCCAGTACTTCGCCTTGGGGAGCCCCGGTATTATTTGTGCGTAAGAAAGACGGGTCGCTGCGTATGTGTATTGATTATCGGCAGCTGAATAGGGTAACTATAAAGAATAAATACCCCCTCCCCAGAATTGATGACTTGTTTGATCAGTTGCAGGGCGCCAAATATTTTTCGAAGATAGATCTTCGGTCAGGCTATCATCAGGTACGGGTACGAGAGGCTGATATTCCTAAGACAGCATTCCAGACCAGATATGGGCATTATGAATTCAGAGTTATGTCTTTTGGGCTGACTAATGCTCCTGCGGTATTCATGGATTTAATGAACCGGGTATTCAGGTCGTTCTTAGACATGTTCGTAATTGTATTTATCGATGATATTCTGGTTTATTCTCGGTCCGAAGCAGAGCACGCAGATCATCTGAGAGCGGTACTTGGGGTACTTCGGCATCGGAAATTATATGCAAAATTTTCTAAATGTGAATTCTGGCTGGCTTCAGTGGCATTCTTAGGACATATTATTGCAGATGATGGTGTCCGGGTGGACACACAGAAGATTGAAGCCGTGAAGAATTGGCCTAGACCCACGACGCCCACAGAGGTACGTAGTTTTCTGGGGTTGGCAGGTTATTACAGAAGATTTGTGGAAAAGTTTGCTTCAATTTCAGCGCCTTTGACAAGACTAACTCAGAAGGGAGATAAGTTCCAGTGGACTGATGCATGTGAACGAAGCTTCCAGTTGCTGAAGGAGAAGCTGACTACGGCCCCAGTTCTGACTCTTCCAGAGGGACCCGATGGATATGTTATTTATTGTGACGCTTCTGGCGTGGGATTAGGCTGTGTATTGATGCAGCACGGCAGAGTTATAGCTTATGCTTCCCGGCAGCTCAAAAAGCATGAAAGGAATTATCCTACCCACGATCTGGAGCTTGCAGCGGTGATTCATGCTCTGAAGATATGGAGACACTATTTATATGGCGTTCATGTTGATATCTATACAGATCATAAGAGTCTCCAGTATATTTTTAAGCAGAAAGAGCTAAATTTGCGGCAGCGGAGGTGGCTGGAGCTCCTGAAAGATTATGATGTGGATATTCTGTATCATCCGGGCATGGCTAATGTTGTTGCAGATGCGCTCAGCCGAAAATCTATGGGCAGTTTAGCAGATTTACAGCCAGACAGGAGAGAGATAGTACGTTATATTCATCAGTTGGCTAATCTTGGGGTTCGTCTGGCCGATTCTGGGGGTACGCGGATTTCTGTCCGAGGGGCTTCTGAATCATCCATTAAGGAAGATATTAAGCAGCACCAATATGAAGACCCTGTTTTAGCTCGGTACAGAGACACAGCCCATGAAAAGGAAAAGACTCCGTGTCATGACCCAGCCCCGTGGGCCGCGACTGGCACCCTACCTGGGTACCCAGACCAAATCGCATATTCATTTCCGAACCCAAACTTATTTCAGGATTTTCCAAAAGTTATATCACACATAATTTATATCGAAAAAAGGTCTTAAGCGGTCATATCAAATCAAACTCAAACAAAGCGGCGGAATAGACATCGCCGGTCAAAATACAAATATATACAAAAGGGCCATTTGGGGCCATCATATCAAACAGACCGCTTTAAGACCCGAAAGCAAAATCAGACAACATACACATAGGACCCTCGCCCCACAAAGATGACTACAGACCTCTACGAATTCAAAACATGACATGTGGCGAGACAGGGCCCCGCCGTACCCAAACTGTCAAATATACAAAGTTCATATACAAAGTGGAGGAGTCTGTACCAAGAGTGGGCTCCGGATCAAGTAAAAGTACTCCGGAAAGCAAGAAGTGAAGCCTACTGCGGAGGATCACCGATGTCTGCACCTGCGGGCATAAAACGCAGCCCCCGGAGAGAGGGGGTCAGTACGAAATATGTACTGAGTATGTAAAGCACGGAGTACAGAATTATGGATCAAAACCGAAAGCAAATCAAATGTCGAAGTGGGGTACAAACTGGTATGTCAAAATCTGTATCGGAATCATATACATATATTTTATGCAAATAAAATCATGCAAACGCTTAAGAACGTGGTCGCCACTCCGACGCTGGCACCACACACAGCATAACACCAGAAGGTTTCAAATCTCCGTACATCCCCGAACATAATCATAATCATCGGTGAGCGTATCGCATCCCGAGCCATATCACAGCATAACTCCAAACGGAACCCGGCCCTATGGCGAAGCCTTGGGAACCGTAACACAGCATACGACCGAATTATCATAAAACGCACGAATCAAAACCGGCCCGGGAACCGGTGAACGAAGTCATAATAAGGCACGAGCAGAGTCGTGAGCAAACAAATGCAAATCGTATTTCGAAATAGTGTTTCAAAACAAAGTAAACTCATAAATCATATCCTATTACAAAATAGTCGAATACTTAGTCGACATAAGGTTTCATTTTGCAAAACGATTCCAAAATGGTCCATATAGTTCAAAACCTGGATTAGTGCATCGAATAGTCCAAACATACCCCGTGGAAGGATGTTCCAAAGATCAGAAGTGGTACGCTCAACTCTATTCTCAAAGATGGTCCGAAGGGCAAATCGGGCATTTTGGGGTAGCGGACCCACCTCGAGTCGAAGTGAGGTGGCGAACATATTTTTACGAGCAGTTATATGCCAAGGGTCATACATAATCATTTCTAGGTTACCCGATCACATTTCGATAGGTTTCGGACGAATAATGGCATTCTAGCCAAAAGGGAGCCTTTAGGCTTCAATCGAATTGAATGAATAGTAACTTTCCTGTGGATCGGGTTTCGAGGAGCAGAAATGCTCCGGAAGGTCTCATATTCAACTAACACACTAAGATATGCCAAATAAAGAATTGGGAAGCTTTACATACCTCTCAGATGTCGTAAGCTCCTCCAAAAGTCCCGTCCCGTTTCGTCAAAAATCTGCAAATGGTCAAAGTTACCAAATGAGATTCTTAGGCTCAAAAATGCCTTTAACTCCATATTTGCCTACCGAAATTTCGGCAGCACTTCCCCTATAAATCTAACATCCCCGAGGCGTAGCTCGGCTCAAATTAACCAACCACAACAGCCCACACATCAACCAAACAATATAAACAACAATCAAGCCATTCTAGCTTTAAAGTTCTACATGATTTCTAAAGTTGGCAACTTTCCATTCAAACTTTCAAAATTCCAATTCTATATCTACCTATTTGTATTCATTCCCACATTCAAACTTATACAACCACATTCTCATTACAATTCAAACCATACACGAAATTGCACCAAAACCCATTAGTTCCATAATTCTTCAAAACATTAAAATTCACGACGAACATTCTAACTAACGTCGTTTCAATCCGAATTCGTCAACATCGATATAGATTCATATCTAAAGTCTATAGCACCCCAAAATATACATTGATATACATAAGAATACCAAGGATATACACTTTCCGATAATATCCGAATTCGTTTTCCACCGCCAATTTAATTCAACAATCAATCAATTACGATCTAAGGGTCACAACAACACATTATGCCAACTTAAACAAGATCAATTCAAACCATTTCTTTCCTTCCATAACTCACGGCCAAACACACTACACACACACACCCACGACTTTCTATTTGCGTTAAAATTACGGGATCTCCATCTACTTCCAATGCTTAACACATTCACATCAATTCTATAACAAAAAGGGGACAAAATTCATACCTTTCCTTGAAACCCCGACTTGTCGCAAACGTCGATTTTACGCCAAACTAATTATACCCCGTTGAAGAGGGCCTTGAGTACTTCACAAATATGAGAAGAACAAGATTTTTGGATCACAAGAAAGCTTGGAATTTTTTCTTTCTTTCTCTTCACTATTCGGCCGAATGCCCCTTTCCTTTGTGTGTTCTTGATTTTTTTTTTTGATTTGATCTAAATTACTAAGACTTCAAGTGATATATATCCTTTTATGCACATGACCCTTTTAAAATGGGCTTGGCCGGCCCCTCTCTTTCCTTTGGGCTTCAATTGTAATTTTTTTATTTCTTTGGCCCACTTCTTGAAAAGTCCCGATTTGTAATTCCCGAAACTAATTTCCGAAATTCCAAATTTATCCTCGGCCTTCCCCGAGGGCTTAGCATTAAAGATTTCACAACCAACATAGTCATATTCACAAAAAATTAAATTAGGTCCTTCTAACACCCGAGTCATAATTATTTCACGATTTCCAATTATACGAAAACACGGGATATAACATTCTCCCCCCCTTAAGAACATTCGTCCCCGAATGTTAAGTTAATCTTATAAGGTCTTATGATCAAGGCAGGAGTGTCCCTTTTTAATAATGACATACATAGTTCATTTTATCAATCAACACAACAAACTGAAAAAGAAATTAGATTACCTGTGGATGTCGGAAACAGGTGGGGATATTTCTTCTTCATCTCGTCCTCCGCCTCCCAAGTCATCTCCTCCCGATTATTGTTGCGCCATAGGACTTTGACGGAGGGCACTTCTTTAGTGCGTAGTCTCCGCACCTGTCGATCCAGAATAGATATAGGCTGCTCGTCATAAGATAACTGCTCCGTCACCTGAATGTCATCTACTGGGAATATCCTGGCAGGATCACCAATACATTTCCGCAACATAGACACATGAAACACCGGGTGTACGGCCTCCAAGTCGGATGGTAAGTCTAGCTCATAGGCGACATCGCCTATCTTTCGCACGATCTGATACGGTCCAATGTACCGAGGGCTCAACTTACCCTTTTTACCGAATCTCATGACACCCTTCATGGGCGACACCTTCAGAAATACCCAGTCGCCAATCCGGAACTCTAACGGTCGACGTCGTCTATCTGCATAAGCTTTCTGTCGACTCTGAGCAGCCAATAATCGTTCTCGAATAAGCTTTACCTTATCTACAGCCTCCTGGATGACATCTGGCCCAATCAACTTAGTCTCACCCACGTCAAACCAGCCAATAGGAGACCTGCATCTCCTGCCGTAAAGGGCCTCGTACGGAGCCATCTGAATGCTGGAGTGATAACTGTTATTATAGGAAAACTCAATAAGCGGCAAATGATCATCCCAGCTGCCCCTGAAATCAATAACGCAGGCCCGCAACATATCTTCGAGCGTCTGAATAGTGCGCTCGGCCTGCCCGTCGGACTGAGGGTGAAAAGCTGTACTGAGACTCACCTGAGTCCCTAATCCCTCCTGAAATGACCTCCAGAAATTTGCTGTAAACTGGGTACCTCGGTCAGTAATAATAGATATCGGGACTCCGTGAAGTCTGACTATCTCTCTGATGTACAATCTGGCATAGTCCTCAGCCGAATAAGTAGTCCGAACCGGAAGGAAATGGGCTGATTTCGTTAGCCTGTCAACAACAACCCAGATAGAGTCGTACCTGCGTGGAGTGCGCGGTAGTCCAACAACGAAATCCATATTAATCATCTCCCATTTCCAGGCTGGAATTTCCATCTCCTGCAATAATCCACCGGGCTTCTGATGCTCGATCTTAACTTGCTGGCAGTTCGGGCACTGACTAACAAACTCAGCAATATCTTTCTTCATGCCGTCCCACCAATACAAACACCTGAGGTCCCGATACATTTTAGTGGAACCAGGATGGACAGAATATCGTGCATTATGGGCCTCGCCCATAATCTGCCGCCGTAAGCCCGCAACGTCCGGTACACAGAATCTGCCGTCATATAATAATACTCCGTCAGGCGAGATCTCAAACTGAGTCTTTGATTTACTAAGGGCCACATCTCTGTACTGAATCAAAAGAGGATCCTCAAACTGGCGCTGCTTTACCTCCTGAATAATAGATGACTCAGCAACTGGACGAACAGAAATCCCAGAATCTCCAGAATCCACCAAACGAACTCCGAGGCTGGCCAGCTGATGAATATCACGAACCAAATCTCTCTTATCAGATGGAACATCAGCCAGACTGCCCACGGACTTGCGGCTAAGCGCATCAGCTACCACATTGGCTTTCCCCGGATGGTACAAAATATCAACGTCGTAATCCTTTAGTAACTCAAGCCATCTCCGCTGCCGCAAATTTAGTTCCTTCTGTCTGAAAATATACTGGAGACTCTTATGGTCCGTATAGATATCAACATGGACCCCATATAAATAATGCCGCCAAATCTTCAAAGCATGAATCACCGCGGCCAACTCAAGATCATGAGTGGGATAGTTCTTCTCGTGCGGTCTAAGCTGCCGGGAAGCATAGGCTATGACTCGACCGTGCTGCATCAATACACATCCTATCCCAATACCAGAGGCGTCACAATAGACAACATACCCGTCAGATCCCTCTGGAAGAGCCAAAACTGGTGCTGTAATCAATCTCTCCTTCAGCATCTGAAAGCTGCGCTCGCAAGCATCTGTCCACTGGAATTTTGCTGCTTTCTGGGTAAGCCTCGTCAGTGGTGCTGAAATAGAAGAGAAATCCTCCACGAACCTGCGGTAATACCCAGCCAATCCAAGAAAACTACGCACCTCTGTCGGTGTAGTAGGCCTGGGCCAATTCTGCACAGCCTCAATCTTCTGCGTGTCAACCCGAATACCATCTGCGCCGACAATATGGCCCAAGAATGCCACAGAAGTCAACCAGAACTCACACTTAGAGAATTTAGCATATAACTTCTACTGACGGAGGATGCCAAGTACCGTCCTCAAATGATCTGAATGCTCCTCGACTGATCGCGAGTAAATCAGAATATCATCAATAAACACAATAACAAACATATCCAGGAAAGGCCGAAATACCCGGTTCATCAGATCCATAAATACTGCTGGAGCATTAGTCAGCCCGAAAGACATAACTCTGAACTCATAATGCCCGTACCGAGTCCTGAAAGCAGTCTTCGGGATATCTGACTCCCGTACTCGCACCTGATGGTAACCAGAACGCAGATCTATCTTTGAAAAATGTCTAGCACCCTGCAGCTGGTCAAACAAATCATCAATCCGGGGGAGGGGATATTTGTTCTTAATAGTCACCTTATTCAGCTGCCGGTAGTCGATACACATCCGCAATGACCCATCTTTCTTCCTGACAAACAATACCGGCGCCCCCCAGGGTGATGTACTGGGCCTGATAAAACCCTTATCCAGCAAATCTTTCAGCTGCTCCTTCAACTCCTTCAACTCAGCTGGTGCCATCCTGTACGGAGGAATGGATATAGGCTGTGTATCCGGCATCAACTCAATAGTAAAATCAATCTCCCGCTCAGGCGGAAGGCCAGGAAGCTCTTCAGGAAAGACATCTGGAAACTCGCTGACGACCGGAACAGACTGAAGGGTAGGTACCTCCGCGGCAGTATCGTGCACACGAACCAAATGATAGATATACCCCTTCTGGATCATCTTCTTAGCCTTGAGGTATGAAATAAACTTACCCCTCGGCGATGCAGTAGATCCGAACCACTCTATAACTGGTTCCCCGGGAAACTGAAAACGGACTACCTTTTTCTGGCAGTCGACATTAGCATAACAGGAAGACAACCAGTCCATACCCATAATGACATCAAACTCGAGCATGTCTAACTCTACCAAATCAGCCTTAGTGCTACGATCATAAATGGTCACAGAACAATCCCTATAGATCTGTCTCGCTACAATAAAATCCCCAACTGGCGTAGCTACCTCAAACGGCTCTATAGGCTCAGACACTATCCCAATCTTACTAGCAACCAGCGGGGAAATATATGATAAACTAGAGCCAGGGTCAATCAATGCATATACAGATCTGGAGAAAACCAGTAATGTACCTGTGACAACGTTTGGCGAAGCCTCCTGATCCTGGCGGCTGGCCAAAGCATATATGCGGTTCGAGGGACCGCTAGAACCTGAAGCGCCACCGCGGCCTCGACCGCGTCCTGCCGGTGCTGGAATACCTCGCCCTCCAGGGCGTGCAACTGATGGAGCAGAAGAAGAACCAGCGGCTGACCCTGTCTGCTGAGCAGCACTACCAGAACCGCTAGCTAAAGGACAATCTCTCATAAAGTGGCCCTGACCACCACACGAAAAGCAGGCTCCAGTCGCTCGGTAACACTCCCCGGGATGAGACTTTCCGCAATGAGGACAACGGGGCCTGGGTGGTCTGGCCTGGCTGGGACCCCTGGGTACCTGTGAACCTGCCACTCTGGAGCTCTGACCGGCCCCAGACGGTCCTGTACTATCGAATCTCCGGCTACCTGACTGAGTACCCCGGCCGGAAGGAGGAAAAAATCTGTCAGACTGCTGCTGCTGCTGAGGCTGTCCGCCTCGAGAATCCCCTGAATAACCCACGGATCTAGCCCTCTTGGGCGGCCTCCTGTCTCGATCTCTGCCAGCAGGATCAGATCTGCGACGGTCCTCCATACCCATCGCATAGGCCTGAAGCCGGGAAATGTCCATGTCTGCCTGCAATGACACTGCCATACAACTATCAACCAAATACCGGTCCAATCCCATAACATATCTGTGCATCCGATCGGACATATCTGCTACCACGGCCGGTGCATATCGGGCCAGAGAATCAAACTCAAGGTTATACTCGCGAACACTCCGACCCCTCTGCTGCAGACGTAAGAATCGATCAGCCCGTGCCCGCCGTAACTCTGGGGGCAAAAAGTGGCGGGTGAATGCTGTCACAAACTGATCCCAAGTGGCTGGAGGGGCACCCTCTCCCCTAGACAACTCCCAAGTCTCGTACCAGTGGGTAGCCACATCTCGAAGCCGGTGCGAAGCCAGCTCAACCGACTCGGTCTCTGAAGCCCTGACCAAGTCCAGTGAGCGTCGCATCCCCCGAATAAAGTCGTGGGGGTCCTCGTCGGGCTTAGACCCGAAGAACTCTGGAGGGCCACATAGCAAAAACTCCCGAACTCTCAGGCTGTCCCGCCTGTCATCATCATCGTCGTCCCTCCGCCCGCGTCTGCGAGCCTGCCCTGCTACCAGCGTAGTCAGCAACTGCACAGCCTCTCTCAAGGTCCGATCCTCCGCCCCTGGCTGAGGAGCTGGAGTCTCAGGTGCGGGTACACGGACCTCTGGAGCTGCCGAAGGTCCTGCTCCAGGCTGTACTAGTGGGGGTGTAGCAGACCCCTCAGACTGTGGCACATCCTCAGGCAAATCATATACACGAGCCCGGGTAGCTCGCTGTGCCTGGCTAGTCTCCCCAATCCTCGCCTTGCCCTTCTGGGCTGTCGTTGCCTTCTTCGGAGGCATCACTGCAAACACGAAGGCGAGTTAGATCAAAATCATCCTAATAGCACAGCTCTATCGCACGATCTAAGATTACAAAGAAAGTAACATCCTAAATGCCCTGTAGCTTCCCGTTTATAGATGTGGTGCACAACACATCGATAAACAAGACTCTACGAGACACGGCCTGTAGACATTCCGAGGACAAACCGCTCTGATACCACTTTTGTCACGACCCAGCCCCGTGGGCCGCGACTGGCACCCTACCTGGGTACCCAGACCAAATCGCATATTCATTTCCGAACCCAAACTTATTTCAGGATTTTCCAAAAGTTATATCACACATAATTTATATCGAAAAAATGTCTTAAGCGGTCATATCAAATCAAACTCAAACAAAGCGGCGGAATAGACATCGCCGGTCAAAATACAAATATATACAAAAGGGCCATTTGGGGCCATCATATCAAACAGACCGCTTTAAGACCCGAAAGCAAAATCAGACAACATACACATAGGACCCTCGCCCCACAAAGATGACTACAGACCTCTACGAATTCAAAACATGACATGTGGCGAGACAGGGCCCCGCCGTACCCAAACTGTCAAATATACAAAGTACATATACAAAGTGGAGGAGTCTGTACCAAGAGTGGGCTCCGGATCAAGTAAAAGTACTCCGGAAAGCAAGAAGTGAAGCCTACTGCGGAGGATCACCGATGTCTGCACCTGCGGGCATAAAACGCAGCCCCCGGAGAGAGGGGGTCAGTACGAAATATGTACTGAGTATGTAAAGCACGGAGTACAGAATTATGGATCAAAACCGAAAGCAAATCAAATGGCGAAGTGGGGTACAAACTGGTATGTCAAAATCTGTATCGGAATCATATACATATATTTTATGCAAATAAAATCATGCAAACGCTTAAGAACGTGGTCGCCACTCCGACGCTGGCACCACACACAGCATAACACCAGAAGGTTTCAAATCTCCGTACATCCCCGAACATAATCATAATCATCGGTGAGCGTATCGCATCCCGAGCCATATCACAGCATAACTCCAAACGGAACCCGGCCCTATGGCGAAGCCTTGGGAACCGTAACACAGCATACGGCCGAATTATCATAAAACGCACGAATCAAAACCGGCCCGGGAACCGGTGAACGAAGTCATAATAAGGCACGAGCAGAGTCGTGAGCAAACAAATGCAAATCGTATTTCGAAATAGTGTTTCAAAACAAAGTAAACTCATAAATCATATCCTATTACAAAATAGTCGAATACTTAGTCGACATAAGGTTTCATTTTGCAAAACGATTCCAAAATGGTCCATATAGTTCAAAACTTGGATTAGTGCATCGAATAGTCCAAACATACCCCGTGGAAGGATGTTCCAAAGATCAGAAGTGGTACGCTCAACTCTATTCTCAAAGATGGCCCGAAGGGCAAATCGGGCATTTTGGGGTAGCGGACCCACCTCGAGTCGAAGTGAGGTGGCGAACATATTTTTACGAGCAGTTATATGCCAAGGGTCATACATAATCATTTCTAGGTTACCCGACCACATTTCGATAGGTTTCGGACGAATAATGGCATTCTAGCCAAAAGGGAGCCTTTAGGCTTCAATCGAATTGAATGAATAGTAACTTTCCTGTGGATCGGGTTTCGAGGAGCAGAAATGCTCCGGAAGGTCTCATATTCAACTAACACACTAAGATATGCCAAATAAAGAATTGGGAAGCTTTACATACCTCTCAGATGTCGTAAGCTCCTCCAAAAGTCCCGTCCCGTTTCGTCAAAAATCTGCAAATGGTCAAAGTTACCAAATGAGATTCTTAGGCTCAAAAATGCCTTTAACTCCATATTTGCCTACCGAAATTTCGGCAGCACTTCCCCTATAAATCTAACATCCCCGAGGCGTAGCTCGGCTCAAATTAACCAACCACAACAGCCCACACATCAACCAAACAATATAAACAACAATCAAGCCATTCTAGCTTTAAAGTTCTACATGATTTCTAAAGTTGGCAACTTTCCATTCAAACTTTCAAAATTCCAATTCTATATCTACCTATTTGTATTCATTCCCACATTCAAACTTATACAACCACATTCTCATTACAATTCAAACCATACACGAAATTGCACCAAAACCCATTAGTTCCATAATTCTTCAAAACATTAAAATTCACGACGAACATTCTAACTAACGTCGCTTCAATCCGAATTCGTCAACATCGATATAGATTCATATCTAAAGTCTATAGCACCCCAAAATATACATTGATATACATAAGAATACCAAGGATATACACTTTCCGATAATATCCGAATTCGTTTTCCACCGCCAATTTAATTCAACAATCAATCAATTACGATCTAAGGGTCACAACAACACATTATGCCAACTTAAACAAGATCAATTCAAACCATTTCTTTCCTTCCATAACTCACGGCCAAACACACTACACACACACACCCACGACTTTCTATTTGCGTTAAAATTACGGGATCTCCATCTACTTCCAATGCTTAACACATTCACATCAATTCTATAACAAAAAGGGGACAAAATTCATACCTTTCCTTGAAACCCCGACTTGTCGCAAACGTCGATTTTACGCCAAACTAATTATACCCCGTTGAAGAGGGCCTTGAGTACTTCACAAATATGAGAAGAACAAGATTTTTGGATCACAAGAAAGCTTGGAATTTTTTCTTTCTTTCTCTTCACTATTCGGCCGAATGCCCCTTTCCTTTGTGTGTTCTTGATTTTTTTTTTTGATTTGATCTAAATTACTAAGACTTCAAGTGATATATATCCTTTTGGGGTCATGTGCATAGCACATGACCCTTTTAAAATGGGCTTGGCCGGCCCCTCTCTTTCCTTTGGGCTTCAATTGTAATTTTTTTATTTCTTTGGCCTACTTCTTGAAAAGTCCCGATTTGTAATTCCCGAAACTAATTTCCGAAATTCCGAATTTATCCTCGGCCTTCCCCGAGGGCTTAGCATTAAAGATTTCACAACCAACATAGTCATATTCACAAAAAATTAAATTAGGTCCTTCTAACACCCGAGTCATAATTATTTCACGATTTCCAATTATACGAAAACACGGGATATAACACTCCGTTCGAGTTTACACCAGACGGAACCTTACTATACAGAGGCAGGTTGTGTGTACCTGATATTGCAGGGCTGCGGCAGCAGGTTATGGGCGAGGCACACTATGCTCGCTATTATGTTTATCCTAGGTCTACGAAGATGTACCATGATCTCAGATGCTTATACTGGTGGGATGGTATGAAACGGGATATCGCAGAGTTCGTCGCTCAGTGCCCAAATTGTCAGCAGGTCAAGATTGAACATCAGAAACCGGGTGGACTGTTGCAGGAAATGGAAATTCCGACGTGGAAGTGGGAGATCATTAATATGGATTTCATTACAGGTTTGCCTCGCACTCCACGGAAGAATGATTCCATCTGGGTTATTGTTGATAGGCTGACAAAATCAGCCCATTTTCTCCCAGTCAGAACTACTTACTCCACTGAGGATTATGCCAGGCTTTATATTAAAGAAATTGTGCGACTTCATGGAGTTCCTATATCTATTATCACTGACAGAGGTGCCCAGTTCACGGCGAACTTCTGGAGATCTTTTCAGGAGGGATTAGGGACTCAGGTGAGTCTGAGCGCAGCATTCCATCCTCAGAGCGACGGACAGGCCGAGCGCACTATACAGACACTTGAAGATATGTTGCGGGCCTGTGTTATTGATTTCAGAGGTAGCTGGGAGGATCACTTGCCATTGATTGAATTTGCTTATAATAACAGCTACCATTCCAGCATCCAGATGGCTCCGTACGAGTCTCTGTATGGCAGGAAATGCAGGTCACATATCGGCTGGTTTGATATTGGCGAGACAGAGTTAATTGGCCCAGATATGATCCAGCAGGCAGTTGATAAGGTGAAACTTATCCGGGAATGACTATTGGCAGCCCAGAGTCGACAGAAATCATACGCTGATAAACGGCGTCGTCCTTTGGAATTCCAGGTTGGTGATTGGGTATTTCTAAAGGTATCGCCTATGAAAGGCGTAATGCGGTTCGGCAGAAAGGGTAAGCTTAGTCCGCGTTATATTGGGCCTTATCAGATTGTTAGAAAAATCGGAAATGTCGCCTATGAGTTAGATCTGCCATCTGATTTGGAAGCGGTACATCCGGTATTCCATGTATCTATGCTCCGCAAATGCATTGATGACCCTTCCAGAATATTCCCTGCGGATGACATTCAGGTGACGGAGCAGTTATCTTACGAGGAGCAGCCCGTAGCTATTTTGGACCGCCAGGTAAGAAAGCTCCGGAACAAAGATGTAGCCTCTGTTAAGGTGCTGTGGCGGAACGATAATAGGGAGGAAATGACCTGGGAGGCCGAAGAGGAGATGAAGAAGAAATATCCTCATTTGTTCCCTATGCCCACAGGTAATCTTGAATCCTTGCTTAATTCTATTTCAATAATGAATGTGTGTCACATGTGCTGTCTATAAACAGAAACTTCCCCCAAAGTATTTTCAAACCCTATAAGATTAATTTAACATTTGAGGATGAATGTTCTAAAGGGGGGGAGGATGTTATATCCCGTGTTTTCGCACATTTGGAAAATTAGAAATAATCTTGACTTGTATGAAATAAAGTCATAATTGATTACATCTAGCACTTGAGTTGTTTGTAAAAGAATATTAATGTGAAAGTGTCGGGGAAGGCTAAGGGCAAACAAAAAATTTGGAATTTCGGAAATTAGTTTCGGGATTTGTAAAACAAGGATTTAAAATCCATTGGGCCAAGAAAACATTGATGAGAAATGAGGCCCAAATAAGGGGGGGTGGCCGGCCATAAGGCCAAGCCCACCCAACCTTTTTAGTCAATTTTTCCCATGTGCTAAATACTAATAATATAGTGGTCTTTATCCCTTAGAGCATTCAAGAAATTAGAAGAAGAGAAAGAACAAAGTACAAGAGAGAAAAAGAAAGAGGAGCTCTCGGCTTGGCCATGGAAAATTGACCCTCACAAATCTTATGCCAAAAATATATATTTTGTGGTTTTCTTACTAAATTGAGTAGCCTCTTCAACTTGGTGTAGTTGGTTTGGAGAAAGGAGCCCTTGGTTTATCAAAGTGAGTACAAATTCTAGTGAGGAAGACTAGAAAATAAGGTAAGAATTTATCTCTTTTTATTTTGTTATGATGTTTTGTTTGTGTTGTAGTATGTGGGAATGAGTTGATTGTGTGGAAAATTGGAAGATTTCAAAGTGGGATTGGAATATGGTGTATAGCCGTGAAGGTATATGTGTTGTATACCTATAATGTGTTGAACTATGTTATATTCTAGTTGTGAATGTGATGGAATTCATATTGCGAATGAAAGTTGAATAAATTTGGTTGAATTGATAAATAGAGCAATTGGCCGTGTGGTATATTGGAGTAGGAATAGAAATGGATTAAGTTGTTTAGTGTGTTAGTGTGTTATTGTGATTCTTGCAATGTGAACGAAAGTAAAACAATATGAGTTTGCTTTGAAATGGAATGTAGAAACTTATATCGCTTTAGTATGATCTTACGACATTATGAAAGTGAAGTTATTAGGTTGCTAATTATGACAAGTATTGATGAACTTGGAAGTTGGAATCATGTTATGAATATGTATGCCAAAGATTAGAAGTTTAGAATGAGTTATGACTTCGGCGGAAAGTTCGTATATTATGTATATCGTGTGTATAATTTAAGGAAACGATATGAAACGCTTCTAAACTATGTTGTGATGATCTAGTTTGATAATGAATGTGAAGTCATTGAAATTGGTTTGGAAATTGAAGTTGAAATGAAGATGATGGCATTATGTCGGCAAGTAGAACTAGTGGTGCCATATTGTGTTTCTAATGTTTGTTGTTGATGTTGATGTTGTTGTTTGGGTTGTTGTTGATGGTTTTGAGCCGAGTTGAATTCTCGGGGATGCTATATGTATAGGGGAAGTGCTGCTGAAATTTCGGTAGACAAATATGAGTTGAATTGAATTCGTAGCATCTATAACTTACAATTGGTAAATGTGACCATTTGCAGATTTTCGACGAAACGGAGAGTGAGCTTGGATAGGCTTAAAAAGCTCAAAAGGTATGTAAAGCTACCCCGATCCTTCTTTTGGCATGCCTAAGTGTATTAGATTCGGATTCGGGCCGCGAAAGACTTTCTGCCCATCGGAATCCGCGTTTGAAATTATCACTTTTTCGTTCAATAGGATTGACCCCTTTAAGTATACTTTATTGAAAAATTATGCAAACTTCTCCAAACTGCCTAGAAAGTTATAGAACGTCCGTAGAACCTTTGTAGGTGACCCCATAAGCTTAAAATATGTAATTTGAGCCCACCGCCTTGCTTGTCCCGAGGTGGGCCCACTATTCCCGGGTTTGCCCTTATTGTACTTAAGTCTTATTTTCAAGCGGTTTTTGAAAGAAATGTTTTGACTACCATTCTAATTACCTAACAAACGTTGTTTTAAATATTCCATTAAGTCTGATAAATTGTTTTGATACTCGAAACTCATTTACTATGATTCCTTCCGACTTCATTGCATCGGTTTGTCTTTGATATGCCTCATCGAGTCTATGGAAACATTCATGATATTTTAATTGCATTAGTCTCTCACTACTCCACTCGTGGATGCCCCAATGTTTCCCACACTGAGCCCGGGCCAGGATATGTTGTCAAGCGTGATCCTTTGCATTGTTCGCCGTGCCTCGATGTGAGGGGGCAGGTATACGCGTACATGGGTTTGTGGAGTATGCTGTGCCATGTACGCTTGTTCTGATATGATTTGTTATGGCCATCTGATATGACATATTATGTTACGGAGTTATGCCCCTATTCTGATTCTTCTGTGTTGTGGCACCAGCGTCGGGAGGGTGGCCACGTTCTGTCTGCTGAGTCCCTTGGCAGGTTTGCTGATCCGTCCGCTTAGGATCTTATTCTGCTATTTTGGGGCACTCTTTTATTCAGAGCCATCTTTTGGTATAGTCTGTCACTTCTATATATGTATATTCTCGTTCATGGGTACGGCAGGGCCCTGTCCCGTCATATGATTCTGTCGGTCTGTTTAGAGGTCTGTGGACATGTTTGTGGGTTGGGGTCTTTCTGTACAGATGTATGTATATGTCGTGTTTGGGCGATTCCATTCGCCGCCGCGGCCGGTCCGCATATGTTAAATGCTGCCTTGTTGGCCCTGTGTGGCCTTTGTTGGTATTTTCTGCGTGCAGGGTATATTGGATAGTCCATAAAACAAAGGAAACTCTGCCGAAATTTTTCTGGAAATTAACTAAATTTGAAATAAAGCCTTGTCGGCTTCTGCTATATACTAGGATGCGTTTAATACAATTTGAGATAGCATTTGATAGATGCGTTCGGGTGCCCAGATCGGGCACTAGTCACGGCCTACGGGGTTGGGTCGTGACATGTTTATCCTGGTTCGAGAACTTCTGTAAGATTTAATGTCCCTAACTTCCGTATACGATCTCGGATTGCTCTGAAATGTTCGAAGAGGTTTCTGTATTAAGACGTCTAAATTTTTCTTATACGTAAGTATGGTTCCAAAATCTCTATTTGATTTGATTCGTAAGGACATCTGAAGGTGTCTGATATGACTATGACTCTGATTCCCCGAAAAAGGCTTCTGAAACGCTTATACAGCGTTCTGTACTTCGAACGCACGTAACTTTCTCATACTATGTCGGATTGACCTGAAATCTGTTCCGAGCCCCCAGGTATCGGTAAGTATACTGGTCTGTCGAGTCTTGATTCCTATGCATGTGGTTTCTCACGACTCTGCTCGTGCATGACTCAATGTATCTTTCACTGCGTCCCGGCCAGGTTCTGTTATGTCCTCGTGTGTCCGCTACGATATGATTCACTGCGTCCCGGGCCAGGTTCTGTTATTGTGCGCATTCCTCTGCATTGTTCACCGCGTCCCTCATAGGCGGGCCGGGCTCTGTTATATGGTATGATGATATGATGATATGGGGTGGTGGCCAGGATGGCATATGATCTGTCTGTTCACCGCGTCCCGTACTAGAGGGCCGGGCTCTGTTACCGCACCCCTCACTGGAGGGCCGGGTTCTGATATATGCATATATGATACATGAATTTGATATATGATGATTCTGTTTTCCGCGTCCCTTATCCCAGGGCCGGGTTATGTTATACGCATATGTGACATACGATTCTGAGTATTCTGTATGTTCTGACATCATCTGAGTATTCTGTATGTTCTGCATTCCGTCCGATATATGACATCATCTGTACGTTCTGTATTCCGTCTGATATATGACATTATCTGAGTAATCTGTACGTTCTGTATACCGTCCGATATATGACATCATCTGAGTATTCAGTACGTTCTGTACTCCGTCTGACGTATGACCTTATCTGTGCGTTCTGTACGTGCCACACTCCTTCTGACATCTGGTATCGGTATGTGCGATCTGTGTTTGGAAAGTAAGTATGTCGGCATTCTGTATGCTCTGTATGATTTTGTTACGCTCTGTATGATTGGTACGGTCTGTATGATCTGTATTGGTCGGTACGGTCTGTGTCGGTCTGTATGGTCGGTATTGATCTGTATGATCTGTGTCTGAGAAGTAAGTAATTTGACAATCTGGATAATATGCTCACCCTTGGTACTGTTTGTTTCGATTATGGTTCTGCTTTCTGTATTCTATGTCTTACATACTCAGTACATATTCCGTACTGACCCCCGGTTCTTTGGGGGGCTGCGTTTCATGCCGCGCAGGTACTCCCAGACGAGATAAGGACACTATAAAAGATATTTCAGCAGTGGTGGCGAACTCCAATTGCTCCTGGAGGACTGCCGAGTCAGGGTTTGGTATGCGTGTTATGGTTTCTGTATGATGTTAGAGACTTTGCAGACAGCGTCGTGGGTATGGTGTGTCAGTCTGTAAGCGGCTCCATCAGCCGATATGTTGGTCTGTGTTGTGTATTGAATTGTGTATGACTACAAATTTGTTCGCTTGGAAGATTCGAGAAGGAATATTTCTGAAAAGAATATTTGTGAAAAAAAAAATTGCTATGTATTTTATCTGATTTGATTTAAAAGTTTGGCGTAACTTTATGTGCAGCAAAAGTCTGAGGGTTCGCTCGGCCCTAAGTAAGGGTCGGGTGCCTATCACACCCTAGTAAGGTCGGGGTGTGACAAAGTGGTATCAGAGCAGGTCGGTCTAAGAGTTGTCTGCAAAGTCGTGCCCGGTAGAGTCTTGTTTATGGGTGTGTAGCGCGCCGCACTTATAAACAGGAGGCTACGGGGTATCTAGGAATTGTTGACCTTCTTTGTGCCATAGATCGTGCGATAAAGCCCCGATATAGGGAAACGAGACCCCAAATGTAAGCCTTACATACGTTGGGGAAAAGGTTAATAATGATATGGAAGGCCACGGAGGTAAGTTTTGACATGTTCGTTAACTTATCAGAAACCGGAAGCCCTGTACGACAGTGATTTGGTATGATATGATATGATCCCATATGAAATGACACGACGCGATATGATACGATATGATATGATGCGATACGATATGATATGATATAACAAGACATGATATGACATAATATGACATGATATGGTCTGACATGAGGTAATATGATATGATACGATGTGAAACGATATATAAAGGCCCTGGCTGGCTGGAACATGTTATATATATGTACGATCCGTGAGATGTTGTTGATATTTGTAGTGTGTGAGTGAATTCCGAATAGTAAGGGTTGGAAAAGGGTAAAATGGTAATTGCAAGGATAGAACGGGTTACAGAAATGTCTCGGAATCTGTGAGACCTTGATCTGCTCCGGATCAGGTAATAAAGGTTATAAGGGAAAGTGGACGCGATTATATCGGCCCTAAGGCACAGAAATCCATCAAAGTTTCGAGGTTAAGCGTGCTCAGGCGGGGGCAATTTCATGATGGGTGACCCCCTGGGAAGTTTTCTAAAATTTTTTGTAAAATTCAGATGTGAGCAGCCGGTCAGGAGCTGGAGTAATCCAAGAGAGATTTAATGTATACGGAATGGTTGGGAAACCATACGAGGTCACATAGAATGCGACAGGCCAGACTAGAAAAGAGACAAAAGTGCAGTGCAGTTTTGGAATTTGGATAGGCTTGAATAGCGTCTGAAGGTAATTTGCGGGTCAGTTGATACTAATTATATGTGTATATGTATATGAACATGAATGGTATCTCCTATGTCAGGATATCGACGGGAAATGAAAGGAAAACTTATGATAAGGAATTTTGCTATGTTGTGCACGGAGTTGAAAAGAAGAACTGTTGGCTTATAAGGAGCCCCTTAAAGGGGGGGAGGCCATAATAGGCTTACAAGGAATAGCGATGAACGAAATGAGCGTCACCACATGATGTCAAAGACAAGGATGCCTGTATCGAGAGATACGAGAAGAGACTAAGGAAGAGTTGTAGTAAGAATCTAAACGTGTGACTTTTGTTAATATACGGTCACGAAACAGTAACAGAAAAGAGATGACCTGAGAAGGACAAGGAAAATATGTCGGCCCAGCGGATTAGGAAACTCATGGCACAGAATAAGGACCCATATAAGGATGGAGAGACTCGATTATATGAAATGGGCACGGAGAAACGGGCAACTATAAAAGAAACCCCCTCCTGAAGTGCTACGAGTCCCCAAAAGGCCAGTTGAACATTCGAGGACGAATGTTCTAAAGGGGGGGGGGGGACGATGTTATAGCCCGTATTTTGTACGTTTGGATAATTCAGAGTCGTCGTGGGAAGTTAAGGGCGAAACCAATTTCAAAAATTATATTAATGCACAAGTTGTTATAAATATTATTTATGACTGTTATTAGTATGGAAATATTGTGAGAGGCTAAGGACAAGAAGAGAAATTCGCAAAATGGCCTATGGAAATATTGCGAAAAGAATAGGGGAAAATGGGAATTTTGCAAGGTCCAAGAAGTTCATGAAATGGCCATGTTGGCCGTGTGACATGCATGGTGCATGTCCAAATTTTATTAACTATAAGGGCTATTTGTGAATTAAAGAGAAGAAGGGGTCAAAACTTGCTTAAGAAGACAAATGGTCTTCTTTGACCAACTTTAAAGGAAAATCAAAAAAAAAAAAATGGAAAAAAATGAAAGAAACCTCTATAGAGGGGCATGTGCCCCTCACATGTTAGGAGCTTACATATATATATATATATATGATTAAGTCTTGAAAGGAAGACAAAATTTTCATTTTAATTCTGGAATTTTCAAGAAAAAGGAAACAAAGAAAGAAGGGGAGCCACAACCATGGCCATTTCGGCCAAGCTCTCCAATTTTTTCCCCTTGAAATTTTGCTCCTAAAATTATTTTCTTGTGGTATTCCTACTAATTCAAGGGTCCTCTACAACGTGGTATAATTGTTTCGGAAGATAGGCCATCCGTTTCATTGTTTTCCGCACTTTGGTTGAGTAAAGAAGTTGGGAGGAAAAGGTAAGAATTAATCCTCTCTTATATGTTATAAATGGTTTGTGTATGTTGTGGTATGTGGAAATGGAAGAGAAGCATGAAAACATGCTTGTTGGAGGCTTGGCCGTGTGTGTACAAGTTGTGTAGGAAAAAAATGGAATAATTTTTATATGGTAATATTATTGTTGTTGATAAGTATCCTATGATGAAAATGAGAACTTGATGATTCAAGTTGGAGTTGAGATTAGTGTGTGTAGCCGTGTGTGTGTGTGGTGTGTAGAAATGACGAATTAAGTGTATTTAGCATGATTATGTGTTGTTGTGATGTACAAAAAATGGATGAAAATTATGGAATGTGTGTGTTGAAGGGCTGGCCGAA
Organism: Lycium barbarum; assembly: GCF_019175385.1. Taxonomy (NCBI): domain Eukaryota; kingdom Viridiplantae; phylum Streptophyta; class Magnoliopsida; order Solanales; family Solanaceae; genus Lycium; species Lycium barbarum. The sequence continues at coordinate 88,988,220 of NC_083340.1, read as the reverse complement.
AATGGACTGTTTTGTATGTCAAAGAATGAACTAATTTTATTTAGTATGTTTGGGTCGTTGTGTTGTGGATTATGTGATGTAAATGAGAGCTTAATGATCTAAGATGGTGTCGTAATTGTTGCGGGCTGTTTTTGGAAGCCAATTTGAATTAAATGTAGTTTCTTGTAATCATGATAATAATGTTGTTAAAGTGTGGTTTGTTGGTGTAGTTTGTGAAGTTTGAAGAAAGAAATGTGTTGTGATGGTTCCTATGGAAGTTGGAAGATTTCGGGTTCCATGGTGCATTGTTGGGTTGTTTGAAAAATTGTGTCAATTGTTTAAAGCATTCGTGAATATTGTTTGAATGGTCTTGGATTAGTAATCGAATGCATAAACGTTGATATTAGTTTGAATATTGTGAATGTTGTCGGATTATGTAAAAAGAGCGTTTAATGTTATAATGTATTGTTGAATTGATTATTGATGCCATAGCTTGGTTGTTGGTTGTGTTGTTGTTGAATTGGGCCGAGCCATATTCTCGGGGTTGGTACATTTACAGGGGAGATGCTGCCGAAATTTCGGCAGAATATAAATGAATGTATTGAAAGGGTGAGGCAAGTACTTGACGAAGGAACTAATGAATGGATGAACTCTCTTGCATGTAGGCAAACAAATTGGATGCACAAGCGTAACTAGTTGGTCGCGGCACAGGTATGTAAGGCTTACCCTTTCTTTCTTTGGCATGTCCTAGAGCCAAGTAAGGTATAATGTGATATGCTGCCTTGGGGTAACTCTGTTCTGCGATGCTGAGTCTGATTATGATTCTAATTCACTTCTTGACCTGAGTTTGTGATCCTAGTTCATCCTTTGATATAAGTATTTTGGTACAAGTATTCTGATATACGTATTTTGATATAAGTATTCTGATATAAGTATTTTGATATAAGTGTCTTGATATAAGCATTTTGATATCAGTCTTCTGATATAAGTGTGTCGATATGAGTATTTTGATATAAGTATTTTGATGTAAGTATACTGATATAAGTATTCCGATATAAGTATCCTGATATGAGAATTCCGAAATCAGTATCCTGATAAGAGCATTCTGATATGTTTATCCTGGTTCGAGAACTTCTGTAAGATTTAATGTCCCTAACTTCCGTATACGATCTCGGATTGCTCTGAAATGTTCGAAGAGGTTTCTGTATTAAGACGTCTAAATTTTTCTTATACGTAAGTATGGTTCCAAAATCTCTATTTGATCTGATTCGTAAGGACATCTGAAGGTGTCTGATATGACTATGACTCTGATTCCCCGAAAAAGGCTTCTGAAACGCTTATACAGCGTTCTGTACTTCGAACGCACGTAACTTTCTCATACTATGTCGGATTGACCTGAAATCTGTTCCGAGCCCCCAGGTATCGGTAAGTATACTGGTCTGTCGAGTCTTGATTCCTATGCATGTGGTTTCTCACGACTCTGCTCGTGCATGACTCAATGTATCTTTCACTGCGTCCCGGGCCAGGTTCTGTTATGTCCTCGTGTGTCCGCTACGATATGATTCACTGCGTCTCGGGCCAGGTTCTGTTATTGTGCGCATTCCTCTGCATTATTCACCGCGTCCCTCATAGGCGGGCCGGGCTCTGTTATATGGTATGATGATATGATGATATGGGGTGGTGGCCAGGATGGCATATGATCTGTCTGTTCACCGCGTCCCGTACTAGAGGGTCGGGCTCTGTTACCGCACCCCTCACTGGAGGGTCGGGTTCTGATATATGCATATATGATACATAAATTTGATATATGATGATTCTGTTTACCGCGTCCCTTATCCCAGGGCCGGGTTATGTTATACGCATATGTGACATACGATTCTGAGTATTCTGTATGTTCTGACATTATCTGAGTAATCTGTACGTTCTGTATTCCGTCCGATATATGACACCATCTGAGTAATCTGTACGTTCTGTATACCGTCCTATATATGACATCATCTGAGTATTCAGTACGTTCTGTACTCCGTCTGACGTATGACCTTGTCTGTGCGTTCTGTACGTGCCACACTCCTTCTGACATCTGGTATCGGTATGTGCGATCTGTGTCTGGAAAGTAAGTATGTCGGCATTCTGTATGCTCTGTATGATTTTGTTACGCTCTGTATGATTGGTACGGTCTGTATGATCTGTATTGGTCGGTACGGTCTGTGTCGGTCTGTATGGTCGGTATTGATCTGTATGATCTGTGTCTTAGAAGTAAGTAATTTGACAATCTGGATAATATGCTCACCCTTGGTACTGTTTGTTTCGATTATGGTTCTGCTTTCTGTATTCTATGTCTTACATACTCAGTACATATTCCGTACTGACCCCCGGTTCTTTGGGGGGCTGCGTTTCATGCTGCGCAGATACTCCCAGACGAGATAAGGACACTATAAAAGATATTTTAGCAGTGGTGGCGAACTCCAATTGCTCCTGGAGGACTGCCGAGTCAGGGTTTGGTATGCGTGTTATGGTTTCTGTATGATGTTAGAGACTTTGCAGACAGCGTCGTGGGTATGGTGTGTCAGTCTGTAAGCGGCTCCATCAGCCGATATGTTGGTCTGTGTTGTGTATTGAATTGTGTATGACTACAGATTTGTTCGCTTGGAAGATTCGAGAAGGAATATTTCTGAAAAGAATATTTGTGAAAAAAAAAATTGCTAAAAAAAAAATTGCTATGTATTTTATCTGATTTGATTTAAAAGTTTGGCGTAACTTTATATGCAGCAAAAGTCTGAGGGTTCGCTCGGCCCTAAGTAAGGGTCGGGTGCCCATCACACCCTAGTAAGGTCGGGGTGTGACAGTCACCTAGCAAATTTCGTCATGCCAAACTGCGAGATGTAACACACTTAGTGTGCAAGGTCGGATACTCTCTGCCAAGTGAGTCGGGGTGTGATTTTGCCACCTTTTTTATTCTCAAACGAACCAACTTCATTTCCAACCATCCACACTTATTTCCATACCTTTCTAGAGGCTTCCTAAGTGTTCTTGAAGGTTCCCAATCACTCCACACCTTTCCATATCATCCAAAGAGGGAATCAACTTTAAAACTCAAAGATAATCCAAGGAAGGTGATTGTTCTTGCTTCCCTTCAAAGTTATGATGAATTTGATCTTGGAGGTAGTTGAGTGAGGTGAAGTTCCTTGATTATAAGGTATGTCTTCCATATTATTCTTATGGTTGAGTTGATGTAAAGGTTGAGTACCCCTTAGAAAGGAAAAGAAATAAAGTGGAGAAGCAATGAATGGTGTAATGAAGAAGATGACTATGAAGTGAATCAAAAAGGGGATTTTGGCTAAACTTGGGATTAAATTGAACATAACTTCTTAATTGTGTTATTATGGATGTTGTTATTGTTGTTTGGGAGTTGATGAAATAAGGGAAGTGCTGCCCAAATTTCGTTAACCTCAGAAGTCGCTTTAGTTTGAACTTAAGCATGTTTTCAAGACTTAACTTCATTGTGAATCCTCTTAAATGTATATTTTGCGGGCTTGGGAGGAAGCGTTAGTAGTTAAGGAGACGTGAAGGTATGTTAGGGCTATCCTTTCCTTCACTTTTGGCATGATCTTATGATATGAATTAGCAAGCGAGCAAACAAGCTTCCATATTACTCTACTCTTAGAAGCACTAGGAGTACTTTAGTCTTTGATGTTCCTATACCCCGTTTATGATTGTTCCTTCTGTTCATGGGTCTTGAGATTTCTTATATTGATGATGTTAGCTCAAAGGATGTTCATCGGAGATAGTACGACCTTTTGCCACTCCGAGAGTTCTATGTATTTAGTTTATTCATGCATTGCATTCATATATTCATATGCACATTATGATGATGATGATGATGATAGCCGCAGAGAGGCCGATGGGATATAAGATAATGGGTCAGGCTGAACGTTCCTCAACACTATGACCTATATATATACATAAGCATGACTATCATTGAGAGCATGCATATTATACGCCGCAGAGGCAATGTCAGTTATACAGATTTATGCAAATACTTTCACATACCCAGTCACACAGATGCATTCAGGCAGTCAGTTTGGCTTTGAGTTTCAGATTCCATTCATGATTCTTATGTTTATGTTACTCTTATGCCTTGCATACTCAGTACATTATCCGTACTGACTCCCCTATTGCTCGGGGGTCTGCGTTCATGCCCGCAGGTTTAGGTAGACCGACAGGCGATCAAGCTTAGTAGGACCTCTATCCAACGGTGGTTAGTGCGCTCCACTTGATCCGAAGCTGCAGTCTATTTTGGTATGCCATTATTTTGAGATGTATATGCATATGGGTATGACAGGGCCCTGTCCCGTCCCTTTTACATCTTTTATTCCAGTAGAGGTCTGTAGACACTTGTATGTATTTGACAGATGATGTAGCCTTGCTGGCTTCTATTCTTTTATGTACAGTATATATGGTGGCCTGGTCGGCTTGCATTGTTCGTTCCAGTTTATATATATACACAAATTGTACAGAGTTCATGATGTCATCCCTCGATGAGTCAATATAAGTTCAGTTTGAGTTAATTATGGGCTCTTGTTATTCAGCATTATCCATACATGAGTTTAGGGGTGTTTGGTCACTAGAGAACAGGCAATCGTCCCGGCTCATCGGTTTGAGTCGTGACAATTTTTGATGGAGAAGCAGTTTCATGAGCTTCTAAGAAACAGACGTGGGTTACTCATTTCTTTAAAATTTGAATTATAGATGCAGAAAGAGAGACAGGTGGCTGGAAAAGTTATTATAAAGTTGTGGCCACAACGGAAGCCAATTGTTCTCTTTGCACTGTGATAGTGAAGAAATTATGTTTAAGGCATTTAGCAAAAAAATGGAAAAGCTAAACATAATGCTTGGATCATGTATAAGACAACTGAATGGTGATGGAATTATCACCAATTTTTATGTCATGTCTAAATAAAATGCTCTCGAAAGGTATGATTATAGCACTATGAGTGTTGTGGGTCTCAGGAAAATTAAACTGTCACAGGTAATGGGAACCTTACCTCTACTATTGCTGTCACGACCCAATTTCACTAAGTTGTGCAGGCACCTACCTTTCTCACCTCGGAAGGCGAACCCTTTACTCAATATTCACAAATAATAGAAATTGCAGAAGAAGGTAAAAAAACGTAAGTCTAACAATATAATATAAATAAGTGCGGAAGTAAATGAAATCCACCTCAGTATTTGGTCTAGTCATACAAGAGCATCTAACTAAAAACTACAAGTCTGAATAATAATAATACATCAATAGTTTTAAAATCATGTCTTAGAATGAAGAGTAAGACATAATAAAAGGAAGATTCTTCGGGCAGCGAACGTCCTCATACTCACCCTGAAGGGACTCGAATCAACAATCCTCGAATATCAGCCACGAGGGGTAGAAGTGGATCCCACCTGGTACTCTGCATTCATAAAAGAATGTAACAAGTGTAAGTTAGTACAAACAACAAGGACTGGTAGGTATCATAGGCCGACTAAGACTAGCTAACGTATAAAAAGACAACAAAACAAGATAAACACGTAAAACAACAAAGTACAAGTCAACCCGAATCCATATCCAGGGTACAAATCATCACCTATGTTATAGCATCTAAACCCCACTGTGCCAAGTCTTAGTATAATCATTCCGAACCAGTACATCACATTCATATCACCACAAGTCATCACCTATGTTATATCATCTAAGCATAATTGTGCCAAGTCTCAGTACAATCATTCTGAACCAGTATATCGTAATCGTATCACAACATATCACGGGAAAATAAAAGGTACAATACAATGCAATAATGTATGTGTGATGAATGCAACGCATATGCACCGTACACATGTTGTCACGACCCAACCCCGTGGGCCATGACTAGTGCCCGAGCTGGACACTCGTACACATACCTGTTAGGTATAGACGGATTGAATTTAAGAACTGTATGGAACTTATGAAAGCAACTAAGGATTCATAGCATCCCATATCATAAACCGGTCTCCTGAGGAGTCACAACTAACCAAAACATAATATGATAAGCAAGCCAACAAGGCTACCACTATATGTCAATATAACATGCAAGCCGATAAGGCTGCCACTACATATCAATACAATACGCAAGCCGACAAGGCTGCCACTACATATCAATACAATACGCAAGCCGACAAGGCTGCCACTACAAGTTGGAATATCCATAGCAAACCATATAGACACGGCTGAACAAAATCCACATACAACCCACACACATGTCTACAGACCTCTAAGAGTATTGATAGTGAAATATGATGGGACAGGGCCCCGCCGTACCCCTGGATAAACATATATACATACATCAAAAGATCTGTACCAAAAGTCTAGGCTCCAGAACAATGGAGCTCTCCAAGACAGCTGAGTAGAAATCCTAAGCTGGAGGATCACCAAATCGAGTATCTGTACCTGCGGGCATGAAACGCAGCCCCCCCCCCCCCCCCCCCGAAGAAAGGGGGTCAGTACGATATATGTACTGAGTATATAAAGCATGAAATACAATAAAGAGGATCATGACTGAAATAGAGATTATAGGGGACAAGTATGACATTCAAATACCAATACATTTGTCTTATGAAATGAAAATCATGCATATCAATATCATATATCATACCCGGCCCATTATGGGACTCAGCGAATAAAGTCATCACATACCATCCTTGGCGCCATAATCACACCATCATATCATCACACTATCTTATCATCATATCACCATATCATCATATATATATACCGTACCCGGCCCTCTAGTGAGGGACTCGGTGAGCAATGTAGTGACACTGTACACGAGAACATACCCGGCCCGGGACTCGGTGAAAGATATAATAACAGTATGCACGAGCAGAGTAGTGAATAACCATATGCAAATCAAATCATCATCTGAGACTCAATAGAATAGGTAGAATGAACTAGCACTTGAGTATCAACGGAGACAGTCATATCAAGTATTCCTCGAACGTCAGTATGAATTATGTCAAAAGGAACTTCAGGAACCATAGACACGTATCGAGACAATATGAAATAACTTATGGAAATAAAGAACATTAACCACCCTAGTGTCTTTAAGAATAGGAGCTTATACATTCGTCGCTTGTTCATTTCATGTAAATCATGCCAAAACGAAAGAAGGGTTAGCTTTACATACCTGTCGTAGATCAACTGTAACCAAGCTTGCTTCGTCGCCCCTTTAGCCTATTAATATGAGAGTAACACTAACGTTAACAAACTATGACTTTCCAAACTTATAACTCTACAATCAATCACTTATGGGAATCACTCCTTAGTTTATACTCCTTGATTAGCATTTTGATTAGTTGAGAACTTAACGGAAATCGGGCAGCATTTCCTCTATATAACTTGCCTAACCCGAACTTCCAATTAATCTCCGATTAGCGCAGCAACACCAACAACAATGATAACAACCTAATAACCTCTCCTACTCCTTTTTCAATTCAAATCATTAGCACATAATATTATACACCAACAGACCAACATACGCTTCTTATAAGATATCTTATACGCTTGCTTTCTTCCAAATTTACGAGCCACAACAACAACAACAACAACAACAACATGACAACAACATCAACCACCATCCACGTACCATAAAACTACTTCAATATCATTTTAATACAAGCTCGAAACAGTCCAGCAACATAAACAAATTACCTTCAAATACAATACCATAATAATGACAACACTAATCAAACTTAATCCAATTAGAACAACTCCAATTCTGCCCATTACAATGCCAACGATAATCATGCAATTTTTCTTACTTCCAATTTCGTCTAATAAAATTTAATCTCTCCATTACAACATCATTAATTCCAATTACATTTCAAGAAGAAGAAATCTTACCTTAAATTGATTAGGACAAATCCTATACTCACTTGCACCAATTGCACCATTTCTTCTTTCTCAATTTAAACTCTAACTTGCCGCTCCCTGGCACACGTAAAGCACCTTTGGATTAATAATTTTTTTTTAAATGGACTGCCATGGCCGTGAGCTGCCATGGCAGCCATGGCTGTTCATACGTTTCTTTCTCTCAATTGAATTGAGAAATGAAAGTGAAGTGCATGACTAATATTAGTCATCACTAATGAACTTTTATGCTGCCTATACTTGTTACACGTTTCCCACTTGGCATGTGATGAGTCATGGTTATTTTTTTTAATTAACATGCTTGGTGGGGCCCACTCGAAACACTAATTAGGCTAAATAAATCATTAATCCCCACTTAATAATCTAATCATGTTTAATTAATCCCTAATCTCCCCTAATATTTCCATACTAATTGTAACTAATTAGCAGATCGTGCACTTATTAATATCGGGGATAAAAGTCCTTATCTCATATCCCAAAAATAATCTTGTCCTTGAACTTGTGTCGATTTAGCTTATGAATAATCCAACGTGCAAAAATATGGGATATAACAACCTTCCCCCCTTTAGAACATTCGTCCTCGAATGTCAAACTAGTCCTGCATAAGAATACGGGTTATGGTGATCTTACGATGAATCAATTACTCTTCTATCATGTTGTGCCTCCCTTGCTAAACTTAATACCATTCTCCACTTGACTTCAGTTAATATTGAATTTCCAAAGAAAGTGGTCATAACTTAGCTACTTCTGTAATTGATTGCAACTTATTATATCCACCTATAATAGAAGCTTAAGTCGAGTTTTTCTTGTTATGGAGTCATCTTTTAATCCTTTGACATGCACTATCTTACATTCCCCTTTGGCTCAATTAGTCTACAAATCATTTGCGCGATTACTTAATAATCAGGAACCTTCTTCTTATCATTAGAATCCTCTTCGGGTGTCTCTCCTCACTTAACTTATATCTAAATAAAGGTTAAAATACATGATGATCCTAAGGGGTTTTAAATCTCATGTAAATCCCATAATGCATCCCTCGTTAGCACTCTTTTTGAGGTAAATACTTGTCTCATATCGTGAGTGAACACTTGTATAGGTGGTTCGCTCTATAGCACACCTATCATCACATTGAGGTGGTACCTCTCTTCTATCATATGCCCATTTTTCAAATCCGTTTCACATTTTGCATCACTTTACGAAGTGCTATCTTGAACTTTCCGTCTCTCTTTTGTCCTTCGGTCCATACCTCTTACCATTTCGTTCTTACGTCTATGCTTGTCGTATCACCTCGTAATGTCGAACGTCAATTTCCCTTCGTTGTCTAATGTCTATAACTATCTCATCATAGGATAGATGCCTTTGTCATAGTGTTCTTCGCCACAAATTCATTGAGACCCCTAGGTCATCTTAGGCATTAACCTTTTTTTTTTAATATAGCTCATAACTAATCCTTCTGTTATAACCTAAACTTAAGTTGCCTGTCCTTTTGTTCGTTCTCCTTAAATTCACTGTCTTCTAGTAATCAGCTCGTTCTGATCATCTCTCTTAAACCATTTCACAATTTCCCTTAATCCAACTTATAACACTTTAGGCACATTATCTCGTGTCGTTTTTTTTTTTAATTCAACTCTTCTATTACCTCTTTACTCAAATCTTGCTCTTAGTTTTTCTGTCACGCATTATGTTGCAGTCTTTACAAGAATATGCGAAGGTGCTCAAATTAGCCCGAGAAATACCTTAGCGTCGTTTCACTAGTCCTTATGCTTTACCTTGCGTTCTTCTCTCGTACCTTTCAATGGTATCAGGGCTCAGCTATGGCCATGTCTTATTTTCCCTCAGTACTAATTTTGTCCCGGTAATTTGGCTCAAACCATTTTGCACCTTTCCTTAATGTGTTCAAAGTATCGCAACCACATTGTTATTACCGAGTCCTTACTCTTCTTGTCAAGTATTCACTTAGTCTCATTCTTGGCATACAAATATTCGTAGGTTTCATATCTTATATAAAACATATCCAATCCTAGTCACAACCTTTCCTTCTCCTGGTTCATTATGCTTTACATAACTCATTCGTACTAAAACGCGTTCGTAGTCTATCTTGTCATACTCCTTTCCCTTGATTCTCCCTTTGATTTTTATCATATCCTATTATAGGAGATTTTCTGTCCCCTCTCCTTTGCTACTTATAAGTCACAATATCATTAGCTATCAACTCCATTGCAAATATCTTAACCTCTAATCCAGTATAGCATTGCTATCCTTTATAATATCTCTTAGGTTACTCGTTACCATTCTCTTGTCATACTCTTTCTTTTTGTAGGCACCCACTTTTTAATGTCATGTCATTCAAGATCTTTACATATAATTCTCAGTATTGTATCAAGTACCATCCTGACTTCTATTCGCTTATTGCTGACTCTCAGATCTTACTAACTCGTCTGAACAAGGGATCTCCTATATCAAATATATTGTAGTGTCAATTGTTCCCATCTTACACTTGCTCTTTTTTTTTCACGCCCACTTCCCCCCTTTAGGGTGTGCTTATATCATTATCTATTTATGTTCTGCTCTATGTCCCCTCAAATTCATCTGACCCTTTTTTTCCAATTCACTTGGTATATTGTACCATGTCCACGTCTTTTCTTTATAATTTATAACTTTGATTATCCACGTACAAAACCTTAACAAAATCATGAAGCGACGAGAACCTTTCTATATATAGTACAAAATCTCATCTGACCACCCGTACTCGAGTAATGCAACCCATGTAGCAACTCATCCAAGGCCATATTCCACTTACTCCAATCAGTGATTAATTAGTACTTATAATTGTTCCAAATTCTCAAGTAGGCAGCACTTATATCTTGGTGATAAGTGTAAAGTTTTCTTGTAACATTATATTTACCCCAACCTATATATAATCAGAAGGCACACTATACAGGTAGCTTTTCCATGTCCCTCGATACATTTCTTTCCACTCCATACTGTCCCATGATTTTATGCTCCTCCTGAATAGTTATTGTGCCCCAAGTCGTTAGATGGTAGTGGACTCTTTTCTCTCCTTGTAAAGCTTAGAACACCTTACTTCTTTAATCACTTAATTCGTATACCCCTCTTCACCATCCATGCATGAAGCTAGTGATGAAGATGTACAGGGTACATGAACTCCTGGACACCGCTCTTGGACTTTAGTCTTTGTGTTACAATGCCCATCTATCATGGTCCATCGCAGATTGCCCCAGGGTATAAAAGTACTGTAGTCATATGAGCATACCTCAGACCAAGTGTTTCTATTCTCATCCTTTTCTTATAGTCAATTTCAAGCCTTATCCTTGGTGTCGACTTTATTGTTTCCAACTTGATAATTCCTTCATCTTAGACTTTTCTTGCACTATTGTTATAAATCCTTTGTCATGATCGTCACCTTGATTAACCCCTGTGGTAATAATTTCTTAGCAATAAAACTAGTTCAACATGAATACACCATAGTCCATCAACTACAACAATATAATTACTTAGGTATAACTACACCTTTATGTTTTTAGCTATATATTTCCCTTTTATTTTATACTCGTACTCAATTAATTACGTCTAGCTTCCTTTAATATTCCCTTACCATTTCCCCTGTCTATGTCCATCTTTTATTCCGTACACGAGGAATCTCATGCTACCTCTGTACCCTTCAGAAAACATTACTTCTACATAACCCCTTTCTCATTCTCGAAGGCACTCTGCTTATCCCTGTCTGTTCTTATCATACAAGTCATTTTCTAGCACTTATTTTACCTCGTTGCTCATCTTTCTATAGTTTGGTCTTTCATAATTCTGTCACTTATATTGGTTGCGTTCCCGGCTATACATATCATAACCTATTATTGCATTGTTATCTAGCTTTCTTCTTATTTCCTTTTTTCAATTAACTCCTTCTTCACTTGTGCTCGCTATCATTTCCGTTATCGCATAATCTTTATTCTAAACTTTCCCTATAGAAGAACTCCATAAGTCTTTCTTATTCATTCTATAGCTCGCCTTTATACTTTAATCACATAGATCACGTCATATCTTTTACTCACTTCCTCACTAGGCTTTACTCATTTTCATAACAATCCTTATTATATTCACATTATATCCTGCTTGCAATGCATCTTATAGTGTGGCACTTCTTAACCTTATCCCCGACTCTCACTATGGGTTAACTACACTCTGTGGAGTAGGCGTACTTAACCTTTTACCCTTTCTGACCAATCTTATCCTTAATACTTCACAAGTTGTCTTATTAATACATTCATATTCGTCGCAATTCTTCCTCCTCCGTACTCTTGTCTCAGTCATACCATTACTCTTTTTAACTATAAACTCGTCATAATTTATCCCTGTTTATCCATTCAATCGATACCTCAATATAACACTCTATCAAGATTTCCAGCCTTTTCTAAGTCATCTCTTAGTATTACAAGCCCTTACAAATTATCCTAGCATTTCTTTTTTTTTTTACCATATCGATATCGACCTCATGATTACTATTACCATCAATTCAACAGTTAACTTATTTCTCGAAGTCAGCCGTACTCACAACTTAGTCAAATCCCATCATTACTATTGACACGGCCTTTCAAGAATATTACGAACTTATATCTCATTCTTTTTTTTTTCTAGGAAAATTTTGGCAGAGTTTCCTCTGTATTTCTTACTATCTCAAAACCTGCACACAGGAAATACCAATAATGCCTCACAAGGCCAACATATATACATATATATTATATCGTATCGTAGCCGCACAAGGCTCCCCATATCAATAACAGTATGAAAGTGATGAACTTACCTCGTATGTCCAACTCAAACTGTACCTGTTACACTTTCCTGTTTATTTTCCCTTTCAGTCTTTAACTGCACGTTTCAATCATACCTGCAACATTCACCCTATATCTAACATATATTCTGCTTACTGTTACTGATTCCTTCAGCTTCTTCTGTGCGCACCTCATAACTGAACTTATCAACAATATATATACATTCAATCCATTTTCTTACCATACTTACAATAACTTACCTTAACGACGGCCAGTTTGCCACTCTGTATATACAAATTCTGATAACGTAACCTCAATGAAATATTAGCCTTTGTAACTTCAGCAGCATTATTTACCTTCTCTTGTCGACACCACTCTCCTGCTGAAATCAAAGGTCAGTATATAAGGGATATCATTTCCTATCTCTTGGCTCTATCGTACGATCCTAGATATGAAAGAAGGGTAATATCCTAAATGTCTTGTAGCTTCCAGTTTATAGATGTGGTGCACAACACACCGATAAACAAGACTCTACTAGACACAGTCTGTAGACACTCCGAGGATGAACTGCTCTGATACCACTTTTGTCACGACCCAACCCCGTGGGCCATGACTAGTGCCCGAGCTGGACACTCGTATACATACCTGTTAGGTATAGACGAATTGAATTTAAGAACTGTATGGAACTTATGAAAGCAACTAAGGATTCATAGCATCGCATATCATAAACCTGTTTCCTGAGGAGTCACAACTAACCAAAACATAATATGATACACAAGCCAACAAGGCTACCACTATATGTCAATATAACACGCAAGCCGAAAAGGCTGCCACTACATATCAATACAATACGCAAGCCGACAAGGCTGCCACTACATATCAATACAATACGCAAGCCGACAAGGCGGCCACTACATATCAATACAATACGCAAGCCGACAAGGCTGCCACTACAAGCTGGAATATCCATAGCAAACCATATAGACACGGCTGAACAAAATCCATATACAACCCACACACATGTCTACAGACCTCTAAGAGTATCGATAGTGAAATATGACGGGACAGGGCCCCGCCGTACCCCTGGATAAACATATATATATATATACATCAAAAGATCTGTACCAAAAGTCTAGGGCTCTGGAATAATGGAGCTCTCCAAGACAGCTGAGTAGAAATCGTAAGCTGGATGATCACCAAATCGAGTATCTGTACCTGCGGGCATGAAACGCAGCCCCTCCTCCCCCCCCCCCCCCCCCCCCCCCCCCGAAGAAAGGTGGTCAGTACGATATATGTACTGAGTATATTATGCATGAAATACAATAAAGAGGATCATGATTGAAATAGAGATTATAGGGAACAAGTATGACATTCAAATACCAATACATTTACCTTATGAAATGTAAATCATGCATATCAATATCATATATCATACCCGACCCATTATGGGACTCGGTGAATAAAGTCATCACATACCATCCTTGGCGCTATAATCACACCATCATATCATCACACCATCTTATCATCATATCACCATATCATCATATATATATATACCGTACCCGGCCCTCTGGTGAGGGACTCGGTGAGCAATGCAGTGACACTGTGCACGAGAACATACCCGGCCCGGGACTCGGTGAAAGATATAATAACAGTATGCGCGAGCAGAGTAGTGAGTAACCATATGCAAATAAAATCATCATCTGAGACTCAATAGAATAGGTATAATGAACTAGCACTTGAGTATCAACGGCGACAGTCATATCAAGTATTCCTCGAACGTCATTATGAATTATGTCAAAAGGAACTTCAGGAACCATAGACACGTATCGAGACAATATGAAATAACTTATGGAAATCAAGAACATTAACCACCCTAGTGTGTCTAAGAATAGGAGCTTATACATTCGTCGCTTGTTCATTTCATGTAAATCATGCCAAAACGAAAGAAGGGTTAGCTTTACATACCTGTCGTAGATCAATCGTAACCAAGCTTGCTTCGTCGCCCCTTTAGCCTATTAATATGAGAGTAACACTATCGTTAATAAACTATGACTTTCCAAACTTATAACTCTACAATCAATCACTTATGGGAATCACTCCTTAGTTTATACTCCTTGATTAGCATTTTGATTAGTTGAGAACTTAACGGAATCGGGCAGCATTTCCTCTATATAACTCGCCTAACCCGAACTTCCAATTAATCTCCGATTAGCGCAGCAACACCAACAACAATGATAACAACCCTATAACCTCTCCTACTCCTTTTTGAATTCAAATCATTAGCACCTAAGATTATACACCAAACAGACCAACATACGCTTCTTATAAGATATCTTATACGCTTGCTTTCTTCCAAATTTACGAGCCACAACAACAACAACAACAACAACAACAACAACAACACGACAACAACATCAACCACCATCCACGTACCATAAAACTACTTCAATATCATTTTAATACTAGCTCGAAACAGTCCATCAACATAAACAAATTACCTTCAAATACAATACCATAATAATGACAACACTAATCAAACTTAATCCAATTAGAACAACTGCAATTTTGTGCATTACAATGCCAACGATAATCATGCAATTTTTCTTACTTCCAATTTCGTCTAATAAAATTTAATCTCTCCATTACAACATCATTAATTCCAATTACATTTCAAGAAGAAGAAATCTTACCTTAAATTGATTAGGACAAATCCTATACTCACTTGCACCAATTGCACCATTTCTTCTTTCTCAATTTAAACTCTAACTTGCTGCTCCCTTGCACACGTAAAGCACCTTGGGATTAATAATTTTTTTAAAAAAAAATGGACTGCCATGGCCGTGAGCTGCCATGGCAGCCATGGCTGTTCATACGTTTCTTTCTCTCAATTGAATTGAGAAATGAAAGTGAAGTGCATAACTAATATTAGTCATCACTAATGAACTTATATTCTTCCTATACTTGTTACACGTGCCCCACTTGGCATGTGATGAGTCATGGTCATTTTTTAATAATTAACTTGCTTGGTGGGGCCCACTTGAAACACTAATTAGGCTAAATATATCATTAATCCCCACTTAATAATCTAATCATGGTTAATTAATCCCTAATCTCGCCTAATATTTCCATACTAATTGTAATTAATTAGCAGATCGTGCTCTTATTAAAATCGGGGATAAAAGTCCTTATCTCATATCCCAAAAATAATCTTGTGCTTGAACTTGTGTCGATTTAGCTTATGAATAATCCAACGTGCAAAAATACGGGATATAACACATGTACTCTGGCATTGGAACATCACATCTCGGCAGCACAACCCATAGGGGACCCGCGAAGTCCATGTGCCACTCACTCCGGAACTGACCTCTGATCACGAGTACCCTCTCGATCCCAGTAAAAGACCTGGAGCATCAAGCACCCATTCGTTCTCGACAAGAAACCTCGGGCAATGTACACTTATTCTGCTCTGATAAATGACCTCGGATCACAGACTCTCATCTTTCTTTTACGCTCTCCGCAAAGACCTCGGAGGCTACCCTCTCTAACTTATCATCCTCAGTACCATAACTATGAAATATGAATGTATCATGGAAATGAGTATGAATATGATGGAATGTAACATCAACAACAAATTCAATCCCAAACAGTACCACACATGGCCCAAAAGTAATATCAATAATAAGGCTACACGATAAGCCACAATGAATCACAATCTCATCTCAATATCAATCAAGTAAAGTACCACAATATCATAGTCATGATATATCACTAGTCACAAATACCCAATGTCTCAACATGATAACGAGACAATAAGTAAATAAATAAAGATAATTCAACAACACAACAGGGTAACTAGCCCCTAAATCATACACCAAGGCCCAACATAAGACAATATTCACCCCAACTTCGTACCCGAAGGTTTACATGCATTCTCCAACAATATCATCTAAACATACGCTTCGCTAATCGAAGTCTCACCATAAGGTAAACCGTAACCTACTTGGAGAGCCGAACAGCAAAGTCTCCAATAGTCAAACCTTAGCCTTTCCCTTCCCTTGAGCCTTGAGATAATAGAAGTCTAAACATACCTGAATCATGAGATTAGAATCAAGAAGAAACATCGTTCAAACCTTACTTCTATTCAAGACCCAAATCCCAACCTATGGAATAGGTTTTATGAACTAGAAAGATAGAATAAGGAATCTATAGGTCATGGCAGGATATTAATGTTCTAGGTGATCAATTCCCATCAATAATAAGCTAGGAGAACTAACAAATCACTTAAATTCGGGTTCTAGGCAAAACTCCCAAATTAGCCACTAATTAGGAAGGAATCATGCAATAATAGATTCTAACCAACAATTCCATGCTTAATGAAGCTAACCCAATTAATAATTCAAGGGTTAATAGCCTAAAATGAAGAACCTACAAAACCCTCTTTCAATCCACCATTTCTTAAGAGAACTAGCATTAAATTCATAATTAGGAGTAGTAATTGATGAAATCTAAGGCCAAGAGAAATACCTCAATGAAGAATCTTCCCCAAAACTTCTAAATTCACCTCCCAAGCTTAGGGTTATGAAAATAGGATAATGACATAAGGGCATGGGGTTTTAACAAGTCATTAAATGATATCACTGCCCGTCAACCGCTTCTGCTATCACGGAGCCGCTATAACGGTCCCGCTTAAGCGCTCACCCCACCGCTACAACAGTTACCCAAAAATGCACTTAGCCATTTTTACGGCGTGGCCACCGCTATTGTGAAACACCCGAAACCAGAAAAATAATTGAAGTTTCACAAACTCATCCCGAAATCCCGACTATCACCCGAGGCCATCTGCTCACATACCATATATGCAGACATACATAAAAACACACTACGAATGCACTCATGGACTCAAAATGTTATGTCCCGTGTTTTCATATAATTGGAAATCGAGAAATAATTAAGATTTGTGTGTTATAAGGAAATATTTTGATTTTAGTGAATATGACTACGTTGGTTATGGAATCATTGATATTAAGACATCGGGGAAGGCCGAGGGTAAATTTGAAATTTCGGAAATTAGTTTTGGGAATTACAAAACGGGACGTTTAATGAATTGGGCCAAGAAAAATATAAAACAAAATTGAGGCCCAAAAATCTTGAAGTGGCCGGCCATAGCATTGGTCCAAGCCCACTTTTAAAGGTCATGTGCTATGCACATGACCCCTATATGGATATATATCAACATAACACTTAGAATTATCAAGAACAAAACAAAATTCAAGAACACCACAAGAGAAAGGCTCTCGGCCGAATAGAAAAGGGAGGAAAAAAATAATTCCCAAGCCTTTGTGTTGTGATCCAAAAATCTTGATTTTTGCATAGTTGTGGAGTACTCAAGACCCTCTTCAACGGGGTACAATTAGTTTGGCGTAAGGTGCGCGTTTGCGACAAGTCGGGTTTTCAAGAAAAGGTGAGAATTCTTACACTTTTGTGTTATAGAAGTGATATGAATGTGTTAAGGATTGAGAATAGACGAGAATCCCGTAACTTTGATGTATGTAGAAAGTCGTGGGTGTGTGTGTGTTGGTGTTGGAGCCGTGGCACTTATGAAGTGCAAAGTAATGTGAATTGATCTTGTTTAGCTTGTTTAATGTGTCGTTGTGACCTTTATGTCGTAAATGAACGTTTAAAGAATTGAATTGGCGTTGGAAAAGGATTTCGGATCATTACGGGAAAGTGTATACCTTTTGTATATTTGCGTATATCATTGTATATCTTTGATGCCAAAGACTTTAAATATGACTTATGGTTGGTGTTAATGAATTCGGAATGAAACGACGCAAGTTAGAACGTTCGTTGTAAGTTTTGATGCTTTGAAAGAATTATGGAAAGTAATGAATTTTGGGCAATTTCGTATATGGCTTGGAATATATTTGGAATGTGATTGAATAATTGTGAATGAGTGAATGTGTTATGTCCCGTGTTTTCGTATAATTGGAAATCGAGAAATAATTACGACTTGTGTGTTATAAGGACATAATTTGATTTTTGAGAATATGACTATGTTGGTTATGGAATTATTAATGTCAAGACCCCGGGGAAGGCCGAGAATAAATTTGGAGTTTCGGAAATTAGTTTCGGGAATTACAAATCGGGATTTTAATGAATTGGGCCAAGAAGTTGAACAACAAAAATTGAGGCCCAAAGAGATGGGGTGGCCGGCCACAAGGCTTGGCCCAAGCCCCATTTTAAGTGGTCATGTGATTATCACATGACCCTTAATTGAGATATATATCCATTTGCCTTAGAACTTTCAAGAGGATTGAATCAAAACACAAAGAAAATAAGAAGGCACCTCAACAACACCTCTCGGCCGAAGCTAGAGAAAGAGAGAAAGAAAATTTTCTAGCCCTTGTGTTTGATCCAAAAATCTTGTTCTTCTCATATTTAAGAAGTACTCAAGACGCTCTCCGACGTGGTATAATTGGTTTGGCACAAGGATTCCGTTTGCGACAAGTCGGAAAGTTAGTAAAAGGTAAGAATCTTGCCCCTCTAATGTTATAGAATTGCTAGGAATGTGTTAAGGATTGGAAGTGGGCGAGAATCCCGTAATTTTAACGTAAATAGAAAGTCGTGGGTGTGTGTTTGTAGTGTGTTTGGCCGTGAGCCATACATAGGGAAATTGCTTTGAATTGATCTTGTTTAAGTTGGTAGAATGTGTTGTTGTGGCCTTTATATCGTAAATGGTTAATTGGTGAATGAAATTGGTGTTGAGAAAATGATTTTGAGTATTATCGGAAAGCGTATACCTTCGGTATTTTTATGTATATCAATGTATATCTTGGGTGTTATAGACTTTAGATATGAATCTATATCAATGTTGATGAATTCGGAATGAAGCGACGTGAGTTAGAATGTTCGTAGTGCGTTTTAGATGTTTTGAAGAATTTGGGAAAATAATGGATTTTTATGCAATTTCGTGTATGGCATGGTTTGTAATTAGAATGGGATTATATAAGTTTGAATGTGGGAATGCATACAACTATGTGGATGTAGCATTGGAGTTGTGAAGGTTTGAATGAAAAGTTGTCAACTTATGAAATCACGTAAAACTTTGAAACTAGAATGGTGTTATTGTTGTTTGTTTTGGTTGTTGATATGTGGGCTGTTGTAGTGGATAAAATAGGAGCCGAGCTATGCCTCGGGGATGTTAGATTTATAGGGGAAGTGCTGCCGAAATTTCGGTAGGCAATTATGAAGTTAAAGGCATTGATAAACCTAAGGATCTCATTTGGTAACTTTGACCATTTGCAGATTTTTGACGAAACGGGACGGAACTTTTGGAGGAGCTTACGACATCTGAGAGGTATGTAAAGCTTCCCAATTCTTTATTAGGCATATCTTAGGGTGTTAGTTGAATATGTGACCTTCCGGAGCATTTCTGCTCCTCGAAACCCGATCCACAGAAAAGTTACTATTCATTCAATTCTATTGAAGCTTAAAGGCTCCAATTTGGCTAGAATGCCACTATTCGTCCGAAACCTATCGAAATGTGGTCGGGTAACCTAGGAATGATAATGTATGACCTTTGGCATATAAATGCTCGTAGAAACATGTTCGCCACCTCACTTCGACTCGAGGTGGGCCCGCTACCCCAAAATGCCCGATTTGCCCTTCGGGCCACCTTTGATAATAAATTTGTACATATTACTTCGGATCTTTGGAACATCCTCCTACGGGGTAGGTTTGGGCAATCCGATACGCTAACCTACGTTTTGAATTATATGGACCATTTTGGAAACGTCTTGCGAAATGAAACTTTATGTCGACTAAGTATTCGACTATTTTGTAATATGGTGTCATTTATGAATTTACTTTGTTTTGAAACACTATTTTGAAAGACGATTTGCATTTGTTTGCTCACGACTCCGTTCGTGCCTTATTATGACTTCGTTCGCCGGTTCCCGGGCCGGTTTTGATTCGTGCGCCTTATGATAATTCGGCAGTATGCTGTGTTACGGTTCCCAAGGCTTCGCCATAGGGCCGGGTTCCGTTTGGAGTTATGCTGTGATATGGCTCGGGATGCGATACGCTCACCGATGATTATGATTTTGTTCAGGGATGTACGGAGATTTGAAACCTTCTGGTGTTATGCTGTGTGTGGCGCCAGCGTCGGAGTGGCGACCACGTTCTTAAACGTTTGCATGATTTTACTTGCATTATATATATATGTATATGATTTCGATACAGACTTTGACATCTGATTTGCTTTCGATTTTGATTCATATTTCTGTACTCCGTGCTTTACATACTCAGTACATATTCCGTACTGACCCCCTCTCTCCGGGGGCTGCGTTTTATGCCCGCAGGTGCAGATCTTGGTGATCCTCCGCAGTAGGCTCCACTTTTTGCTTCCTCGGAGTACTCTTATTCGATTCGGAGTCCACTTCTGGTATAGACATATGTTGCTGTATATATTTTGTATATTTGGCTGTGCGGGTACGGCGGGGCCCTGTCCCGCCATATGATTCTGTCGGTCTGATAGAGGTCTGTGGACAGGGTTGTGGGTTATGGTCCTTAGGTATGGTTATGTGAACAGGTCGTTGTGTGATTCTCATATACTGAGGCGGCCAGTCCGCATGTTTTGATTAGGCGATTCTATACGCCGAGGCGGCCAGTCCGCGTTTGATATATGTATATATATATTGTCCTGTTAGCCCTGAGTGGCTTTTGTTGGTATTTTCTGCGTGCAGGATATACTGGGTAGTCCGTAAAACAGAGGAAACTCTGCCGAAATTTTTCCTGGAAATGGTCCAAGTCTGTTTATGTAGCCTTACTGGCTTTGGCTAATCGTTTGTATGTAACTGGAATATGTAACCAGGTCTGGGTGCCCAAGTAGGGCGCCAGTCGCGGCCCACGGGGCTGGGTCGTGACAAAAGTGGTATCAGAGCGGTTTGTCCTCGGAATGTCTACAGGCCGTGTCTCGTAGAGTCTTGTTTATCGATGTGTTGTGCACCACATCTATAAACGGGAAACTACAGGGCATTTAGGATGTTACTTTCTTTGTAATCTTAGATCGTGCGATAGAGCTGAGCTATTAGGATGATTTTGATCTGACTCGCCTTCGTGTTTGCAGTGATGCCTCCGAAGAAGGCAACGGCAGCCCAGAAGGGCAAGGCGAGGATTGGGGAGACTAGCCAGGCACAGCGAGCTACCCGGGCTCGTGTATATGATTTGCCTGAGGATGTGCTACAGTCTGAGGGGTCTGCTACACCCCCACTAGTACAGCCTGGAGCAGGACCTTCAGCAGCTCCAGAGGTCCGCGTACCCGCACCTGAGACTCCAGCTCCTCAGCCAGGGGCGGAGGATCGGACCCTGAGAGAGGCTGTGCAGTTGCTGACTACGCTGGTAGCAGGGCAGGCTCGCAGACGCGGGCGGAGGGATGATGATGATGATGACAGGCGGGACAGCCTGCGAGTTCGGGAGTTCCTGCTATGTGGCCCTCCAGAGTTCTTCGGGTCTAAGCCCGACGAGGACCCCCACGACTTTATTCGGGGGATGCGACGCTCACTGGACTTGGTCAGGGCTTCAGAGACTGAGTCAGTTGAGCTGGCTTCGCACCGGCTTCGAGATGTGGCCACCCACTGGTATGAGACTTGGGAGCTGTCTAGGGGAGAGGGTGCCCCTCCAGCCACTTGGGATCAGTTTGTGACAGCATTCACCCGCCACTTTTTGCCACCAGAGTTGCGGCGGGCACGGGCTGATCGATATTTACGTCTGCAGCAGAGGGGTCGGAGTGTTCGCGAGTATAGCCTTGAGTTTGATTCTCTGGCCCGATATGCACCGGCCGTGGTAGCAGATATGTCCGATCGGATGCACCGCTATGTCATGGGATTGGACCGGTATTTGGTAGACAGCTGTATGGCCGTATCACTGCAGGCAGACATGGATATTTCCCGGCTTCAAGCCTATGCGATGGGTATGGAGGACCGTCGCAGATCTGATCCTGCTGGCAGAGATAGAGACAGGAGGCCGCCCAAGAGGGCTAGATCCGCGGGTTATTCAGCAGATTCTCGAGGCGGGCAGCCTCAGCAGCAGCAGCAGTCTGACAGATATTTTCCTTCTTCCGGCCGGGGTACTCAGTCAGGCAGCCGGAGATTCGACAGTACGGGACCGTCTGGGGCCGGTCAGAGCTCCAGAGTGGCAGGTTCGCAGGTATCCAGGGGTCCCAGTCAGGCCAGACCACCTAGACCCCGTTGTCCACACTGCGGGAAGTCTCATCCCGGGGAGTGTTATCGAGCGACGGGAGCTTGTTTTACTTGTGGTGGTCAGGGCCACTTTATGAGAGACTGCCCATTGGCCAGTGGTTCGGGTAATGCGGCTCAGCAGACAGGGTCAGCCGCCGGTTCTTCCTCTGTTCCATCTGTTGCACGCCCTGGAGGGCGGGGTATTCCAGCACCGGCAGGGCGCGGTCGAGGCCGCGGTGGCGCTTCAGGTTCTAGCGGTCCCTCGAACCGCATATATGCTTTGGCCAGCCGCCAGGATCAGGAGGCTTCGCCAAACGTTGTCACAGGTACATTACTGGTTTTCTCCAGATCTGTATATGCTTTGATTGACCCTGGCTCTACTTTATCATATATTTCCCCGCTCGTTGCTAGTAAGATTGGGATCGTGTCTGAGCCTATAGAGCCTTTCGAGGTAGCTACGCCAGTTGGGGATTTTATTGTAGCGAGGCAGGTCTATAGGGATTGTTCTGTGACCATTTATGATCGTAGCACTAAGGCTGATTTGGTAGAGTTAGACATGCTCGAGTTTGACGTCATTATGGGTATGGACTGGCTGTCTTCCTGCTATGCTAATGTCGACTGCCAGAAAAAGGTAGTCCGTTTTCAGTTTCCAGGGGAACCAGTCATAGAGTGGTTCGGATCTACTGCATCGCCGAGGGGTAAGTTTATTTCATACCTCAAGGCTAAGAAGTTGATTCAGAAGGGTTATATCTATCATTTGGTTCGTGTGCATGATACCGCCGCGGAGGTACCTACCCTTCAGTCTGTCCCGGTCGTCAGTGAGTTTCCAGATGTTTTTCCTGACGAGCTTCCTGGCCTTCCTCCGGAGCGGGAGATTGATTTTTCTATTGAGTTGATGCCGGATACGCAGCCTATATCTATTCCTCCCTATAGGATGGCACCAGCTGAGTTGAAGGAGTTGAAGGAGCAGCTGAAAGATTTGCTGGATAAGGGTTTTATCAGGCCCAGCACATCACCCTGGGGAGCGCCGGTATTGTTTGTTAGAAAGAAGGATGGGTCGTTGCGGATGTGTATTGACTACCGGCAGCTGAATAGGGTGACTATTAAGAATAAATATCCCCTTCCCCGGATTGATGACTTGTTTGACCAGCTGCAGGGTGCTAGACACTTTTCAAAGATAGATCTGCGTTCTGGTTATCATCAGGTGCGAGTACGGGAGTCAGATATCCCGAAGACTGCCTTCAGGACTCGGTACGGGCATTATGAGTTCAGAGTTATGTCTTTCGGGCTGACTAATGCTCCAGCAGTATTTATGGATCTGATGAACCGGGTATTTCGGCCATTCCTGGACATGTTTGTTATTGTGTTTATTGATGATATCCTGATTTACTCGCGATCAGCCGAGGAGCATTCAGATCATTTGAGGACGGTACTTGGCATTCTCCGTCAGCAGAAGTTATATGCTAAATTTTCTAAATGCGAGTTCTGGTTGACTTCAGTGGCATTCTTGGGTCATATTGTCGGCGCAGACGGTATTCAGGTCGATACACAGAAGATTGAGGCTGTGCAGAATTGGCCCAGGCCTACTACTCCGACGGAGGTGCGCAGTTTTCTGGGATTGGCTGGGTATTATCGCAGGTTTGTGGAGGATTTCTCTTCTATTGCAGCACCACTGACGAGGCTCACCCAGAAGGCAGCAAAATTCCAGTGGTCAGATGCCTGCGAGCGCAGCTTTCAGATGCTGAAGGAGAGATTGATTACAGCGCCAGTTCTGGCTCTCCCAGAGGGGTCTGATGGGTATGTTGTATATTGTGACGCCTCTGGTATTGGGATAGGATGTGTATTGATGCAGCACGGTCGAGTTATAGCCTATGCTTCCCGGCAGCTCAGACCGCACGAGAAGAACTATCCCACTCATGATCTTGAGTTGGCCGCGGTGATTCATGCTTTGAAGATTTGGCGGCATTATTTATATGGGGTCCACGTTGATATCTATACGGACCATAAGAGTCTCCAGTATATTTTTAAGCAGAAGGAGCTAAATTTGCGGCAGCGGAGATGGCTTGAGCTGCTAAAGGATTATGACGTTGATATTCTGTACCATCCAGGGAAAGCCAACGTGGTAGCTGATGCGCTTAGCCGCAAGTCCGTAGGCAGTCTGGTTGATGTTCCATCTGATAAGAGAGATCTTGTTCGTGATATTCATCAGTTGGCCAGCCTCGGAGTTCGTTTGATAGATTCTGGGGATTCTGGGATTTCTGTTCGCCCGATTGCTGAGTCATCTATTATTCAGGAGGTAAAGCAGCGCCAGATTGAGGATCCTACTTTGATTCAGTACAGGGATGTGGCCCTCAATAAAGCAACGACTCAGTTCGAAATCTCGCCTGAAGGGGTATTATTGTACGACGGCAGGCTCTGTGTACCGGATGTTGCGGGCTTACGGCGGCAGATTATGGGCGAGGCCCATAATGCACGGTATTCTGTTCATCCTGGTTCCACTAAAATGTATCGGGACCTCAGGTGTTTGTATTGGTGGGACGGCATGAAGAAAGATATTGCTGAGTTTGTTAGTCAGTGCCCGAACTGCCAGCAAGTTAAGATCGAACATCAGAAGCCCGGTGGATTATTGCAGGAGATGGAAATTCCAGCCTGGAAATGGGAGATGATTAATATGGATTTTGTTGTTGGATTACCGCGCACTCCACGCAGGTACGACTCTATCTGGGTTGTTGTTGACAGGCTGACGAAATCAGCCCATTTCCTTCCGGTTCGGACTACTTATTCGGCTGAGGACTATGCCAGATTGTATATCAGAGAGATAGTCAGACTTCACGGAGTCCCGATATCTATTATTACTGACCGAGGTACCCAGTTTACAGCAAATTTCTGGAGGTCATTTCAGGAGGGGTTAGGGACTCAGGTGAGTCTCAGTACAGCTTTTCACCCTCAGTCCGACGGGCAGGCCGAGCGCACTATTCAGACGCTCGAAGATATGTTGCGGGCCTGCGTTATTGATTTCAGGGGCAGCTGGGATGATCATCTGCCGCTTATTGAGTTTGCCTATAATAACAGTTATCACTCCAGCATTCAGATGGCTCCGTACGAGGCCCTTTACGGCAGGAGATGCAGGTCTCCTATTGGCTGGTTTGACGTGGGCGAGACTAAGTTGATTGGGCCAGATGTGATCCAGGAGGCTGTAGATAAGGTAAAGCTTATTCGAGAACGATTATTGGCTGCTCAGAGTCGACAGAAAGCTTATGCAGACAGACGACGTCGACCGTTAGAGTTCCGGATTGGCGACTGGGTATTTCTGAAGGTGTCGCCCATGAAGGGGGTCATGAGATTCGGTAAAAAGGGTAAGTTGAGCCCCCGGTACATTGGACCGTATCAGATCGTGCGAAAGATAGGCGAGGTCGCCTATGAGCTAGACTTACCATCCGACTTGGAGGCCGTACACCCGGTGTTTCATGTGTCTATGTTGCGGAAATGTATTGGTGATCCTGCCAGGATATTCCCAGTAGATGACATTCAGGTGACGGAGCAGTTATCTTATGACGAGCAGCCTATATCTATTCTGGATCGGCAGGTGCGGAGACTACGCACTAAAGAAGTGCCCTCCGTCAAAGTTCTGTGGCGCAACAATAATCGGGAGGAGATGACTTGGGAGGCGGAGGACGAGATGAAGAAGAAATATCCCCACCTGTTTCCGACATCCACAGGTAATCTAATTTCTTTTTCAGTTTGTTGTGTTGATTGATAAAATGAACTATGTATGTCATTATTAAAAAGGGACACTCCTGCCTTGATCATAAGACCTTATAAGGTTAACTTAACATTCGGGGACGAATGTTCTTAAGGGGGGGAGAATGTTATGTCCCGTGTTTTCGTATAATTGGAAATCGAGAAATAATTACGACTTGTGTGTTATAAGGACATAATTTGATTTTTGAGAATATGACTATGTTGGTTATGGAATTATTAATGTCAAGACCCCGGGGAAGGCCGAGAATAAATTTGGAGTTTCGGAAATTAGTTTCGGGAATTACAAATCGGGATTTTAATGAATTGGGCCAAGAAGTTGAACAACAAAAATTGAGGCCCAAAGAGATGGGGTGGCCGGCCACAAGGCTTGGCCCAAGCCCCATTTTAAGTGGTCATGTGATTATCACATGACCCTTAATTGAGATATATATCCATTTGCCTTAGAACTTTCAAGAGGATTGAATCAAAACACAAAGAAAATAAGAAGGCACCTCAACAACACCTCTCGGCCGAAGCTAGAGAAAGAGAGAAAGAAAATTTTCTAGCCCTTGTGTTTGATCCAAAAATCTTGTTCTTCTCATATTTAAGAAGTACTCAAGACGCTCTCCGACGTGGTATAATTGGTTTGGCACAAGGATTCCGTTTGCGACAAGTCGGAAAGTTAGTAAAAGGTAAGAATCTTGCCCCTCTAATGTTATAGAATTGCTAGGAATGTGTTAAGGATTGGAAGTGGGCGAGAATCCCGTAATTTTAACGTAAATAGAAAGTCGTGGGTGTGTGTTTGTAGTGTGTTTGGCCGTGAGCCATACATAGGGAAATTGCTTTGAATTGATCTTGTTTAAGTTGGTAGAATGTGTTGTTGTGGCCTTTATATCGTAAATGGTTAATTGGTGAATGAAATTGGTGTTGAGAAAATGATTTTGAGTATTATCGGAAAGCGTATACCTTCGGTATTTTTATGTATATCAATGTATATCTTGGGTGTTATAGACTTTAGATATGAATCTATATCAATGTTGATGAATTCGGAATGAAGCGACGTGAGTTAGAATGTTCGTAGTGCGTTTTAGATGTTTTGAAGAATTTGGGAAAATAATGGATTTTTATGCAATTTCGTGTATGGCATGGTTTGTAATTAGAATGGGATTATATAAGTTTGAATGTGGGAATGCATACAACTATGTGGATGTAGCATTGGAGTTGTGAAGGTTTGAATGAAAAGTTGTCAACTTATGAAATCACGTAAAACTTTGAAACTAGAATGGTGTTATTGTTGTTTGTTTTGGTTGTTGATATGTGGGCTGTTGTAGTGGATAAAATAGGAGCCGAGCTATGCCTCGGGGATGTTAGATTTATAGGGGAAGTGCTGCCGAAATTTCGGTAGGCAATTATGAAGTTAAAGGCATTGATAAACCTAAGGATCTCATTTGGTAACTTTGACCATTTGCAGATTTTTGACGAAACGGGACGGAACTTTTGGAGGAGCTTACGACATCTGAGAGGTATGTAAAGCTTCCCAATTCTTTATTAGGCATATCTTAGGGTGTTAGTTGAATATGTGACCTTCCGGAGCATTTCTGCTCCTCGAAACCCGATCCACAGAAAAGTTACTATTCATTCAATTCTATTGAAGCTTAAAGGCTCCAATTTGGCTAGAATGCCACTATTCGTCCGAAACCTATCGAAATGTGGTCGGGTAACCTAGGAATGATAATGTATGACCTTTGGCATATAAATGCTCGTAGAAACATGTTCGCCACCTCACTTCGACTCGAGGTGGGCCCGCTACCCCAAAATGCCCGATTTGCCCTTCGGGCCACCTTTGATAATAAATTTGTACATATTACTTCGGATCTTTGGAACATCCTCCTACGGGGTAGGTTTGGGCAATCCGATACGCTAACCTACGTTTTGAATTATATGGACCATTTTGGAAACGTCTTGCGAAATGAAACTTTATGTCGACTAAGTATTCGACTATTTTGTAATATGGTGTCATTTATGAATTTACTTTGTTTTGAAACACTATTTTGAAAGACGATTTGCATTTGTTTGCTCACGACTCCGTTCGTGCCTTATTATGACTTCGTTCGCCGGTTCCCGGGCCGGTTTTGATTCGTGCGCCTTATGATAATTCGGCAGTATGCTGTGTTACGGTTCCCAAGGCTTCGCCATAGGGCCGGGTTCCGTTTGGAGTTATGCTGTGATATGGCTCGGGATGCGATACGCTCACCGATGATTATGATTTTGTTCAGGGATGTACGGAGATTTGAAACCTTCTGGTGTTATGCTGTGTGTGGCGCCAGCGTCGGAGTGGCGACCACGTTCTTAAACGTTTGCATGATTTTACTTGCATTATATATATATGTATATGATTTCGATACAGACTTTGACATCTGATTTGCTTTCGATTTTGATTCATATTTCTGTACTCCGTGCTTTACATACTCAGTACATATTCCGTACTGACCCCCTCTCTCCGGGGGCTGCGTTTTATGCCCGCAGGTGCAGATCTTGGTGATCCTCCGCAGTAGGCTCCACTTTTTGCTTCCTCGGAGTACTCTTATTCGATTCGGAGTCCACTTCTGGTATAGACATATGTTGCTGTATATATTTTGTATATTTGGCTGTGCGGGTACGGCGGGGCCCTGTCCCGCCATATGATTCTGTCGGTCTGATAGAGGTCTGTGGACAGGGTTGTGGGTTATGGTCCTTAGGTATGGTTATGTGAACAGGTCGTTGTGTGATTCTCATATACTGAGGCGGCCAGTCCGCATGTTTTGATTAGGCGATTCTATACGCCGAGGCGGCCAGTCCGCGTTTGATATATGTATATATATATTGTCCTGTTAGCCCTGAGTGGCTTTTGTTGGTATTTTCTGCGTGCAGGATATACTGGGTAGTCCGTAAAACAGAGGAAACTCTGCCGAAATTTTTCCTGGAAATGGTCCAAGTCTGTTTATGTAGCCTTACTGGCTTTGGCTAATCGTTTGTATGTAACTGGAATATGTAACCAGGTCTGGGTGCCCAAGTAGGGCGCCAGTCGCGGCCCACGGGGCTGGGTCGTGACAGAATGAATACAATAATGTGGATATAGATTTGGGATTTTGAAGTTTTGAATGAAAAGTTGTCAACTTATGTAATAAGGTAGAACTTTGAAGCTAGAATGATTTGATTATGATTTGTGTTGTTTGATGATGTGTGGGCTGTTGTTGTTGATGTATTTTGAGCCGAGCTAAGTCTCGGGGACGTTAGATTTATAGGGGAAGTGCTGCTGAAATTTCGGTAGGCAAAAATGAAGTTAATGGCATTTTTAAGCCTAAGAATCTCAAATTGGTAACTTTGACCATTTGCAGATTTCGGACGAAACGGGACTTGACTTTTGGGAGAGCATAAGACGTCAGTAAGGTATGTAAGGCTTTCCACTTCTTCGTTTGGCATGTCTTAGTATGTTAGGTGAACATTGGAACCTCCGGAGCATTTCTGCTCCTCGAAACCCGATCCACAGAAAAGTTACTATTCATTCAATTCAATTGAAGCCTAAGGGCTCTATTTTGGCTAGAATGCCACCAATCGTCCGAAACCTATCGAAATGTGATCGGGTCACTTGGTAATGATTATGTATGACCTCTTGGCCTATAAATGTTCGTAAATTATGTTCGCCACCTCAATTTGACTCGAGGTGGGCCCGCTAACCCCGAGACGCCCTAGTTGTCCTATCGGGCTCTCCGTTGGAATAAAGATTGATATGAACCCTTTGATTTCGAAACATTCCTCTATGAGATATGCTTCGATTACTATGATATGTTAAATTACGCTTTTGAGTTATATGCACTACTTTGAAAACGTTTTGTGGAATGAACATTCGTACCAACTAACGATTTGACTATTTTTGGTTTATGAAGGGATATACGAACTCATTATGTTTTGAAAGGCTATTTTGAAATATGTATTG
This sequence comes from Lycium barbarum, assembly GCF_019175385.1. Taxonomy (NCBI): domain Eukaryota; kingdom Viridiplantae; phylum Streptophyta; class Magnoliopsida; order Solanales; family Solanaceae; genus Lycium; species Lycium barbarum. The sequence continues at coordinate 88,957,554 of NC_083340.1, read as the reverse complement.
CATTTGTTTGCTCACGACTCCGCTCGTGCCCTATTATGACTTCGTTCACCGGTTCTCGGGCCGGTTATGATTCGTGCGCCTTATGATAATTCGGCCGTACGCTGTGTTCCGGTTCCCGAGGCCTCGCCATAGGGCCGGGTTCCATTTGGAGTTATGCTGTGATATGGCTCGTGATGCGATACGCTCACCTATGTTGTGTTTGTGTTCGAGGATGTACGGAGATTTGAAACCTTCTGGTGTTATGCTGTGTGTGGCGCCAGCGTCGGAGTGGCGACCACGTTCTTAAGCGTTTGCATGATTTCGTTTGCATTATGTATACGTATATGATTTTGATACGGATTTTGACATACTGATTTGTACTCCACTTTGTCATCTGATTTTCTTTCGGTTTTGGCCCATATTTCTGTACTCCGTGCTTTACATACTCAGTACATATTTCGTACTGACCCCTTTTCTCCGGGGGCTGCGTTTCATGCCCGCAGGTGCAGATATTGGTGATCCTCCACTGTAGGCTTCACTCTTTGCTACTTCGGAGTACTCCTTCTTAACTCGGAGTCCACTTTTGGTACAGACTCCCTTTTGCTATGTATATTCTGTACATTTGACTATTTGGGTACGGCGGGGCCCTGTCTCGCCATATGTCTTTGTTTTGAGTTCGTAGAGGCCTGTAGTCATATATGTGGGGCGAGGGTCCTATATATGTTTGTCTGATTTTGTTTTCTGGTCTTAAAGCGGTCCGTTTGTTTTGATGGCCCTGAATGGCCCTTATGCTTATATTTGCATTTTTGACCGGCGATGTCTATTCCGCCGCTCAGTTTGGATTCGATATGACATTTTGATTTGTGCGACCGCTTAAGACATATTTTGATATAAACTATGTTTGATATGACTTTTATGAAATTCTGAAATAAGTTTGGATTTGGCAATGAATATGTAATTTGGTCTGGGTACCCAAGTAGGGTGCCAGTCGCGGCCCACGGGGCTGGGTCGTGACAAAAGTGGTATCAGAGCAGTCTGTCCTCGGAATGTCTACAGGCCGTGTCTCGTAGAGTCTTGTTTATCGATGTGTTGTGCACCACATCTATAAACAGGAAGCTACAGGGCATTTAGGATGTTACTTTCTTTGGAATCTTAGATCGTGCGATAGAGCTGTGCTGTTAGGGTGATTTTGATCTGACTCGCTATTGTGTTTGCAGTGATGCCTCCGAAGAAGGCAACGGCGGCCCAGAAGGGCAAAGCGAGGATGGGAGAGACTAGTCAGGCACAGCGCGCTACACGGGCTCGTGTCTATGACTTGCCCGAGGTTGTGCCTCGTTCTGAGGGGTCTGCTACACCCCCACTAGTACAGCCTGGAGCAGGACCTTCAGCAGCTCCAGAGGTCCGTGTACCCGCTCCTGAGACTCCAGCTCCTCAGCCAGGGGCGGAGGATAGGACCCTGAGGGAGGCTGTACAGTTATTGACTACACTAGTAGCAGGTCAGGCTCGCAGACGCGGGCGGAGGGACGAGGATGACGATGACAGGCGGGACAGCCTGAGAGTTCGGGAGTTTCTATTATGTGGCCCTCCAGAGTTTTTTGGGTCTAAGCCCGACGAGGACCCCCATGACTTTATTCGGGGGATGCGACGCTCACTGGACTTGGTCAGGGCTTCAGAGACCAAGTCGGTCGAGCTGGCTTCGCACAGACTTCGAGATGTTGCCACCCATTGGTACGAGACTTGGGACCTATCTAGGGGAGAGGGTGCCCCTCCAGCCACTTGGGATCAGTTTGTGACTGCTTTCACCCGCCACTTTCTGCCCCCAGAGTTACGGCGGGCGCGGGCTGATCGATTCTTACATCTGCAGCAGAGGGGTCGGAGTGTTCGCGAGTATAATCTTGAGTTTGATTCTCTGGCCCGATATGCACCGGCCGTGGTAGCAGATATGTCCGATCGGATGCACAGATATGTTATGGGATTGGATCGGTATTTGGTTGATGGCTGTATGGCAGTATCATTGCAGACAGACATGGACTGTCACGACCCAACCCCGTGGGCCGCGACCAGTGCCCTAGCTGGGCACCTATACGTACCCGATATCCAAATTAGCATATTATCAGAATAATAATATAATAATATTAGTGGATGCTACAGAATTTATCAGAAAAAGCAGACTTGGCACACATAGGCCGATAAGGCCATCATAGAACAAAGTATCCCAAACATATGTACAGAACCCACACAGGTGTATCCACAGACCTCTACAGAACATATCATAATCATAAGACGGGACAGGGCCCCGTCATACCCAGAAGAAAGCACATATCCAGATAGCAGTGACAGACTGTACCAAAAGATGGGCTCTGAAGAAGAGAGCGCCCCAAAATAGCAGAAGTGGGATCCTAAACAGATGGATCAGTGAACCTGTCGTCTGTACCTGCGCGGCATGAAAACGCAGCCCCCGAAGAAAGGGGGTTAGTACGAAATATGTACTGAATATGCAAAGCGGAATCACAGAAGTCTAATCATAATGATTACAGAAAATGAGTACAAAATCCAAAGTGTCAAATGCATATTTCCAAAACCGACAGAATGTGTACAGAAACATATGTCATATCATATCATATCCGGTCCCTGCCACGGGACTCGGCAGACAGAATGTAGCCACCCTCCCGACGCTGGTGCCACTATACAGAGGAATCAGAAAAAGGGGCGTGGCCCCGTATCATAATATGTCATATCAAAATGGCCATAACAGATCAGATCAGAATAGGCGTACATGGCACATCATACTCCACAAACCCATGTACGCGTATACCTGCCCCCTCACATCGGGACGCCGCGAACAATGCAGAGAATTACGCTTGACAACATATCCTGGCCCGGGCTCAGTGTGGGAAACATTGGGACATCCACGAATGGAGTAGTGAGAGACTAATGCAATTTAAAAATATAATAAATGTTTTCAAAGACTCGATGAAGCGTATCAAAGACAAACAAATCCAATGGGGTCGGACGGAATCATATTAAATGTATTTCGGATATCATAATAAATTACAGAAGTATAACTTTCCCGAAGTCATTCCGTGTGTCAAAATAATTTATAATATTTAACAGAATATTTAAAATAATATTCGTTAAGCGATTAGTAGGGTAATTAAAACATTTCTTTCAAAAATCGCTTAAAAAGGAAGCTTTAACACATTAGGGGCAAACCCGGAAATAGTGGGCCCACCTCAGAAAAAATAAGGCGGCGGGCTCAAATTGTGCCCTCCAAACATATAATATCATCTACGAAGGTTATACAGACATTCTATGACTTTCTGAGTAATTTAGAGCACAATTGCATAATTTCAGAAAAAGCGTATCAAAATGGCTCAATTCTACTGAAGGAAAAACTGAAATTTTGTCTTGCGGATTCCGAGGGCCAAGAGTTCCTTCGAGGCCCGGATCCGACCCTAATACACTAAGGGCATGCCAAGGGAAGAATTGGGTTTGCTTTACATACGTTTCACGCCCCTTAAGCCTTTCCAAACTCACTTCCCGTTTCGTCGAAAAACTGCAATTGGTCAAGTTTACCAATTGTGAGTTATTAATGCCATTATTACAACTTTAAGCATATTTGGCTACCGAAATTTCGGCAGCACTTCCCCTATACATATGGCACCCCGAGAATTCAACTCGGCTAGAAATCATCAACAACAACCCAAACGACAACATTAACATCAACAAAGAACATTAAGAACACAAATATCCTTCAACTAGACATTTTTCTCACAAGTTGACATAACCTTCATTTCAATCCAAACTTCCACTAATATCAATAATTTCACATTCATCAACAATCAAGATCATCACCATATAGTTCTAGATACATTTCATATCGTTTCCCTTAAGATATACACTCGATATACATAATATACAACTTTCCGCCAAAATCATAACTTATGCAAAACATCAAATCTTTGGCATCCAACTTCATAACAAGTTTCCAACTTCCAAATTCATCAATGATCACCATAATTCACAACCAAACAACTTCATTTCCTTAATGTCGGAAAATCATACTAAAACGACATAAGCTTCTACATTCCAATTCAATACAAACTTATATCATTCTAACTTCATTTACATTACAAACATTACAACAACACTCCAATACTCTAAACAAACTTAATCCATTTCATTCCCAAGTCAAACACACCACACGGCCATATGCTATTTTTCTCCATTCAATCAAATTTATTCCACTTTCATTCTCAACATAAATTCCATCACATTCACAACTAGAATACAACATGAATTCTATACATTTTTGGCTATACAACATGTATATACACACGGCTACAAGCCATATACCAAACCCACATTGCAAACTTCCATTTTTCCATACACTCAACACATTTCTATATACTACAACACAAACAAGACTTCATAACACAATAAAAAGGTAGAAATTCTTACCTTTTCTTCAAGTCTTCTTCACTTGGAGATGTAGTCACTTTGATGATTCTAATGCTCCCCACTCCAATCCAACTATACCAAGTTACAAAGGAACCTTATCTTAGTAGGAAAACCACAAGACATGAATTTTTGGAACAAGATTTTTGGTACCTAATTTTTCCTAGCAAACCCGAAACCCTCTTCTTTCTCCTCTTCTATTTTTTTGTTCTTGGTTATCTCCTTTCATACTTATCATAGTCTTCAATTATATAAGTATTGAAGTGCTTGGTCACATGACCAAGCACATGACCTATAAAATGGGCTTGGACCAAGCCAAAGTGGCCGGCCAAGCACCCCATTTTGGGCCTCACTTTGCTTTAATTTTTTTTTTGAGCCCAATACTTATGGATCACATTTTGTAATTCCCGAAACTAATTTCCAAAATTCCAAAATTACCCTTAGCCTTGTCCCACACTTTCATGATTCTATTCTTTCATGCATAACTCTTATGTTCAACAAAATATCAAATTTGACCTTATATCTCAAAAATCCAATATAATTCAAGTTTCTCCAAACGTGTGAAAACACGGGATATAACATCCTCCCCCCCTTTAGAACATTCGTCCTCGAATGTAAAATTAATCTTATAGGGTTGGAAAATACTTTGGGGGAGTTCATACTTACAACAACACATAGGACATACGATTGACATTGAAATGAAATTAAGCAGGATTTAAGTTTACCTGTGGGCATAGGGAACAATTGAGGATATTTCTTCTTCATTTCCTCTTCTGCCTCCCATGTCATTTCCTCCCTATTATCGTTCCGCCACAGAACCTTAACAGAGGCTACATCTTTATTCCGGAGCCTCCTTACCTGACGATCCAGAATAGATACGGGCTGCTCTTCGTACGATAGTTGCTCCGTCACCTGAATATCATCCGCAGGGAATATTCTAGAAGGGTCACCAATGCATTTGCGGAGCATAGACACATGGAATACCGGATGTACCGCTTCCAAATCAGATGGCAAATCTAACTCATAGGCGACATTTCCAACCTTCCGAACAATCTGATAAGTCCCAATATAACGCGGACTGAGCTTACCCTTTCTGCCGAACCGCATCACGCCTTTCATAGGCGATACCTTCAGAAATACCCAATCGCCTACCTGAAACTCCAACGGTCGACGCCGTTTATCCGCGTATGACTTCTGTCGACTCTGGGCTGCCAACAGTCGCTCTCGAATAAGTTTTACCTTGTCCACGGCCTGCTGGACCATATCTGGGCCAATCAACTCTGACTCGCCAATATCAAACCAGCCAATCGGCGATCTGCATTTCCTGCCATATAGAGCCTCGTACGGAGCCATCTAGATGCTGGAATGGTAACTGTTATTATATGCAAACTCAATCAATGGCAAGTGATCATCCCAGCTGCCTCTGAAATCAATAACGCAGGCCCGCAACATATCCCCCAGCGTCTGTATAGTGCGCTCGGCCTGTCCGTCACTCTGAGGATGAAATGCTGTGCTCAGACTCACCTGAGTCCCTAGGCCCTCCTGAAACGACCTCCAAAAACGCGCCGTAAACTGGGCGCCTCTGTCAGAAATAATAGATATAGGAACTCCGTGAAGCTTCACAATCTCCTTAATATAGAGCCTGGCATAATCCTCGGCGGAATAGGTAGTCCTGACGGGAAGAAAATGGGCTGATTTCGTCAGCCTATCAACGACAACCCAGATGGAATCATACTTCCGTGGAGTGCGAGGCAAACCTGTAATGAAGTCCATATTAATAACCTCCCACTTCCAAGTCGGGATTTCCATCTCCTGCAACAGTCCACCTGGCTTCTGATGCTCAATCTTGACCTGCTGACAATTAGGGCACTCGGCGACGAACTCTGCAACATCCCGCTTCATACCGTCCCACCAGTATAAGCATCGGAGATCATGGTACATCTTCGTAGACCCAGGATGGACCGAGTAGCGAGCATAATGTGCCTCGCTCATAACCTGCTGCCGAAGGCCTGCAATATCAGGTACACACAGCCTGCCTCTGTATAACAAAGTGTCGTCCGGTGAAAGCTTGAACGGAGTCTCCTCCTTATCATAGGCTGTGTCCCTGTACCGAGCTAAGACAGGATCTTTATATTGACGCCTTTTAATATCGTCCCTGATGGATGACTCAGAAACCCCTCGAACAGAAATCCGTGTATCTCCAGAATCGGCTAGACGAACCCCGAGACTAGCCAACTGCTGAATATCATAGGCTATCTCTCTCCTGTCTGGCTGTAAGTCGGCCAAACTGCCCATAGACTTCCGACTGAGTGCATCCGCAACAACATTAGCCTTACCCGGATGATACAGAATATCTACATCATAATCTTTCAGAAGCTCCAGCCACCTCCGCTGCCGCAAATTAAGCTCTCTCTGTCTGAAAATATACTGGAGACTCTTATGATCAGTATAGATATCCACATGAACGCCATATAAATAGTGTCTCCATATCTTCAGAGCATGAATCACCGCTGCGAGCTCCAGATCGTGGGTAGGATAATTCTTCTCATGCTTTTTGAGCTGCCGGGAAGCATACGCTATAACTCTGCCGTGCTGCATCAATACACAGCCTAACCCCATGCCAGAAGCGTCACAATAAATAACATACCCGTCCGGTCCCTCTGGAAGAGTCAGAACTGGGGCTGTAGTCAGCTTCTCCTTCAGCAACTGGAAGCTCCGTTCACAAGCGTCAGACCACTGGAACTTAGCTCCCTTCTGAGTCAGCCTTGTCAAAGGCGCTGAAATCGAAGCAAACTTCTCCACAAACCTCCTGTAATAACCTGCTAACCCCAGGAAACTGCGTACCTCTGTGGGCGTCGTAGGTCTGGGCCAATTCTTCACGGCCTCAATCTTCTGTGTGTCCACCCGGACACCATCAGCTGCAATAATATGCCCCAAGAAGGCCACTGAAGACAGCCAGAATTCGCACTTAGAAAATTTCGCATATAACTTCTGATGCCGGAGTACCCCTAATACCGATCTCAGATGATCTGCGTGCTCCGCCTCAAACCGAGAATAAACCAGGATATCATCAATGAATACAATTACAAACATATCCATGAATGGCCTGAATACCCGGTTCATCAAATCCATGAATATTGCGGGAGCATTTGTCACCCCAAAAGACATAACCCTGAACTCGTAATGCCCATATCGGGTCCGGAAAGCTGTCTTAGGGATATCGGCCTCTCGTACTCGCACCTGGTGGTAACCGGATCGAAGATCTATCTTCGAAAAACACTTAGCGCCCTGCAGCTGATCAAACAAATCATCAATCCTGGGGAGGGGGTATTTATTCTTTATAGTTACCTTATTCAGCTGCCGATAATCAATACACATACGCAGCGACCCGTCCTTCTTACGTACAAATAATACCGGGGCTCCCCAAGGCGAAGTACTGGGTCTGATGAAGCCCTTATCCAACAAATCTTTCAGCTGCTCCTTCAATTCCTTTAACTCTGCAGGCGCCATTATATACGGAGGAATAGAGATAGGCTGAGTGTCTGGGAGTAAGTCAATAGAGAAGTCTATCTCCCGCTCTGGAGGAAGACCTGGAAGTTCGTCGGGAAAAACATCTGGAAACTCATTAATCACGGGGACTGACTGAAGTGTCGGCGTCTCAGCGTCCAAGTCTTGCACCCGAACCAGATGATAGATACAACCTTTTCTGATCATTTTCTTTGCCTTAAGGTATGAAATAAACTTACCTTTCGGCGATGCTGTATTACCAGCCCAATTTATAACTGGCTCCCCGGGAAACTGGAAGCGAACCACCTTATTCTGGCAGTCAACATTAGCATAACAGGAAGCTAGCCAGTCCATACCCATAATAACATCAAATTCAGTCATATCTAACTCTACCAGATCTGCCTTAGTATCACGGCCACATACAATCACGGAACAGTCTTTATAAACCTGTTTCGCTACAATAAAGTCCCCTATCGGTGTGGCTACCTCAAATGGCTCTATAGATTCAGACATAATACTAATTTTACCGGTAACAAGAGGTGAAATATATGATAAAGTCGAACCTGGATCAATTAATGCATACACAGACCGAGAGAAGACCAATAAAGTACCTGTAACGACATTAGGAGATGCCTCCTGATCCTGGCGACTGGCCAAAGCATAAATGCGGTTCGAAGGACCGCTAATACCAGAAGCTCCACCACGGCCTTTGCCGCGACCCGCTGGTGCTGGAAAACCCTGCCCCGTTGGGCGCATAGCCACTGACGAAGATGAAGACCCAGCGGCTGATCCGGTAGGCTGCGCTGCACCACCCGAACTACCCTTATACGGGCAATCTCTCACAGAATGGCCCTGACGGCCACAAGAAAAGCACGCACCGGTGGCTCTGTAGCACTCTCCCGTATGGTATCTGCCGCAAAAAGAACACTGAACCCTGGGTGGCCTCATCTGACCAGAACCCCTATCTGTCCGTGAACCTGAAACCCTGGAGCTCTGGCCTGCTCCTGAATACCCTGGGCTATCAAATCTACGACCGGTAGGCTGGGGAGGCGCGCTCTGCGCCGGCTGAGATGAAAATCTGCTAGGCTGCTGCGGCTGTTGGGGCTGTCTGCCCCGAAAATCTCCAGATGACCTGGCCCTCTTGGGCTGTCTCCGATCCTGGCCCCTGTCAGGCTGGTGTCCTCCTCTGCCCCGATCCTCCATGCCCTGGGCATGGGCCTGGATACGGGCAATGTCCATACCGGGCTGAGCAGCCAATACTAAGCAGCTATCAACAAAATACCGATCCAGCCCCATAATATATCTGTGCATCCGGTCCGCCATAGTAGCCACCACAGTAGGTGCATATCGGGCCAAGGAATCAAACTCCAAACTATAGTCCCGGATACTGCGGCCCTTCTGCCTCAATAATAAGAATCTATCAGATCTGGCTCGTCGCAACTATGGGGGCAGAAAATGTCCAAGAAATGCCTGAGAAAAATCGCCCCAAACTGCTGGAGGAGCGCCGTCCCCCCTGGATAGCCCCCATGACTCGTACCAGTTTGCCGCCACATCATATAACCGGTACGAAGCTAACGCGACTGACTCTGTCTCGGAAGCATTAATCAAATCTAGAGTGCGTCGCATCTTCCTGATAAACTCCTCGGGATCCTCCTCGGGCTTTGTCCCGAAGAACTCTGGAGGGTTACAAGTCAAAAACTCACGGGCTCTCGAACTATCACGTCTGACCGCCCGGTCACCTCCCAGTCCATGCCCCTGAACCTGCCCTGCCACAAGTCTAGTCAGCAACTGGACTGCCTCCCTCATAGACTGATCCTCAGTGCCTTGCCGTGGAGCTGGAGGCTCCGGTACTGGAACTGCGGGAGCTGGCGGTGGAGCCGCCCCCCGATCTGCGGTTGCGGCCGCCCCAATCTCCTCCACGAGTGGCGGTGTAGACGAACCCTCTGTCTGGGGCAAAGTCCCCGGAGCAATATGTGCCTGGGCCCTGGTAATCCTCTGGACCCGGCTAGTCTCTCCCAAGGCTGCTGACTTGGCCTTTTGGGCCGCTGTTGCCTTTTTTGGAGGCATATCTGCAAACATAGCCACTCGTTAGGGAGGGGTCATCCTGATAACACAGCTCTATCGCACGATCTAAGACAGAAAGAAGGGTAGTATCCTAAATGCCCTGTAGCCTCCTGTTTATAGGCGTGGTGCACAACACACCGATAAACAAGACTCTACTAGACACGGTCTGTGGACATTCCGAGGACGAACTGCTCTGATACCACTTTTGTCACGACCCAACCCCGTGGGCCGCGACCAGTGCCCTAGCTGGGCACCTATACGTACCCGATATCCAAATTAGCATATTATCAGAATAATAATATAATAATATTAGTGGATGCTACAGAATTTATCAGAAAAAGCAGACTTGGCACACATAGGCCGATAAGGCCATCATAGAACAAAGTATCCCAAACATATGTACAGAACCCACACAGGTGTATCCACAGACCTCTACAGAACATATCATAATCATAAGACGGGACAGGGCCCCGTCATACCCAGAAGAAAGCACATATCCAGATAGCAGTGACAGACTGTACCAAAAGATGGGCTCTGAAGAAGAGAGCGCCCCAAAATAGCAGAAGTGGGATCCTAAACAGATGGATCAGCGAACCTGTCGTCTGTACCTGTGCGGCATGAAAACGCAGCCCCCGAAGAAAGGGGGTCAGTACGAAATATGTACTGAATATGCAAAGCGGAATCACAGAAGTCTAATCATAATGATTACAGAAAATGAGTACAAAATCCAGAGTGTCAAATGCATATTTCCAAAACCGACAGAATGTGTATAGAAACATATGTCATATCATATCATATCATATCATATCCGGTCCCTGCCACGGGACTCGGCAGACAGAATGTGGCCACCCTCCCGACGCTGGTGCCACTATCCAGAGGAATCAGAAAAATGGGCGTGGCCCCGTATCATAATATGTCATATCAAAATGGCCATAACAGATCAGATCAGAATAGGCGGACATGGCACATCATACTCCACAAACCCATGTACGCGTATACCTGCCCCCTCACATCGGGACGCGGCGAACAATGCAGAGAATTACGCTTGACAACATATCCTGGCCCGGGCTCAGTGTGGGAAACATTGGGACATCCACGAATGCAGTAGTGAGAGACTAATGCAATTTAAAAATATAATAAATGTTTTCAAAGACTCGATGAAGCGTATCAAAGACAAACAAATCCAATGGGGTCGGACGGAATCATATTAAATGTATTTCGGATATCATAATAAATTACAGAAGTATAACTTTCCCGAAGTCATTCCGTGTGTCAAAATAATTTATAATATTTAACAGAATATTTAAAATAATATTCGTTAAGCGATTAGTAGGGTAATTAAAACATTTCTTTCAAAAATCGCTTAAAAAGGAAGCTTTAACACATTAGGGGCAAAACCGGAAATAGTGGGCCCACCTCAGAACAAATAAGGCGGCGGGCTCAAATTGTGCCCTCCAAACATATAATATCATCTACGAAGGTTATACAGACATTCTATGACTTTCTGAGTAATTTAGAGCACAATTGCATAATTTCAGAAAAAGCGTATCAAAATGGCTCAATTCTACTGAAGGAAAAACTAAAATTTTGTCTTGCGGATTCCGAGGGCCAAGAGGTCCTTCGAGGCCCGGATCCGACCCTAATACACTAAGGGCATGCCAAGGGAAGAATTGGGTTTGCTTTACATACGTTTCACGCCCCTTAAGCCTTTCCAAACTCACTTCCCGTTTCGTCGAAAAACTGCAATTGGTCAAGTTTACCAATTGTGAGTTATTAATGCCATTATTACAACTTTAAGCATATTTGGCTACCGAAATTTCGGCAGCACTTCCCCTATACATATGGCACCCCGAGAATTCAACTCGGCTAGAAATCATCAACAACAACCCAAACGACAACATTAACATCAACAAAGAACATTAAGAACACAAATATCCTTCAACTAGACATTTTTCTCACAAGTTGACATAACCTTCATTTCAATCCAAACTTCCACTAATATCAATAATTTCACATTCATCAACAATCAAGATCATCACCATATAGTTCTAGATACATTTCATATCGTTTCCCTTAAGATATACACTCGATATACATAATATACAACTTTCCGCCAAAATCATAACTTATGCAAAACATCAAATCTTTGGCATCCAACTTCATAACAAGTTTCCAACTTCCAAATTCATCAATGATCACCATAATTCACAACCAAACAACTTCATTTCCTTAATGTCGGAAAATCATACTAAAACGACATAAGCTTCTACATTCCAATTCAATACAAACTTATATCATTCTAACTTCATTTACATTACAAACATTACAACAACACTCCAATACTCTAAACAAACTTAATCCATTTCATTCCCAAGTCAAACACACCACACGGCCATATGCTAATTTTCTCCATTCAATCAAATTTATTCCACTTTCATTCTATACATTTTTGGCTATACAACATGTATATACACACGGCTACAAGCCATATACCAAACCCACATTGCAAACTTCCATTTTTCCATACACTAAACACATTTCTATATACTACAACACAAACAAGACTTCATAACACAATAAAAAGGTAGAAATTCTTACCTTTTCTTCAAGTCTTCTTCACTTGGAGATGTAGTCACTTTGATGATTCTAATGCTCCCCACTCCAATCCAACTATACCAAGTTACAAAGGAACCTTATCTTAGTAGGAAAACCACAAGACAAGAATTTTTGGAACAAGATTTTTGGTACCTATTTTTTCCTAGCAAACCCGAAACCCTCTTCTTTCTCCTCTTCTATTTTTTTGTTCTTGGTTATCTCCTTTCATACTTATCATAGTCTTCAATTATATAAGTATTGAAGTGCTTGGTCACATGACCAAGCACATGACCTATAAAATGGGCTTGGACCAAGCCAAAGTGGCCGGCCAAGCACCCCGTTTTGGGCCTCACTTTGCTTCAATTTTTTTTTGAGCCCAATACTTATGGATCACATTTTGTAATTCCCGAAACTAATTTCCAAAATTCCAAAATTACCCTTAGCCTTGTCCCACACTTTCATGATTCTATTCTTTCATGCATAACTCCTATGTTCAACAAAATATCAAATTTGACCTTATATCTCAAAAATCCAATATAATTCAAGTTTCTCCAAACGTGTGAAAACACGGGATATAACATGGACATTGCCCGACTCCAGGCCTATGCGATGGGTATGGAGGACCGTCGCAGGTCTGATCCTTCTGGCAGAGATCGAGATAGGAGGCCGCCCAAGAGGGCTAGGTCCGCAGGCTATTCTGGAGATTCTCGAGGCGGACAGCCTCAGCAGCAGCAGTCAGATAGACCTTTTCCTCCGTCTGGTCGGAGTACTCAGTCAGGTAGCCGGAGATTTGACAGTGCAGGACCGTCTGGGGCCGGTCAGGGCTCCAGAACGGCAGGTTCACAGGTATCCAAGGGTCCCAGCCAGGCCAGACCACCCAGGCCCCGTTGTCCTCATTGCGGGAAGTCTCATCCTGGGAAGTGTTATCGAGCTACTGGAGCTTGCTTTTCTTGTGGTGGTCAGGGCCACTTTATGAGAGACTGTCCGTTGGCGAGCGGTTCTGGTAGTGTGGCTCAGCCGACAGGGTCAGCCGCCGGTTCTTCTTCTGCTCCATCTGTTGCACGCCCTGGAGGGTGAGGTATGCCAGCATCGGCAGGACGCGGTCGAGGCCGCGGTGGCGTTTCAGGTTCTAGCGGTCCCTCGAACCACATATATGCTTTGGCCAGCCGCGAGGATCAGGAGGCTTCGCCAAACGTCGTCACAGGTACATTACTGGTTTTCTCCAGGTCTGTATATCCATTGATTGACCCTGGCTCTACTTTATCATATATTTCCCCGCTCGTTGCTAGTAAAATTGGGATAGTGTCTGAGCCTATAGAGCCATTTGAGGTAGCTACGCCAGTTGGGGATTTTTTTATAGCGAGACAAATCTATAGAGATTGTTCTGTGACCATTTATGATCGTAGCACTAAGGCTGATTTGATAGAGTTAGACATGCTTGAGTTTGACGTCATTATGGGTATGGACTGGTTGTCTTTCTGTTATGCTAATGTCGACTGCCAGAAAAAGGTAGTCCGTTTTCAGTTTCTAGGGGAACCAGTTATAGAGTGGTTCGGATCTACAGCATCGCCGAGGGGTAAGTTTATTTCATACCTCAAGGCTAAGAAGATGATCCAGAAGGGTTATATCTATCATTTGGTTCGTGTGCACGATATTGCAGCGGAGATACCTACCCTTCAGTCTGTTCCGGTAGTCAGTGAGTTTCCAGATGTTTTTCCTGACGAGCTTCCTGGCCTTCCGCCTGAGTGAGAGATTGATTTTACTATAGAGTTGATGCCGGATACGCAGCCTATATCTATTCCTCCGTACAGGATGGCACCGGCTGAGTTGAAAGAGTTGAAGGAGCAGCTGAAAGATTTGTTGGATAAGGGCTTTATCAGACCCAGCACATCACCCTGGGGAGCGCCGGTATTGTTTGTCAGAAAGAAAGATGGGTCATTGCGGATGTGTATCGACTACCGGCAGCTAAATAAGGTGACCATAAAGAATAAATATCCCCTCCCCCGGATTGATGACTTGTTTGATCAGCTGCAGGGTGCTAAATATTTTTCGAAGATAGATCTGCGCTCAGGTTATCATCATGTGCGAGTACGGGAGTCAGATATCCCGAAGACCGCTTTCAGGACCCGGTATGGGCATTATGAGTTCAGAGTTATGTCTTTCGGGCTGACTAATGCTCCAGCAGTATTTATGGATCTGATGAACCGGGTATTTCGGCCTTTTCTGGATATGTTTGTTATTGTGTTTATTGATGATATTTTGATTTACTCGCGATCAGCCGAGGAGCATTCAGATCATTTGAGGACGGTACTTGGCGTTCTCCGTCAGCAGAAGTTATATGCTAAATTCTCTAAATGTGAATTCTGGTTAACTTCTGTGGCATTCTTGGGCCATATTGTCGGCGCAGATGGTATTCGGGTCGATACGCAGAAGATTGAGGCTGTGCAGAATTGGCCCAGGCCTACTACTCCAACAGAGGTGCGCAATTTTCTTGGATTGGCCGGGTATTATCGCAGGTTCGTGGAGGATTTTTCTTCTATTGCAGCACCACTGATGAGGCTTACCCAGAAAGCAGCAAAATTCCAGTGGACAGATGCCTGCGAGCGCAGCTTTCAGATGCTGAAGGAGAGATTGATTACAGCACCAGTTTTGGCTCTTCCAGAGGGATCTGACGGGTATGTTGTCTATTGTGACGCCTCTGGTATGGGGATAGGTTGTGTATTGATGCAGCACGGTCGAGTTATAGCCTATGCTTCCTGGCAGCTCAGACCGCATGAGGAGAACTATCCCACTCATGATCTTGAGTTGGCCGCGGTAATCCATGCTTTGAAGATTTGGCGGCATTATTTATATGGGGTCCATGTTGATATTTATACGGACCATAAGAGTCTCCAGTATATTGTTAAGCAGAAGGATCTAAATTTGCGGCAACGGAGATGGTTTGAGCTACTAAAGGACTACGACGTTGATATTCTGTACCATCCGGGGAAAGCCAATGTGGTAGCTGACGCGCTTAGCCGCAAATCCGTGGGCCGTCTGGCTGATGTTTCATCTGATAAGAGAGATTTGGTTTGTGATATTCATCAGCTGGCCGGCCTCGGAGTTCGTTTGGTGGATTCTGGAGATTCTGGGATTTCTGTTCGTCCAGTTGCTGAGTCATCTATTATTCAGGAGGTAAAGCAGCGCCAGTTTGAAGATCCTCTTTTGACTCAGTACAGAGATGTGGCCCTTAGTAAAGCAAAGACTCAGTTTGAAATCTCGCCTGAAGGTGTATTATTGTACGACGGCAGATTCTGTGTACCGGACGTTGCGGGCTTACGTCGGCAGATTATGGGCGAGGCACATAATGCACGATATTCTGTTCATCCTGGTTCCACTAAGATGTATCGGGATCTCAGGTGTTTGTATTGGTGGGACGGCATGAAGAAAGATATTGCCGAGTTTGTTAGCCAGTGCCCGAACTGCCAGTAAGTTAAGATCGAGCATCAAAAGCCCGGTGGATTGTTACAGAAAATGGAGATTCCAGCCTGGAAATGGGAGATGATTAATATGGACTTCATTGTTGGGTTGCCGCGTACTCTACACAGGTACGACTCTATTTGGGTTATTGTGGACAGGCTGACGAAATCAGCCCATTTCCTTCCGGTCCGGACTACTTATTCGGCTGAGGATTATGCTAGATTGTATATCAGAGAGATAGTCAGACTTCACGGAGTCCCTGTATCTATTATTACTGACCGAGGTGCCCAGTTTATAGCTAATTTCTGGAGGTCATTTCAGGAGGGATTAGGGACTCAGGTGAGCCTCAGTACAACGTTTCATCCTCAGACCGACGGGCAGGCCGAGCGCACTATTCAGACGCTCGAAGATATGTTGCGAGCCTGCGTTATTGATTTCAGGGGCAGCTGGGATGATCATTTGCCGCTTATAGAGTTTGCCTACAATAACAGTTATCACTCCAGCATTCAGATGGCTCCGTACGAGGCCCTTTATGGCAGGAGATGCAGATCTCCTATTGGCTGGTTTGACGTTGGCGAGACTAAGATGATTGGGCCAGATGTGATCCAGGAAGCTGTAGACAAGGTAAAGCTTATTCGGGAACGATTATTGGCTGCTCAGAGTCGACAGAAAGCTTATGCTGATAGACGACGTCGACCATTAGAGTTCCAGATTGGTGACTGGGTATTCCTGAAGGTGTCGCCCATGAAGGGTGTTATGAGATTTGGCAGAAAGGGTAAGTTGAGCCCGCGGTATATTGGGCCGTATCAGATTGTTCGGAGAATAGGCGCAGTAGCCTACGAGCTAGACTTACCATCCGATTTGGAGGTTGTACACCCGGTATTTCATGTGTCTATGCTGCAGAAGTGCATTGGTGATCCTTCCAGGATATTCCCAGTGGATGACCTTCAGGTAACGGAGCAGTTGTGTTATATCCCGTGTTTTCGTATAATTGGAAATCGTGAAGTAATTATGACTCGGGTGTTAGAAGGACCTAATTTAATTTTTGTGAATATGACTATGTTGGTTGTGAAATCTTTAATGCTAAGCCCTCGGGGAAGGCCGAGGATAAATTTGGAATTTCGGAAATTAGTTTCGGAAATTACAAATCGGGACTTTTCAAGAAGTGGGCCAAAGAAATAAAAAATTACAATTGAAGCCCAAAGGAAAGAGAGGGGCCGGCCAAGCCCATTTTTAAAGAGAGGGGCCGGCCAAGCCCATATATATCACTTGAAGTCTTAGTAATTTAGATCAAATCAAAAAAAAAAAATCAAGAACACACAAAGGAAAGGGGCATTCGGCCGAATAGTGAAGAGAAAGAAAGAAAAAATTCCAAGCTTTCTTGTGATCCAAAAATCTTGTTCTTCTCATATTTGTGAAGTACTCAAGGCCCTCTTGAACGGGGTATAATTAGTTTGGCGTAAAATCGACGTTTGCGACAAGTCGGGGTTTCAAGGAAAGGTATGAATTTTGTCCCCTTTTTGTTATAGAATTGATGTGAATGTGTTAAGCATTGGAAGTAGATGGAGATCCCGTAATTTTAACGCAAATAGAAAGTCGTGGGTGTGTGTGTGTAGTGTGTTTGGCCGTGAGTTATGGAAGGAAAGAAATGGTATGAATTGATCTTGTTTAAGTTGGCATAATGTGTTGTTGTGACCCTTAGATCGTAATTGATTGATTGTTGAATTAAATTGGCGATGGAAAACGAATTCGGATATTATCGGAAAGTGTATATCCTTGGTATTCTTATGTATATCAATGTATATTTTGGGGTGCTATAGACTTTAGATATGAATCTATATCGATGTTGACGAATTCGGATTGAAACGACGTTAGTTAGAATGTTCGTCGTGAATTTTAATGTTTTGAAGAATTATGGAACTAATGGATTTTGGTGCAATTTCGTGTATGGTTTGAATTGTAATGAGAATGTGGTTGTATAAGTTTGAATGTGGGAATGAATACAAATAGGTAGATATAGAATTGGAATTTTGAAAGTTTGAATGGAAAGTTGCCAACTTTAGAAATCATGTAGAACTTTAAAGCTAGAATGGCTTGATTGTTGTTTATATTGTTTGGTTGATGTGTGGGCTGTTGTGGTTGGTTAATTTGAGCCGAGCTACGCCTCGGGGATGTTAGATTTATAGGGGAAGTGCTGCCGAAATTTCGGTAGGCAAATATGGAGTTAAAGGCATTTTTGAGCCTAAGAATCTCATTTGGTAACTTTGACCATTTGCAGATTTTTGACGAGACGGGACGGGACTTTTGGAGGAGCTTACGACATCTGAGAGGTATGTAAAGCTTCCCAATTCTTTATTTGGCATATCTTAGTGTGTTAGTTGAATATGAGACCTTCCGGAGCATTTCTGCTCCTCGAAACCCGATCCACAGGAAAGTTACTATTCATTCAATTCGATTGAAGCCTAAAGGCTCCCTTTTGGCTAGAATGCCATTATTCGTCCGAAACCTATCGAAATGTGGTCGGGTAACCTAGAAATGATTATGTATGACCCTTGGCATATAACTGCTCGTAAAAATATGTTCACCACCTCACTTCGACTCGAGGTGGGTCCGCTACCCCAAAATGCCCGATTTGCCCTTCGGGCCATCTTTGAGAATAGAGTTGAACATACCACTTCTGATCTTTGGAACATCCTTCCACGGGGTATGTTTGGACTATTCGATGCACTAATCCAGGTTGTGAACTATATGGACCATTTTGGAATCGTTTTGCAAAATGAAACCTTATGTCGACTAAGTATTCGACTATTTTGTAATAGGATATGATTTATGAGTTTACTTTGTTTTGAAACACTATTTCGAAATACGATTTGCATTTGTTTGCTCACGACTCTGCTCGTGCCTTATTATGACTTCGTTCACCGGTTCCCGGGCCGGTTTTGATTCGTGCGTTTTATGATAATTCGGCCGTATGCTGTGTTACGGTTCCCAAGGCTTCGCCATAGGGCCGGGTTCCGTTTGGAGTTATGCTGTGATATGGCTCGGGGTGCGATACGCTCACCGATGATTATGATTATGTTCGGGGATGTACGGAGATTTGAAACCTTCTGGTGTTATGCTGTGTGTGGTGCCAGCGTCGGAGTGGCGACCACGTTCTTAAGCGTTTGCATGATTTTATTTGCATAAAATATATGTATATGATTCCGATACAGATTTTGACATACCAGTTTGTACCCCACTTTGACATTTGATTTGCTTTCGGTTTTGATCCATAATTCTGTACTCCGTGCTTTACATACTCAGTACATATTTCGTACTGACCCCCTCTCTCCGGGGGCTGCGTTTTATGCCCGCAGGTGCAGACATCGGCGATCCTCCGCAGTAGGCTTCACTTCTTGCTTTCCGGAGTACTTTTACTTGATCCGGAGCCCACTCTTGGTACAGACTCCTCCACTTTGTATATGTACTTTGTATATTTGACAGTTTGGGTACGGCGGGGCCCTGTCTCGCCATATGTCATGTTTTGAATTCGTAGAGGTCTGTAGTCATCTTTGTGGGGCGAGGGTCCTATGTGTATGTTGTCTGATTTTGCTTTCGGGTCTTAAAGCGGTCTGTTTGATATGATGGCCCCAAATGGCCCCTTTTGTATATATTTGTATTTTGACCGGCGATGTCTATTCCGCCGCTTTGTTTGAGTTTGATTTGATATGACCGCTTAAGACATTTTTTTCGATATAAATTATGTGTGATATAACTTTTGGAAAATCCTGAAATAAGTTTGGGTTCGGAAATGAATATGCGATTTGGTCTGGGTACCCAGGTAGGGTGCCAGTCGCGGCCCACGGGGCTGGGTCGTGACAAAAGTGGTATCAGAGCGGTTTGTCCTCGGAATGTCTACAGGCCGTGTCTCGTAGAGTCTTGTTTATCGATGTGTTGTGCACCACATCTATAAACGGGAAGCTACAGGGCATTTAGGATGTTACTTTCTTTGTAATCCTAGATCGTGCGATAGAGCTGTGCTATTAGGATGATTTTGATCTAACTCGCCTTCGTGTTTGCAGTGATGCCTCCGAAGAAGGCAACGGCAGCCCAGAAGGGCAAGGCGAGGATTGGGGAGACTAGCCAGGCATAGCGAGCTACCCGGGCTCGTGTATATGATTTGCCTGAGGATGTGCCACAGTCTGAGGGGTCTGCTACACCCCCACTAGTACATCCTGGAGCAGGACCTTCGGCAGCTCCAGAGGTCCGTGTACCCGCACCTGAGACTCCAGCTCCTCAGCCAGGGGCGGAGGATCGGACCCTGAGAGAGGCTGTGCAGTTGCTGACTACGCTGGTAGCAGGGCAGGCTCGCAGACGCGGGCGGAGGGACGACGATGATGATGACAGGCGGGACAGCCTGAGAGTTCGGGAGTTTTTGCTATGTGGCCCTCCAGAGTTCTTCGGGTCTAAGCCCGACGAGGACCCCCACGACTTTATTCGGGGGATGCGACGCTCACTGGACTTGGTCAGGGCTTCAGAGACCGAGTCGGTTGAGCTGGCTTCGCACCGGCTTCGAGATGTGGCTACCCACTGGTACGAGACTTGGGAGTTGTCTAGGGGAGAGGGTGCCCCTCCAGCCACTTGGGATCAGTTTGTGACAGCATTCACCCGCCACTTTTTGCCCCCAGAGTTACGGCGGGCACGGGCTGATCGATTCTTACGTCTGCAGCAGAGGGGTCGGAGTGTTCGCGAGTATAACCTTGAGTTTGATTCTCTGGCCCGATATGCACCGGCCGTGGTAGCAGATATGTCCGATCGGATGCACAGATATGTTATGGGATTGGACCGGTATTTGGTTGATAGTTGTATGGCAGTGTCATTGCAGGCAGACATGGACATTTCCCGGCTTCAGGCCTATGCGATGGGTATGGAGGACCGTCGCAGATCTGATCCTGCTGGCAGAGATCGAGACAGGAGGCCGCCCAAGAGGGCTAGATCCGTGGGTTATTCAGGGGATTCTCGAGGCGGACAGCCTCAGCAGCAGCAGCAGTCTGATAGATATTTTCCTCCTTCCGGCCGGGGTACTCAGTCAGGTAGCCGGAGATTCGATAGTACAGGACCGTCTGGGGCCGGTCAGAGCTCCAGAGTGGCAGGTTCACAGGTACCCAGGGGTCCCAGCCAGGCCAGACCACCCAGGCCCCGTTGTCCTCATTGCGGAAAGTCTCATCCCGGGGAGTGTTACCGAGCGACTGGAGCTTGCTTTTCGTGTGGTGGTCAGGGCCACTTTATGAGAGATTGTCCATTGGCTAGCGGTTCTGGTAGTGCTGCTCAGCAGACAGGGTCAGCCGCCGGTTCTTCTTCTGCTCCATCAGTTGCACGCCCTGGAGGGCGAGGTATTCCAGCACCGGCAGGACGCGGTCGAGGCCGCGGTGGCGCTTCAGGTTCTAGCGGTCCCTCGAACCGCATATATGCTTTGGCCAGCCGCCAGGATCAGGAGGCTTCGCCAAACGTTGTCACAGGTACATTACTGGTTTTCTCCAGATCTGTATATGCATTGATTGACCCTGGCTCTACTTTATCATATATTTCCCCGCTGGTTGCTAGTAAGATTGGGATAGTGTCTGAGCCTATAGAGCCGTTTGAGGTAGCTACGCCAGTTGGGGATTTTATTGTAGCGAGACAGATCTATAGGGATTGTTCTGTGACCATTTATGATCGTAGCACTAAGGCTGATTTGGTAGAGTTAGACATGCTCGGGTTTGATGTCATTATGGGTATGGACTGGTTGTCTTCCTGTTATGCTAATGTCGACTGCCAGAAAAAGGTAGTCCGTTTTCAGTTTCCCGGGGAACCAGTCATAGAGTGGTTCGGATCTACTGCATCGCCGAGGGGTAAGTTTATTTCATACCTCAAGGCTAAGAAGATGATCCAGAAGGGGTATATCTATCATTTGGTTCGTGTGCACGATACTGCCGCGGAGGTACCTACCCTTCAGTCTGTTCCGGTCGTCAGCGAGTTTCCAGATGTCTTTCCTGAAGAGCTTCCTGGCCTTCCGCCTGAGCGGGAGATTGATTTTACTATTGAGTTGATGCCGGATACACAGCCTATATCCATTCCTCCGTACAGGATGGCACCAGCTGAGTTGAAGGAGTTGAAGGAGCAGCTGAAAGATTTGCTGGATAAGGGTTTTATCAGGCCCAGTACATCACCCTGAGGGGCGCCGGTATTGTTTGTCAGGAAGAAAGATGGGTCATTGCGGATGTGTATCGACTACCGGCAGCTGAATAAGGTGACTATTAAGAACAAATATCCCCTCCCCCGGATTGATGATTTGTTTGACCAGCTGCAGGGTGCTAGACATTTTTCAAAGATAGATCTGCGTTCTGGTTACCATCAGGTGCGAGTACGGGAGTCAGATATCCCGAAGACTGCTTTCCGGACTCGGTACGGGCATTATGAGTTCAGAGTTATGTCTTTCGGGCTGACTAATGCTCCAGCAGTATTTATGGATCTGATGAACCGGGTATTTCGGCCTTTCCTGGATATGTTTGTTATTGTGTTTATTGATGATATTCTGATTTACTCGCGATCAGTCGAGGAGCATTCAGATCATTTGAGGACGGTACTTGGCATCCTCCGTCAGCAGAAGTTATATGCTAAATTCTCTAAGTGTGAGTTCTGGTTGACTTCTGTGGCATTCTTGGGCCATATTGTCGGCGCAGATGGTATTCAGGTTGACACGCAGAAGATTGAGGCTGTGCAGAATTGGCCCAGGCCTACTACACCGACAGAGGTGCGTAGTTTTCTTGGATTGGCTGGGTATTACCGCAGGTTCGTGGAGGATTTCTCTTCTATTTCAGCACCACTGACGAGGCTTACCCAGAAAGCAGCAAAATTCCAGTGGACAGATGCTTGCGAGCGCAGCTTTCAGATGCTGAAGGAGAGATTGATTACAGCACCAGTTTTGGCTCTTCCAGAGGGATCTGACGGGTATGTTGTCTATTGTGACGCCTCTGGTATTGGGATAGGATGTGTATTGATGCAGCACGGTCGAGTCATAGCCTATGCTTCCCGGCAGCTTAGACCGCACGAGAAGAACTATCCCACTCATGATCTTGAGTTGGCCGCGGTGATTCATGCCTTGAAGATTTGGCGGCATTATTTATATGGGGTCCATGTTGATATCTATACGGACCATAAGAGTCTCCAGTATATTTTCAGACAGAAGGAACTAAATTTGCGGCAGCGGAGATGGCTTGAGTTACTAAAGGATTACGACGTTGATATTTTGTACCATCCGGGGAAAGCCAATGTGGTAGCTGATGCGCTTAGCCGCAAGTCCGTGGGCAGTCTGGCTGATGTTCCATCTGATAAGAGAGATTTGGTTCGTGATATTCATCAGCTGGCCAGCCTCGGAGTTCGTTTGGTGGATTCTGGAGATTCTGGGATTTCTGTCCGTCCAGTTGCTGAGTCATCTATTATTCAGGAGGTAAAGCAGCGCCAGTTTGAGGATCCTCTTTTGATTCAGTACAGAGATGTGGCCCTTAGTAAATCAAAGACTCAGTTTGAGATCTCGCCTGACGGAGTATTATTATATGACGACAGATTCTGTGTACCGGACGTTGCGGGCTTACGGCGGCAGATTATGGGCGAGGCCCATAATGCACGATATTCTGTCCATCCTGGTTCCACTAAAATGTACCGGGACCTCAGGTGTTTGTATTGGTGGGACGGCATGAAGAAAGATATTGCTGAGTTTGTTAGTCAGTGCCCGAACTGCCAGCAAGTTAAGATCGAGCATCAGAAGCCCGGTGGATTATTGCAGGAGATGGAAATTCCAGCCTGGAAATGGGAGATGATTAATATGTATTTCGTTGTTGGACTACCGCGCACTCCACGCAGGTACGACTCTATCTGGGTTGTTGTTGACAGGCTAACGAAACCAGCCCATTTCCTTCCGGTTCGGACTACTTATTCGGCTGAGGACTATGCCAGATTGTACATCAGAGAGATAGTCAGACTTCACGGAGTCCCGATATCTATTATTACTGACCGAGGTACCCAGTTTACAGCAAATTTCTGGAGGTCATTTCAGGAGGGATTAGGGACTCAGGTGAGTCTCAGTACAGCTTTTCACCCTCAGTCCGACGGGCAGGCCGAGCGCACTATTCAGACGCTCGAAGATATGTTGCGGGCCTGCGTTATTGATTTCAGGGGCAGCTGGGATGATCATTTGCCGCTTATTGAGTTTGCCTATAATAACAGTTATCACTCCAGCATTCAGATGGCTCCGTACGAGGCCCTTTACGGCAGGAGATGCAGGTCTCCTATTGGCTGGTTTGACGTGGGCGAGACTAAGTTGATTGGGCCAGATGTGATCCAGGAGGCTGTAGATAAGGTAAAGCTTATTCGAGAACGATTATTGGCTGCTCAGAGTCGACAGAAAGCTTATGCAGACAGACGACGTCGACCGTTAGAGTTCCGGATTAGCGACTGGGTATTTCTGAAGGTGTCGCCCATGAAGGGTGTCATGAGATTCGGTAAAAAGGGTAAGTTGAGCCCCCGGTACATTGGACCGTATCAGATCGTGCGAAAGATAGGCGAGGTCGCCTATGAGCTAGACTTACCATCCGACTTGGAGGCCGTACACCCGGTGTTTCATGTGTCTATGTTGCGGAAATGTATTGGTGA
The DNA here is from genome assembly GCF_019175385.1 of Lycium barbarum. Taxonomy (NCBI): domain Eukaryota; kingdom Viridiplantae; phylum Streptophyta; class Magnoliopsida; order Solanales; family Solanaceae; genus Lycium; species Lycium barbarum. The sequence continues at coordinate 88,932,822 of NC_083340.1, read as the reverse complement.
TCCTGCCAGGATATTCCCAGTAGATGACATTCAGGTGACGGAGCAGTTATCTTATGACGAGCAGCCTATATCTATTCTGGATCGACAGGTGCGGAGACTACGCACTAAAGAAGTGCCCTCCGTCAAAGTCCTGTGGCGCAACAATAATCGGGAGGAGATGACTTGGGAGGCGGAGGACGAGATGAAGAAGCAATATCCCCACCTGTTTCCGACATCCACAGGTAATCTAATTTCTTTTTTAGTTTGTTGTGTTGATTGATAAAATGAACTATGTATGTCATTATTAAAAAGGGACACTCCTGCCTTGATCATAAGACCTTATAAGATTAACTTAACATTCGGGGACGAATGTTCTTAAGGGGGGGAGAATGTTATATCCCGTGTTTTCGTATAATTGGAAATCGTGAAATAATTATGACTCGGGTGTTAGAAGGACCTAATTTAATTTTTGTGAATATGACTATGTTGGTTGTGAAATCTTTAATGCTAAGCCCTCGGGGAAGGCCGAGGATAAATTTGGAATTTCGGAAATTAGTTTCGGAAATTACAAATCGGGACTTTTCAAGAAGTGGGCCAAAGAAATAAAAAATTACAATTGAAGCCCAAAGGAAAGAGAGGGGCCGGCCAAGCCCATTTTTAAAAGGGTCATGTGCTATGCACATGACCCCAAAAGGATATATATCACTTGAAGTCTTAGTAATTTAGATCAAATCAAAAAAAAAATCAAGAACACACAAAGGAAAGGGGAATTCGGCCGAATAGTGAAGAGAAAGAAAGAAAAAATTCCAAGCTTTCTTGTGATCCAAAAATCTTGTTCTTCTCATATTTGTGAAGTACTCAAGGCCCTCTTGAACGGGGTATAATTAGTTTGGCGTAAAATCGACGTTTGCGACAAGTCGGGGTTTCAAGGAAAGGTATGAATTTTGTCCCCTTTTTGTTATAGAATTGATGTGAATGTGTTAAGCATTGGAAGTAGATGGAGATCCCGTAATTTTAACGCAAATAGAAAGTCGTGGGTGTGTGTGTGTAGTGTGTTTGGCCGTGAGTTATGGAAGGAAAGAAATGGTATGAATTGATCTTGTTTAAGTTGGCATAATGTGTTGTTGTGACCCTTAGATCGTAATTGATTGATTGTTGAATTAAATTGGCGGTGGAAAACGAATTCGGATATTATCGGAAAGTGTATATCCTTGGTATTCTTATGTATATCAATGTATATTTTGGGGTGCTATAGACTTTAGATATGAATCTATATCGATGTTGACGAATTCGGATTGAAACGACGTTAGTTAGAATGTTCGTCGTGAATTTTAATGTTTTGAAGAATTATGGAACTAATGGATTTTGGTGCAATTTCGTGTATGGTTTGAATTGTAATGAGAATGTGGTTGTATAAGTTTGAATGTGGGAATGAATACAAATAGGTAGATATAGAATTGGAATTTTGAAAGTTTGAATGGAAAGTTGCCAACTTTAGAAATCATGTAGAACTTTAAAGCTAGAATGGCTTGATTGTTGTTTATATTGTTTGGTTGATGTGTGGGCTGTTGTGGTTGGTTAATTTGAGCCGAGCTACGCCTCGGGGATGTTAGATTTATAGGGGAAGTGCTGCCGAAATTTCGGTAGGCAAATATGGAGTTAAAGGCATTTTTGAGCCTAAGAATCTCATTTGGTAACTTTGACCATTTGCAGATTTTTGACGAGACGGGACGGGACTTTTGGAGGAGCTTACGACATCTGAGAGGTATGTAAAGCTTCCCAATTCTTTATTTGGCATATCTTAGTGTGTTAGTTGAATATGAGACCTTCCGGAGCATTTCTGCTCCTCGAAACCCGATCCACAGGAAAGTTACTATTCATTCAATTCGATTGAAGCCTAAAGGCTCCCTTTTGGCTAGAATGCCATTATTCGTCCGAAACCTATCGAAATGTGGTCGGGTAACCTAGAAATGATTATGTATGACCCTTGGCATATAACTGCTCGTAAAAATATGTTCACCACCTCACTTCGACTCGAGGTGGGTCCGCTACCCCAAAATGCCCGATTTGCCCTTCGGGCCATCTTTGAGAATAGAGTTGAACATACCACTTCTGATCTTTGGAACATCCTTCCACGGGGTATGTTTGGACTATTCGATGCACTAATCCAGGTTGTGAACTATATGGACCATTTTGGAATCGTTTTGCAAAATGAAACCTTATGTCGACTAAGTATTCGACTATTTTGTAATAGGATATGATTTATGAGTTTACTTTGTTTTGAAACACTATTTCGAAATACGATTTGCATTTGTTTGCTCACGACTCTGCTCGTGCCTTATTATGACTTCGTTCACCGGTTCCCGGGCCGGTTTTGATTCGTGCGTTTTATGATAATTCGGCCGTATGCTGTGTTACGGTTCCCAAGGCTTCGCCATAGGGCCGGGTTCCGTTTGGAGTTATGCTGTGATATGGCTCGGGGTGCGATACGCTCACCGATGATTATGATTATGTTCGGGGATGTACGGAGATTTGAAACCTTCTGGTGTTATGCTGTGTGTGGTGCCAGCGTCGGAGTGGCGACCACGTTCTTAAGCGTTTGCATGATTTTATTTGCATAAAATATATGTATATGATTCCGATACAGATTTTGACATACCAGTTTGTACCCCACTTTGACATTTGATTTGCTTTCGGTTTTGATCCATAATTCTGTACTCCGTGCTTTACATACTCAGTACATATTTCGTACTGACCCCCTCTCTCCGGGGGCTGCGTTTTATGCCCGCAGGTGCAGACATCGGCGATCCTCCGCAGTAGGCTTCACTTCTTGCTTTCCGGAGTACTTTTACTTGATCCGGAGCCCACTCTTGGTACAGACTCCTCCACTTTGTATATGTACTTTGTATATTTGACAGTTTGGGTACGGCGGGGCCCTGTCTCGCCATATGTCATGTTTTGAATTCGTAGAGGTCTGTAGTCATCTTTGTGGGGCGAGGGTCCTATGTGTATGTTGTCTGATTTTGCTTTCGGGTCTTAAAGCGGTCTGTTTGATATGATGGCCCCAAATGGCCCCTTTTGTATATATTTGTATTTTGACCGGCGATGTCTATTCCGCCGCTTTGTTTGAGTTTGATTTGATATGACCGCTTAAGACATTTTTTTCGATATAAATTATGTGTGATATAACTTTTGGAAAATCCTGAAATAAGTTTGGGTTCGGAAATGAATATGCGATTTGGTCTGGGTACCCAGGTAGGGTGCCAGTCGCGGCCCACGGGGCTGGGTCGTGACAAGTTGTCTTATGACGAGCAGCCTGTGTCTATTCTAGATCGACAGGTAAGGAGATTGCGCACTAAGGAGGTGCCTTCTGTCAAAGTTCTGTGGCGCAACAATAACTGAGAAGAGATGACGTGGGAGGCGGAGGATGAGATGAAAAAGAGATACGCCCATTTATTCGCTACGCCTCTTGTAATCTAGACTTTTGTATTTGTTTTATTAATGAACGGATGGACCATGTGTGCTATTTATAAAAATGGTTTTTCCGTTATGTTTGTGAGCCTTCATAAGATTTATTTAACATTCGGGGACGAATGTTCTTAAGGGGGGGAGAATGTTATGTCCCGTGTTTTCATATAATTGGAAATCGAGAAATAATTAAGATTTGTGTGTTATAAGGAAATATTTTTATTTTAGTGAATATGACTACGTTGGTTATGGAATCATTGATGTTAAGACATCGGGGAAGGCCGAGGGTAAATTTGAAATTTCGGAAATTAGTATCGGGAATTACAAAACGGGACGTTTAATGAATTGGGCCAAGAAAAATATAAAACAAAATTGAGGCCCAAAAATCTTGAAGTGGCCGACCATAGCATTGGTCCAAGCCCACTTTTAAAGGTCATGTGCTATGCACATGACCCCTATATGGATATATATCAACATAACACTTAGAATTATCAAGAACAAAACAAAATTCAAGAACACCACAAGAGAAAGGCTCTCGGCCGATAAGGGAGGAAAAAAATAATTCCCAAGCCTTTGTGTTGTGATCCAAAAATCTTGATTTTTGCATAGTTGTGGAGTACTTAAGACCCTCTTCAACGGGGTACAATTAGTTTGGCGTAAGGTGCGCGTTTGCGACAAGTCGGGTTTTCAAGAAAAGGTGAGAATTCTTACACTTTTGTGTTATAGAAGTGATATGAATGTGTTAAGGATTGAGAATAGACGAGAATCCCGTAACTTTGATGTATGTAGAAAGTCGTGGGTGTGTGTGTGTTGGTGTTGGAGCCGTGGCACTTATGAAGTGCAAAGTAATGTGAATTGATCTTGTTTAGCTTGTTTAATGTGTCGTTATGACCTTTATGTCGTAAATGAACATTTAAAGAATTGAATTGGCGTTGGAAAAGGATTTCGGATCATTACGGGAAAGTGTATACCTTTTGTATATTTGCGTATATCATTGTATATCTTTGATGCCAAAGACTTTAAATATGACTTATGGTTGGTGTTAATGAATTCGGAATGAAACGACGCAAGTTAGAACGTTCGTTGTAAGTTTTGATGCTTTGAAAGAATTATGGAAAGTAATGAATTTTGGGCAATTTCGTATATGGCTTGGAATATATTTGGAATGTGATTGAATAATTGTGAATGAGTGAATGAATACAATAATGTGGATATAGATTTGGGATTTTGAAGTTTTGAATGAAAAGTTGTCAACTTATGTAATAAGGTAGAACTTTGAAGCTAGAATGATTTGATTATGATTTGTGTTGTTTGATGATGTGTGGGCTGTTGTTGTTGATGTATTTTGAGCCGAGCTAAGTCTCGGGGACGTTAGATTTATAGGGGAAGTGCTGTTGAAATATCGGTAGGCAAAAATGAAGTTAATGGCATTTTTAAGCCTAAGAATCTCAAATTGGTAACTTTGACCATTTGCAGATTTCGGACGAAACGGGACTTGACTTTTGGGAGAGCATAAGACGTCAGTAAGGTATGTAAGGCTTTCCACTTCTTCGTTTGGCATGTCTTAGTATGTTAGGTGAATATTGGAACCTCCGGAGCATTTCTGCTCCTCAAAACCCGATCCACAGAAAAGTTACTATTCATTCAATTCAATTGAAGCCTAAGGGCTCTATTTTGGCTAGAATGCCACCAATCGTCCGAAACCTATCGAAATGTGATCGGGTCACTTGGTAATGATTATGTATGACCTCTTGGCCTATAAATGTTCGTAAATTATGTTCGCCACCTCAATTTGACTCGAGGTGGGCCCGCTAACCCCGAGACGCCCTAGTTGTCCTATCGGGCTCTCCGTTGGAATAAAGATTGATATGAACCCTTTGATTTCGAAACGTTCCTCTATGAGATATGCTTCGATTACTATGATATGTTAAATTACGCTTTTGATTTATATGCACTACTTTGAAAACGTTTTGTGGAATGAACATTCGTACCAACTAACGATTTGACTATTTTTGGTTTATGAAGGGATATATGAACTCATTATGTTTTGAAAGGCTATTTTGAAATATGTATTGCATTTGTTTGCTCACGACTCCGCTCGTGCCCTATTATGACTTCGTTCACCGGTTCTCGGGCCGGTTATGATTCGTGCGCCTTATGATAATTCGGCCGTATGCTGTGTTCCGGTTCCCGAGGCCTCGCCATAGGGTCGGGTTCCGTTTGGAGTTATGCTATGATATGGCTCGTGATGCGATACGCTCACCTATGTTATGTTTGTGTTCGAGGATGTACGGAGATTTGAAACCTTCTGGTGTTATGCTGTGTGTGGCGCCAGCGTCGGAGTGGCGACCACGTTCTTAAGCGTTTGCATGATTTCGTTTGCATTATGTATACGTATATGATTTTGATACGGATTTTGACATACTGATTTGTACTCCACTTTGTCATCTGATTTGCTTTCGGTTTTGGCCCATATTTCTGTACTCCGTGCGTTACATACTCAGTACATATTTCGTACTGACCCCTTTTCTCCGGGGGCTGCGTTTCATGCCCGCAGGTGCAGATATTGGTGATCCTCCACTGTAGGCTTCACTCTTTGCTACTTCGGAGTACTCCTTCTTGACTCGGAGTCCACTTTTGGTACAAACTCCCTTTTGCTATGTATATTCTGTACATTTGACTATTTGGGTACGGCGGGGCCCTGTCTCGCCATATGTCTTTGTTTTGAGTTCGTAGAGGCCTGTAGTCATATATGTGGGGCGAGGGTCCTATATATGTTTGTCTGATTTTGTTTTCTGGTCTTAAAGCGGTCCGTTTATTTTGATGGCCCTGAATGGCCCTTATGCTTATATTTGCATTTTTGACCGGCGATATCTATTCCGCAGCTCAGTTTGGATCCGATATGACATTTTGATTTGTGCGACCGCTTAAGACATATTTTGATATAAACTATGTTTGATATGACTTTTATGAAATTCTGAAATAATTTTGGATTTGGCAATGAATATGTAATTTGGTCTGGGTACCCAAGTAGGGTGCCAGTCGCGGCCCACGGGGCTGGGTCGTGACACAAAATATCCAACAGAGGTCTCGTTGACCTAGTCAACCCCCGATACCTAAAAACTAACTTCCCAACCCAAGTCCTAAAATACACCCGAGTGCATTGAGAATCGAACCGAATATACACACAAGTTCTAAAAGACCATCCGAATCTCTCGCAATCTACAAATTCCCAAAAAGGGTCTGTTTATCTAAAAGTCAACTTTAAGTCAACTCTTTTTCGCTTTAAGCTCAAATTTCCCAAAAAGCCACCCAAACCATATTCAAAGACCTCGGGAAGTATGTAAACAGTTCCCTCAGGTCAAATGTGAGCTAATCAAGCTTGGGGAAGGGTCAAAAGTACCGAAAAGACTATAACGACCAAATGGGTCGTTACAATTGATCTACTACAATATTAAAGGTTTAAAAGGTAACAACAAGTTATTATGTGACTGTTAGCAAGTACAAGAATTTAGTACTAAGAAAAAGGGGCTGAGTACAAAAGTACTCTTAATGAAGAAACCAGAGTTCGAATTAAGAACTAAGTAAAGTCCAGGGTAAGGACTTGGTAAGTCCACGATAAGGACTTGGTGTAAAACTTCACCTATATAAACACTTGAAGTGGTGCCGCTTTGGCCAAAGTTGGGAGACAAACTTGGTAGAGTGTTTATGAATTCAGGAGGTAACACAAGTGTTACACCTTGGAAATTTTCCCCGCTAGCGTACAGTGATTAGGCCAACGAAGGGTATGACGTATATGGTGTTTTGAAGAGGGACAACGTCCTTTAGACTGGTATTGAGGTGCTAAATAATTGTTAAGAAGGTTCCATAAGGATCCGAGATCAAGCGAAATGACGAGAATAAGACACAGTGAACTGATGGGTTATACGGTCGTATAATGGACCGTAAAAGAGTCACAGAATGAGGCAGAATGAGGTTGCTGAAGGGATGATTTTACGGTCAATTATACGGACCGTATAAAATTATACGGCCCGTATAATGTACCGTCAAGTTGACACAGAAAAAGGGTAGTCATTGGAGCAGTTTTACGGTCGATTATACGGACCGTATAAATTTATACAGACCGTATAATGATGTCGGGACTGATTTTAATTTTTAAATAAGGACCCAAGTTCATTTTATTTTATTTCATCTTCTCCCTCCACGACCCAACATCTCTATAGAACCTTCCAAAGCTCTTCCAATACAAGAATCCAAGTGAAAATCAAGATCAACCACACCAAGTTCATGAAAACAAGAGTGTGAAACCCAAGTAAAGTTCATCCTTCTCAAAGAAAACCAAAAGAGGTGAGATAGGGTTTTGTTGCTAGAGGAGAAACTCCACTCAAGACTTGTTCAACCATCATCCAAGGTAAGTTTCATGACCATTTTATGTTGTTTAAGGTATTGGAAGGTTAAGATACCCGAATTGTAGAAGAACATAGCAAATGAGTCATTCAAGAGTGAATAGTGTCATGAGTGAGTGGTAGTTGAATTGAATCATGAATGTTAGTATGTTGTGAGTATGAATATGTTACAAATGACATGAAGACCATGAGATAAGTGTGATACATGGGATAATCCGATAGCGAACCCAAAACCATAAATGTGGGGGAAAATGAAGAGAAATGGTGGATCATGGCCATTGTATATGAATGATAATTGTGATTTTCTATATTGTGATTGTTATTGTGGGTGATTGGGAGTTGATATGGAATACGAGAAAAGTAGTATAAACAAAGGAAGTGCTGCCCAATTTTCTCTAGAAATAATAGTGCGTTTTTATAGTTGGTTAACTAACGAAATCGTATGAATCCTCTTTTTGAAGGTAGAGGCGTGACATTGAAGGAGAATAAGTAGATGCTAAATTGCTTAAACGACAAAGGTATGTGAAGCTTAACTCTTCTTTCAAAAGGCATGAATCCTTCAAGCTTTCCACAAATCCTTCTATAAAATGAAGCTTGAGAGTCCTTCTATATATTAAATCCCCTATGAGCATGATAGTGATGAAAATGAGCTAGAGTCTAGAGACTCAAGAAATTATGGCATGATGTTCCTACAATGCTAATGATGCTATTATTGTTAACACTCGCCTTACGTTTTCTTCCCTTCAAGGCGAGTCATGATACTCATAAATGTCCATAATACAATCGGGGGTTCACGCCCTTACGTCACCCCGACATAGTATAATTGTCTTAAAGCCTAATGAATGCTCTTAATGCTATTGTATGTCATGACAACAAGATGATAAGTAATGCTAACTTGTAACACTATGGGATACATGGAATACTAAGAAATGATAACATGATGCTATGGCTTGAGGTGTATAATAATGACGTGTTATGATTGATGTTGTGATGATAAGATTCCACCGTGCCTATATGTCCGGGCATGTCACCGCTAATGCGGGCTGCGTATGATTCCACCGCGCCTATATGGCGGGGCATATCACCGCTAATGCGAGCTCCGATGTTTACAATGAGTCGAGAGGGCCGGGCATGATCACCACTAGTGGGCGGCATTTCAGGGTTACCCGGACGCGGGTAATGATACAAATTATGATGTGATGATGTATACGATGACGTACGTGATGATGTATGGGATGTGATAACATGTGTACTATGATTGTGTAAAATGTGAAATATGACAGTAATACGATTGCCTATGACATGTGTGCAGGTTATATCTTTGTCCCATGACTCATGATCTTTCTATTATGTTTGTTTATTTCATTCCTGCCTTACATACTCAGTACATTATTCGTACTGCTACACCTCGGAAGTTTTTTCGTACTGGTATGATGAGTGTATGGTGTTTCACTAAGTCGGGAATGGCTAATTATGAATCTCGGAAAAAAATTATAAAGTTGCAGAGAAATTCACTGCCAGTGGTCGTACGTGGCACTATATGGACCGTATAGTGCACTCGTCCTTCAACCTGCCAAAAATCTCAACTTTCTGGAATTTGTTGAATATGGCTAAATACGACCCAGTTTACGGCCCGTAAACTGGTTTACGGACCATAAACCAGGTCGTAAACTGCCCTGTCCACCAGCCAGACTTTCTGTTTTGGAGAATGCTTAAATACGATCACTGGGACGGACCGTAAATCAGAATACGGTCCGTAAACTGCACTTTACGGCCACTGTTCACCCGACGAGAATTCATTAAAGATCAAATTTTGGGATTTATTAAAAGAGGCTTGGACTACAATTCAGTTCATTATTCATCAACACAACTCAAGAAACCTCTAGAACATTCCAAATTATTCCAGCACAAGAATTCAAGAGAATCAAAGGGAATATCAAGATCATCACCACTAAATTCATGAAAATAAGTGTAAGAACACATCAAAGGATCTTCTAAATCAAGAAATTCTAAAGAAGGGTGGAACTAGGGTTTTGGCTAAGTGAAGAATTTCAACTCAAGGGTTGTTCAACCACTATCCAAGGTAAGTTTCATGATCATTCTATGTTGTTTGAAGTATTGAAAAGCTTAAACACTTGAAATGTAGAAGAACATAGAAATGGACCATTACTGAGTGAATAGTGCCATAAATGAATGATAGTGGGATTGAATTATGAATGTTGAAGTGTTGTGAATACAAATACATTAGGAATGATGTTTACATCATGAAACAAGCGTTAAACGCATGAAAACGCAATGACGAGTCATCAGGCTAAAAATGGGGAAATTGGAGGAAAATGGTGGATTTGCTAAATGTACGTAAATGAGGATGGTCGATTGTGATATTATGAGTAATGTTAGGAATGTTAAGAGTTGAGATAAAACATGAGAAAAATAGTATAAACAAGTGAAGCGCTGTCCGACTTCTCCTAGAATTAGCGACGCATTCTTGTAGTTAGTATGCTAATGTTGATATGAATTCTTATGAAGGTAACGACGCGATATTGAAGGAGAACGAGTGAGCGATATCTTAGCTAAACGACCAAGGTATGTGAGGCTAGTCTTTCTTTCTAATGGCATGAATCTTTGATGTAATTTCCTATTCCCTTCATGAGCTCTCACTTTCTAAGAAGTTAAAAGCCTACGTTTATGAATGTCCATATGAGATAAGTTATACGATATGATGATGTTAATTATCGCTTACACTCACCTTATGTACTAGTTCCTTCAAGGTGAGGCAGAGTATCAATAGTTGTTCCATAATGGAATCGGGGGATCACGACCTTACGTCACCCCGATAGAGTAAAGTTGATCTTGAGCCTTATGCATGTATTACAATGAGATAAGTATTTTATGAGGAGTATATTATTATTATGAGCATTTTATGATACGCATGACATGAGCATTTCACACCGTGCCTAGTTGGCCGGGCAGTCACCGCCAAGGTGGGCAGCTATACGGATACACCATGACCTTCGGGCATGGGCAGACACCACTAGTGGGCGGCATGAGATGGTACCCCGGACGTGGGAGGCCTGGACGCGGGCTAATGATATTGATGATTACACCGTTCCGACATGGACGGGCAGCTTGCATATGATGCATACAGGTTATGATGATGAGTATGAGTACGATAGCATGCAATACTGCATTTATGATTACCAGTCAGATCCATATGTTTTATGTTGATGTTTTCCTTCTTTATGTATGCCTCTCATACTCGGTACAATATTCGTACTGACGTCCTTTCTTCGGACGCTGTGTTCATGCCCACAGGTAGACAGGAAGGAGAGCTTGGCCCAGGTCATCAGTAGCTGTCAGTTAGAAGATAGCACTCCTTTGTTCGGAGGTGCTTGTGATTACTCTCTTTTGATGTACACTCCTATATGTATATTCTGGGCATGACGGAGTCTTGTTCCGTCTATGTGTTCCTGATGTTAGTAGTGGCTCGTAGATACTTAGTGTGGGTTAGATGGTCCCATAAGATGGTTTTCTATGTGTGTATATTATTTTGGCGGCCAATAGGCCAATGTATATGCAGTATGTATGTTTTAATTATATATGATTTTCCCACAATCAGTATAAAAAAAAATTCATAAGAGAGTATTAAGTGAGCAGAATAAGCAGTAGAAAGAGCGGTGCTCGGTAAATTCTCCGGGTACCCGTCGCGGCCCCTAGTCGGGTCGTGACAAAAGTGGTATCAAAGCAGTTCGTCCTAGGAAGTGTCTATGAGCCGTGTCTAGTAGAGTCTTGTTTATGGTGTGTTGCACGCCACGCTAATAAACAAGAGGCTACAGGGCATTTAGGAAAATGACCATCTTTCTTCTCATGAGATCGTGCGATAGAGCCATGTCTAGGATTATATTATTCCTAAAAGTGTGTTATGGTTTCAGAAAAATGCTGCCGAAAGGAAAAGCTACAGCTGCCCAGAAAGGCAAAGCTGCGACGTCGAAACGGGCAGAAAGGGAGCCTCCGGCGGAGGTAGAGGAAAGTGAATCGCAAAGTGAGGCCGCACCCAATGTAGAAGAACAGGGAGGAGCCTCAGCTCCTATTCCTCCACCGGGTGTTTCGGGACAACAAGTGTCCGAGGCCATACAATTACTGACACAGTTGGTTGCTGCTCCAGCACAGCGACAGAATACGGGCCCAAGTGATCGTTCAGCTAGCACAAGAGCCCGTGATTTCCTTACTCTAAACCCTCCAGAATTTTTTGGGTCAAGGCCGGATGAGGACCCACAAGGCTTTATCGATGAGATGCTGAGAACATTAACACTTATGCATGCTTCTGAGACTGAATCTGTAGAGTTGGCCTCATATAGACTTCGCGACGTGGCGGTACTATGGTATAAGAATTGGGTGATGACAAGAGGGGAGAATGCACCACCTCCCTTGTGGCAAGAGTTTGTAGATGCTTTTCTTCGTCACTACTTGCCACCCGAAGTCCGCCGAGCTAGAGCGGACAAGTTCCAGAATTTAAAGCAAAGGGGTATGAGTGCCCGGGAGTATAGCATGCAATTCAACTCATTGGCTCGATATGCTCCGACTATGGTGGCCGACATGGGAGACAGGATCTATAGATTTGTGAGTGGTCTGGGGCCACATTTGTACAGAGATTGTTTGACGGCCTCCTTGCAAGACGGGATGGATATTTCTCGGATACAGGCTCACGCCCAGAGTATTGAGGAGCGATAGCAGCAGCAGAGAAGTGAGCGTGATGGTGACAGAAGTAGAAGACAAGGTAAGAGGGCTAGATCTATGGGAGAGAGCAGTGAGTATAGAGAGGGACCGAGACAAACACATCCCAGGCACTCAGGTCAGTCCGCGACTAGTGCGCCTCCCAGATTCTCAGACGGAAGGTTTGATCGCTCTTTCCAGTCAGGGCAGGGTCAGAGTTCGAGGGCCCCAAGTTCTCAGTATCAGGGAGATTTTAGTCAGAGGAGACCTCCAGTACCGCGGTGTAGCCAGTGTGGCAAATTACATTCCGGATGGTGTCGTCAGGGTTCGGATGCTTGTTATGCTTGCGGGCAAGTTGGTCACATGATGAGAGATTGCCCCTCAGCGAGAGATAGAGCTGGGACTCAGCCTACAGGTTCAGCAACGGGTTCTTCTTCAGCACGCCCGACAGCACAGACTCCTCAGACTACAGCAGGTAGAGGCAGAGGTAGAGGGGGAGCATCTATGTCACGACCCAGCCCCGTGGGCCGCGACTGGCACCCTACCTGGGTACCCAGACCGAATCACACGTTCATTTTCAAATCCAAACTTATTTCATAATTTTTCGAAATCATATCGAACATAATTTATATCGAGTATGATTTCGAAAAATTATGAAATAAGTTTGGATTTGAAAATGAACGTGTGATTCGGTCTGGGTACCCAGGTAGGGTGCCAGTCACGGCCCACGGGGCTGGGTCGTGACAAAAGTGGTATCAGAGCGATTTGTCCTCGGAATGTCTACAGGCCGTGTCTCGTAGAGTTTTGTTTATCGATGTGTTGTGCACCACATCTATAAACGGGAAGCTACAGGGAATTTAGGATGTTACCTTCTTTGAAATCTTAGATCGTGCGATAGAGCTGTGCTATTAGGATGATTATGATCTGACTCGCCTTTGTGTTTGCAGTGATGCCTCCGAAGAAGGCACAGCGAGCTACCCGGGCTCGTGTCTATGATTTGCCTGAGGATGTGCCTCATTCTGAGGGGTCTGCTACACCCCCACTAGTACAGCCTGGAGCAGGACCTTCAGCAGCTCCAGAGGTCCGTGTACCCGCACCTGAGACTCCAGCTCCTCAGCCAGGGGCGGAGGATAGGACCCTGAGGGAGGCTGTACAGCTGTTGACTACACTGGTAGCAGGACAGGCTCGCAGGCGCGGGCGGAGGGACGACGATGATGATGACAGGCGGGACAGCCTGAGAGTTCGGGAGTTTTTGCTATGTGGCCCTCCAGAGTTCTTCGGGTCTAAGCCCGACGAGGACCCCCACGACTTCATTCGGGGGATGCGACGCTCACTGGACTTGGTCAGGGCTTCAGAGACTGAGTCAGTTGAGCTGGCTTCGCACAGGCTTCGAGATGTGGCTACCCACTGGTACGAGACTTGGGAGCTGTCTAGAGGAGGGGGTGCCCCTCCAGCCACTTGGGATCAGTTTGTGACAGCATTCACCCGCCACTTTTTGCCACCAGAGTTACGGCGGGCACGGGCTGATCGATTCTTACGTCTGCAGCAGAGGGGTCGGAGTGTTCGCGAGTATAACCTTGAGTTTGATTCTCTGGCCCGATATGCACCGGCCGTGGTAGCAGACATGACCGATCGGATGCACAGATATGTCATGGGATTGGATCGGTATTTGATTGACGGCTGCATGGCAGTGTCATTGCAGACAGATATGGACATTGCCCGACTTCAGGCCTATGCGATGGGTATGGAGGATCGTCACAGGTCTGATCATTCTGGTAGAGATCGAGATAGGAGGCCGCCCAAGAGGGCTAGGTCCACAGGTTATGCTGGAGATTCTCGAGGCGGACAGCCTCAGCAGCAGCCGTCAGACAGGCATTTTCCTCCCTCCGGCCGGGGTACTCAGTCCGGCAGCCGGAGATTCGATAGTACAGGACCGTCTGGGGCCGGTCAGAGCTCCAGAGTGGCAGGTTCACAGGTACCCAGGGGTCCCAGCCAGGCCAGACCACCCAGACCCCGATTTCCTCATTGCGGGAAGTCTCATCCCGGGAAGTGTTACCGAGCGACTGGAGCTTGCTTTTCGTGTGGTGGTCAGGGCCACTTTATGAGAGATTGTCCATTGGCTAGCGGTTCTGGTAGTGCTGCTCAACAGACAGGGTCAGCCGCCGGTTCTTCTTCTGCTCCATCAGTTGCACGCCCTGGAGGGCGAGGTATTTCAGCACCGGCAGGACGCGGTCGAGGCCGCGGTGGCACTTCAGGTTCTAGCGGTCCCTCGAACCGCATATATGCTTTGGCCAGCCGCCAGGATCAGGAGGCTTCGCCAAACGTCGTCACAGGTACATTGCTGGTTTTCTCCAGATCTGTATATGCATTGATTGACCCTGGCTCTACTTTATCATATATTTCCCCGCTCGTTGCTAGTAAGATTGGGATAGTGTCTAAGCCTATAAAACCATTTGAGCTAGCTACGCCAGTTGGGGATTTTATTATAGCGAGACAGATTTATAAGGATTGTTCTGTGACCATTTACGATCGTAGCACTAAGGCTGATTTGATAGAGTTAGACATGCTTGAGTTTGACGTCATTATGGGCATGGACTGGTTGTCTTCCTGTTATGCTAATGTCGACTGCCAGAAAAAGGTAGTCCGTTTTCAGTTTCCAGGGGAACCAGTCATAGAGTGGTTCGGATCTACAACATCGCCGAGGGGTAAGTTTATTTCATACCTCAAGGCTAAGAAGATGATCCAGAAGGGGTATATCTATCATTCGGTTCGTGTGCACGATACTGCCGCGGAGGTACCTACCCTTCAGTCTGTTCCGGTCGTCAGCGAGTTTCCAGATGTTTTTCCTGACGAGCTTCCTGGCCTTCCGCCTGAGCGGGAGATTGATTTTACTATTGAGTTGATGCCGGATACGCAGCCTATATCTATTCCTCCGTACAGAATGGCACCAGCTGAGTTGAAGGAGTTGAAAGAGCAGCTGAAAGATTTGCTGGATAAGGGCTTTATTAGACCCAACACATCACCCTGGGGAGCGCCGGTACTATTTGTCAGAAAGAAATATGGGTCATTGCGGATGTGTATCGACTACCGGCAGCTGAATAAGGTGACTGTTAAGAATAAATATCCCCTCCCCCGGATTGATGATTTGTTTGACCAGCTGCAGGGTGCTAGACATTTTTCAAAGATAGATCTGCGTTCTGGTTACCATCAGGTGCGAGTACGGGAGTCAGATATCTCGAAGACCGCTTTCAGGACTCGGTACGGGCATTATGAGTTCAGAGTTATGTCTTTCGGGCTGACTAATGCTCCAGCAGTATTTATGGATCTGATGAACCGGGTATTTCGGCCTTTCCTGGATATGTTTGTTATTGTGTTTATTGATGATATCCTGATTTACTCGCGATCAGCCGAGGAGCATTCAGATCATTTGAGGACGGTACTTGGCATCCTCCGTCAGCAGAAGTTATATGCTAAATTCTCTAAGTGTGAGTTCTGGTTGACTTCTGTGGCATTCTTGGGCCATATTGTCGGCGCAGACGGTATTCGGGTCGACATGCAGAAGATTGAGGCTGTGCAGAATTGGCCCAGGCCTACTACACCGATAGAGGTGCGTAGTTTTCTTGGATTGGCTGGGTATTACCGCAGGTTCGTGGAGGATTTCTCTTCTATTTCAGCACCACTGACGAGGCTTACCCAGAAAGCAGCAAAATTCCAGTGGTCGGATGCTTGCGAGCGCAGCTTTCAGATGCTGAAGGAGAGATTGATTACAACACCAGTTTTGGCTCTTCCAGAGGGATCTGACGGGTATGTTGTCTATTGTGACGCCTCTGGTATTGGGATAGGATGTGTATTGATGCAGCACGGTCGAGTCATAGCCTATGCTTCCCGGCAGCTTAGACCGCACGAGAAGAACTATCCCACTCATGATCTTGAGTTGGCCGCGGTGATTCATGCTTTGAAGATTTGGCGGCATTATTTATATGGGGTCCATGTTGATATCTATACGGACCATAAGAGTCTCCAGTATATTTTCAGACAGAAGGAACTAAATTTGCGGCAGCGGAGATGGCTTGAGTTGCTAAAGGATTACGACGTTGATATTTTGTACCATCCGGGGAAAGCCAACGTGGTAGCTGATGCGCTTACCCGCAAGTCCGTGGGCAGTCTGGCTGATGTTCCATCTGATAAGAGAGATTTGGTTCGTGATATTCATCAGCTCGCCAGCTTCGGAGTTCGTTTGGTGGATTCTGGAGATTCTGGGATTTCTGTCCGTCCAGTTGCTGAGTCATCTATTATTCAGGAGGTAAAGCAGCGCCAGTTTGAGGATCCTCTTTTGATTCAGTACAGAGATGTGGCCCTTAGTAAATCAAAGACTCAGTTTGAGATCTCGCCTGACGGAGTATTATTATATGACGGCAGATTCTGTGTACCGGACGTTGCGGGCTTACGGCGGCAGATTATGGGCGAGGCCCATAATGCACGATATTCTGTCCATCCTGGTTCCACTAAAATGTACCGGGACCTCAGGTGTTTGTATTGGTGGGACGGCATGAAGAAAGATATTGCTGAGTTTGTTAGTCAGTGCCCGAACTGCCAGCAAGTTAAGATCGAGCATCAGAAGCCCGGTGGATTATTACAGGAGATGGAAATTCCAGCCTGGAAATGGGAGTTGATTAATATGGATTTCGTTGTTGGATTACCGCGCACTCCACGCAAGTACGACTCTATCTGGGTTGTTGTTGACAGGCTGACGAAATCAGCCCATTTCCTTCCGGTTCGGACTACTTATTCGGCTGAGGACTATGCCAGATTGTATATCAGAGAGATAGTCAGACTTCACGGAGTCCCTATATCTATTATTACTGACCGAGGTACCCAGTTTACAGCTAATTTCTGGAGGTCATTTCAGGAGGGATTAGGGACTCAGGTGAGCCTCAGTACAGCTTTTCACCCTCAGTCCGACGGGCAGGCCGAGCGCACTATTCAGACGCTCGAAGATATGTTGCGGGCCTGCGTTATTGATTTCAGGGGCAGCTGGGATGATCATTTGCCGCTTATTGAGTTTGCCTATAATAACAGTTATCACTCCAGCATTCAGATGGCTCCGTACGAGGCCCTTTATGGCAGGAGATGCAGGTCTCCTATTGGCTGGTTTGACGTGGGCGAGACTAAGTTGATTGGGCCAGATGTGATCCAGGAGGCTGTAGATAAGGTAAAGCTTATTCGAGAACGATTATTGGCTGCTCAGAGTCGACAGAAAGCTTATGCAGATAGACGACGTCGACCGTTAGAGTTCCGGATTGGCGACTGGGTATTCCTAAAGGTGTCGCCCATGAAGGGTGTCATGAGATTCGGTAAAAAGGGTAAGTTGAGCCCCCGGTACATTGGACCGTATCAGATCGTGCGAAAGATAGGCGAGGTCGCCTATGAGCTAGACTTACCATCCGACTTGGAGGCCGTACACCCGGTGTTTCATGTGTC
This sequence comes from Lycium barbarum, assembly GCF_019175385.1. Classification (NCBI taxonomy): domain Eukaryota; kingdom Viridiplantae; phylum Streptophyta; class Magnoliopsida; order Solanales; family Solanaceae; genus Lycium; species Lycium barbarum. The sequence continues at coordinate 88,914,775 of NC_083340.1, read as the reverse complement.
TATGTTGCGGAAATGTATTGGTGATCCTGCCAGGATATTCCCAATAGATGACATTCAGGTGACGGAGCAGTTATCTTATGACGAGCAGCCTATATCTATTCTGGATCGACAGGTGCGGAGACTACGCACTAAAGAAGTGCCCTCCGTCAAAGTCCTGTGGCGCAAAAATAATCGGGAGGAGATGACTTGGGAGGCGGAGGACGAGATGAAGAAGAAATATCCCCACTTGTTCCCGACATCCTTAGGTAATCTAATTTTCTTTTTTTCAGTTTGTTGTGTTGAGTGATAAAATAAATTATGTATGTCATTATTAAAAAAGAAAAAAAAAGGGACACTCCTACCTTGATCATAAGACCCTATAAGATTAATTTAACATTCGGGGACGAATGTTCTTAAGGGGGGAAGAATGTTATGTCCCGTGTTATCGTATAATTGGAAACCGAGAAAAACAATTACGACTTGTGTGTTATAAGGACATAAATTTAATTTTTGTGAATATGGCTATGTGGTTGTGAAATCTTTAATGCTAAGACCTCGGGGAAGGCCGAGGATAAAAATTGGAATTTCGGAAATTAGTTTCGGGAATTACAAATCGGGACTTTTCAAGAAGTGGGCCCAAGAAATAAAAAGATTACAATTGAAGCCCAAGCAAGAGAAGGGGGCCGGCCAAGCCCATTTTTAAAAGGGTCATGTGCATAGCACATGACCCCAAATGGATATATACTAGGGAGCCTTAGCAATTCAAGAACAAAAAAATCAAAGAACTCACAAAAAGGGGGTTTCGGCCGAAGTGCAAAGGAAAAGAAAGAAAAAAATTCCAAGCTTCTTTGTGATCCAAAAATCTTGTTCTTCTCATAGTTGTGAAGTGCTCAAGACCCTCTTCAACGGGGTATAATTAGTTTGGCACAAGAACTACGTTTGCGACAAGTCGGAAAATCAAGAAAAGGTAAGAATTTTGCCCCTCTAATGTTATAGAATTGATATGAATGTGTTAAGGATTGGAAATAGACGAGAATCCCGTGATTTTGATATAAATAGAAAGCCGTGGGTGTGTGTGTATAGTGTGTATTGGCCGTGAGCCATAGAGAGGAAATTGATGTGAATTGATCTTGGTTAAGTTGGTATAATGTGTTGTTGTGACCTTTATGTCGTAAAAGATTAATTGATAAATGGAATTGGCGTTGAAAAGTGATTTTGGATATTATCGGAAAGTGTATATCCTTGGTATCTTTATGTATAGCAATGTATATTTTAGGTGCTATAGACTTTAAATTTGAATCTATAACGATGTTGACGAATTCGGAATGAAATAATGCGAGTTAGAATGTTCGTAGTGCATTTTTGGATGTTTTGAAGACTTAGGGAAATAATTGATTTTGGTGCAAGTTCGTGTATGATTTGAATTGTAATTAGAATGTGGTTGTATAAGTTTGAATGTGGGAATGAATACAAATAGGTAGATATAGAATTGGAATTTTGGAAGTTTGAATGAAAGTTGCCAACTTAGGTAATAAAGTAGAACTTTAAAGCTAGAATGGCTTGATTGTTGTTTGTGTTGTTTGTTGACGTGTGGGCTGTTGTGATTGATGTATTTTGAGCCGAGCTAAGCCTCGGGGATGTTAGATTTATAAGGGAAATGCTGCCGAAATTTCGGTAGGCAAAATTGGAGTTAAAGGCATTTTTAAGCCTAAGAATCTCAATTGGTAACTTTGACCATTTGCAGATTTTTGACGAAACGGGATTGGACTTTCGGGAGAGCTTACGACGTCTGTGAGGTATGTAAAGCTTCCCACTCCTTCATTTGGCATATCTTAGTGTGTTAGACGAATATGAGAACTTCCGGAGCATTTCTGCTCCTCGAAACCCGATCCACAGAAAAGTTACTATTCATTCAATTCGATTGAAGCCTAAGGGCTCTATTTTGGCTAGAATGCCACCGCTCGTCCGAAACCTATCGAAATGTGGTCGGGTAACCTAGAAACGACCATGTATGACCTTTGGCATATAAATGTTCGTAAAGATAAGTTCGCCACCTCACTTTGACTCGAGGTGGGCCCGCTACCCTGAAACGCCCTATTTGCCTTATTGGGCTATCTTTGTGAATAAAGTTGGATACGATACTTTCGATTGTGAAATTCCCTCCTATGAGATGTATTTTGAACATTATAATACGCTAAGTTACGTTTTGAGCTATACGTACTATTTGGAAATGTTTTGTGAAATGAAACTTTATATCGGCTAAGTACCCGACTATTTTGCATTATGATATGACTTATGGGTTTACTTCGTTTTGGAAAACTATTCTAAAGTACGAATTGCATTGGTTTGCTCACGACTCCGCTCGTGCCTTATTATGACTTCGTTCACCGGTTCCCGGGCCGGTTTTGATTCGTGCGCCTTATGACAATTCGGCCGTATGCTGTGTTACGGTTCCCGAGGCTTCGCCATAGGGCCGGGTTCCGTTTGGAGTTATGCTGTGATATGGCTTGTGATGCGATACACTCACCTATGATTATGCTTGTGTTCGGGGATGTACGGAGATTTGAAACCTTCTGGTGTTATGCTGTGTGTGGCGCCAGCGTCGGAGTGGCGACCACGTTCCTAAGCGTTTGCATGATTTATTGCATTATGTATAAGTATATGATTTCGATATAGATTTTGATCTACCCATTTGTACTCCACTTTGACATTTGATTTACTTTCGGTTTTGATCCATATTTCTGTACTCCGTGCTTTACATACTCAGTACATATTTCGTACTGACCCCCTTTCTTCGGGGGCTGCGTTTTATGCCCGCAGGTGCAGATATCGGTGATCCTCCGCAGTAGGCTTCACTTCTTGCTATTCCGGAGTTCTCCTATTTGATCCGGAGTCCACTTTTGGTACAGACTCTTTTTGCTTTGTATATACTTTGTATATTTGACAGTTTGGGTATGGCGGGGCCCTGTCTCGCCATATGTCTTTGTTTTGAGTTCGTAGAGGCCTGTAGTCATATATGTGGGGCGAGGGTCCTATGTATGTTTGTCTGATTCCGTTTTCTGGTCTTAAGGCTGTCTGTTTGTTATGCCGGCCCCAAATGGCCCTTATGCTTATATTTGTATTTTGACCGGCGATGTCTATTCCGCCGCTTTGTTTGAGTTTGATTTGATATGACCTCTTAAGACATATTTTCGATATAAATTATGTTTGATATAACTTCTTGAAAATTTTGAAATAAGTTCGGATTCGGAAATGAACATGCGATTTGGTCTGGGTACCCAGGTAGGGTGCCAGTCGCGGCCCACGGGGCTGGGTCGTGACAATCTACTTCAGGTGCTGTTCAGCCCCATGTGTATGCTTTAGCGGGGCGACAGGATCTTGAGTCTTCCCCAGACGTTGTCACAGGTACCTTAACTCTATTTTTCCGTGATGTATATGCTCTGATTGATCCGGGTTCTACCTTCTCATATATTACTCCGTATATCGCTGATTGTGTTGGGGTGAGACCTGAGCAAATTAAACCTTTCGAGGTATTCACTCCGGTTGGTGATCCCGTGATAGCGAGACAAGTATATAAGGACTGTGTAGTGGTTATATGTGATCGTCAGACGAGAGCTAATTTGATTGAACTTGAGATGATAGATTTTGACGTAATTATGGGTATGGACTGGTTGGCATCGTGCTATGCTAATGTTTGTTGCCGGACAAAAGTAGTTCGATTCCAATTTCCGGGAGAGCCCGCACTTTAGTGGAAGGGCAATACAGCTTCCCCAAAGGGTAGGTTTATTTCCTACCTTAAGAGGAGAAAGATGATAGCCAAAGGTTACATTTGTCATCTAGTTCGGGTTCATGACACGGAGGCGGAAGTGCCAACTTTCCAGTCGGTCCCGGAAGTGAATGAATTCCCAGATGTGTTTCTCGACGAGTTACCAGGTCTTCCTCCAGAAAGGGAAATTGATTTTGCCATCGATGTATTGTCGGACGCCAAGCCTATCTCTATTCCTCCCTATCGAATGGCTCCAGCAGAGTTGAAGGAGCTAAAGGCACAGTTGAAAGACTTGCTCGAAAAGGGTTTCATTAGCCAAGTTCATCACCATGGGGAGCACCTGTCTTGTTCATGCGGAAGAAAGATGGGTCGCTACGAATGTGTATCGATTATAGACAGTTGAACAAGGCGACTGTGAAGAACAGATATTCCCTCCCCAGAATTGACGACTTGTTCGATCAATTGCAAGGTGCTAAATGGTTCTCCAAGATAGATTTGAGATCGGGTTATCATCAGGTGAGAATTAGAGAAGCAGATATTCCCAAGACTGCCTTCAGGACAAGATATGGTCACTACGAGTTTCGAGTAATGTCGTTCGGGTTGACGAATGCCCCGGCAGTGTTCATGAATTTGATGAATAATGTGTTAAGGCCGTTCTTAGACCTTTTTGTGATAGTGTTTATCGACGATATCCTGGTATATTCTCGCACATAATCAGAACATGCAGATCATCTAAGAATTGTTCTTGGTGTTCTTCGAGATCGGGAATTGTATGCAAAGTTTTCACTTTTATGGATCGGGTCATATGTTCCTCAGCAATAACATTTATGGATCGGGTTGTACATTCCTCAACACTACCATTTATGGATCGGGTGGTACGTTCCTCGACAAAAACATTTATGGATCGGGCCATACGTTCCCCGGCACTAACTTATGTGGATCGGGCCGTAGGTTCCTCAGCACTAATATTTATGGATCGGTCCATACGTTCCTCGGCACTAACTTTATGGATCGGGTCGCACGTTCCTCAACACTAACATTTGTGGATCGGGTGGTACGTTCCTCGGCACTAACTTATATGGATCGGGCCGTAGGTTCCTCGACACTAATATTTATGGATCGGACCATACGTTCCTCGGCACTATCCTATATGAATCGGGTCATACGTTTCTTGGCACTTACATTTATGGATCGGGTCGTATGTTCCTCGACACCAACATTTATGGATCAGGTTGCACATTCCTCAGCACTAACATTTATGGATCGGGTGGTACGTTCCTCGATAATAACATTTATGGATCGGGCCATACGTTCCTCGGCACTATCTTATATGGATTGGGCCGTACGTTCCTCGGCACTAACTTATATGGATCGGGCCGTAGGTTCCTCGGCACTAATATTTTTGTGGATCGGTCCATACATTCCTCGGCACTAACTTCATGGATCGGGTCGTACGTTCCTTAACACTAACATTTATGGATCGGGTGGTACATTCCTCGGCACTAACTTATATGGATAGGCCCGTACGTTCCTCGGCGCTAACTTATATAGATCGGGTCGTGCTTTCCTCGGCACTAACTTGTATGGATCGGCCCGTACATTCCTCGGCACTAACTTATATAGATCGGGCCGTATGTTCCTCGACACTAACATTTATGGATCGGTCCGTACGTTCCTCGGCACTAACTTGTATGGATCGGGCCGTACGTTCCTCGACACTAACTTATATGGATCGGGCCGTATGTTTCTCAGCACTAACTTATTGGATCGAGTCGTACGTTCCTTGGCATTAACTTATATGTATCGGGTTATATGTTCCTCGGCACTAACTTATATGGATCGGGCCGTAGGTTCCTCGGCACTAATATTTATGGATCGGGCCATACGTTCCTCGGCACTATCTTATAGGAATCGGGTCGTACGTTCCTCGGCATTTACTTTTATAGATCGGGTCTTATGTTCCTCGGCAATAACATTTATGGATCGGGTTGTACATTCCTCAGCACTAACATTTATGGATCGGGTGGTACGTTCCTCGACAATAACATTTATGCATCGGGCCATACGTTCCCCGGCACTAACTTATGTGGATCGGGCCGTAGGTTCCTTAGCACTAATATTTATGGATCGGTCCATACGTTCCTCGGCACTAACTTTATGGATCGGGTCGTACGTTCCTCAACACTAACATTTATGGATCGGGTGGTACGTTCCTCGACACTAACTTATATGGATCGGGCCATACGTTCCACGGCACTAACTTATATGGATCGGGCCGTAGGTTCCACGGCACTAATATTTATGGATCGGGCCATACGTTCCTCGACACTATCTTATATGAATCGGGTCGTACGTTCCTCGGCACTTACTTTTATGGATCGGGTCGTATATTCCTCGACACTAACATTTATGGATCAGGTTGTACATTCCTCAGCACTAACATTTATGGATCGGGTGGTACGTTTCTTGACAATAAAATTTATGGATCGGGCCATACGTACCCCGGCACTAACTTATGTGGATCGGGCCGTACGTTCCTCGACACTAACTTATATGGATCGGGCCGTAGGTTCCTTGGCACTAATATTTATGGATCGGTCCATACGTTCCTCGGCACTAACTTTATGGATCGGGTCGTACGTTCCTCAACACTAACATTTATGGATCGGGTGGTACGTTCCTCGGCACTAACTTATATGGATCGGGCCGTACGTTCCTCGGCACTAACTTATATGGATCAGGTCGTACGTTCCTCGGCACTAACTTATATGGATAGGGCCATAGGTTCCTCGACACTAATATTTATGGATCGGTCCATACGTTCCTCGGCACTATCTTATATGAATCGGGTCGTACGTTCCTCGGTACTTACTTATATGGATCGGGTCGTACGTTCCTCGGCACAAACATATATGGATCGGGCCGTAGGTTCCTCGGCACTAATATTTATGGATCGGGCCATACGTTCCTCGGCACTATCTTATATGAATCAGGTCGTACGTTCCTCGGCACCTACTTATATGGATCGGGTCGTAGGTTCCTCGGCACTAATATTTATGGATCGGGCCATACGTTCCTCGGAATTAACTTATATGTATCGGGTGGTACGTTCCTCGGCCCTAAGTTATATGGATCGGCCCGTACGTTCCTCGGCGCTAACTTATACAGATCGGGTCATGGTTTCCTCGGCACTAACTTGTATGGATCGGCCCGTACGTTCCTCGGCACTAACTTATATAGATCGGGCCGTATGTTCCTCGGCACTACCATTTATGGATCGGGTGGTACGTTCCTCGACAAAAACATTTATGGATCGGGCCATACGTTCCCCGGCACTAACTTATGTGGATCGGGCCGTAGGTTCCTCAGCACTAATATTTATGGATCGGTCCATACGTTCCTCGGCACTAACTTTATGGATCGGGTCGCACGTTCCTCAACACTAACATTTGTGGATCGGGTGGTACGTTCCTCGGCACTAACTTATAAGGATCGGGCCGTAGGTTCCTCGACACTAATATTTATGGATCGGACCATACGTTCCTCGGCACTATCCTATATGAATCGGGTCATACGTTTCTCGGCACTTACATTTATGGATCGGGTCGTATGTTCCTCGACACCAACATTTATGGATCAGGTTGCACATTCCTCAGCACTAACATTTATGGATCGGGTGGTACGTTCCTCGATAATAACATTTATGGATCGGGCCATACGTTCCTCGGCACTATCTTATATGGATTGGGCCGTACGTTCCTCGGCACTAACTTATATGGATCGGGCCGTAGGTTCCTCGGCACTAATATTTTTGTGGATCGGTCCATACATTCCTCGGCACTAACTTCATGGATCGGGTCGTACGTTCCTTAACACTAACATTTATGGATCGGGTGGTACGTTCCTCGGCACTAACTTATATGGATCGGCCCGTACGTTCCTCGGCGCTAACTTATATAGATCGGGTCGTGCTTTCCTCGGCACTAACTTGTATGGATCGGCCCGTACGTTCCTCGGCACTAACTTATATAGATCGGGCCGTATGTTCCTCGACACTAACATTTATGGATCGGTCCGTACGTTCCTCGGCACTAACTTGTATGGATCGGGCCGTACGTTCCTCGACACTAACTTATATGGATCGGGCCGTATGTTTCTCAGCACTAACTTATTGGATCGAGTCGTACGTTCCTTAGCATTAACTTATATGTATCGGGTTATATGTTCCTCGGCACTAACTTATATGGATCGGGCCGTAGGTTCCTCGGCACTAATATTTATGGATCGGGCCATACGTTCCTCGGCACTATCTTATAGGAATCGGGTCGTACGTTCCTCGGCATTTACTTTTATGGATCGGGTCTTATGTTCCTCGGCAATAACATTTATGGATCGGGTTGTACATTCCTCAGCACTAACATTTATGGATCGGGTGGTACGTTCCTCGACAATAACATTTATGCATCGGGCCATACGTTCCCCGGCACTAACTTATGTGGATCGGGCCGTAGGTTCCTTAGCACTAATATTTATGGATCGGTCCATACGTTCCTCGGCACTAACTTTATGGATCGGGTCGTACGTTCCTCAACACTAACATTTATGGATCGGGTGGTACGTTCCTCGACACTAACTTATATGGATCGGGCCATACGTTCCTCGGCACTAACTTATATGGATCGGGCCGTAGGTTCCACGGCACTAATATTTATGGATCGGGCCATACGTTCCTCGACACTATCTTATATGAATCGGGTCGTACGTTCCTCGGCACTTACTTTTATGGATCGGGTCGTATATTCCTCGACACTAACATTTATGGATCAGGTTGTACATTCCTCAGCACTAAAATTTATGGATCGGGTGGTACGTTTCTTGACAATAAAATTTATGGATCGGGCCATACGTACCCCGGCACTAACTTATGTGGATCGGGCCGTACGTTCCTCGGCACTAACTTATATGGATCGGGCCGTAGGTTCCTTGGCACTAATATTTATGGATCGGTCCATACGTTCCTCGGCACTAACTTTATGGATCGGGTCGTACGTTCCTCAACACTAACATTTATGGATCGGGTGGTACGTTCCTCGGCACTAACTTATATGGATCGGGCCGTACGTTCCTCGGCACTAACTTATATGGATCAGGTCGTACGTTCCTCGGCACTAACTTATATGGATAGGGCCGTAGGTTCCTCGACACTAATATTTATGGATCGGTCCATACGTTCCTCGGCACTATCTTATATGAATCGGGTCGTACGTTCCTCGGTACTTACTTATATGGATCGGGTCGTACGTTCCTCGGCACAAACATATATGGATCGGGCCGTAGGTTCCTCGGCACTAATATTTATGGATCGGGCCATACGTTCCTCGGCACTATCTTATATGAATCAGGTCGTACGTTCCTCGGCACTTACTTATATGGATCGGGTCGTAGGTTCCTCGGCACTAATATTTATGGATCGGGCCATACGTTCCTCGGAATTAACTTATATGTATCGGGTGGTACGTTCCTCGGCCCTAAGTTATATGGATCGGCCCGTACGTTCCTCGGCGCTAACTTATACAGATCGGGTCATGCTTTCCTCGGCACTAACTTGTATGGATCGGCCCGTACGTTCCTCGGCACTAACTTATATAGATCGGGCCGTATGTTCCTCGGCACTAACATTTATGGATCGGTCCGTACGTTCCTCGGCACTAACTTGTATGGATCGGGCCGTACGTTCCTCGGCACTAACTTATATGGATCGGGCCGTATGTTCCTCGGCACTAACTTATTGGATCGAGCCGTACGTTCCTCGGCATTGACTTATATGTATCGGGTCGTACGTTCCTCGGCACTAACTTATATGGTTCGGGCCATAGGTTCCTCGGCCCTAATATTTATCGATCGGGCCATACGTTCCTCGGCACTATCTTATATGAATCGGGTCGTACGTTCCTCGACACTTACTTTTATGGATCGGGTCATATGTTCCTCAGCAATAACATTTATGGATCGGGTTGTACATTCCTCAGCACTTACATTTATGGATCGGGTGGTACGTTCCTCGACAAAAACATTTATGGATCGGGCCATACGTTCCCCGGCACTAACTTATGTGGATCGGGCCGTAGGTTCCTCAGCACTAATATTTATGGATCGGTCCATACGTTCCTCGGCACTAACTTTATGGATCGGGTCGCACGTTCCTCAACACTAACATTTGTGGATCGGGTGGTACGTTCCTCGGCACTAACTTATGTGGATCGGGCCGTAGGTTCCTCGACACTAATATTTATGGATCGGACCATACGTTCCTCGGCACTATCTTATATGAATCGGGTCATACGTTCCTCGGCACTTACATTTATGGATCGGGTCGTATGTTCCTCAGCACTATCTTATATGGATCGGGCCGTACGTTCTTCGGCTCTAACTTATATGGATCGGGCCGTAGGTTCCTCGGCGCTAATATTTATGGATCGGTCCAAACGTTCCTCGGCATTAACTTTATGGATCGGGTCGCACGTTCCTCAACACTAACATTTGTGGATCGAGTGGTACGTTCCTTGGCACTAACTTATATGGATCGGGTCGTACGTTCCTCGGCACTATCCTATATGGATCGGGCCGTACGTTCCTCAGCACTAACTTATATGGATCGGGCCGTAGGTTGCTCGGCACTAATATTTATGGATCGGTCCATACATTTCTCGGCACTATCTTATATGAATCGGGTCGTACGTTCCTCGACACTTACTTATATGGATCGGGCCGTAGGTTCCTCGGCACTAATATTTATGGATCGGTCCATACGTTCCTCGGCACTATCTTGTATGAATCGGGTCGTACGTTCCTCTGCACTAACATTTATGGATCGAGCTGTAGGTTCCTCGGAACTAATATTTATGGATCGGGCCATACGTTCCTCGGCACTATCTTATATGAATCGGGTCGTACGTTCCTCGGTACTTACTTATATGGATCGGGTCGTACGTTCCTCGGCACTAACTTATTGGATCGAGCCGTACGTTCCTCGGCATTAACTTATGTGGATCAGGTCGTACGTTCCTCGGCACTAACTTATATGGATCGGGCCGTACGTTCCCCGGCACTAACTTATATGGATCGGGCCGTACGTTCCTCGGCACTATCTTATATGAATCGGGTCGTACGTTCCTCGGCACTTACTTATATGGATCGGGTCGTATGTTCCTCGGCACTAACATTTATAGATCGGGTTGTACATTCCTCAGCACTAACATTTATGGATCGGGTGGTACGTTCCTCGACAATAACATTTATGGATCGGGCCATACGTTCCTCGGCACTAATATTTATGGATCGGTCCATACGTTCCTCGGCACTAACTTTATGGATCGGGTCGTACGTTCCTCAACACTAACATTTATGGATAGGGTGGTACGTTCCTCGGCACTAACTTGTATGGATCGGACGTACATTCCTCGACACTAACTTGTATAGATCGGGCCGTACGTTCCTCGACACTACCTTATATGAATCGGGTCGTACGTTCCTCGGCACTTACTTTTATGGATCGGGTCATATATTCCTCGACACTAACATTTATGGATCAGGTTGTACATTCCTCACCACTAACATTTATGGATCGGGTGGTACGTTTCTCGACAATAAAATTTATGGATCGGGCCATAGGTACCCCGGCACTAACCTATGTGGATCGGGTCGTACGTTCCTCGGCACTAATTTATATGGATCGGGCCGTAGGTTCTGTCACGACCCAACCCCGTGGGCCGCGACTGGTACCCTAACTGGGTACCCATACGTACCTACCCGACCGAATTTCGAATCATACGGATTTTTTTTTTTTTTTAAAACAGAAATTACAAAAGTAGGCCGATACAATTACGGCACGCGCGTAACTTACATATATATATACATATACCTGAACATACAGACATTTACAGATAAGCCGATAAGGCTAACATACAGACGAAACCCGTAACCCACATATCCATCTACAGGCCTCTACAGACATACAGAATCATATGACGGGACAGGGCCCCGCCGTACCCAGAATATACATACATACGGAGTACACAGAAGACAGAAAATATATACCAAAAGATATGCTCCGAGTCAAAGGAGCTCTTCGAATGGCAGAGTCAGAACCTACGCTGGCGGCGTGTCACCTGGCGCGTCTGTACCTGCGGGCATGTAGCGCAGCCCCCGAAGAACGGGGGTCAGTACGAAAAATGTACCGAGTATGTAAAGCAGAAACATAACAGATATAAACATAGTCCGAACCGGAGTCACAGAAATATAACGGACAGAACCATAAATCAGACTGACGGACAGAGTTATGATCCAGACAGACATACAGAATCGTGTTCCATACAAATAAACAGAATTATAGTTCGGACAGACAGACGGAATCATAATACGGACGGACGGGCAGAATCAGAACCCATACGGACATACAGAGTCAGAATCCATACGGACATACAGAAATAGTCGAAGCACAGACGGACAGACAGTAGTATGTCAGACAGAATTATGCATGCAGAGTAGCACAGAGTCATACAAAATCATACAGAGGCGTGTGCTTTATAAGTACAGATAGCACACGCATATATTCATACAGATCCCGGCCCTGTCTGGGGGCGCGGTAACAGAACCCGGCCCTCTTAGTACGGGACGCGGTGGACAGACAGAATCAAATCAGATCATATGCCATCCTGGCCGCCATCCCCATACACAGATCATACAGACATACAGATCCCGGCCCGTACGCCGAGGGACGCGGTGAACAATGCAGAGAAATGTGCACGATAACAGAACCTGGCCCGGGTCGCAGTGAAAGAATGCATTGAGACAGACACGAATCGATAAATGAGAAACCACCTACCTACAGACTCAACATACAGACTCAATCAAACTGAAGGGTGCCAAACGGCGAGCCAAAATCAGAATGTCCAGATAGTATGCATAGTACGCGCCTATAACCTAGTTGGGAAGGCACGACAGATTATCAGAATGGGATGCTCAGATGTTCAGAAAGCATGTTATATAGATTACACAAAAATAGCCATAATATACACAAAATAATAATTCAGAAGTTTTTAGAGAAAATCGGACCCGAAACAGAAGTATTTAAAATCGTACCGGAAGTATCGGGCCTTATGGGCCCACCTCGGACCAACCCGAGGCTATATACGTAAATTATTGCTAATTGACCTTATGAGGTAACCCATACTCATTTGGAAGTGTTCCGACTCCGTTTGGGGAAGTTTTGTACAAAATCTCACTTTAAGGGCAATTTGTAAGAAAATAGGTTCAATTGAATTGAAGGAATTGGAGCGGTTTTCCGTCTCGAATTCCGGGGAACGGAGTCGGACCTAAGGCTCGCGGCCGAGCCTACCACATCCAGAACATGCCTAGGAACGTAGAGAAGTGCTTCACATACCTCGATGGCGCCTTATGCTCTCTTGGCGTCAATCCAAATTTCGCCCAAAATCTGGAAATGGTCAAGTTTACCATTTGGTTAGTTCCATTCTTTCAATATTCTAACTTTACACATAATTGCCTACCGAAATTTCGGCAGCATTTCCTCTGTATATACGACATCCCCGAGACTTAGCTCGGCTCAATTTAGCAACACAACAACCCAGAGGAGACATCCAAACAACAACAAACACTAAATCATACCCTATGGCATTATTAGCCACCTTTCGACACGACGAATTATCTTTCGTTTCAAACTTACATTTCCAACCAAAACTTATTATTTTCATAGCCATTATCCATCAAAATCATTACGACATACATCGGAGGCATCCATAACATGTTCACATAATATTCACAAGATATTCATAAAATTCACAAACATTCAACTTTCCATCAAGTCACTACTTTTCCAATCCCTTCCTAACTTTCAACATGCAAACTCATCAACACATTTTTATATTCCAAGTTCATTGTCATAAGCATAATTTGCCTCTTAACACTTTCATTTTCACTTATACACAAGTCATAACAAAGTTCAATAATTTCCTTCAACAACTTAATAACCAATCTTCCATAACAACATAATTAACATGCTAACAAGATTCAATTCACCTTCCAACACCAACACACACCACACGGCCACATGCTATATTTTCCAAATTTCACTAGTTCATTCCACTTTCATTTCTAATACAATTTCCACCACACTACAACTAACTTACACAAGAATTCAAACCATTAAAATCATGCAATAACCCTATATGCATTCGGCCACACATCCAAAAATTCCAACACACCAAATTTCCATATTTTTCATTCATTCACACACACTACAACATACATACATCATTTTTAACACAACAAAATCATGAAATCCTTACCTTTCTTCAAGTTCTTCACTTGGGGTTGAAGTTGTTTCCTTGTCAAGATGCTTACATCAACTTGTAGAGAATCTTGTGCTTAGCAATAATCTCTCAAGAGTTGAACTCTTTAGACCAAAGGATTGGCTCCAAATTTTTTTTCTTTATTTTCTTTCTTTCTTTCTCCAAAACCCGAAATGGGTTCTTTCCCCTTTTTTTTGCTTCTCTTTGATTTCTTTCTTGAATATTCTTAAGGATAGGGATGCTATATATTAGCACATGGGAATTAATTAATTCCATGGGCTTTGGATCAATATACATGGCCGGTTGGGCCTTCCCACTTGGGCCTAATTTTCTCCCTTTTTTTTTTTTGAGCCCACTTGGCTAATTTTGTAATTTTATGGGACAAGTTTCCAAAATTCCAATTTTTGCCCTTGGCCACCTTTTGTAATTCCACACCATTGCATTCATAACCTACACATTCATACCAAGTAAGGTCCAATTGTGGCCTTATCCATCACAAGTCATTTTATCTTGAATTTTTCGAATGAACAAAAATGTCGGATGTAACATCCTCCCCCCCTTTAGAACATTCGTCCTCGAATGTTAAATTGACCTTATGGGGCGCCATACTACTCCGGGAGGGTTCTCTTTGTAGTCGTCCTTTGCTAACCTTCCGACATGGCTTCTTTACCAACATTATGGGGTAATTTTTCACATCACTGATTCAGATGCCTTCATAATATATCTTCTCGTACCCCACGCAATCGTCGAACCATAAGCTATATTCTTGTAACTGACGAACGCTTTCCAGACGTCATAGTCTGTATCATTTATTGTTACACTCCGGAGATTTCTACCACGTTATCGTAATCCTTCTTCATACCAGACACTTCATACCAACAAATTCAGCACTAGAACCGGACGCGTAGAAGTATATCGGACGGATTCGTAATCGGAAGCAGACATGCTAAACTATGGCGGATGGATTCATAATCAAAAGAAGAGATACGGAAGTATGTCAGACAGATCTGAGATCAGAGTCAGATGTACAGAAAGGTATCGGGCGGATTTCGAAGTCGGAATCAGGCTTACAGAAATGTATCATACAGAGTCACACTTAGAATCAGACATGCGGAGATGTATCAGACAGATGCGTGATCAAAATTAGACGTACAGAGGCACACCAGACGGATTTATATCCAGAGTCAGACATACAGAGGTGTGTCAGACAGATTCGTAATCGGAGTTAATCGTACAGAGATATGTCAGACAGAAACGTATTCGGAGTCAATCATACAAATCGCATTGGGTGTCGCTTATCGACTTTTTCAAAGATTCTGCTTACTCGCTCTACTTATCTCTCTCCTTCCCTACTATCCATACTCTTTTTCCTTTTACAACTATCGTCATACCATACTAACTTACGATGTAATTGGGCGTTTTCTATCCCCTGACAACATTCGGGTCGTCGCTGACTGTTATCCAGATTCGCTAAATTTTCCGAGTGGTATCGCACCCTTGGCTTTTTGCCCATGTACCGCATCGGACTGTGTGGTGTTTGTAAAGGCACTAATTACTCCATACATTCTCTTTTCCTTTAGATTACCCCAAACTTTCATTTATATCAGTCATACCTACACTTGTGCAAAACTTTGCATTACTTCCCAGGGGGTCACCCATCCCAGAATTGCTCTGGCCTGAGCACGCTTAACTCCGAAACTTTCATGCATTTCGACGCGTTAGGGAAGATATAATTTCGTCGATCGCCCCGCACGACCTTTGTCACGAAATTTTAGAGCAAATCGGGTTCTTCGCAAATTTTCGGAAAATTTTTGTAGCGGGTCCCACCCCCGGCTAAGTCGTACCACTACCATGTCGCCTTTCTGAATCTTAAACATTCACTTTCATACACATATACATATGATACCAGATAACTCACGGATTTAAGTCTTCGTCACACGAATTCCGCCTCCAAATAATCGGTGGAATCTGATAAAATGTCACCGCAAGGTGTTCTTCGGCCACCGACAGAAGGAACTAAAGTCTGACAAGTATCGCGGGACCTTTTTGTACTTAATCTACATGTTAACCTCCATATTCCTGGAAAAATTTGGGCAGAGTTTCCTCTGCATTTCTTACTATCCAAAACCTGTACACCAGAAATACCAATCATGCCTCACAGGGCCAACTCATATACACATACATACATATCATATCATGTCGTATCGCAGCCACACGGGGCTGATAACTTCAAATGAGAATTATAATGTCGTCGACACTTACCACACGTGCCCAACTCAAACAGCATCGGAGGCACCTTCCTGTTTACTTTCATCCAGGATTTCTAGACTCACACTGACGGTGGGGACATCTCCGTCGCCCTTGCCTTGGGTCACTAGGTCTCTAATTCCTTTAAATTTCCGTCGTCTTCATAGAACAACGTCTTACAAATATCATACACACATAGGAAGTTCTAAAAACTCATACACTTATAAATAATCAATATCGAGTCTGACCTGGGGAGCTGCCGTGAGAGGTATGCCCACTATCATCCACGCCTGTCTGCTCCCTACCTACCCGGTTTCCATTACCACCCGCATCTGAATCGGAGGGGTATGGACGATCAAACAAATCCTGACCCACTGGTGACCCAGGCCAAGAACAGGAGAAATCCATAGCACTCTCCGAGGTGGCCGGGCTATCAAGGTTCTCCCTAATAATAAGAGCTGGTGCATACTTGAAAATCTCCTCCTGCGTCATCCCAGAAGAATGCTCCGTCGGGCCTGCCTCATGACTATCCTCCTCCTCAGAGGTAAGAAGCTCCGGAGGGGTCATCGCCAAATCCTCCGAGATATCTGTATCGTAGCCATCCTCCACGGGATCCTCTGCTCCAGGGTTCGGGGACTCTGGAGGAGTCGTAGATGGGTCCTCTGACGGATCCGTATCGTAGCTATCCTCCGGGGAATCCTCCGAAGGATCCGTCTCGATCGAGTAACTGGGGCCCTACCTACTCGGCCCCGGTGACAACCTGGGGGCCTTCTTGGCACCCCCATCCTCATCGTCGGAAGCCGTCCTCTTCATTCGTCACCAACCTACAACTACCTGCAAGGAGAGGGTCAGAAACATTTTCCCCGAATACCGACACTTCTGCTCCTTTGGAGCCCCGCTGTAGATACAGCAATTCGTAAGGGAGAATCATCCTAACCATACAGCTTTAACGCACGATCTAAGAATTCAAAGAAGGGTAACATCCTAAATGCCCTGTAGCTTCCTGTTTATAGATGTGGTGCACAACACATCGATAACCAAGACTCTACTAGACACGGCCTGTAGACATACCGAGGACTAACCGCTCTGATACCACTTTTGTCACGACCCAACCCCGTGGGCCGCGACTGGTACCCTAACTGGGTACCCATACGTACCTACCCGACCGAATTTCGAATCATACGGATTTTTTTTTTTTTTTAAAACAGAAATTACAAAAGTAGGCCGATACAATTACGGCACGCGCGTAACTTACATATATATATACATATACCTGAACATACAGACATTTACAGATAAGCCGATAAGGCTAACATACAGACGAAACCCGTAACCCACATATCCATCTACAGGCCTCTACAGACATACAGAATCATATGACGGGACAGGGCCCCGCCGTACCCAGAATATACATACATACGGAGTACACAGAAGACAGAAAATATATACCAAAAGATATGCTCCGAGTCAAAGGAGCTCTTCGAATGGCAGAGTCAGAACCTACGCTGGTGGCGTGTCACCTGGCGCGTCTGTACCTGCGGGCATGTAGCGCAGCCCCCGAAGAACGGGGGTCAGTACGAAAAATGTACCGAGTATGTAAAGCAGAAACATAACAGATATAAACATAGTCCGAACCGGAGTCACAGAAATATAACGGACAGAACCATAAATCAGACTGACGGACAGAGTTATGATCCAGACAGACATACAGAATCGTGTTCCATACAAATAAACAGAATTATAGTTCGGACAGACAGACGGAATCATAATACGGACGGACGGGCAGAATCAGAACCCATACGGACATACAGAGTCAGAATCCATACGGACATACAGAAATAGTCGAAGCACAGACGGACAGACAGTAGTATGTCAGACAGAATTATGCATGCAGAGTAGCACAGAGTCATACAAAATCATACAGAGGCGTGTGCTTTATAAGTACAGATAGCACACGCATATATTCATACAGATCCCGGCCCTGTCTGGGGGCGCGGTAACAGAACCCGGCCCTCTTAGTACGGGACGCGGTGGACAGACAGAATCAAATCAGATCATATGCCATCCTGGCCGCCATCCCCATACACAGATCATACAGACATACAGATCCCGGCCCGTACGCCGAGGGACGCGGTGAACAATGCAGAGAAATGTGCACGATAACAGAACCTGGCCCGGGTCGCAGTGAAAGAATGCATTGAGACAGACACGAATCGATAAATGAGAAACCACCTACCTACAGACTCAACATACAGACTCAATCAAACTGAAGGGTGCCAAACGGCGAGCCAAAATCAGAATGTCCAGATAGTATGCATAGTACGCGCCTATAACCTAGTTGGGAAGGCACGACAGATTATCAGAATGGGATGCTCAGATGTTCAGAAAGCATGTTATATAGATTACACAAAAATAGCCATAATATACACAAAATAATAATTCAGAAGTTTTTAGAGAAAATCGGACCCGAAACAGAAGTATTTAAAATCGTACCGGAAGTATCGGGCCTTATGGGCCCACCTCGGACCAACCCGAGGCTATATACGTAAATTATTGCTAATTGACCTTATGAGGTAACCCATACTCATTTGGAAGTGTTCCGACTCCGTTTGGGGAAGTTTTGTACAAAATCTCACTTTAAGGGCAATTTGTAAGAAAATAGGTTCAATTGAATTGAAGGAATTGGAGCGGTTTTCCGTCTCGAATTCCGGGGAACGGAGTCGGACCTAAGGCTCGCGGCCGAGCCTACCACATCCAGAACATGCCTAGGAACGTAGAGAAGTGCTTCACATACCTCGATGGCGCCTTATGCTCTCTTGGCGTCAATCCAAATTTCGCCCAAAATCTGGAAATGGTCAAGTTTACCATTTGGTTAGTTCCATTCTTTCAATATTCTAACTTTACACATAATTGCCTACCGAAATTTCGGCAGCATTTCCTCTGTATATACGACATCCCCGAGACTTAGCTCGGCTCAATTTAGCAACACAACAACCCAGAGGAGACATCCAAACAACAACAAACACTAAATCATACCCTATGGCATTATTAGCCACCTTTCGACACGACGAATTATCTTTCGTTTCAAACTTACATTTCCAACCAAAACTTATTATTTTCATAGCCATTATCCATCAAAATCATTACGACATACATCGGAGGCATCCATAACATGTTCACATAATATTCACAAGATATTCATAAAATTCACAAACATTCAACTTTCCATCAAGTCACTACTTTTCCAATCCCTTCCTAACTTTCAACATGCAAACTCATCAACACATTTTTATATTCCAAGTTCATTGTCATAAGCATAATTTGCCTCTTAACACTTTCATTTTCACTTATACACAAGTCATAACAAAGTTCAATAATTTCCTTCAACAACTTAATAACCAATCTTCCATAACAACATAATTAACATGCTAACAAGATTCAATTCACCTTCCAACACCAACACACACCACACGGCCACATGCTATATTTTCCAAATTTCACTAGTTCATTCCACTTTCATTTCTAATACAATTTCCACCACACTACAACTAACTTACACAAGAATTCAAACCATTAAAATCATGCAATAACCCTATATGCATTCGGCCACACATCCAAAAATTCCAACACACCAAATTTCCATATTTTTCATTCATTCACACACACTACAACATACATACATCATTTTTAACACAACAAAATCATGAAATCCTTACCTTTCTTCAAGTTCTTCACTTGGGGTTGAAGTTGTTTCCTTGTCAAGATGCTTACATCAACTTGTAGAGAATCTTGTGCTTAGCAATAATCTCTCAAGAGTTGAACTCTTTAGACCAAAGGATTGGCTCCAAATTTTTTTTCTTTATTTTCTTTCTTTCTTTCTCCAAAACCCGAAATGGGTTCTTTCCCCTTTTTTTTGCTTCTCTTTGATTTCTTTCTTGAATATTCTTAAGGATAGGGATGCTATATATTAGCACATGGGAATTAATTAATTCCATGGGCTTTGGATCAATATACATGGCCGGTTGGGCCTTCCCACTTGGGCCTAATTTTCTCCCTTTTTTTTTTTGAGCCCACTTGGCTAATTTTGTAATTTTATGGGACAAGTTTCCAAAATTCCAATTTTTGCCCTTGGCCACCTTTTGTAATTCCACACCATTGCATTCATAACCTACACATTCATACCAAGTAAGGTCCAATTGTGGCCTTATCCATCACAAGTCATTTTATCTTGAATTTTTCGAATGAACAAAAATGTCGGATGTAACAGGTTCCTTGGCACTAATATTTATGGATCGGTCCATACGTTCCTCGGCACTAACTTTATGGATCGGGTCGTACGTTCCTCAACACTAACATTTATGGATCGGGTGGTACGTTCCTCGGCACTAACTTATATGGATCGGGCCGTACGTTCCTCGGCACTAACTTATATGGATCAGGTCGTACGTTCCTCGGCACTAACTTATATGGATCGGGCCGTAGGTTCCTCGGCACTAATATTTATGGATCGGTCCACACGTTCCTCGGCACTATCTTATATGAATTGGGTCGTACGTTCCTCGGTACTTACTTATATGGATCGGGTCGTACGTTCCTCATTACAAACATATATAGATCGGGCCGTAGGTTCCTCGGCACTAATATTTATGGATCGGGCCGTACGTTCCTCGGCACTATCTTATATGAATCGGGTCGTACGTTCCTCGGCACTTACTTATATGGATCGGGTCGTATGTTCCTCGGCACTAACATTTATAGATCGGGTTGTACATTCCTCAGCACTAACATTTATGGATCGGGTGGTACGTTCCTCGACAATAACATTTATGGATCGGGCCATACGTTCCTCGGCACTAATATTTATGGATCGGTCCATACGTTCCTCGGCACTAACTTTATGGATCGGGTCGTACATTCCTCGACACTTACTTATATGGATCGGGCCGTAGGTTCCTCGGCACTAATATTTATGGATCGGTCCATACGTTCCTCGGCACTATCTTGTATGAATCGGGTCGTACGTTCCTCTGCACTAACATTTATGGATCGAGCTGTAGGTTCCTCGGAACTAATATTTATGGATCGGGCCATACGTTCCTCGGCACTATCTTATATGAATCGGGTCGTACGTTCCTCGGTACTTACTTATATGGATCGGGTCGTACGTTCCTCGGCACTAACTTATTGGATCGAGCCGTACGTTCCTCGGCATTAACTTATGTGGATCAGGTCGTACGTTCCTCGGCACTAACTTATATGGATCGGGCCGTACGTTCCCCGACACTAATATTTATGGATCGGGCCATACGTTCCTCGGCACTATCTTATATGAATCGGGTCGTACGTTCCTCGGCACTTACTTATATGGATCGGGTCGTATGTTCCTCGGCACTAACATTTATAGATCGGGTTGTACATTCCTCAGCACTAACATTTATGGATCGGGTGGTACGTTCCTCGACAATAACATTTATGGATCGGGCCATACGTTCCTCGGCACTAATATTTATGGATCGGTCCATACGTTCCTCGGCACTAACTTTATGGATCGGGTCGTACATTCCTCGACACTTACTTATATGGATCGGGCCGTAGGTTCCTCGGCACTAATATTTATGGATCGGTCCATACGTTCCTCGGCACTATCTTGTATGAATCGGGCCGTACGTTCCTCGGCACTAACTTATATGGATCAGGTCGTACGTTCCTCGGCACTAACTTATATGGATCGGGCCGTAGGTTCCTCGGCACTAATATTTATGGATCGGTCCACACGTTCCTCGGCACTATCTTATATGAATTGGGTCGTACGTTCCTCGGTACTTACTTATATGGATCGGGTCGTACGTTCCTCATTACAAACATATATAGATCGGGCCGTAGGTTCCTCGGCACTAATATTTATGGATCGGGCCGTACGTTCCTCGGCACTATCTTATATGAATCGGGTCGTACGTTCCTCGGCACTTACTTATATGGATCGGGTCGTATGTTCCTCGGCACTAACATTTATAGATCGGGTTGTACATTCCTCAGCACTAACATTTATGGATCGGGTGGTACGTTCCTCGACAATAACATTTATGGATCGGGCCATACGTTCCTCGGCACTAATATTTATGGATCGGTCCATACGTTCCTCGGCACTAACTTTATGGATCGGGTCGTACGTTCCTCAACACTAACATTTATGGATAGGGTGGTACGTTCCTCGGCACTAACTTGTATGGATCGGACGTACATTCCTCGACACTAACTTGTATAGATCGGGCCGTACGTTCCTCGACACTACCTTATATGAATCGGGTCGTACGTTCCTCGGCACTTACTTTTATGGATCGGGTCATATATTCCTCGACACTAACATTTATGGATCAGGTTGTACATTCCTCACCACTAACATTTATGGATCGGGTGGTACGTTTCTCGACAATAAAATTTATGGATCGGGCCATAGGTACCCCGGCACTAACCTATGTGGATCGGGTCGTACGTTCCTCGGCACTAATTTATATGGATCGGGCCGTAGGTTCCTTGGCACTAATATTTATGGATCGGTCCATACGTTCCTCGGCACTAACTTTATGGATCGGGTCGTACGTTCCTCAACACTAACATTTATGGATCGGGTGGTACGTTCCTCGGCACTAACTTATATGGATCGGGCCGTACGTTCCTCGGCACTAACTTATATGGATCAGGTCGTACGTTCCTCGGCACTAACTTATATGGATCGGGCCGTAGGTTCCTCGGCACTAATATTTATGGATCGGTCCACACGTTCCTCGGCACTATCTTATATGAATTGGGTCGTACGTTCCTCGGTACTTACTTATATGGATCGGGTCGTACGTTCCTCATTACAAACATATATAGATCGGGCCGTAGGTTCCTCGGCACTAATATTTATGGATCGGGCCGTACGTTCCTCGGCACTATCTTATATGAATCGGGTCGTACGTTCCTCGGCACTTACTTATATGGATCGGGTCGTATGTTCCTCGGCACTAACATTTATAGATCGGGTTGTACATTCCTCAGCACTAACATTTATGGATCGGGTGGTACGTTCCTCGACAATAACATTTATGGATCGGGCCATACGATCCTCGGCACTAATATTTATGGATCGGTCCATACGTTCCTCGGCACTAGCTTTATGGATCGGGTCGTACATTCCTCAACACTAACATTTATGGATCGGGTGGTACGTTCCTCGGCACTAACTTGTATGGATCGGACCGTACATTCCTCGACACTAACTTGTATAGATCGGGCCGTACGTTCCTCGGCACTAACTTGTATGGATCGTGCCGTACGTTCCTCGGCACTAACCTATATGGATCGGGCCGTATGTTCCTCGGCATTAACTTATTGGATCGAGCCGTAAGTTCCTCGGCATTAACTTATATGTATCGGGTCGTACGTTCCTCGGCACTAACTTATGTGGATCGGGCCGTAGGTTCCTCGGCACTAATATTTATGGATCGGGCCATATGTTCCTCGGCACTATCTTATAT